>NC_141001.1:56340579-56940579 GCF_052327205.1 Somniosus microcephalus | reverse complement strand
CCTATGCGGGACTTTGTCAAAAGCCTTACTGAAGTCCATGTATACCACATCCACAGCATTTCCCTCATCCACACACCTAGTCACCCCCTCAAAATTCAATCAGATTGGTCAGACATGATTTACCCTTGACAAAGCCATGCTGACTATCCCCGATTAATCCTTGCCTCTCCAAGTGGAGACTAATTTTGTCCCTCAGAATCTTTTCCAATAATTTCCCTACCACAGATGTTAGGCTCACTGGCCTGTTAGGCAAACCCAACAGTACCCTAAATAGGTCAGCAAGAGAAGTTCACCAGCAAAAGTAATTGTTCAGAGGGGATCCTAGCCAAGACTCAAGTTATACTGGTAGTCATAGTACTCTGACCATAGTAAAATGAGCTCACTGTCATCAAAATGAAGCGAAATTTTTATGTTAGTGGAGCATTGATGGGACATTAAGTTCCCCAGACCACATGGGAGTGTTTATAAATTTTAATCTTTGAAGAGCTACACTTAAAATAATGTGGGTGAAGGGGAGGGAAAGGGGACAAAATTAGTTTGAACAAATTGGGTTTCAATGGGCCGAAATTTGCGGTCGGAGGAGTACCTCCAGAGTATGCCTCCGACCCGATTTTTTAAAATCCGCACCTACCTGCTGGCTCCCGGGCTTCGGAGACTTCGGATCCTGGGCCTCCAGGTGTCAAGGCCCAAGCGTCCCTGGGATCACGTGGGCCACATCCTCCTTTTATAAAGGAGGATTCCTCATATGCTTATGGGGATTCTATTTATGAACATAATCCCCAAATAGTTAAATAATTTACACAACTGGAATAAAAGATTTTTGACTGGGTGCGGATGATCTGTCACGGTGAACCATGACGGATCGCAAGTTCCGGGTTTTCGCGCATGTGCAGCGCATGCGGAAACCCGGAACTTGCGGGCCCTTTCGCAAGTTTTACAAGGCTTACAACGGCGTACGCTGTGCATACGCCATCATGGGGAATGGAAAATCTGGGCCATGGTTACTAGTGAACCTGGTATCAGTGAAATCACATGGGACATTAAAAAGTCTTATTTCCCAAAAATGTGAACAGTGATGTTCAGGAAACAATGCTTGATCAGGCATTAAGTTCTTGATTTGTAAATTTTATATGAAGTGATATTACAGTAAAGCAATTTTATTTTGCCACGCAATGACATATCTAAATGTATCAGCAGTAAAATTATTGCATTGTGTTATGTTCCCATAATTTGAAATGAGTTAAAACACAAATTATTCCATTTTTGAAAATCTTGCAAGTGCAATGCTGATTGGTGATGTGCCAAAATCCTGGTGACAATCCTGCGGTAGTTCATATATTAGGAATTGAATCTTGGACCTTCCTGATCTGTGTAGTTTACCACATTGTGCCTTTACATACTGAGCTATTCTGGTGCTTAAAATGTAATTATTAGTTGGGAAGAAGGACTGAAGTAACCCTTTTCTGTGGAGCATTTTTTTAAATGACAAGCTCTAGCCTAGAGAATGACATTAGTTTAAAATACTAAGACTCATTTGCATTTGTGTGAGTATATAAATGTAGGGATGAACGTTAATAATCCACTTATTTGCTGCTTTCCAATTATCTTACCAACATTGAATACATTCAAAATAGTTTGTTACATAGATTTTTGGTACTAATATCTGAAACAAAGTTTGGAAAGATGTATTTCAGTTTTACTTACTGTTTCTCTTTATTTCAGTATCTTTCCCCAAAGTATCTGAAATTGTCTGCAATCCTGCCATCCCTGAACTAGAGAAGGAATTGACTTTAACCTGTACTATAAGTGAGTTTTATCCAGAGGATATTCAAATTGACTGGTTCCGAGATGAGGTGAGAATGAACGAGATTGCAAAAGATGGAAACATTATGGAAAAATCATCCTGTGAAAATGGTCTGCACAAAAAAGTCACCCAAGTAACCTTGACTCCAAGTACTGATGATCATCAAGTTGAATATAAAATTGAAGTTTGTCATTCAAAATCTTCAACCAAACCTCTTAAGCAATGTTTCCAGCTATTTCTTAAAGGTGAGTTTACATTTTCTGTTTGCTGAAGATGAAATGAGTTCTGCTGACAGCTGTTCAAAGATCGTAATCAAGAGGCTAATCTGAATTGATTGCAGGATTTGTACTTGCCCTGTGAAAGGTTAATGGAAATGTATTTGAAATGCTAAAACATCTTAATTGTGCCATTATATATTTCTTTTGCTTTTCTTTGTTCTGAATATGGATAGCTCAGTTTACAACTATGATATTTGCTGCCTAAGTAGCGTTGTTGAGAAATATCCTGATCATACAACCATCTGCCAATTTGCCAATGCCATTTTCTGCTTCATCTTGGCCTGTGCAGGCTGAGGAAAATGAGTACAATAATGAAAAGTCTGCTTACTGCATATTGATATATTTAAGTTTTGAATATGAAGGGAAAATCTAACCACCCACCTCTTGACATTCAATGGCATTATCATTGCCAAATATCCCACCATCCATATCCTGGGGATCACCATTGACCAGAAACTCAATTGGACTAGCCACACAAATGTCATAGCTACTAGAGCAGGTCAGAAGCTGGGTATTCTGTGGTGAGTGACCCACCTCCTGACTCCCCAAAGCCTCTCCACCACCTACAAGGCACAAGTCAGGAGTGGGATTGAATACTCTCCACTTGTCTGGATGGGTGCAGTTACAACAACACGCAAGAATCTCATCTATAACCAGGGTAAGGCAGGCTGCTTGATCGGCACTCTATCCAGCATAAACATCTACTCCCTCCACCATTGGCGTACTATGGATGCAGTGTGTACTGTGTACAGGAAGCGCTGCAGCAGGTTGCCAAGGCTTCTTCGGCAGCAACTCCAGCTGGTGCATGGGAACACCGTCACCTCCAAGTTCCACTCCAAGTCACACATCATCCTGACTTGGACGTATATTGCCATTCCTTCATTGTAGCTGGGTCAAAATCCTGGAATTCCCTACCCAACAGCACTGTGGGAGTACCTTCATGTTGAGGTTCATCACCTTCGCAAGGGTGAGTAGAGATGGGCAATAAATGCCAGCCTCATCAGCGATGCACATATCCAAAGAATGAATAAAAATATAATTTTTGGCAGATAGGATGTGGCTTAATTTGGACTTTTGTAACTATTAAATGTATTATTTTCTAATATGTTATAGGCTCACCCAAATTTTCAAAGTTCAAAATGGAACCAGAGAACCCTTTGTATGGCAAGCCTTTATCTGTGTACCATTCAGTGTATGGTCTTTTCCATAAAAATATTACTGTTAAATGGTACAAAGCATCTGAGCAGGTTAAAGATGGAGTGACAATTTCAGATCCTGTGCTTACTGATGAAAACACTTACACAATAGACAGTTGCCTGAAGTTTTCAGTGACTGCAGAAGACTTTGAAAGAGAGTTAATCTTTCAGTATAAAGACAATTCCAAAAGTGATGTATTCGAAAGACGTATTGAACTGCCCCTCAAAGGTGAGTGTATTGCATGCACTGATGTTTATATATGTTTTTAATGCAGGATTTGTCGATAATTTCTGTTAAAATATATATGATATAGCATTGAAGATAATGGCCTGGATTTTGTTGAGTGGCAAAGGAACAGGATTCACCGTTCACTTCACGTACAGTTGGCCTCAGACTTTTAGCGGGCTTGTCAGCATAGACTTCCTCTCTTCCGCCGTCTCTTTGAATTTGGTGCCCTCTACAGGGGGTCTGTGAGCAGGGAAAGCATCAGGGAAGCTGTTCAACCAATCAGATTGAAGAATCCTCACTGACACACGCAGACAGCAAAGCAGGAAGTAAAAAAAAGACATAAATTTCATTTAAATCATTGTACAGGAAGCAAAATAAAGATTGGGACATACACATAGGATTAAGAGAAATACATAAGAGCATGTGTTCAGTGGAAATTACTTGGTACAAGTTTGAAGTAATTTTGTTTTGTACACATGGATTGTAAATATGTTATACCATTTTTTGGAACGTAAAATAAATATTCAACTTGAGCAGTTATTGAAAAACTTTTGAACCCATGAAAAAAATGATCTTTTTAGGAGTCTGTATTGGTATTTGTGAGAATTACATTTTGTTACTGCATTTTTTCACAGCTGTGACTCCCAAAGTATCAGAAATCAAGTGTTGCCCTGCTGATCCCAAAAAGGGTGAAAACGCAACTCTTTCTTGCATGATTGAACATTTTTGCCCAGTGGACATACTTGTTAATTGGAGCAAGGGATGGACGGAATACAAGGATAAACAAATCGTAGAAAAGCCCAAAATTGATGACGAGGGACTTTACTCTACAATTACAAAACTACCTATCGTTGCAGGTGCAGGTTCAGAAGAGTATACTTGTGAAGTTCGACACACAAAAACTAATGATATTATAGAGAAGACATTCACTCTGCAGATTTAGGTATATTCTGTAATTTCAGTGCGCCTTAATCATTTCTTTTTAATAATGGCTATTTTTGAAAATTTGAGCATAATGGCCCCGAAATTAGGATCGGGGGCTTGCCGCGCGTGCAAGCCCCCGATCTGCACTCACCCGGCGCGCTGACATCTAAAGCCCGGGCCTGCTTGCATTTCCTGTCCCTGGCCCGGTTCAGATGTCAGCGCGCAGTGCTTACCTGATCCAGCGGCGTAGTTAGTGCGATGTGCCGGCTGGGATCAGGTGAGCACTACAACCAATCCGGGGAGGGGAAGGTTCATTCATGAGTTTGAGAGTAATAGCTGTCAAACTCATGAAAACTACAGGGGCCCAAAACACTATTTAAACTTTAAATAAAAATTTAAAAAACATCCCAATCATTAAGTATAAATAAGTTTAAAAAAATAATTTAAACAATTTTTTTTTTTGAAAAAAATAAATTTTTAATAAAAAGGGTCTAAAACTAAACTTACCTTATTGTAGATTCTTTAAAATAATAAACCTGTGGGGGAAAAAAAAATTCTAAATTGCACTAAAACACCACTTACCTGTAAAAATAAATACTTACGTGTGCTTTTTACAAGCGTAAAGACCGGAGGCCTTTACACATGCGCAAATCCCCCAAAACCGAGGAAATCCAAGACGCACGCGCTGCCCCCTACAGCGCATGCGCTAGCCTCTTCACCTCTTGGGTTAGAGGAGAGGAAATGCCGGTTTTCAGCGCATGCGCTGTGCATGCTGAAAACCGGCATTTCCTCCGGCCAGACGCGTGAGTACCCCTTCCGTACTCACGCGTTTGGGGAGGAATTACTGCCCCAATAAATCCAAATAATGGAGATGCAGAGCAGGAGCTATATCTAACAACAAACTGTAGGTAAGGGAATATGGAACAAGAAAAGAATGTTCGCTGATGTAACTCAATTCATTATAATCCAAATTTCTGGATTCTGTGGACAGTCGCTTACCTCCCATAATCTTTCTTTATTTTTAGTTTGATTACCTGAACTGTGACAGCGATGTGAGCTAGCCAAGCTGTTCTATCCTAATTTATGGCCAACAAGACCTGAACTCTTGTGAAAACTAAATTGAAAGCTCTCCTGAGCACTAATGAACTGTTGAAAACATACAGGCTTTTTTAATCACCTAGTGCAATGATTTTCTAGTTTTTAATAATGATTCCCTAGAATCACCATTTTCTAACTGCCAAAGAAGTTTACTTTCCTGAAATGAGAATATTTCCTATTTTATCATGTTAGCTTTGTGCTTGTGCTGTATAGATCATAAAAATAATTGATCATTAATTGGTAAGTACATTTTTAGACAACTGAAGAGATGCCATTTTGTAATTTTATATACAATTATTCCCAAAACAATGTACAATATTTGCCACTTTAGAATTGACATTTTATATTTTTCTACCTACCATTTTGGAAGAATTTATACTACAGTAAACTCTTTCGTATCCAGCACCTATGGGACCAGGATGGTGCCGGTTGGTGAAAAATTCTGGATAACAGAGAGGTATACCTACCAAGGCAACTTTAACACAAACAGAAATAAAAACCACTGACTAACTCAGCCACCGCGGGAGACTCGGCAAAACGAGTGCTGGATGGATTCGGCAAGATTACCGGTTATAGATTTTGCCGGTTATTAAAGTATTCCGGATGATTAAGTGCCGTTTAAACAAGAGTTTACTGTATTGTGATAGTTCTAAAGTTTGTTGAGTTGTCTTGGAAGCTTTCAACAATAATGATTGCAATTTTTGTCATTGGAAGTGTTCAAGTTGCATGTCTACAAATATGTGTTTAATTATGTAAATTTATTGAGTTTTTTAACAAAATATATTAAATATGTATGTAATGAATTACATGTCCAAATGAATGTCTACTGTGCATTGCATGTGTTCTTTTGAGGTTGTTTGCTATGTACAGCCCCTCTATTGTTTGTAAAAAAATATAATGGTCTGTTCTGATTTAAGGAAAAGATCTGTATGTGCTAAAGCAACTGTTGACTTTACAGTTGTCGCTTTCTATGGCTACTTTATTAAAATTTGAGAAATTGTAAACATACTGGAACTTGCTGTGATTAGAGCACCCTCTACAGGGCATCTAGGACCTGTACAAAAAGGGCAAGCAACTGTATCTCCTTAACCAATCAGATCAAAGAATCGTTAATGAGCTGCACAGCCTCAACTGGGAAGTGTAACTGAATATTTAATTCAATGTCAAATCATGTACATAAAGCATAATAAAGAGAAGGAAAGAAGGATGGGATTAAGAGACACTAAAAATTTTTTTTTTTATCTCCAACAATAATAAAAATTTCAAGGACTGAGACTCTACACTTACAAAAGCCTTGTTCTTGATTTCTACTCTTAATGATTTTTTATAATAACTTACTGACCAGCAATTCGGTAGTTCTTGCAGGACTCCTATTTTCAAGACTGTCCTCATTAGAAAATGTGGAGTTAGCCTTACAGATGTCCCTGGAATAATCAGCTTACTGTACAATCAATTGCCAATTATTCAGCCACAGGTGACCTATGCAGTGCTGCATTCTTCATTCTGGTTTCACAGAATGGGCCAATGGTTCTATCGTGTTGCCCAAGTGCCCTATTCGATTTTACAAATATGATAATGATGTGGAAATCACTCCTGAGAGATTACACATTAGCCACAACCTGAAATAATTACTTATTAGATAACTCAAAGTTACTGTATGATAACAGCAACAACTTAATTTATATAGAACCTTTAACATAGTAAAATGTCCCAAGGTGCTTCATAGGCACGTTCATTGAGCCACATGAGATATTAGGACAATTCTGCCAGTGCCATTACACTTCATCTAGTCATCTTTTGTTTCTTAAGAACATAAGAAATAGGAGCAGGAGTAGGCCAATTGGCCCCTCGAGCCTGCTCTGCCATTCAATAAGATCATGGCTGATCTGATCCTAACCGCCAATCCACTATGACAGGACTATCTCCTGAATCTAACAGAATTAGACACACGAAACAGGAGCAGGATCAGGCTACATGGCCCCTGGGCCCGCTCCGCTACCCACAGGGCCATGACCTATCCGAACCTAGACTCCTGTCCAAATTCCTGCCCGCTCCCCGTAACCCTTAATTCCCTTTTCTTCTAGGAAACTGTCTATTTCTGTTTTAAATTTATGTAATGATGTAGCTTCGACAGCTTTTTGGGGCAGCATATTCCATGGACCTACCACCCTCTGAGTGAAGTAGTTCCTCCTCATCTCAGTTTTGAAAGAGCAGCCCCTTATTCTAAGACTATGCCCCCTAGTTCTAGTTTCACCCATCATCTGGAACATCCTCCCTGCATCCACCCGATCCAACCCCTTCATAATCTTATATGTTTCAATAAGATCGCCTCTCATTCTTCTGAACTCCAATGAGTAGAGTCCCAATCTACTCAACCTCTCCTCATATGTCCATCCCCTCATCCCCAGGATTAATCGAGTGAACCTTCTTTGTACTGACTCGAGAGCAAGTATGTCCTTAAGTATGGACACCAAAACTATATGCAGTATTCCAGGTGCGGTCTCACCAATACCTTGTACAACTGAAGCAATACCTCCCTATTTTTATATTCTATCCCCCTAGCAATGAAAGCCAACATTCCATTGGCCTTCTTAATCACTTGCTGCACCTGCATACTAACCTTTTGAGTTTCGTGCACCAGGACCCCCAGATCCCTTTGTACTTCAGTACTTTCAAGTTTCTTGCCATTAAGATAATAACTTGCTCTATGATTTTTCCTGCCAAAGTGCATAACCTCACACTTTCCAGTATTGTATTCCATCTGCCAAATCTCTGCCCACTTAGCCTGTCTATGTCCCCTTGCAGGTTTTTTATGTCCTCCTCACTCACTACTTTCCCTCCCATCTTAGTATCATCTGCAAACTTTGATGTGTTACACTCGGTCCCCTCCTCCAAATCGTTAATATAGATTGTAAAGAGTTGGGGACCCAGCACTGACCCCTGCGGAACACCACTGGTTACTGATTGCCAGTCTGAGAATGAACCATTTATCCCAACTCTCTGCCTTCTGTTAGATAGCCAATCCTCTATCCGTGCCAGAATATTACCCCCAATCCCGTGATTTTTTATCTTAAGCAATAATCTTTTGTGTGGCACCTTGTCAAATGCCTTTTGGAAGTCTAAATACACTACGTCCACTGGTTCACCTTTATCCACCCTATATGTTACTTCCTCAAAGAACTCCAGCAAATTTGTCAAACATGACTTCCCCTGCATAAAACCATGCTGACTTTGTCTTATTAAGTTATGATTATCCAAATGTCCTGTTACTGTCTCCTTAATAATGGACTCCAAAATTTTACCTACCACAGATGTTAGGCTAACCGGTCTATAGTTTCCAGCCTTCTGTCTGCTGCCCTTTTTAAATAAGCGTGTTACATTAGCAGTTTTCCAGTCTGCCGGGACCTTTGCTGAGTCCAGGGAGTTTTGGAAGATTATTACCAATGCATCCACAATCCCTGCCGCCACTTCCCTCAAGACCCTAGGATGTAAGCCATCAGGTCCAGGTGATTTATCCGCCTTGAGTCCCATTATTTTACCGAGTACCACTTCCTTAGTGATTTTGATCGTGTTTATCTCCTCCCCCCGTATAGCCCCCTGCTTGTCAAGTGTTGGGATATTCTTGGTGTCCTCTACTGTAAAGACTGATACAAAATATTCATTCAGTGTTTTTGCCATCTCCATATTTCCCACCATTAATTTCCCAGTCTCATCCTCTAAGGGACCAACATTTACTTTAGCCACCCTTTTTCTTTTTATATAACTATAAAAACTCTTACTATCTGTCTTTATATTTTTTGCTAATTTACTTTCATAATTTACTTTCATAATCTATCTTCCCTTTCTTAATCAATCTTTTTGTTATTTTTTGCTGTCTTTTAAAGTTTTCCCAATCCTCTATCCTCCCACTAGATTTGGCTACCTTATATGCCCTTGTTTTTAGTCGAATACTATCCTTAATTTCTTTACTTAGCCACGGATGGCTGTCTTTTCTTTTACACCCTTTTTTTCTCAGTGGAATATACTTTTTTTGGAAGTTGTAAAATAACTCCTTAAATGTACACCACTGATCATGTATCGTCTTATCCTTTAACCTATTTTCCCAATCCACTTTACTCAATTCCGCTCTCATACCTTCATAGTCTCCTTTATTCAAGCTTAGCACGCTTGTTTGAGATACAACCTCCTCACCCTCTAACTGAATATGGAATTCAACCATGTTATGGTCACTCATTCCAAGGGGATCCTTTACTAGGACATTTTTAATTAATCCTGTCTCGTTACACAAGACCAGATCTAAGGTTGCTTGCCCCCTGGTTGGTTCAGTTACATACTGCTCAAGAAACCTATCCCTAATACACTCAATGAACTCATCCTCAAGGCAGCCCTGCCCAATTTGATTCGTCCAATTTATATGATAGTTAAAATCCCCCATAATTATAGATGTTCCCTCATTACAAGCCTCAACTATTTCCTGATTGATACTCCGTCCAACCGAGTTGCGACTGTTCGGAGGCCTATATACTACGCCCACTAGTGTTTTTTTCCCCTTATTATTCCTTATCTCCACCCAAACTGTTTCATTATCCTGATCTTTTGACCCAATATCATTTCTCTGTATTACAGTGATTCCTTCCTTTATTAACATAGCCACCCCACCTCCCCTTCCTTCCTGCCTGTCCTTCCTGATTGTTAAATAACCTGGTATGTTTAATTCCCAGGCATTGTCACCCTGTAGCCATGTTTCTGTAATGGCCACAAGATCATACCCATATGTAGCTATTTGTGCCTTTAACTCGTCTATTTTGTTACGAATGCTACGTGCATTCAGATAGAGAACTTTCAAAGATGTTTTGTGACACTTAGTTCCTGCTTTTGCCCTGTTTATTACTTTACCTTTTACTCCACACCTTCTGCCCCTTCCTGACACGCTCTGGTTTTTAATTTCCCCACTGCTACCTAAGTCTTTGACCTTCTCTGTTGTCATTTTTATTATTTGTTCTCTAGGAAGCTCTCCCCCACTAGTTAGTTTAAAGCCCTCTCTACAGCCCTAGTTATATGATCCGCCAGGACTCTAGTCCCAGCACTGGCCAAGTGAAGCCCGTCCCAACGGAACAGCTCCCTCCTGTCCCAGTACTGGTGCCAGTGTCCCAGGAAGCAAAACCCATTTCTCCCACACCAGTCTTTGAGCCACGCATTTAACTCTCTTATTTTATTTGTCCTAGCCAAATTCGCTCGTGGCTCAGGTAATAATCCAGAGATTATTACCCTTGTGGTTCTGCTTTTTAATTTGGCCCCTAGCTGCTCAAACTCCCTCAACAGAACCTCCTTCCTTGTCCTATCTATGTCGTTGGTACCAACATGGACCACGACAACTGGATCCTCCCCCTCCCACTCCAAGTTTCTATCTAGCCCAGAGGAGATGTCCTTAACCCTGGCACCGGGTAGGCAACACAGCCTATGGGACTCTCGCTCTTGGCTGCAGAGAACTCTATCTATCCCCCTAATAATACTATCCCCTACCACTACAACATTTCTATTTACTCCCCCCTCTTGAATGGCCCCCCTCTCCACGGTGCTGTGGCCAGGTTGCTCATCCTCCCTGCAGCCCCTGCTTCCGTCCCCACAGGGAGTAAGAAGCTCGAACCTGTTGGACAAGAGCAAGGGCTGCGGCTCCTCCAACACTACCTTCTGGATCCCCGTACCTGCCTCACTCGTAGTCACACCGTCCTGTCCCTGACCATGGGCTACATCTGAATTAATTAACTTCATAGGTGTGACCACCTCCTGATACACAGAGTCCAGGTACTTCTCCCCCTCCCTGATGTGTCGCAGTATCTGAAGCTCAGACTCCAGCTCATCAACACGGAGCTGGAGATCCTGTAGCAGCAGACACTTGTCACAGATGTAATCACCATTAGCCTCAATGGGGTCTACCGGCTCCCACATCTCGCAACAGTAACACATCATCTGCTCCATTCTATGTAATTAATTATAATTTTTTTTATTTAATTAATTGGATTTAAATTAAATCAATCCCTCTAAATTACACCAGTTTAATGGTTAACCAACTGTCTCCCTTACAGCACAGACCCTAGAAAAAAACCGCCGAATTTAAGCTTGTAATAAAAAGAAGAAATACTCACCAACCAATCCAACCAATCACTTACCTGCTTCCTGGTGACGTCACTCTTGGATTATTTTTTACCTCTCTCCTCTGCTGTTGATTTGGTATGCCTCTGGTCGCTGCCGGGTTATAGCTCCTCCTCCTGACCTCGCTGCTCACTCCTAGGTCCGATGCTGTACTCGGGCCTCTGGTCGCTGCCGGGTTATAGCTCCTCCTCCTGACCTCGCTGCTCACTCCTAGGTCCGATGCTGTACTCGGGCCTCTGGTCGCTGCCGGGTTATAGCTCCTCCTCCTGACCTCGCTGCTCACTCCTAGGTCCGATGCTGTACTCGGGCCTCTGGTCGCTGCCGGGTTATAGCTCCTCCTCCTGACCTCGCTGCTCACTCCTAGGTCCGATGCTGTACTCGGGCCCCATTACCATCTCCTTTTGCCTTGCACCATCTCTTAATGCCTCTTGCCTTCCATCCTATCACAGACCTTTCCTTTTGTTCTTTCCTCCCCTGCCCCTGTACTTGCTTAAAAATCTGTTCCATCTCCAGCTTTGTCCCGTTCTGACAAAGGCCCATCGACCTGAAACGTTAACTCTGCTTCTCTCTCCACAGATACTGCCTGACCTGCTGAGTATTTCCAGCATTTTCTGTTTTTATTTTAGTATAGTTAGAGGGATAGACACTGTTATCTGCAGCCAGGAGCGTGAGTCCCACAGGCTATGTTGCCTACCCGGTGCCAGGGTAAAGGACATCTCCTCCAGGCTGGAGAAGAACTTGGAGTGGGAGGATCCAGTTGTGGTCCACATACTACCAACAACACAGGACAAAGAAAGAGGTTCTGCTGAGAGAGTTTGAGCAGCTAGGGACTAAATTAAAAAGCAGAACCACAAAGGTCATAATCTCTGGATTATTGCCGGAGCCACAAGTAAATTGGCATAGGGTCAATCGGATCAGGGAGGTGAATGAATGGCTCAAAGATTGGTGTGGGTGAAGTGGGTTTCAATTTGTGGGGCACTGGTACCAGTACTGGGGAAAGAGAGAGCTGTTCCATTGGGACGGACTACACCTGAACCATGCTGGGGCCAGAGTTCTAGCGAATCGAATAACTAGGGAGGTAGATAGGGCTTTAAACTAAATAAGCTGGGGGAGGGTCCCGGTGGAGAGAAATCTAGAATGCTAAAGAGAAAAGATAAGGAAGCAGTGCAGGAAAGTGATTGAGGTAAGGATAACCAGAGTGTGCCAGGAAGGGACCGAGTGTACAAACAAAAAAGTGCACCAACAAATAGGGTCCAGGTAAGAAAAAATGGTAATAAGACAAATACGGCCATAGTACAAAAAAATGTTAAGATGTCTAATGTTAAAAAGACAAATCTAAAGGCACTGTATCTGAATGCACGAAGCATTCGTAATAAGGTAGACAAATTAACAGCGCAAATAGATGTAAACAGATACGATATAATTGCGATTACAGAAACATGGCTGCAGGGTGACCAAGGCTGGGAGCTGAATATCCAAGGATATTCGATATTTAGGA
Source organism: Somniosus microcephalus (assembly GCF_052327205.1). NCBI lineage: Eukaryota > Metazoa > Chordata > Chondrichthyes > Squaliformes > Somniosidae > Somniosus > Somniosus microcephalus. The sequence continues at coordinate 56,927,399 of NC_141001.1, read as the reverse complement.
AGGGAAGGAAAAGGAGGTGGGGTGACATTGTTAGTAAAGGATGATATCACAGCAATAGTGAGAAAGGATATTGGCTCAGAAAATCAAGATATACAATCAGTCTGGGTGGAGCTAAGAAGCACCAAGGGGCAGAAAACATTGGTGGGAGTGGTCTATAAGCCTCCAAACAGTAGTGGTAATGTAGGGGATGGCATCAAACAGGGAATTAGAGATGCATGTAACAAGGGTACTATAGTAATCATGGGTGACTTTAATCTACATATAGACTGGCCAAACCAAATTAGCAATAATACTGTGGAGGATGAATTCCTGGAGTGTACGAGATAGATTTTTTAGATCAGTATGTTGAGGATCCATCTAGGGAACAGGCTATCCTAGATTGGGTATTGCGCAATGAGAAGGGGTTAATTAATAATCTTGTGTGGGGTCCTTTAGGGAAGAGTGACCATAACATGATAGAATTCTTCATTAAGATGGAAAGTGAAGAAGTCCAATCCGATACTAGGGTCCTAAATCTAAACAAAGGAAACTATGAAGGTATGAGGACTGAGTTGGTTATGATAGATTGGGGAGCTTCATTAAAAGGCATGACAGTGGATAGGCAATGGCTAACATTTAAGGAACGAATGCATGATTTGCAACAGTTATACATTCCTTTCTGGCGCAAAAACACAAAAGGAAAAGCGGCCCAACCATGGCTAACAAAATAAATTAAGGATAATATTAGATCCAACGAGGAATCATATAAAGTTACCAGAAAAAGTAGTAAGCCTAAGAACTGGGAGCAGTTGAGAGTTCAGCAAAAAAGGAGCAAGAGATTGATTAAGAGGGGAAAAATAGAGTATGAGAGTAAACTTGCAAGGAACATAAAAACAGATTGTAAAAGCTTCTACACGTATGTAAAAAGAAAAAGATTTGTGAAGACAAATGTAGGTCCCTTACAGTCAGAAACGGGAGAATTTATAATGGGGAACAAGGAAATGGATGAGCAATTAAACAAATACTTTGGTTCTGTCTTCACAGAAGAGGACACAAATAACTTCCCAGAAATGCTAGGGAACCAAGGGTCTAGTGAGAAGGAGGAATTAAAGGAAATTAGTATTCGTAAAAAAATAGTGCTGGAGAAATTAATGGGACTGAAAGCTGATAAATCCCCAGGGCCTGATAATCTGCATCCCAGAGTACTAAAAGAGGTAGCCATGGAAATAGTGGATGCATTGGTTGTCATCTTCCAAAATTCTATAGATTATGGAACAATGCCTGCAGATTGGAGGGTGGCAAATGTAACCCCACTATTTAAAAAAGGAGGGGGAGAGAAAACGGAACTACAGACCAGTTAGCCTAACATCAGTAGTAGGGGAAATGCTCGAGTTTATTATAAAGGATGTGATAACAGGACACTTAGAAAATATCAACAGGATTAGACAAAGGCAACATGGATTTATGAAAGGGAAATCGTGTTTGACAAACCTACTGGCGTTTTTTGAGGATGTAACTGGTAGAATAGACAAGAGAGAACCAGTGGATGTGTATTTGGATTTTCAGAAGGCCTTTGATAAAGTCCCACAAGAGGTTAGTGTGCAAAATTAAAGCACATGGGATTGGGGGTAATATACTGGCATGGATTGAAAATTGGTTAACAGACAGGAAACAGAGTAGGAATAAATGGGTATTTTTCAGGGTGGTAGGCGGTGACTAGCGGGGTACGAGAGGGATCAGTGCTTGGGCCCCAACTATTCACAATATATATCAATGATTTGGATGAGGGAACCAAATGTAATATTTCCAAGTTTGCTGACGACACAAAACTAGGTGGGATTGTGAGTTGTGAGGAGGATGCAAAGAGGCTTCAAGGCAATTTAGACAAGTTGAGTGAGTGGGCAAATACATGGCAGATGCAGTATAACGTGGATAAATGTGAAGTTATCCATTTCAGTAGGAAAAACAGAAAGGCAGAGTATTATTTAAATGGTGATAGATTGGGAAATGTTGTTGTACAAAGGGACCTGGGTGTCCATGTACACCAATCACTGAAAGCAAACATGCAGGTGCAGCAAGCAGTTAGGAAGGCAAATGGTATGTTGGCCTTCATTGCAAGAGGATTTGAGTACAGGAGCAAGGATGTCTTACTACAGTTATACAGGGCCTTGGTGAGACCACACCTGGAGTACTGTGTGCAGTTTTGCTCTCCTTACCTAAGAAAGGATATACTTGCCATAGAGGGAGTGCAGCTAAAGTTCACCAGACTGATTCCTGATGGCAGGACTGTCGTATGAGGAGAGATTGTGTTGACCAGGCCTGTATTCACTAGAGTTTAGAAGAATCAGAGGGGATCTTGTGGAAACGTATAAAATTCTGACAGGGCTAGACAGACTGGATGCAGGGAGGATGTTTCCCCCGGCTGGGGGGTCTAGAACAAGGGGTCACAGTCTCAGGATATGGGGTAGGACATTTAGGACTGAGATGAGAAATGTCTTCACTCAGAGGGTGGTGAACCTATGGAATTCTCTACCACAGACAGCTGTGGAGGCCAAGTCACTGAATATATTTAAGAAGGAGATAGATAGATTTCTAGACACAAAAGGCATCAAGGGGTATGGGGAGAAAGCAGCAATATGGTATTGAGATAGAGGATCAGCCATGATCATATTGAAAGGCAGAGCAGGTTGGAAGGGCTGAATGGCCTACTCCTGCTCCTATTTTTCTATGTTTCCTGCACCCCCTTTAGAATTGTACCCTTTCGTTTATATTACCTCTCCTCGTTCTTCCTATCAAAATGTATCACTTCACACTTCTAGTTTATATTGCCTCCTTGTTCTTCCTACCAAAATATATCACTTCGCACTTTTCTGCGTTAAATTTCATGTGCCAGGTGTCCACCCATTCCAGCAGCCTGTCTATGTCCTCTTGAAGTCTATCACTATCCTCCTCACTGTTCACTCTACTTCCAAGTTTTGTCATCTGAAATTTTTGAAATTGTGCCCTGTACACCCAAGCCCAAGTCATTAATATATATCAAGAAAAGCAGTGGTCCTAATACCGACCCCTGGGGAACACCTTCCTCCAGTCCAAAAAACAGCCGTTCACCACGACTCTCTGTTTCATGTCACTTAGCCAATTTCGTATCCATGCAGCCACTGTCCCTTTTATTCCATGGGCTTCAACTTTGCTGGCAAGCATATTATGTGGCACTTTATCAAATGCCTTTTGGAAATCCATGTACACCATATCAACTGCATTGCCCACATCAGCCCTCTCTGTTACCTTATCAAAAAACTCAATCAAGTTAGTTAAACACAATTTGCCTTTAACAAATGCATGCTGGCTTTCCTTAATTAATCCACACTTGTCCAAGTGACTGTTAATTTTGTCCCAGATTATCATTTCTTAACGCTTCCCCACCATCAAGGTTAAACTGACTGACCTGTAGTTGCTGGGTTTATCCTTACACCTTTTTTGAACAAGGATGTAACATTTGCAATTCTCCAGTCCTCTGGCACCACCCCTGTATCTAAGGAAGATTGGAAGATTATGGCCAGTACCTCTGCAATTTCCATCTTTACTTCCCTCAGCATCCTAGGATGCATCCCATCCAGTCCTGGAGTCTTATCTACTTTAAGTACAGCCAGCCTTTCTAGTACCTCTTTATCAATTTTTAGCTCATCCAGTATCTCAACTACCTCCTCTTTCACTATGACTTTGGCAGCATCTTCTTCCTTGGTAAAGACAGATGCAAAGTAGAGAGAGGTAAAGAGGTTTAGGGAGGGAATTCCAGAGCTTAGGGCCAAGGCAGCTGTAGGCACGGCCACCAATGGTACAGCGATTAAAATCTGGAATGCGCAATAGGCCAGAATTAGAGGAGTGCAGAGATCTCGGAGCGTTGTAGGGCTGAAGGAGGTTACAGGGATAGGGAGGAGTGAGGCTATGGAGGGATTTGAAAACATGAATGAGAATTTTAACATTGATGTGTTGCTGGACTGGGAGCCAATGTAAGTCGGCAAGCACAGAGGTGATGGGCAATGTTCCCTCGAAATTGTTTTTGTGCTGAGCGGCACAAACTCCTTTGAGCATGACCTTTTTGACCATGGGCAAATTTTACAACAACAGCTTTTACAACAGCAACAACAACCAATTAATAGCAGATAGACAGTAACGCCACATTGCCACCCCACTGTCTCAAATCATGAGACAATCAGACAAACTCTTACAAATCATGAAATCAGTTGCTCTTTCTGGTTTATAAACCTCATTAGTGGCTTTATTTAATCTCTAACAGGTCACAGCTCTTACTATATGTGTCTCATGTTATAATTTGCTCTGTGTCAGCCTGTCTGGTGTCCCATCAAAGTTAATTATAACATCTCCGGGTCATTGTTCAATTAGAATATGGTACTATTGAAGATTAGTTGGGACAATGGAGGAGTAGGAAGAAGCAGATGAGTTGGCAACATCCCATGTGTGATGTTAATAGCAGATTCCCAGAACATTGGAGGCACCAAAGCTAACAGATTAGCAACTATTAGCAAGGTCACATTAACTTTCTGGGATTGCCCAGGCCATCTCCTGTTCCTTTGTAAATTCAGACAAGAAACATTAGGTTAAATTGATTAGCAGTTGAACCGTCAGGGTGGCCATTATGTCATGGTCTGGAAGTTTGGTGAGAAGGAACCTCACTTCAATATACATTCTGGACATTGTGTGATATGACTCACCTTAAAAGTCCAACACCTATGGAAGCCAAGCTTGATCACCTTGGGTCTACCTCTTCTCCTTTAAGAACCTCCTGAAAACCCACCTCTTTGACCAAGCCTTTGATCACCAATCCTAATATCCCCTTCTTTGACTCTGTGTACATTTATATAGAAACATAGAAGATAGGAGCAGGAGTAGGCCATTCGGCCCCTCAAGCCTGCTCTGCCATTCAATGAGATCATGGCTGATCATCCAAATTCAGTAACCTGTCCCTGCTTTCTCCTCATATCCCTTGATCCCTTTAGCCTTAAGAAATATATCCAACTCCTTCTTGAATATATTTAATGAATTGGCCTCTACTGCCTTCTGTGGTAGAGAATTCCACAGGTTCACCACTCTTTGGGTGAAGAAATTCCTCCTCATCTCTGTCCTAAATGGCTTACCCTTTATCCTTAGACTGTGACCCCTGGTTCTGGACTCCCTGACCATCGGGAACATCCTTCCTGCATCTAGTCTGTCCAGTCCTGTCAGAATTTTATAAGTTTCAATGAGATCCCCTCTTATTCTCCTAAACTCCAATGAGTATAAGCACAATCGACCCAATCTCTCCTCATACGTCATTCTTGCCAGCCCAGGTATCAGCCTGGTGAATCTTCACTGCACTCCTTCCATGGCAAGAACATCCTTCCTCAGATAAGGCGACCAAAACTGCACACTATACTCAAGATGTGGTCTCACCAAGGCCCTGTACAACTGCAGCAGGACATCCTTGTTCCTGTACTCAAACCCTCTCTCTACGAAGGCCAACATACCATTTGCCTTCTTAACCACCTGCTGCACCTGCATGCTTACCTTCAGCGACTGGTGCACAAGGACACCCAGGTCTTGTTGCACTTCCCCTTCTCCCAATCTATTGCAATTCAGATAATAACCTGCCTTCCTGTTTTTGACACCAAAGTGGATAGCCTCACATTTATCCACGTTATATTGCATCTGCCATGCTTCTGCCCAATCACCCAACCTGTCCAAATCATACTGGAGTTTCTTGGCATCCTCCTCACAGCACACATGCCCACCCAGCTTTGTGTCGTCTGCAAACTTGGAGATATTACATCTAGTTCCCTCATCTAGATCATTAATATATATTGTGAATAGCTGGGGTCCAAGGACCGATCCCTGCAGTACCCCACTAGTCACTGCCTACCTCTCGGGAAAAGACCCGTTTATTCCAACTCTTTGCTTTCTTTCTGCAAACCAGTTCTCTATCCAGGTCAATACCTTGCCCCCAATCCCATGTGCCTTAAACTTTACACGCTAATCTCTTATGCGGGACCTTATCGAAAGCCTTTTGAAAGTCCAAATACACCACATCCACTGGTTCTCCCTTACCTATTTTACCAGTTACATCCTCAAAAAATTCCAGTAGATTAGTCAAGCATGATTCAACTTTTGTAAATCCATGTTGACTTTGTCCGATCCTGTCACTGTTTTCCAAGTGCTCTGCTATTACATCTTTTATAATGGACTCTAGCATTTTCCCCACTACTGATGTCAGGCTTACCGATCTGTAATTCCCCATTTTCTCTCTACCATCTTTTTTGAATAGTGGGGTAACATTAGCTACCCTCCAATCCATGGGTACTGTTCCAGATTCTATCGAATGTTGCAAGATGATCAGCAATGCATCTATTATTTCTAGGGCCACTTCCTTAAGTACCCTAGGATGTAGGTTATCAGGCCCTGGGGGTTTATCAGCCTTCAATCCCATCAATTTCCCTAACACCATTTCCCTACAAATACTGATTTCTTTCAGTTCCTCCCTTTCATCAGACCCTATGTTCCCCGACATCTCTGGGAGGTTATTTGTGTCCTCCTTTGTGAAGACAGAATCAAAATATGTATTTAATTGGCCTGCCATTTCTTTGTTCCCCATTATAAATTCCCCTGATTCTGACTGCGAGGGACCTACGCTTGACTTCACCAATCTTTTTCTCTTCACATATCTATAAAAGCTTTTACAGTCAGTTTTTATGTTCCCTGCCAGCTTACTCTCATACTCTATTTTTCCCTTCTTAATTAATCCCTTTGTCCTTCTTTGTTAAATCCTAAACTGCTCCCAATCCTCAGGTTTACTGCTTTTTCTGGCCAATTGATATGTCCTCTCCATGGATCTTATGCTAGCCCTAATTTCCCTTGTTAGCCACGGTTGAGTCACCTTTTTTGTTTTATTTATATGCCAAACTGGGATGAACAAATTCTGTAGTTCATCCATGTGGTCTTTGAATGTTTGCCATTGCCTATCAACCTTTTGAGTGACATTCCCAAATCAATCCTACCCAACTCGCGCCTCATACCAGCGTAGTTTCCTTTATTTAAATGCAGGACCCTAGTCTCTGAGTCAAATACTTCACTCTCCATCTTAATGAAGAATTCTATCATATTATGATCGCTCCGACCCAAGGGGCCTCGTACAATAAGATTGCTAATTAATCCTTTCTCATTACATATTACGCAGTCTAAGATGGCCTGATTTGTACCTGATCACGCCTTTGTGAAGCACCTTGGGGTGTTTTTCCACGTTAATGGTGCTGCACAAATGCAAGTTATTCTGAATAAACAGTAAGTCCGAACAGTTTATATGGTAAATAGCCCTTACCCTGCTGAATAGACCGTATCTGCAAGCCCCACCCCACACACAGATACTCACTCACACACACACGCTGATACACACACCACAGACACACGCACCACACAGATAGATACACACTCACTCGCACACCTTATAGACACACACAGACTCAGTCACAGACACACATCACACAGACGCTCCACAGACACTCACAGACACACACAGATGCTCAACGCACTCACAGACACACACACACTGGTCACTCCTCGCCCTCTTGAGCTTTTGTGAACATATTGCCACTTTTATAAGGTCCATTAGAGAGGAAAAAAGGACTGGGCAGAGGAGCGTGTGAGAAAGTAGCTTCCATTCCCAAGTACCGCCTTTTAAAACGATAGCAAAATACTGCAGATGCTGGAAATCCAAAATAACAACAGAAAATGCTGGAAAAACTCAGCAGGTCAGGCAACATCCGTGGAGAGAAATTTGAGTTGATGTTTCGGGTTGAAACCCTTCTTCAAAACTGGAAAGAAAAGAAAATAGATCGAAGGCAAGGCTGCGATCGAACAAAAGAGACAATAAAAGGTATTCGAAGCCAGACGAGATGGTAATAGGCCCGTGGAGACAAAAGGCAGCTGAGATTAGGTGTGAAGTGTACTGGCAGGTAATTCTAGGGAATGTGGCCGGGCAAGTGGTAGAAGTGTTAGTAGGTGAGCACTTTGGTGACAGTGACCATAATTCGGTGAGATTTAAGGTAGTCATGGAAAAGGACAAGGATGGACCGGAAATAAAGGTTCTAAATTGGGGGAAGGCCGATTTTAATATGACAAGGCAGGATCTGGCCAATGTGGACTGGGATCAGCTACTTGAAGGAAAATCCACATCGGAGCAATGGGAGTCTTTCAGAAAGGAAATTGAGAGAGTACAATGGCAACATGTTCCCGTAAAGGTCAAGGGTGGGACCAACAAGCCCAGGGAACCTTGGATGTCAAGGGAATGGATTAGGAAAAAAAGGGGGGCTTTTGGTAGATACAAAGGACTAAAGACAGAGGAAGCCCTAGAGGAGTATAAAAAGTGCAGGGGGATACTTAAAAAAGAAATTAGGAGAGCGAGGAGGGGCCATGAAATAACACTGGCGAGCAAAATAAAGGAAAATCCTAAGGTGTTTTATAAGTATATTAAGGGCAAGAGGATAACTAGGGAAAGAGTAAGGCCCATTAGGGACCAAAGTGGCAAACTGTGTGTAGAGCCAGAGGATGTAGGTGGGGTTTTAAATGAATTTTTTGCATCTGTGTTCACTATGGAGAAGGACGATGTGGACATAGAAATCGGGCAGGGGGACTGTGATATACTTGAACATATTAGCGTCGAGAGCGAGGAGGTACTAGTGGTTTTAGCAGGCTTAAAAGTGGATAAATCCCCAGGCCTGGACGAGATGTATCCCAGGCTACTATGTGAGGCAAAGGAGGAGATTGCAGAGGCTCTGACACAAATTTTCAGAATCTCTCTGGCCACAGGGGATGTGCCAGAAGACTGGAGAACAGCTAACATAGTACCATTATTCAAGAAGGGTAGTAGGGATAAACCAGGGAATTACAGGCCAGTGAGCCTAACATCAGTGGTAGGGAAATTATTGGAAAAAATTCTGAGGGACAGAATTGGTCTCCACTTGGAGAGGCGGGGATTAATTAGGGATTGCCAGCATGGCTTTGTCAAGGGAAGATCATGTCTGACCAATTTGATTGAATTCTTTGAGGGGGTGACTAGGTGTGTGGATGATGGTAGTGCAGTGGATGTGGTTTACATGGATTTCAGTAAGGCTTTTGATAAAGTCCCGCATAGGAGACTGGTCAGGAAGGTAAGAGCCCATGGGATCCAGGGTGCCTTGGCACATTGGATCCAAAACTGGCTTAGTGGCAGAAGGCAGAGGGTGATGGTGGAAGGTTGTTTTTGTGACTGGAAGCCTGTGTCCAGTGGGGTACCGCAGGGATCGGTGCTGGGTCCCTTGCTGTTTGTGGTCTACATTAATGATTTGGATGTGAATGTAAAAGGTATGATCAGTAAGTTCGCAGATGACACGAAAATTGGTGGGGTGGTAAATAGCGAGGCGGGAAGCCTCAGGCTACAGGACAATATAGATGGGTTGGTCAGATGGGCGGAACAGTGGCAAATGGAATTTAACCCTTGAAAGTGTGAGGTGATGCATTTTGGAGGACTAACAAGGCAAGGGAATACACAATGGGCCAGAAATTCCAGGCCAGAAGCGTGAGTACGGTCGGGTTACTCACGCATCTGGCCGTTGGAAATGCCGGCGTTCAGTAGGAACAGCGCATGTGGGGAACGCCGGCATTTCCAGACCCGAGGTCTATTCACAGCGTGTGCGACTGCACAGGCAGCGCTTGCGCAGTGAACTTTGTGGATTTCAATGATGGATTCAGTGAGGGTAAGTCCTTAGAAGTTACACTTGAAAAAACAAGTGTAAAGTTGTTCATTGGCTGCGGAGGAAGATATATTTTATGGTGGAGCTTTTGAAATGCAATATTTTTGTTTGGGAAAGGGAGGGAAGTTATTTTAAGAAATTTTAAGTAAGTTTTAAAGTTTAATTTTTTTTTTTAAAGGGTTTTCAGAACGGTAGGTAGAAGGAGCAATTGTGGCTGTGTGAATGGAATGTGAGAATGAGTTATGTATGTATGTCCACATATATTCCTTTACGTATATGTATGTATGTTTTATATTCCTTTACTAATGTGTATGAATGTATGTTTTTAATTATGATTTTCCAATAAGTTACTTTCTCTGAAAGTCATAATTAAATAATACATTCATACACATAAGTAAAGGAATATATACATAACACGCAAAGGAATATATACAGACATACATACTTTCAGAAGCTCCACGATAATAAATATCTTCCTCCGCAGCCTCTGGAGCAACTGTACCCATGCTTTTTTCATGTGTAAGTTGTAATGACTTGACCTCACTGAAAGCATTAATGAAAGCGGCGAATTATACTGCGCACGCGCTGCCTGTGCAGTCGCACGTGTTCTGCCTCTGAACCCCTTCATTCAGAGGACAGGAAATGCCGGTTTTCCCCACATGCACTGTGCATGCTGAAAACCGGCATTTCATCAGGCCAGATGCGTAAGTACCCCGACCGTACTCGCGCATTTGGAAGGGAATTACTGGGCCAACATTTTACATGTCAATAAAATGAAAAATTTAACAATTGCACGACTTGCCCCCTCGCATCTGCGACTGAGGGTCCAAGGAGGTGCATTGCGCAAGAGGTCATCATCGTACGTATCCTCACACTGTTCCCTTTGGGGAACTGTATGAAGTGGTGGAAGGATTTATGGCCGTGATTAACGCTCATTCCGTGACCGTAACCATCTTTGAACCAGCCATTAGTGTGGTTAGTCCTATGGCGGGAGGGTTTGACGGGCTCCCACAACCCATCTGAGGGGGGGGGGGCCACCAACACCCACGGACGCAAGTATCCCGCTGGATGTCCACCCAGAATTTAAAGTTGGAGCTCCGACTCCACGTGCCGGGACTGTCTGGAGTGGGGTTCAAAACCCTACTCCTTCTGGCCCAGCGGCGGGGATGCTTACTGCTACGCAAAAGGCCCACTCCGCACAAAAGGTGACACCCATACGTTTCCTGCGCCTTTTCCCTCCCCATGACTGGAGCCCTATGCTGCCATTTCACGTTGCTAATCGGATTGGGCCTTTGTCATAGCGGTAGGATCCCCGCCGCTGGGCCAGATCAGGGTAGGGTTTCGAACCCCGCTCCAGACAGTCCCGGCAAGTGGAGTCGGAGCTCCGGCTCTAAATTCTGGGTTGGCATCCAGTGGGATATTTGCGTCTGTGGGTGTGGGTGGCCCCCCCTCCTTGTATAGCTTGTGGGAGCCCATAAAACCCTCCCGCCATAGGACTAACCGCCTTAATGGCTGGTTCAAAGATGGTTACGGTCACGGAATGAGCGTTAATCATGGCCATAAATCCTTCCACCACTTCATACAGTTCCCCAAAGGGAACAGTGTGAAGACACGTATGACGACGACATTGCTAAATAAATAAATGGAATTTAAAAAATTCTTTTAGGGCTTTTAAAAGTCTTTAAACTGCTTTAATTCTCTTTAAAACTACTTCAGATTACTCAAAATAATGTAAACATTTTAAAAAGTTTATAAAAGTTACCAAAATCTTCAAAAAACTTCCAAAAACCTATTTAAACTGCTGCTTTGCATGTAAAAATGCTTAGCAGCTTGACAGAAACATTGGGGGCGTGTCCAGTGAAACTGAGACCTCAAGGGGCGTGTCTCACTTACACTGCACGCTCCTGGCTTCGCACTGGCTGCACTCCTGGGCGGCGTGACGTCATACGCTGCCCGGGATTCTTCTTTCTGTTTCAGCAAGTGCAGGCGTCCCTGGAGCTGATCGGCAGGAGCGCGGGGTAAGTTCAAATACGGGGCTTGCACACGCTGCAAGCCCCGTTCAGCAATTTCTGGCCCAATGTATGGTAAGACCCTAGGAAAGACAGAGGATCAGAGGGACCTTGGTGTGCATGTACATAGATCCCTGAAGGCAGCAGAACAGGTGGATAAGGTGGTTAAAAAGGCATATGGGATACTTGCCTTCATTAGCCGAGGCATAGAATATAAGAGCAGGGAGGTTATGATGGAGCTGTACAAAACGCTGGTAAGGCCACAGCTGGAGTACTGTGTGCAGTTCTGGTCACCACACTATAGGAAGGATGTGATTGCTTTGGAGAGGGTGCAGAGGAGATTTACCAGGATGTTACCTGGGCTGGAGCGCTTCAGCTATGAAGAAAGACTGGACAGGCTGGGGTTGTTTTCCTTGGAGCAGAGAAGGCCGAGGGGCGACCTGATTGAGGTATACAAAATTATGAGGGGCATAGATAGGGTGGATAGAAAGGAACTTTTCCCTTAGTAGAGGGGTCAATAACAAGGGGGCATAGATTCAAGGTAAGGGGCAGGAGGTTTAGAGGGGATTTGAGGAAAAACTTTTTCACCCAGAGGGTGGTTGGAATCTGGAACTCACTGCCTGAAAGGGTGGTAGAGGCAGGAACCCTCACAACATTCAAGAAGCATTTGGATGAGCACTTGAAATGCCATAGCATACAAGGCTACGGACCAAATGCTGGAAAATGGGATTAGATTAGACAGGGCTTGATGGCTGGCGTGGACGCGATGGGCCAAAGGGCCTCTTTCTGTGCTGTATAACTCTATGACTCTATGACTAAGAGACAGCTGCCAGGTGAGAGAGAGAAACAAAAGGAAAGGAGTGGGGGTGGGGGGGGGGGGGGCGGTGGAAAGGAGGACCCAAAACAAAGGGCTGGAAAAAATTATAAGTAAAAAAGTAATAGGGGCCAAGGTTATGATCTGAAATTATTGAACTCGATATTGAGTCTGGAAGGCTGCAAAGTGCCTAGTCGGAAGGTGAGTTGCTGTTCCTCGAGTTTACGTTGAGCTTCCGTGGAACAATACAAGAGGCCAAGGACGGTGAGGTCCGAGTGGGAATGGAGCAGTGAATTAAAATGACAGGCGACCGGAAGCTCGGGGTCACCTTTACGGACTAAACGGAGGTGTTCCACAAATCGGTCACCCAATCTGCGTTTGGTCTCCCCAATGTAGAGGAGACCGCATCGTGAGCAGCGAATACAGTATACTAGATTGCGAGAAGTACAAGTAAATCGCTGTTTCACCTGGAAGGGGTGTTTGGGGCCCTGGACAGTGGGAAGGGGGGAGGTATAGGGGCAGGTGTTACATCTCCTGCGCTTGCACGGGAAGGTGCCAGGCGAAGGGGAAGGGCTGTTTGGGGTCCTCCTTTTCCCCTCCCCCCTCCTTTCCTTTTGTTTCTCTCTCTCACCTGGTAGCTGTCTCTTACCTGCCAGTACACTTCACACCTAATCTCAGCTGCCTTTTGTCTCCACGGGCCTATTACCATCTCGTCTGGCTTCGAATACCTTTTATTGTCTCTTTTGTTCGATCACAGCCTTGCCTTCGATCTATTTTCTTTTCTTTCCAGTTTTGAAGAAGGGTTTCGACCAGAAACATCAACTCAAATTTCTCTCCACGGATGTTGCCTGACCTGCTGAGTTTTTCCAGCATTTTCTGTTGTTATACTGCCTTTTAAACTTCGCCTCCCTCTTAAGTTTGGGCCAAAGTCTCTCTCACAGGGCAATTGTTTCTCATACAGAAGAATCAAATACCCACATTGCACTGCCTGGAAAGACCATAACGTTCATCGACTCTCGGCACACAATAAACGCTAGCCCTGCTCGCAACATCTGCTGCCAACTTCCATCTGAGCTAAACTGAGACCAGATAATCTCCAGATGAAGGGGTTGCCATAGAAACCATGTTGTGGTTGGTATAACACATCAAGCGGCAGCGGACAAGTGGCTGTGAGCCTGAGGTACACAGCAGACAACGGGCAGTCAACGAACCGTGTACATTTAACTAGTGCCTCGCCCACCAGGCGCAAATCTGAAATCGATCGATCAAAGAACTCAATCCTGTGGGTCCGGCTGGTTTTCCTTTTAAGCTGCCGGGTGCAGAGTGTCAATGAAATAAAGTGAAACTCCTTGGAAAAGATTCAAAGTTCTTCTGTGAAAGACGATGGCAGATGGATTGTGTCGCCACTATCCCGAGGAGGAGGGGTAACGGAATCTGCAAAAGAACTCGAGTGACTCCACTCTTCGATAACTCGCCCCTCGTTAAAAAAAAGATACAACAGGAACAGCGAACGATGCCTGGACTCACCGCTTTATAAAGCGATTTTGTGAAGATGCGAGATTCTTGCGGAATGAAATTGCAGGTCACGTCATCGCAGCACGCTACTTCAGTGCCAGGGGTCCGGAAGGGCTGAGGAAGGCAAGCTCACTCTGGCGAGGAGTACTGGCATTCTGAAATCCTTACTTATGTTTTTGTCACCTACAGATTTGATTATTCCAATTGCCCTCCTTTCTGGCCTCCCGTTCTTCACCTGCCATAACCTCGAATGTGTCCAACACACAACTGACCCATAATCTACGCTACACTAAGTCCCACATACCCATCACCCATTATTGCTGACCTGCAGACTCTTTGTCCAAGATATCAAATCTAAACGCCTTGTCCTTGGTTTCAAATCTCTTCATGCCTTGCCACACCCTATCTCTACAACTTCCTCCAGCCTTGTCTCATCAACCCTCCCATAACTTCAATCCTCCGACTTTGGCCTTTTGCAGAGGCCAGCAGAGGTTTTTCCACAATTGCAGACAGAGGGTGATCATGGAGGAGCAGCAACAAATGCGTGAGGCTCTGACAGCTTTTGCAGCCATGATGTGCAACGGTCCCGGCAGATTGGAAAACTGCTAATGTAACACCCTTATTTAAAAAGGGTAGTAGACAGAAGGCTGGAAACTATAGACCAGTTAGCCTAACATCTGTGGTTGGTAAAATTTTAGAGTCCATTATTAAGGAGACAGTAACGGGACATTTGGATAAACATAACTTAATTGGACAAAGTCAGCATGGTTTTACGAAGGGTAAGTCATGTTTGACAAATTTGCTTGAGTTCTTTGAGGACATAACATACAGGGTGGATAAAGGGGAACCAGTGGACGTAGTGTATTTAGACTTCCAAAAGGCATTTGACAAGGTGCCACACAAAAGATTATTGCTCAAGATAAAAAATCACGGGATTGGGGGTAATATTCTGGCATGGGTGGAGGATTGGCTATCTAACAGAAAGCAGAGAGTTGGGATTAATGGTTCATTCTCAGACTGGCAATCAGTAACTAGTGGTGTTCCGCAGGGGTCAGTGCTGGGACCCCAACTCTTTACAATCTATATTAACGATTTGGAGGAAGGGACTGAGTGTAACATATCAAAGTTTGCAGATGATACAAAGATGGGAGGGAAAGTAGTGAGTGAGGAGGACATAAAAAACCTGCAAAGGGACATAGACAGGCTAAGTAAGTGGGCAGAGATTTGGCAGATGGAATATAATACTGGAAAGTGTGAGGTTATGCACTTTGGCAGGAAAAATCATAGAGCAAGTTATTATCTTAATGGCAAGAAACTGGAAAGTACTGCAGTACATAGGGATCTGGGGGTCCTGGTGCACGAAACACAAAAAGTTAGTATGCAGGTGCAGCAGGTGATCAAGAAGGCCAATGGAATGTTGGCTTTTATTGCTAGGGGGATGGAATATAAAAACAGGGAGGTATTGCTGCAGTTGTACAAGGTATTGGTGAGACCACACCTGGAATACTGCATACAGTTTTGGTGTCCATACTTAAGAAAAGACATACTTGCTCTTGAGGCAGTACAAAGAAGGTTCACTTGGTTAATCCCGGGGATGAGGGGGTTGACATATGAGGAGAGGTTGAGTAGATTGGGACTCTACTCATTGGAGTTCAGAAGAATGAGAGGCGATCTTATTGAAACATATAAGATTGTGAAGGGGCTTGATCGGGTGGATGCGGTAAGGATGTTCCCAATGATGGGTGAAACTAGAACTAGGGGGCATAATCTTAAAATAAGGGGCTGCTCTTTCAAAACTGAGATGAGGAGAAACTTCTTCACTCAGAGGATGGTAGGTCTGTGGAATTTGCTGCCCCAGAGAGCTGTGGAAGCTACATCATTAAATAAATTTAAAACAGAAATAGACAGTTTCCTAGAAGTAAGGGGAATTGGGGGTTACGGGGAGTGGGCAGAAAATCGGACATGAGGCTAGGTTCGGATCGGTCATGGCCCTGTGGGTGGCGGAGCGGGCCCAGGGGCCGTGTAGCCTGGTCCTGCTCCTACTTCTTGTGTTCAAATTCTGTGTTAGATTTCAGGAGATGGTTCTATTCACAGGGATTAGTGGAGACCTTGGGAACAGACTGCCAGCTAGGAGTTCTTCAAGAGTAAATTGGGCCTGTTCCTGGCTGGGGTGGAGATCACCTCTTACAGAAGGTAAGTACTGCAGGAAATACAGGGACAGAGTGATCTCCTGGACGAGTTTCGATCGCCCAGATGGGTCGGAGAGGAATTTCCAAGATTTTTTCTCCCAAATTGGCCATTGGGTTTTTTATCTGGTTTTTCGCCTCTCCCGGGAGATCACATGGGTTCGGGTGGGATGGAGAGTGAAAGTAGATTTGAGGTTAGGATCAGATCAGCCATGATCTTATGGAATGGTGGAGCAGGCTCGAGGGGCCGATTGGCCTACTCCTGCTCCTATTTTTTATGTTCTTATGTGCGACTGTACAGGGAATGGAGGAGTCCATCTCCAACATGAGCAAAACCATCTCGCAGGCGATGGCGACGAAGTGCTGTTCCATGGAAAGGATGGCCACCTGCATGAAGCAGCAAATGCGCCAGTTGAACGAGAACATGCTTGCTGTGAACAACAGATTGCAGACACTCATTGACCTCATCTTGAAGAGAGATACCAACGTAGACTTGAATGTTCATCGCCCCACTGCTTGTGCAGCAAGGTGCTCTCTAGCAGGGAAGTGCAGGTGGCCTATGAGAGGGATGATGGTGAGAGGGAAGCTGTTGTTTCGTATGATGAGAAAAGCTTATAATGGGATGCAGGGGGTTGGGAACCTGAGCAAGGGGACAGAGGAAAGGGAAACGAGGATAAAAGCAAAAGATATGAAGGAGAAAAACAAAAGTGGCAGTCAGAGAAATCAACGGTTTAAATCAAACATGGCCACAGTAAATAATAATTCTAATAGGTGTAAGAGCGTTAAAAAAACAAGCCTGAAGGCTTTGTGTCTTAATGCGAGGAGCATTCGTAATAAGGTGGATGAATTAGCTGCACAAATAGAGGTAAACGAATATGATTTGATTGGGATTACGGAAACATGGCTCCAGGGTGGCCAAGGCTGGGAACTCAACATCCAGGGGTATTCAATATTCAGGAAAGATAGGCATAAAGGAAAGGGAGGTGGGGTAGCATTGCTGGTAAAAAAAGGGATTAACACAATTGTAAGGAAGGATATTAGCTCTGATGATGTGGAATCTGTATGGGTAGAACTGAGAAATACCAAGGGGCAGAAAACGTTAGTGGGAGTGGTATATAGACCTCCAAACAGTAATGCGGAGGTTGGGGATGGCATTAGAAGGGAAATTAGAGAAGCGTGCAATAAGGGCACAGCAGTCATCATGGGTGACTTTAATCTACATATAGATTGGGCTAACCAAATTAGTAACAATACTGTGGAGGAGGAATTCCTGGAGTGTTTAAGGGATGGATTCCTGGACCAATATGTCAAGGAACCAACCAGAGATCAGGCCATCTTAGATATTATGTAACGAGAAAGGATTAATTAGCAATCTTGTGCGAGGCCCCTTGGGTCGGAGCGATCATAATATGATCGAATTCTTCATTAAGATGGAGAATTAAGTAGTCGACTCAGAGACTAGGGTCCTAAATTTAAATAAAGGAAACTACGATGATCTGAGGCGCGAGTTGGGTAGGATTGATTGGGGAATGTCACTCAAAGGGGTGACGGTGGATAGGCAATGGCAAATTTGTTCATCCCAGTTTGGCATAAAAATAAAACAAAAAAGGTGACTCAACCGTGGCTAACAAGGGGAATTAGGGATAGCATAAGATCCAAGGAGAGGACATATAAATTGGCCAGAAAAAGCAGTACACCTGAGGATTGGGAATAGTTTAGCATTCAACAAAGGAGGACAAAGGGATTAATTAAGAAAGGGAAAATAGAATATGAGAGTAAGCTTTCAGGGAACATAAAAACTGACTGTAAAAGCTTTTATAGATATGTGAAGAGAAAAAGATTGGTGAAGTCAAGCGTAGGTCCCTTGCGATCAGAATCAGGGGAATTTATAATGGGGAACAAAGAAATGGCAGGCCAATTAAATACATATTTTGGTTCTGTCTTCACAAAGGAGGACACAAATAACCTCCCAGAGATGTCGGAGAACATAGGGTCTGATGAAAGGGAGGAACTGAAAGAAATCAGTATTTGTAGGGAAATGGTGTTACGGAAATTGATGACATTGAAGGCCGATAAATCCCCAGGGCCTGATAATCTACATCCTAGGGTACTTAAGGAAGTGGCCCTAGAAATAGTTGATGCTTTGCTGATCATCTTCCAGCATTCAATGGAATCTGGAACAGTACCCATGGATTGGAGAGTAGCTAATGTTACCCCACTATTCAAAAAAGGTGGTAGAGAGAAAACGGGGAATTACAGACCGGTAAGCCTGACATCGGTAGTGGGGAAAATGCTAGAGTCCATTGTAAAAGATGTAATAGCAGAGCACTTGGAAAACAGTGACAGGATCGGACAAAGTCAACATGGATTTACAAAAGTTAAATCGTGCTTGACTAATCTACTGTAATTTTTTGAGGATGTAACTGGTAAAATAGATAAGGGAGAACCAGTGGATGTGGTGTATTTGGATTTTCAGAAGGCTTTCGATAAGGTCCCGCATAAGAGATTAGTGTGTAAAGTTAAGGCACATGGGATTGGGGGCAAGGTATTGACTTGGATAGAGAACTGGTTGGCAGACAGAAAGCAAAGAGTTGGAATAAACGGGTCTTTCTCTGAGTGGCAGGCAGTGACTAGTGGGGTACTGCAGGGATCGGTCCTTGGGCCCCAGCTATTCACAATATATATTAATGATCTAGACAAGGGAACTAGATGTAATATCTCCAAATTTGCAGATGACACAAAGCTGGGTGGGCGTGTGTGCTGTGAAGAGGATGCCAAGAAACTCCAGGATGATTTGGACAGGTTGGGTGATTGGGCAAAAGCATGGCAGATGCAATATAACGTGGATAAATGCGAGGTTATCCACTTTGGTGGCAAAAACAGGAAGGCAGATTATTATCTGAATGGCAATAGATTGGGAGAAGGGGAAGTGCAACAAGACCTGGGTGTCCTTGTGCACCAGTTGCTGAAGGTAAGCATGCAGGTGCAGCAGGCGGTTAAGAAGGCAAATGGCATGTTGGCCTTCATAGCGAGAGGGTTTGAGTACAGGAACAAGGATGTCTTGCTGCAGTTGTACAGGGCCTTGGTGAGACCACATCTTGAGTATTGTGTGCAGTTTTGGTCGCCTTATCTGAGGAAGGAAGTTCTTGCCATGGAAGGAGTTCAACGAAGATTCACCAGGCTGATACCTGGGATGGCAGGAATGACGTATGATGAGAGATTGGGTCGATTGGGCTTGTACTCGCTGGAGTTTAGAAGAATGAGAGGGGATCTCATTGAAACTTATAAAATTCTGACAGGACTGGACAGACTAGATGCAGGAAGGATGTTCCCGATGGTCGGGGTGTCCAGAACCAGGGGTCACAGTCTAAGGATAAGGGGTAGGCCATTTCGGACAGAAATGAGGAGGAATTTCTTCACCCAGAGAGTGGTGAACCTGTGGAATTCTCTACCACAGAAGGCAGTAGAGGCCAATACATTAAATATATTCAAGAAGGAGTTGGATATATTTCTTAAGG
Organism: Somniosus microcephalus; assembly: GCF_052327205.1. Taxonomy (NCBI): domain Eukaryota; kingdom Metazoa; phylum Chordata; class Chondrichthyes; order Squaliformes; family Somniosidae; genus Somniosus; species Somniosus microcephalus. Next base: position 56,907,599 of record NC_141001.1, on the reverse strand, counting down.
CTAAAGGGATCAACGGGTATGGGGAGAAAGCAGGGACCGGGTACTGAATTTGGATGATCAGCCATGATCGCATTGAATGGCGGAGCAGGCTCGAGGGGCCGAATGGCCTACTTCTGCTCCTATCTTCTATGTTTCTATGTTTATATGTCTAGTTTGGCTATCCACTCGATGGCTTCCTGAGATGCTGTGTGGAGAAATGAGGTGCCTCCTGCAACAGATCTTAGAGGGCAGGTTAATGTGATGTGTTCCATGGTCTGGGACTCACGACATCTAATGACGATTATTCTAGAGTCCCTAGAGTGCGTACTGAAGGACTCCTCCAGATCTGTCAAGGCATCTGAAGCGCATCTTCAGCATACTTATTGTTTACTCTATGTCACATCTGGTGAACATGTGGCTCTCATTATAATGTTCCTGGGCCTCAGTGCTCGGCCTCCTCAAGGGTATCATGAGCCACGTCTTCAGTGGATAGCACTCGTCTACAAGCAGCCAGCCGGAAAGTCTGTTTGGAGGTGCGAAGAGCTGAGGGAGAGTGGACTGGCGCAGCAAGAAAGAGTCATGACAGCTGCCAGGGAATCTGGCACACACATGCATGATGATCTTTTTATGGTTGCAGATGAGCTGATCATTGAGGGAGTGGAAGCCCTTGTGGTTCACAAACACTCTTGCCTTGATGGCCACATGTGTACAGTCGATGATGCCCTGCACCTGTGGGAAGCCAGCCAGAGCTGCAAAGCCGAGCGGCAGCTCAGTAACACTGGCTTCATCAGTGGCAAAGTTCACATAATTGGCTGACTTGTGAAACATGGCATTGGTCACCTGGGTGATGCATCTATGGGCAGCCGACTGCGAGATCCTGCAAATGTCTACTGCAGATCCCTGGAAGGAGCCTGAGGTGGAGAAGTTGAGGGCGGTGGTGACTTTGACAGCCACTGGTAAGGCTTGTTCACCAAGTTCTCTAGGCAGCATGTCTTCTTCCAGCAAGGTACAAATGTCTGCAACCACCTGGTGTGATAGCCTGAGCCCTCTGAAGCACTGCTGCTCAGTCATGTCCAGGAAGCTCGCTCATCCTCTGCCTGTATACCCTGCGTTGTGGGTATTGCCTCTGGCGCGATGCATCACTGTGCTGATCCCTTCTCTCCTGTGGAGCACCAGGTCGGTGAGAAGGCTGCTGGTGTTGCTGCTGTTGTTGCTGGTGTGGCTGGTGTTGTTGGTGCTGGGGCTCATCTTGGTCCGATTCTGAGGTCCAAGGTGAGACAGCATAAGTGGCACCCAAGCTGATCTAATAGATGGCAGGTAAATTGGAGATCAGAGACACAATCCTCCAATGTGGTGAGAGTGGCTTCAGAGGTTGCAGAAATGACCTGCAAACTCCTGAAAGCTAAATCTCAGCACAAAATGGTGTCAGCCAGAGCCTTTCCCTTAGGCAAGGAAGCAGGTGTAATATGCTTTTCAGCTGTCACTTCATGAACTCGCACAATGGCCACTGAGCTTCGACAGGTGACTTCCCGAGGTGAGTGAATCCCGTGCGCAACCAGTTAATGTCCAACCCTGATGTTAAAAGGCAGCTAAGAGTCTGAAATTGAGCAGTTAATGACCTCAACAAGGTCGCCCGCCTCTCCCGAGTGGGTCCGTGGCATGCCTCGAAACGCGCCCGAGTTAAAGGCGGAAGTCGTCAGGATAACGGCGGGTTCCGGACGCGCTGTCAATTTCCACGATTTTAACCACCGACCCACCCTCAACCTGCACACTCTCCAATGTGAAAATTCCGGCCATGGATTCATAAAAGGTATGTTTCTGTTTTTCTTAATTTGTTGATTCACTGATGTGCCCAATGCCTGGTGTTGTTTATTAATTTACTGGTACCTGCTCCTCTTTATTTTCCATTCACTGCTGCCTGTTGCTCTATGGATGTATTGATTCACTGATGGATGGGGCTATATGGATTTTCGGAAGGCGTTTGACAAAGTACCACATAGACGGCTGGTTAACAAAATTGAGGTGTTAGATGTTAGAGGTGTAGGGCAAGACTAGAATACTCAATGAGTACTTTGTATCAGTGTTTACTAAGGAGATGGATGCTAACAAAATGCAGTGGAAAAGGTCGAAGCAATGGTAGGGGTGAAAATTGAAAGAAAGGCTGGGTATGCTTAGAGTGGATATGTCACCTGGTCCAGATGGCTTGCATCCCAGATTGCTAAGAGAATTGAGGGAGAAGATAGCAGAAGGGCTTGCCATAATTTTCCAATCTTCCCTAGATGCGGGGGAGGTACCTGAGGATTGGAAAGTGGCAAATGTGACACCATTGTTCAAGAAAGGGTGTAAGGACAATCCTAGTAACTATAGGCCAGTCAGTTTAACATCAGTGGTGGGTAAAGTTATAGAAACAATAATCAAGGAAAAAATTAAGGGCACTTGGAGAGGTTTAAGCTAATTAAGGAGAGCCAACACGGATTTGTAAAAGGCAGATCATGTTTGACTAATCTAATTGAATTTTTTGATGAACAGGGAGGATTGATGAAGGGAATGCAATGGATGTTGTCTACATGGATTTTAGGAAGGCGTTTGACAAAGTACCATATAGAAGACTGGTTAACAAAATTGAGGCTCACGGAATAGGTGGGTCAGTGGCAGCTTGGATAAGGAATTGGCTTAAGGACAGAAAACAATGAGTTGTGGTAAATGGCTGTTTTTCAGACTGGAGGATGGTAAACAGTGGTGTTCCCCAAGGGTCAGTGCTGGGGCCACTGCTTTTTTTGATATATATAAATGACCTGGATATTGGAATACAAAGTAGAATTTCTAAATTTGCTGATGACACCAAACTTGGGGGTGTGGCAAACAGTGAGGATGATACCAATCGACTGCAACAGGACATAGAAATGGGCAGACAAGTGGCAGATGGAATTTAATACAGAGACGTGTGAGGTGATGCATTTTGGCAGAAGGAACAGGGAGAGGCAATATACACTTAATGGCAGTTTTAAAGAGTGTGCAGGGACAGAGGGACCTGGGAGTTAATGTGCATAGGTCCCTGAAGGTGGCAGGATATATTGAGGGAGTGGTCAGCAAAGCATATGGGATCTTGGGTTTCATAAATAGAGGTATTGAGTACAAAAGTAGAGAAGTTATGCTGAAACTTTATAAAGTGCTGGTTAGGCCACAACTGGAATATTGCATCCAGTTCTGGTCACCACACTTTAGGAAGGATGTGAAGGCCCTTGAGAGGGTGCAGAGGAGATTTACCAGAATGGTTCTGGGGATGGGGGATCTTAGCTACAAGGACAGGTTGGAGAAGCTGGATTTGTTTTCATTAGAGCAACAGAGGTTGAAGGGTGATTTGATAGAGGTGTACAAGATTATGACGGGTTTGGATAGGCTAGGCGGGAAAGCCTGTTCCCACTAGTTGATGGTACAAGGACTAGGGGGCACAGATTTAAGGTTTTGGGCAAGAGATATAGGGGGGATGTGAGGGAAAACTTTTTTACGCAGCGAGTGGTGAGGACCTGGAATTCGCTGCCGACGGAATTGGTGGAAGCGGAAACACTCAATGATTTCAAGGGGAGACTGGATAGGCACATGAGGGAAATAAACTTGCAGGGCAATGGGGTTAGAGCGGGGGAATGGGGCTGACTGGATTGCTCTACAGAGAGCTGGCATGGACTCGATGGGCCGAATGGCCTCCTTCTGTGCCATTATGACTCTATATTAATTCCCTGGTTCTCTCTTAGCTTCTTTTGAAACAACAATCTAATTTCTTTTTAAAAGAATTATGGATTCTGCATCAATGGGCTGTGGCAGAGAATTTTAACAATCATCTGATTAAAAACATTTGTTCTAACGTTTGTTTAATTAATGTCCTAGGGGGAGTGTTTGCTAGTGCTGTTAGGGAGGGTTTAAAATAAAATGGCAGTGGGTTGGGAACCTGTGCAAGGAGACAGAGGAAAGGGAAGCAAGGATAGAAACAAAAGACAGGAAGGAGAAAAGCAAAAGTGGAAGGCAGAGAAATCAAGGGTGTAAATCAAACAGGGCCACAGTAAATAAATATTCTAAAAGGACAAAGAGTGTTGAAAAATCAAGCCTGCAGGCTTTGTGTCTTAATGCAAGGAGCATTCGTAATAAGGTGGATGAATTAGCTGCGCAAATAGATGTAAACGGATATGATATAATTGGGAATACGGAGACATGGCTCCAGGGCGACCAAGACTGGGAATTCAACATCCAGGGGTATTCAATATTCAGGAAGGGCAGGAAAAAAGGAAAAGGAGGTGGGATAGCATTGCTGGTTAAAGAGATTAACACAATAGTAAGGAAGGATATTAGCTCTGATGATGTGGAATCTGTATGGGCAGAGCTGAGAAATAACAAGGGGCAGAAAACGTTAGTGGGAGTTGTACACAGACCCCCAAATAGTAATGCTGAGGTTGGGGATGGCATTAAATGGGAAATTAGAGACGCGTGCAATAAAGGCACAGCAGTTATCATGGGTGACTTTAATCTACATATAGATTGGGCTAACCAAATAGTAACAATTCTGTGGAGGAGGAATTCCTAGAGTGTATACAGGATGGTTTCCTGGACCAATATGTCGAGAAACCAACTAGAGATCAGGCCATCTTAGACTGCATATTATGTAATGAGAAAGGATTAATTAGCAATCTTGTTGTGCGAGGCCCCTTGGGGAGGAGCGATCATAATATGATAGAATTCTTCATTAAAATGGAGAGTGAAGTAGTTGACTCAGAGACTACGGTCCTGAATTTAAATAAAGGAAACTATGATGGTATGAGGCATGAGTTGGCTAGGATGGATTGGGGAACGTTACTTAAAGGGTTGACAGTGGATAGGCAATGGCGAACATTTAAAGATCGCATAGATGAACTACAGAATTTGTTCATCCCTGTTTGGCATAAAGATAAAACAAAAAAGGTGACTCAACTGTGGCTAACAAGGGAAATTAGGGATAGCATAAGATCCAAGGAGAGGACATATAATTTGGCCAGAAAAAGCAGCAAACCTGAGGATTGGGAGCAGTTTAGGATTCAGCAAAGGAGGACAAAGGGATTAATTAAGAGGGGGAAAATAGAATATGAGAGTAAGCTTGCAGGGAACATAAAAACTGACTGTAAAAACTTCTATAGATATGTGAAGAGAAAAAGATTGGTGATGTCAAGCGTAGGTCCCTTGCAGTCAGAATCAGGGGAATTTATAATGGCGAACAAAGAAATGGCAGATCAATTAAATACATACTTTGGTTCTGTCTTCACAAAGGAGGACACAAATAACCTCCCAGAGATGTCGGGGAACATAGGGTCTAATGAGGGGGAGGAATTGAATGAAATCAGTATTTGTAGGGAAATGGTGTTAGGGAAATTGATGACATTGAAGGCCGATAAATCCCCAGGGCCTGATAATCTACATCCTAGGGTACTTAAGGAAGTGGCCCTAGAAATAGTAGATGCATTGCTGGTCATCTTCCAAAATTCTATAGACTCTGGAACAGTTCCCATGGATTGGAGGATAGCTAATGTAACCCCACTATTTAAAAAGGGTGGTAGAGAGAAAATGGGGAATTATAGACCAGTAAGCCGGACATCGGTAGTGGGGAAAATGCTAGAGTCCATTATAAAAGATGTAATAGCAGAGCACTTGGAAAACAGTGACAGGTTCGGACAAAGTCAACATGGATTTACAAAAGGTAAATCGTGCTTGACTAATCTACTGGAATTTTTTGAGGATGTAACTGGTAGAATAGATAAGGGAGAACCAGTGGATGTGGTGCATTTGGACTTTCAGAAGGCTTTCGATAAGGCCATGCATAAGAGATTGGCGTGTAAAGTTAAAGCACATGGGATTGGGGGTAAGGTACTGTCTTGGATAGAGAACTGGTTGGCAGACAGGAAGCAAAGAGTTGGAATAAACGGGTCTTTTTCCGAGTGGCAGGCAGTGACTAGTGGGGTACCACAGGGATCGGTGCTAGGACCCCAGCTATTCACAATATATATAAATGATCTAGATGAGGGAACTAGATGTAATATCTCCAAGTTTGCAGATGACACAAAGCTGGGTGGGTGTGTGTGCTGTGAGGAGGATGCAGAAAAACTCCAGTACGATTTGGACAGGTTGGGTGATTGGGCAGATGCATGGCAGATGCAGTATAATGTGGATAAATGCGAGGTTATCCACTTCGGTGGCAAAAACAGGAAGACAGATTATTATCTGAACGGCAATAGATTGGGAAAAGGGGAAGTGCAACGAGACCTGGGCGTCCTTGTGCACCAGTCGCTGAAGGTAAGCATGCAGGTGAAGCAGGCGGTTAAGAAGGCAAATGGCATGTTGGCCTTCGTAGTGAGAGGATTTGCGTACAGGAGCAAGGATGTCTTGCTGCAGTTGTACAGGGTCTTGGTGAGACCACACCTTTGAGTATTGTGTGCAGTTTTGGTCGCCTTATCTGAGGAAGGATATTCTTGCCATGGAGAGAGTGCAGTGAAGATTCACCAGACTGATACCTGGGATGGCAGGAATGACGTATGAGGAAAGATTGGGTCGATTAGGCTTATATTCGCTAGAGTTTAGAAGAATGAGAGGGGATCTCATTGAAACTTATAAAATTCTAACAGGACTAGACAGACTAGATGCAGGAAGGATGTTCCCGATGGTGGGGGAGTCCAGGACCAGGGGTCACAGTCTAAGGATAAGGGGTAAGCCATTTAGGACTGAGTTGAGGAGGAATTTCTTCACCCAGAGAGTGGTGAACCTGTGGAATTCTCTGCCACACAGGGCAACTGAGGGCAATTCATTAAATATATTCAAGAAGGAGTTGGATATATTTCTTGAGGCTAAAGGGATCAAGGGATATGGGGTGAAAGCAGGGACAGGGTACTGAATTTGGATGATCAGCCATGATCTCACTAAATGGCGGAGCGGGCTCGAGGGGCCGAATGGCCTACTCCTGCTCCTATCTTCTATGTTTAATGTTGTAATTAGCTTGAATGTGTACCTTCCCAACACCATCCTGCTGACCATTGGAAACCATCTATTACTATTTATTATCCTTCATCATGTTGAAGACCTCACAGCACACCTTAAAACGCCCTAGCTTCTCATGCTTCCCTTCATAACTGTAAAGTCTTGGGATATTTTTCTACATTAAAGGTGCTATATAAATGCAACTTGTTGTTGTAGCACCTTTATCCCTGGTAACATCCTGGTGAATCTATGCTGCACCTTTTTGTTGCTTTAATATCCTTTCTATCCCAAAACTCTACACAGTAATCGAAGGCCAGCTTAAGGTGTTGTACAAGTTCAACATTGCCTCCTTATTTTTGTAATCTATGCTTCTAGATACAAGAGTGAATTAATATTTAGTCTGAGCAAATAAAGCTGTTGGAAAAAAATGGTTGAGTTTTTAAATGGTTAAAACTTACACTTTTCTTTAAGCAATCAATATTTGATTGTGATAATGGTTGAGTTAATATTTGATTGTAAACATAGTCATGATTATAATTATTCTTGTATAAATTCAATTGCTGATAAATGTTTAGGGCATTAGGTAATGTGCTGCACAGTTTGGTTGGGCTTGCCACAGGAATTTGATTTGAGGTGTCACAGAATTCTAGGGACCCCGACAGTAATTAAGCAAAATACAGCATCACTTTTTGAGTAATTTTAATACATATTTTCTCAGTTATTGTTTCACTGGCCAATCTATAAGTAAACCTGGCGTCTCCTACGATCTGGCTACGAATTTTTTGTCCAATATTTAGGTAAATGATAGTGAGAGCCAGGGGCTGCAACAATTAACTCTTAATCGGAGCACCGCCTACTGGAATATGTCATGTGACACCACGCCACTTTCCTTTTGAACAGTGGCCTAGATATAAAGTTACAGAATCAAGATGCAAATTCTGGACCAAGAAGTGGTTTTATTTACATAAGATGATTGAACAGTAAACAATACAACAGTGATATATACATTCTTGTACACATCAATTACATTATAAAAGTAATGAGGCCACTCGCTTTCTCTCTAAACATAGACTCTAAACAGAAATCCACTTATTGTAAATGCTATTTAGTTTACCTCCCTGGCTAGGCTGGCACTGATTTTAAAACCATAGCGCCTTGCAGCTTTTGGCTGCAATATTCACCAAATGATTGCGTGCTGATTCCCGATATAATTCTGTGAGAGGTGAGCCCTGGCTGCTGAGCAGTCAACTCAAAGGACTCACGCCAATCAGTGACCCTACCCATTTGTGAAATGGTCTCCAACAGCTGTCAGTCACTATCCCAACCTGGGGCCCGTCATTTGATCGCTGCCCAGGTAGCTTGTGGACATACTGACACCAAAGCAACAGATGATACACCTCTTATGATTTCATTAGAACAAACAGGCATTCATCAATATTGAATGAGAGCAATCTCTGATAATGGCCCAAGTCGTTGAATGTGATAACTCCATCCAGTCAACACCTTGAATCTACAACTGTCCCCAGCCTTATCAATTCACACTTATGAAGACCACTTGGAACCAAATGGACCAGCTCATTTGGAACTGAGCTAATATGTTCCTCTTTAAGAAATCCTTTATATCTTAGGTGTTAACTTCTTACATGAGGTTTCTAGCAGTACAAAATATTACATTTAAAAAATTCAATATAGGCAAAAATCAATTTTCCCACACACAGCTAATGCTGAGATATTGGGATATGCACAATTAAATGAATTGTTTATAATGGTTTAATTTGTTTTTAATCACTTTACTCTTACCATAATGACCGATACCAAAGCTTGTCATGGTTCTAATTGTGTTATCACAGATAACCCAAATAAATTGCTGAAAGTAATGTATTTCTGTGTATGATTTACATTTGAAGCCTCTGTAAAGTAAGAGTTAATTGCACTTCATTCATTGTTGTGGCTTTCTTGGTTCTGTTGACAAACTTGGCTGCCTTCAATTGTCAATATCTTTTGGACTGTCATGTAGGATGATTCAAAGTGAGTTAATTTAGGTACCATATATGAATGTACAGACAGGCAGGAAAGTGGAGTTGAGGCCAAGATCAGATCAGCCATGATCTTATTGAATGGAGGAGCAGGCTTGAGGGGCCGAATGGCCTACTCCTGCTCCTATTTCTTATGTTCTTAAATTCAAAATTAATTTTGTGTGTAAGGGATGGAGGAAGAAGCATTTGATAACCTTCCAACTACTATAGGCTGCATATTGGAATTTTTCAATAGAATATTTCCTGCACATTGTGCAAGATTTAGCTTTCACATTTTCTAACCTCCCCTTCTTGGCATGTGGGATAATAGATTACTTCAAATCGTTAATATTGAGATATGTATTGGTAATTCATCTGGATAAAATTATCTTTTTGTATCTTCTAAAATCAGATAAAATTACTTGACCATTTCAATGTTCAAGTGAAATGTGTCCCTCATAATAGTTTGCTTTATAAATTGCAATGGTAAATGAGGCAGGATTATTAAGGCATACAGACTGATGCACAATATGCATAAAGCATGAGAAAGGGGCTCGATTTTAAAAGATAGATTAACATTTTGGGTAGATCAGTGATGACTAATGATTATTTTTAACCTATGTTTCTTCTCTCATTCTGATGAACCTGGTGTATTTTCTATTTTTATTTATGTTCTTAACATTAGCTGACCTGTTTCTCTTCACTATTCACAGAGTTTGGTGTTTTACAAACTGCCTCATAACACACAGTCTGGGCACCCCTCTGCTTTCTGAGGGAATGACAGTGGATGGTTGTGTTGGGTATTCTTTACACCAGGGGTTCTCAATCGGGGTTCCGCGAGAAGATGTCAAAGGGTCCGTCAGCCAATCGGTGCGAGGAAAAGGCAAGACCCTCCTGAAGTGACTGGACATGCCTGCCAATCACACGGTTGCCATCAAGGTTAGCTTACAACGCAGCTGCCTGCCTGGAGTCAGGGTCGCTGGGGCGAAGGTGCCGTGGGAGTGGGGCCCGAGGGAATTATTTATTAGATAGTCAAAGGCAAGTCAATAAGTACCTCAACAACCCAAGTGTTTATCAGCACGCAATCCTAGCCAGTAACAAGTGTAGTTTTAACTATTCAGGTTACACCCTCTGCCTGGCAGCCTGATTGTACTGTTATCAAGCTCAGAGCTTCAGTAATCTCCTGATTACAGTAATAGGAAATGCACAGTAACAACATTCTCTTTAAAGCTTAGTCATTGAATTATTTTAGTTACAATCCACTACCATCTATTTCCCACAGGGACTTTGTTGAAGGTACAGTGCTATCCGGCTTGCTACCAACTAGAAGTTCAAGGTCATAAATAATGCCTACCCATAATCATTTGTCTTAGTTAAATGTTGCAGATGTGTATTTAATCATCGAGTACTGGATTCATATATTCCGTTGGTATTTAAAATCTTCAGGAAAGAAGGAGCATGCATGTTTTCATGTATGCATTAAATTGAATGTTATCCATGACTTGAAAACAAAATAACCTCCTCCACGCCCAGCAATTATGTAATTTGGTGAACTAGGAGCCAGCAGCAGGGGATTGGTTTCTGCTTGAGATTGTTTCCTGCTTGGCAAACAGCTCACTGGTAACTTTTCAGGGGGTTGCGTACTTGGATTTCAGGAAAATGCTGCATTTGTGTAACCTCTATGCCTTAGTTGATTCAATTTCTCTTGTTATTATTTCACCTTTTAAAACATAACTAAAAATCTAGCAATCACTTATACAGAAAAAAATACTTGTGTTACAGGGGGTCCGTGGAATATTTATAACACGGGAGGGGGGCCTTAGAAGCAAAAAGGTTGAGAACCCCTGCTTTACACTACATGTAAATCCGTGTTCATTTAAGTATCTAAGTCTCTTTTTTATATTTCTGATCAATAAAATGTAAGCTTGAATTACAAACTACAAATTGAATTCCTGGAAGACAATTATTCTTTGAATAATTCTTTTGAAGTCTGAATTTAGCTAGGAAAGCAATAGAGGGCGCCATGCACTTAAAGACCTTATACAAGGGTAACAGTAAGCAATCCAACTGATACCAGTGGCTTCAGATGTTATATTCTGATGTTTGCACTTTGAATACGTGGCGTTTTATTACCTAGTGTGAGGATGGAAAGAAAGAGAACATTTAGATGGTGAATAACAAAACCAAAGGCTGAAGAGAAAATGTTTCCTTGCATTTCTGAGGATTGGGTTTCTGAAGAGTAAGAACAGACAAAAATAACTAACAATTTGGGAGACCATGGTCATTTTATATGACTGTAGATATACATGATAAATATGATTCTGAAATAGCTAGAACTAAGTTGTCTTAGCTTACTCCACTTCAAACTGTAGACTGGAGCCCCACAGCAACACTGGCAGATTTCTGATCTGTAGTTACAGAAGCTTGCCTCTAGAGGGTAGATTGTCTGAGTCCTCAATCACTGCCAGCACATTGACCTACTTAATGTTTGCTATTTTCCCCTTCAAACTGACTTTATTTAGTAGTTCAGTTGTAGTGAGACTGGAATGAAATGTAAATTAGACCAAAATGTGTGTGTTTGGGGTTGGAAAACTGATTAAGAGGTGCTAACATAACTGCTTGAAAGAAAATAAAATGGTTATTAGGTAGGCTAATTAAACTGCAGTCTTGATGATTTCACTAAAAATAACCCTAGCTGTGTTCTGTGCAGGTGTGAACCACTAATCATAATGCACCAGCATACCCCAAGTATTGTAGAGAACAAAGAGAATAATAGAGTGGATTGGTATAGTTCAAAATGTGCTAAGTTTCCCACTTTCAAATCTAAATAACTGTGATTCAGGATAAAAATCTGAGTTGCATGGACAATCTCATTTGAATTCTCTAAACATTTTAAAGCAACTCCAGGTAAGTTTTTTAAAAAAGTGCCTAGGTGACTGAAGAGGCCTTTGAGCATTTTTTAAAACCAGGTTTGACAGCACTCTGGTGTTAAACTTTATGTGGTATCAAAATCCTAGCAATGAAATGACCTCCTCCAGGGAGTACCATCACTAGGCTCTGAAGTTGAGCTGGGTTGGGACTTGACCCGAGTTGTTGCAAAGCAAGAATTAACACCGAAGCTGCACAAAAACACACCCTTACTGTATCTAAATAGTTTGGTTTCTACTGGAAAATCAGTCTCTTGTATTGACTTTTTAAGTTGCAAATCTTGCTGTGCATGCAAGGGGGAGTGCTCAGTTATTGGTATGGCTTATTTTTTTAAAAATTGGGTTTCTACTTATGCTGCTACTGTATATTTTGCAGATGCAGGACAAATAAACTGGCTCCAGATATAAGTTCTCAATGTTTGCTTGCAATCTTTGGTTGTAATGATGAAACTATGTAGCATCTGCGGTATTCTGATTTCAGAAAATATGCATCAGTCTGGGAGCTGTGGTAAACTCTCACTTGCACTCAACTATGTGCTCCTAATTATCATAGACTAACTGTTTCAGTAATCAATAATAATCAGGGAAGCTTTTCCTAAAATGTATGGGTGCAATGACTGGGTGAACTTGAGTCTTGAATCGGGCCATCTAGTGTAAATAATTTGAATAGCAAACGTAGCAAGCATATAACGGGAGGACATTATTGCCAAAAAGGATCTTTAGATTGATCAATTTCTGTTAATTCACTGATTACTTTAATAAGATGTTGACTTGACGGAGTTAGGGTCCAATTACCCTGTAATACAATTCTCTCAGGCTGGAGGACTGAGCATTGTAAACAAGTCTCCCTCCACACCACGAAGGATTTTTCTTTGGTTTTAGATCAACTCTTGTGTTAAACTGAAATATAGTAGATTAAGATCTCTAATGTTGGTTGGATGTACCTCGAGCTATCTTTTTAATAACCACTTTTTAGGGCACTTTCCTGGATGGTTTCTTCATTTGTGTTTATTGTGAATGTAAGAATTACCACAGAATTAAATTCAATTATTAGACTGGAGATTCAATATTTACGGGGTGAATTCGGTCTTTCTTCGTACCTTTCACGTTCTTTTTTCAAAATCAATGAATGTTTGTAAATTCTTCATAATTGGTAGCTTAGTAGCAAATATCAGTTTAATTTTATTTGACGATAATGAGAAGGAATTAACTGTAGTGCCTTATGGACATCGAACCTGGTGAACGCCCATACATTTTTACATTTAAACTGCCATTCCAATGGTTTAAAAAGTGCAGTGGTTTGAAAGAAAACGCACGGAAGGATAGGCTCACCCAGGTACTCGAGGAGTGCGTACACTTGCATTGCTATGGGTTTGTAAACTGTTAATGCACTCGCAGGAAACTAGCTATTGGAACAGGGAAACGACCGATGAGAGAACGTTACCGCTGATCTTGAACGTTGTTGCCACAAAGCAACAGACCGAAAAATGTGCTTTCCATGTGTTATGTACTCGGGAGTATAGTAGTTTGAGGCATACATATTAAAAATTATCATATGCTGGTTTTATTGTCCGAGGCTGGGATGATTCTGTGCAGAACTTGGGTGGGATGTATAAGCTAGATCTGAATGACTTGGGGAATGTGATCCCAATCAGAACATTCAGAACACAAAAGTTACTGTGCGCACTGAGTACAGTACTTGTTTACTGCTCGATCGGGGCTCTCAGTTTGTAAACCAGCATGATTATAACGCTGTCGAGTTCTTAGGACAGTTGTAACGGCGCTTTACTGGAAACGATCCGTTAGCCCTCTTCAGAATTTGGACTTTCGTCCTGTCCTACACTTCAGTAGCGATTTTGTTTTCCGTCTGAGATACTTACTGCGTGAGCAACGCTTCGCCGATCGGCTAATCCGACTGATAAGTTATTGCGTTGGGGATGAGGAACTGCTAACTTCAGCCCCAATCTCCTGTCACTTAATGACACCGTCTGGAGGTTTAATTCTTTACAAAGTTGCTTCTGAGACTAACGCGTTTTAACTAGATCCACACAAAAAAACGCACCATTTGAAAAAGTTCCCTTTTTAAAAAAAAAAGCTACCTTTTTTGTATCTGAAAAGTTCAAGGTAGTGAGCGATCTCGATATGATTTTTTGGATGGCGCCCAGAGCAGTGCAGGCCTCCTCTCCTCCTCCTCGGCATCAGCGGGGAAGCGCCGGTCAAGACTCCTCGGTCTGGGGAGCCGAGGCCCTCCTCCTCAGCGAGCCCGGCGAGGGGAAGATGTCGAAGGTGGCGGTGCCGGCGCCTTGCTCGTCGGCCCGCTCCAGCTGGCGGGCGCCGAGGGGCGGCGTGGGCACCTTGACGGTGTTGCCGAACTTGGAGTAGTCGACCGAGTAGCGGCCCTCTTCCTCGCTCACCACCGGCACGAAGCGGTGGCCCCACAGGATCTCGTCGGCCAGGTAGGAGGTGCGGGCCTGGGTGGTGATGCCGGTGGTCTCCACCACCCCTTCCAGGATGACCACCACCTCGAAGTCCTGGCGCTGGAGGTCGGCGGCCGAGAGCTGGTAGAGCGGGCTGCTGCGGTCCATGACGTGCACGATGATGAGCGGCGACACCAGGAAGATGTTGCCGCCCGCCGAGCTGTCCATCTCCACGTCGATCTGGTCGAGCGGCAGCACCTCGCCCTCGGCCGTCGCCGTCCGCCGCACCACCTGCATGCTGATGCTGGCGCCGATGATCATGCTCTTGCGCAGGTCGCCCACCCGGCACATGAAGCACAGGCGCCCGTTGCGGGGCGCGATGACGGCGTGCTTGCTGAAGATGAGCGTCTCGGCCCGCCGGTGGGCCTGCGAGGTCTTCATGAAGATGCAGCCCAGCATGATGGCGTTGATGACCAGGCCCACGATGTTCTGCACGATCAGCACGATGATGGCGGCCGCGCACTCCTCGGTGATCATGCGGCCGCCGAAGCCGATGGTGACCTGCACCTCGATGGAGAAGAGGAAGGCCGAGGTGAACGAGTGCAGGCCGGTGATGCAGGGCACGGCGGACGGCTGGCCGCGGTGCAGGTCGCCGTGGGCGAAGGCGATCAGCCACCAGATCATGGCGAAGAGCAGCCAGCTGCACAGGAAGCTCATGGTGAAGATGAGCAGCGTGTGGCGCCACTTGAAGTCCACCAGGGTGGTGAAGACGTCCTGCAGGAAGCGGCCCTGCTCTCGGATGTTGGTGTGCGCCACATTGCAGGCGCCGTTCTTGGTCACGAAGCGCACCTTGCGCTGCTTCTGCTTGTAGCGGGGCCGCGACACGTCCTCCACCAGCCGCAGCACGTACTCCTCGGGGACGAGGCCTTTTCTGGCCAACATCTCCGGCCCATCGCCAGGTGGGCTTCAGAGAGAGAGAGAGACCCGGCTCAGGCTCACCTCAGCCCGGCCAACGCTCTGCGCACCAGCTGGCCGGGAGATGGAGGGAGGGATGAGATGAGATGAGGGGAGGGGAGGACGAGACATCGCGGCTCGCAGCAGCCCGGCTGGCGCCGCCAATCATGGCAGTAACCGGATAGGGGCGGCCATGGGGGAGGATGAGGGCATCGAGTGCCTGGGAATAAATAACCCGCCCAGCAGGGACTGGCAGCCCGGCTCAGCGCGGTCCATATTGCAGAGGATAGGAGGGCTGGACACCGGCTCTCTGCCACCCCCCTCCCCCTTCACCCCCTGTGGGAGAGCGGCCCCCCCGGGGGCTTGGGGGGAACCGGCCACTTTCTCCCCGCTCTGACTCGGGGGGTTAGCGGCAGTTCCTCGATGGGCTCCAATAGACAGCTCGCCGTGCGCACGGAATTTCATTTCTCGCCTGGCAATTAAATAGTGCCGCGAAAAGCACCTGCCCCGAATGCCATTGGCTGTGACATTTGAGTGGGACACTTGCTTTAATTATGTTACACACCATTAGCCTGAATGCAGCCTTGTTTTTTTAAGAATTGGCGGAGAGAGATGCCGCAATTCCGCTTGGCTGAGTGCAGCCAAGGTTTCACCCATCTCATCGGATTTGAACGGCAGGACAAAACTGTTCAGGTTCGGCTGGACATCCGCACCACCCTTTGATATTTTGAACCTGGCTGTCGTAAGCGAGTTCCGGCACTGCGGCCGCAGCAGAGGAATTAGTCATGTGGTAGTGGTTACATTGCTGGATTTTGCTGTCAACGCGGCGTTTGCTCTGGAATCTGCTGTGATTAGAGCGCCACTTCCGCGCAGTCTCTACAGGGGAACTGGGACCTGTGTGAACAGGGCACTGTCTCCATAAATAATCAGATTGAAGAATTGTTACTGAGCAGCTTAGAGTCTGAACCAGGAAGTGTAAGTTAGACTGATGAATTCAATGTCAAATCAGGTACAGAAAGCGAAATAAAGAGAGATGGGGTTAAGAGAGAGAGACAGAAAGAAAAAGTTGGAAAAAATATTTAGTTTACTAAAGTTTTAAAATAATTTTAAATCTCCAACAATAATTAAAATATGAAGGTATGAGACTCGACACTTATATAACTTAATTTTCAGTGCCAGAGAGGTTGTTTGGCAGTAATTAAGACTTTTCACACCTTTAAAAATTTATTTACACGGGAATGGACAAGCCCTAACTTTTTCTGGCGAGTTTAGTGTGTATCTATCATGTAAGTACAGCAACTTTACGCTGTTCCATGTGTTTCAATGCCGAGTCTCTTGGCAAGATACTGTCATAGTGAAGTTTCTAGAGGAGCGGGGCAACTGGAACAACAACTTCCTGATTTCTGCATTTAACTGTGCATGTGCTGTCACTGGAAGTTGCTGTTCGATTAACACCTTAATAAAGATGAGTGCTGTTATTTTTACACAAAATCCAGGCCAGTGTTATGTGGAGGGACCCCGGGTGGTCCAGGCTCTGCCAACTGTATGTGTACTGTAGGTTTCAAGTTAAATTTTCCTGCCTAGAAATGGGTTCTGCGCCAGCATGTTTACAAACTCTTCGAACACTTCCTACTCGGCTAATAAAATGTAAATATCTAGAGGAGTGGACGGCAATTTACAAAAACATGTTTCGGCACTCTTTAGACCCTGTTTGACATGGCATTGGAGTTACTATCCATGCACAAATAGTATGAGAGGACCTTGTCCCATAAGAGGGCTCCTTTCTGGAGTCAGGTTGGTCTGCCGATTCTCCTTTTGTACTACAACCTTTGGCTCCCTGTGAAGCGGTGACCATTTAGCAGTGAGGCTAAAGTTGCAATGTAAATGTGGGTTAAGAGCAGCAGAGCTTCTGTAATTTAAGGTTGCAGTAGGCTTTCAGAATGACTAGTTTTTGTCATGAAATTGTTTAGTGCTGGCAGTTAGCATTTGAATGTGTGCATAGACAGGTGACAAAATGAGGCCCATAGTGACCTAAGACCATTATAACAGTCTGAGGGTGCATTTATCTAGGACTGGTTCGGGTTCCAGCCAGGCAGAACCGTGTTTACATAGCTTGTCTCGTGCCTTGCTGGAACTGTAACAGGAGAGAGAGCTGTGTATATGCCTGGATACAGTTAAAAATGTAAATCTTAATAGGCAAGAAGGAGCTAATCCCTGCCCTCTTTTAAAAAAAAATACCCGCCTTACCCTCTCTCGTAATTTAATGAGGTAATGCTTTGGATTTAACATTTCATATTTTGATGCCCTATACCTCCCTTGAGATCCTCCCTTGGTCGCCTCTTTTCAAGGTGGATAACCTTAAGTTTCCTGGAGTCTTTCCTCATAATTCAACCTTCTGATTCTTGGGACTCAGAATTGCCATTCATCTCATCATCTCCAAATGGCATTACAGTACATTGATGTGATATTGTAAATGGCTGGTGCCCTGAATGCAGTAATGAGCGAAAATATAGGAGTCGCCCATTCAGCCCCTTGAGCCTGTTCCACCATTCAATTAGATCATGACCAATCTGTATCTTAACTCCATTTACCCACTTTGGTTCCATATCCCTGAATACTCTTGCTAACAAAAATATATCAATCTCAGTTTGAAATTTTCAATTGACCTAGCCTCAACAGCTTTTTGGGGGAGAGAGTTCCAGTTTTTCACTACCCTATGTGTGAAGAAGTGCATCCTGACTTCACCATTGAACGGCAAAGCTCTAATGTTAAGGTTATGCCCCCTTGTTCTGAAGTCTCCCACAGAGGAAATAGTTTCTATCTATCCCATCACATCCGTTAATCATCTTAAACAACTCAATTAGATTATCCCTTAATCCAATCAAATCACTTGTTAAGAAGAGTTTTATAAAGGGTAGAATTCTGTTTTAGACTGTTGCAGGCCACTGTAAATTTTGAAGAGAAATTACTCTCGCCAAATGAATAATTTGCTGTTTTTATTTTAACCTCCCTTTGAAGGAAGTTCTTTGTGTGGTTGGGTTGTGGGATCCTTGCCTGCTGTTTGGCAAGTAGTTGGAGTGTGGCGGGGGAATTGTAGCAAACAATGGGCACTCACTCACATTGTAGGTATGGGGTGCGCTGCCATTCTTTGTAACCCAAGAGATATCCTAATCCAGGAGTGCTCAACTGAACAAGTGGGACATTTGCAGCCTGAATAGTTCATTGGCAAACATGGCACTACATATTCACAGCGTCCCTCATGCTCAGCTCCAAATAGAGCCCTGGCTGGTGGTTGTGATCGCTGTCTGTAGTGGTGCACAGTTGCAGCTACTTAAGAGTGTGGAATTGATAAAATCAAGTGGGAATGTTGGGTAGTTGCAGCTGTTAAAGAAACTGATGAAATCTAACTTTTGAATTTGTCTTGTTGAGCTGCTCGATAGGCATTTGTGGCGCAGGTTCCTGTGGGATTGTGATGAGTTGTTCCGAAATATATTGGATGGGAACAGCCCACCTCCCCATCGAATCTACCGCCGGATAGTCTTTCTTCCTGCAGTAGAACTTCGCTTGCATTACGATAGTAAGCTCTCTGTCTGGGTGCTGCAGGTGAGAGGCCCAGAGTGTGCTGAATGAACAGATAACTAAAATATGAACGGCACTGGGCAACAGTAGAATTTGGTAGCATGTTGCAAAATGCCAAAATGATTGAATATGTTGATGCTGTGAACTACCTTGAGCTACCTCTGAGATTTGGCTGTGGATTTTCGTCTTAATTTCTGTATGGGTCTTTAAATTTCTTAGCCACCTATTACTATTGGAGAGTACAGGATAACCCCCCACCCACAGACACCATGGGCAGGATTTTCATTGGGCCATGGAGGCGGGATTGGAGGCGTATGGGGGGTTAAAATCCCGAAATCGGGGGGCACGAACCCATCTCGCACCCAACCCGCCTCCATGCCAGTTTCAAAGGAGGCGGGTACCCGACCTGCACTGGGACCCGCCTCCCTGAGGCGGGAAGGGGATTAATGCCAATTAACTGCCTGTTAACAGGTAGTTAACAGGCAGTTTTTAGCCTAATCCCTATTTTTAATGTTGAAGTGTGGGATTCCCGACGGCTCCAAACCATGCCAAGTTAGAGGAGGCGGACCGTCGGGATGAAGGGCTTGGCGGGGTCAAGATGTCTGGTGTTCAGGTGAGTGCTGGGTGCATGAGTGCAAAGGTAAGTGTGTTTGGTGTGTGTAAAGTGTTTAAAGAAGTTTTACATAACTTTACTTACCTTTACAGCCTTCCTTCAGGTCTCGGGAGTCCCTCATCTCACTGGCACAGAAAGCAGAATGGCTGCGAGCTGTCAAAAATTGCAGCATTCAGCTTTCTGTTCTGGGGAGATCTCTAAATCAGCCTGAGAGGAAGGAATTAACCTGGAGTACAGATTGTCAGTGTTTGACAACTTCAAACAGCTGTGAAACGCTGATATTTCATCTGTCAAAAGGTCTTGACATGAAATATCAATCTGTGACGTCACCTGTTGCCGTGTGGCCCTTAATTGGCCTGCTGAGCCGCCCAACAAGGTCAATCAAGTCAAAATCGCGTGGGTTGGCTAGAACTCAATGGAGGCGGGACTACAACCCCGAAAGCTGTAGTCCCGCCTCCTACCCGACTCCTCAATGAAAATCCAGCCCCATTGATTTAAATACATTTCATTGACTGAATTTTCTTCACCCAGAGAAAGATAAATATCTTCAGGTCTTTGACTTGCATCTGATGATCTTGTGTGGTATTGGTGGTTGGAGGTGAGTCACCGAGAACTGTCTCAGATGAGCCCGAAAGAGCCGGTTCATTATTTACAGCATTTTTTCTTGTTCTCCAGGAAAATTCAGACCATCTGTTGTCAGCACAGGAAACTAGTTTTTCCAACTGACACTTTACATTGCATAATTTCTAAGCACCGGCAACCTGAATGCCAAATAATACCCCAGTTCCTCAAACAAGTGAGTATTAAATGCATTGCTGGGAAACCCCAAGAAACGGCCGTTTAATCATGGTTGATTATGTGCATGACTAAATCCGTTGCACCATGTGTTACCATGTTTACATTTGCAGTTTAAACCAAGAATTAGAATGACATTTATGCCTTATAAATGTGTCCTTGGTTCCGACACTGTGCTTTGTGCTCTAGTGGAATTTGAATTGTGGGTAGGGGGCGAGTGCCCATTGGTGGTCTCCCTCTTCAACTGCATTTAGTATTGCAGTACCTGTTCCAGCCAGGCAGTGTCCCATTTGTTCCTTTTAGTACTGTGATGGTACAGTAACTAGTTGAGTAGGGTACACCTGCTGGAGTAGTTTTACCATGGCCGGAATTTTCTGTAACGGCTGGTCGGATGCGGGCAGTCGCCGTGGTGGGTCGCGACCCCTCTGCTCATTCCATTCTGCCCCCGAGATCGACTTTCCGTTAATGGCGCCTATTAAGGCAGCCCTGCGTGTTACCTGGCCCGATTAAATGGTGCGGGTTTGATGACGTCATCAATGACGCGTTTTCAGCCGGTATATTGAAAGGAGCCATGGCCACATTGCATTTGAAGTTCATCTAGGAGTGTGCAGGCACTGTACTGCACCATTGGAGTGTTCCAAACACTCGCAAACGTGACTGCATAGAGGCAGAGGGCTGCACCCAGGTTCTCAGCTGACTCCCTCCATATGCTTGTTAATGGGCGCAAGAGACCTCCCCAACAGACCGAAGGAGCCTGGCTCCAAATAGCAGTGGAGGTCAACAGCAGGGATATTGTCAGGAGGACCTGGGTGCAGTGCCGCATATGCTTCAATTATCTCATTAGATCAGGAAAGGTGAGTGCAAATCCTGCTGTGCCTCTCATCACATCCCCATCACTCTGCCTTCGCAACCCTGCTCCTGTACATCATTACTCACACCAGCATACCTTGCACGTCCACCCATCCCTCTCTATCTACATTATCACATCCCCATCTGACTAACCACCCCTCACACTCACCCTCATCCTAATGCAATCATACCAACTAACAACACACAAGGATGCTATTTGGCATTGGCATGACACTTCCTCATAGTCACCCTCTAAAGATGTAACCAACCATTCCTTACACTCATTCCATCACTCTCACTCAAACTTTTCTTTGCCTCCTTGCAGGAGAAGAGACCCCACAATAAGAGGGAGAGGAAGAGAACGGGAGGTGGCCCTCCATCATTGGCCACCTTAACTGCCGCAGAGGAGGTCGCCCTGGAAGTCTCAGGAGTTGCAGAGCAGTTGGAGTTGGGAGACAGAGAGAGGGGGACGTCTCAGCAACCTGGTGACAGAATTACATCTCATACAATCACATGGTGTACAGCAGTCACTCATTTGGGGACTGATGTCAGCAGCCAGTGAATGTTCATCATGTGCATAATGGTATCGTTACCCATTTTTGATATGACATTTCTAAATCATCTCTTTACTCTCCCACAGGTCCATCAAGAGCCCCCGTTCCGCCCCCCCCACCCCGTCCAGGAGGAAGAGGAAGACGACACCTCAAAGGCGCCCCCAGTCTCTGAGGGTGCACCATCACCAGACATAAGCGCATCCAGCACCAGCGCAGAAACACACACCTTGGTGGGTCCCACGCGAGATAGAGCAGTGTTGTCACCTGATGCCTCAAGTCACAAGTGAGCAAGAGCAGACGGTGGAGACAGGGACAGCAGTGGAGACTCCTCGCCAGAGGATGCAGGATGCTCCCAGCTCTGCTCAGCTGCATTCAGATGCTGAGCCTCGGGGGCCATCCAGAAAGAGGGCAGCAAGAAGTGCAGGAGGCTTTGACAGGTTTTGCGAGCACGATGTCTGCAAATGTCCAGAGAATGGAGGAGTCCATCGCCAACATGAGCGCCACCGTGTCGCAGGCGATGGTGACTGTAGGCTCTTCCATGGAAAGGATGGCCACCTGCATGGAGCAGCTAATGCGCTACTCACAGGAGCACATGGAATCTATGGAGAGTAGTATGGAGAATAAATGGCAGACGCTCATAGACCTCCTCTGTAGGTGGGATATAAACGTAGACTTGGGTCCTCATGGCCCCACTGCTTTGCAGCAAGGTGCTCTCCAGCTCCTTGCTAGCGGGGAAGTGCGGGTGGACCATGAAAGGGATGACAATGAGGGGACATGGAAGTGGGGGCTCCTCCCAAAGCGCTCACACTTCTCTCCCATTGCCTCCCTCTCAGTCAGAACCGCACATGCCTCCTGGGATCGCGATGGCCGAGTCTGCCCCTGCACAGTTGCAGGAGGAGCAGACTTTAGCGGGGCCATCACAGGCTCCAAGACCCAGAGGACGTCCGCCAAAAGTGACTATGCAGTCGCAGCAGGGAAGTGAGCTGGTTGCCCCTACCTCTGCTGAAGCCACAGGGGTAGCACCTCGTAGAAGCACGCATAAGAGAAAGATGACACACAAGTAGATGCACAAGAGTAAGCACTTGGGCGTTTAAATAACTTCGTATGAAGTTTCCGTTAATCTGATGTCACAGATAAAAATTCTTATTTTCACTACTTTCCGGTTATGCCAATTGTGTCTGCAACTTTGGAAGTTGCTTATTGAGTTGGAGTGAATGGTGAGACATAACGTTACCTCCAGCAATGGTGGTCAGTGTGAAAGGAATGGCCTGGCCATTGTAGGGATGCTTTATGGTGTTGCTGTGAGGTGTGGGGAGCTTGGCACAGCATATGGCAGTAATGGTGTAATGCCTGAAGTTAATTAAATCTGGCCATGATGAGGCCATCCCTGGCCTCCCGGGCCACAATGTGCTCGGGTGCTGTTGGCATCTGGACCACAGGTCCATCCTGCTGCTCCTTCTCCTCGTCTTCCAGCTGATGCTCTTCCTCCTCCTCTGAAGAGGCTGTGCACTCAGAGCCTTGCTCCTCATGCAGCGCTAATCCTCACTGCTGCGCTATGTTGTGCAGAGCATAGCAGACCACGACGATTCTGAAGACCCTAGCTGGTGTGTACTGAAGGGCTCCTCCAGAGAAAGCATCTGAAATGCATTTTCAGCATGCCTATTGTCTGTGCTATGACACATCTGGTGGAAATAGGGCTTTCATTAGATCTCTCCTTGGCCTCAGTACATGGCCTCCTCAAGGGTGTCATGAGCCACGTTTCCAAGCAGCCAGCCGGAAAGGCTGTTTGGAGATGCGAAGAGCTGAGGGAGGGTGGACTGGTGCAGGACGAAAGAGTCATGGCAGCTGATAGGGAATTTGGCGCACACATGCATGATGATCTTCCTGTCATTGAGTTAGAGTCATAACGGCACAGAAAGAGGCCATTCGGCCCATCGAGTCCATGCCGGCTCTCTGCAGAGCAATCCAGTGAGTCCCATTCCCCGCTCTATCCCCGTAGCCCTGCAAGTTTATTTCCCTCAAGTGCCTATCCAGTCTCCCCTTGAAAACATTGAGTGTCTCCGTTTCCGCCACTTCCATCGGCAGCAAGTTCCAGATCCTTACCACTCGCTGCGTGTAAAAGTTTTTCCTCACATCCCCCCTGTATCTCTTGCCCAAAACCTTAAATCTGTGTCCCCTAGTCCTTGTACCATCAACTAGTGGGAACAGCCTTTCCTGTCTAGCTTATCCAAACCCATCATAATCTTGTACACCTCTATCAAATCACCCCTCAACCTCCTTTGCTCTAATGAAAACAAATCCAGCTTCTCCAACCTGTCCTTGTAGCTAAGATCCCCGGGGAGACGAGTTGCACATTGAGGGAGTGGAAGCCCTTGCGGTTGTCATAGACTCCTGGGATATGATGGGGCACCCTGATGGCCACGCGTGCAGTCAATGACGCCCTGCACCTGTGGGAAGCCAGCCAGAGCAGCAAAGCCGAGCGCGTGCTCAGTACCACTCGCTTCATCAGTGACAAAGTTGATATAATTGGCTGACTTGTCAAACAGGGCATCTGTGGGTGGCCGACTGCGAGATGCCACAAATATCTGCTGCAGATCCCTGGAAAGAGCCTGAGGTGAAGAAGTTGAGGGCACTGGTGACTGACAGCCACCTGCTCTTCTGGGCTGAAGGTCTTGCTCCAGCAATCTGCAAATGTCTGCGATGGCCTGGTGCGATAGCCTGAGCCTCCTTTGGCACTGCTGCGCAGTCATGTTGAGGAAGCTCATCCTCTACCTGTATATCCTGTGTTGGGGGTATCGCCTCCAAAGCGGTGCACCCCTACGCTGATGCCCTCTGTCCTGTGCAGTATCAGGTTGGTGAGAAGGTTGATGTTGTTGGTGCTGCTGGTGTGCCTGATGTTGCCGGTGTTGGGGCTCAGAGGTCTGATTCTGAGAACCCAAGGTGAGACAGTATAAATGGCACCTATGCTTATGTAATAGCTGGCAGGTCAAGTAGAGATGACAGAAGCAATCTCAATGGTGTGATAGGTGGTACCAATGAGGTGACACTGGATCCCGACTTTGCTGAAAAGACTTGCAACTTCTAGAAAGCTAAATCTGTGTTGACAATGCAGTTAGCAACAGCATCTGCCTTAGCCAAGTAACCAGGTGTCAGGCTGAAGTATTTATTGTGCTTTCCATGCTGTGCACTAATGAGCTGGATCAATGGCCACCGAACTTCTGCCTCAGGTTTTCGCACTGCATGATTTCTGTGGTGATCCAGGGAAATTTGAAGGGTAGGGTTAAAAAGACTCTGAAGTGTCTGACAATTCTCTAATAATCATTTGAATTAGCTTGGGCGTCTCTGCCATTCGGGTCGCTGCTACGCTGGCAAACATGCCAAAGGGAATGGCGCGTGGGGGCGGGATGACAACGGGTTCCCGAGCCGCTCCAAGTTATTTCAAATTTCCCTCCCGTTTCCGGCCAATATATTTAGTTTAGGTATGGTAATGCACTTAGTTTGTGGGGGGTTTTGTGTAGCATTTGTAACGTGGTAAATGTTGACCGTTGTAGTATGGATTGCTCTATCTCACCCTCAGTAAGCTCCCCACTGGAGTGGAGCTAATTTACAGAACAAACGGGAAACTGTTCAACCTCTGTCGCCTCCAGTCCAGATCCAAGGTCGTCCCATCTTCTGTCGTCGAATTACAGTATGCGGACGACGCTTGCGTCTGCGCTCGCTCGGAGGTCGAACTCCAAACCATCGTCAACACCTTCACCGAAGCGTACAAGAGCATGGGCCTTACACTAAACATCCATAAGACGAAGGTCCTCTACCAACCTGCCCCCGCCACACAGTACTGCCCCCCGATTATCAAAATCCATGACAAGGCCTTGGACAACGTGGACCACTTTCCATACCTCGGGAGCCTACTGTCAACAAGGGCAGACGTCGACGATGAAGTCCAACACCGCCTTCAGTGTGCCAGTGCAGTCTTCAGTCGCCTGAGGAAGAGCGTGTTTGAAGACCAGGACCTCAAACCCGGCACTAAGCTCATGGTCTACAGAGCAGCAGTGATACCCGCCCTGCTGTATGCCTCAGAGACATGGACCATGTACAGCAGGCACCTCAAAGCACTGGAGAGGTACCACCAACGTTGCCTCCACATGATCCTGCAAATCCATTGGCAGGATAGGTGCACCAATGTCAGTGTTCTTGCTCAAGCCAACATCCCCAGCATCGAAGCTTTGACCATGCTCGATCAGCTCCGATGGACGGGTCATATTGTCCGCATGCCCAATACGAGACTTCAGAAACAAGCGCTTACTCGGAGCTCCGGCATGGCAAGTGAGCCCCAGGTGGGCAGAGGAAATGCTTCAAGGACACCCTCAAAGCCTCCTTGAAAAAATGTAACATCCCCACCGACACCTGGGAATCCCTGGCCCAAGACCGCACAAAGTGGAGGAGAAGCATCTGGGAAGGCGCCGAACACCTCAGGCTTGATTTTGTCAATGGGGAGCTTTTGGAGGCGGGACACCCACTTTTTGGGTTGTAGTCCCGCCTCCATTGACTTGTGGCCAACCCACGCTATTTTCCCTTGATTGACCTTGTTAAGCCCGCCCAGCAGGCTCAGCAGGCCAATTAAGGGACACCTGGTTACTGGTGATGTCAACGATTGACATTTCATCTGTCAAGAGCTATTGTGAAGCTGTCAAACTCTGACAATCTGTCTTCTAACTTGAGTCCTTCTACTCAGACTCAGTTAGAGATCTCTCCAGACCAGAAAGCAGAGGCTGCAGCTTTTGACTGTTCAGCGGCCATTCTGCTTTCTGTGCTGGTGAGCTGAGGGACTCCCAAGAACTGAAGGAAGGAAGCCTGCAGGAGAAAGTAAAGGTAAGTAAAAATTATTAAAACACTTTACACTTAACTCACATACTTCCCTCTGCACACATGCACCCATCACTCACCTGCACAATGGACATCTCGACCCCTGCAGACCGACGGTCCGCCTCGCTAATTTGGCGTGGTTCGGAGCTGTCGGACAGTCCACACTTCAGGGCTAAAAATAGGAATTAGGCAAAAAACTGCCTGTTAACTGGCAGTTAATTGGCACGAATCCCTTTCCCGCCTCGGGGAGGCGGCTCCCAGCACGGGTCGGGTACCTGCCTCCTGGGACATTGGCATGGGAACTAGATGGGTTCCTGCTCCCCGATTCTGCTATTTTCCCACCACTCCCGCCTCCAAACCCACTTCCTCGGGGCTTGGAAAATCGAGCCCCTCGAGTCTCTTCGCCTGGAGCAAGTGAAAGCCAAGCGCAAGGAGCTCATGTCAACCCAAGCACCCCACCCACCCGCCCCTTCAACCACTGTCTGCCCCACCTGTGACAGAGACTGTAGGTCCCGCATTAGACTCATCAGTCAGCTGCGAACTCATTTTTAATGTGGAAGCAAGTCATCCTCGGTTCCGAGGGATTACCTGCCTGAGTATGGATTGAGAAAATTATTTAGCTTACCATTTTTTTCTGGCAGCAATGGTGGAAATTTGTGTTTTGTGTATTCTGCCTGAGTAACATAAATGGCACAGATGATGAAATTAGGTGGTTTCAGAGTTAAAAATCAGGTGGAACTACAGTGTTTCTGAAGAAAGTATGAGAATTATATTCTTTATTGCTGTGTAGAAATGTATCACAGGTGAAGTGAAGATTATTTGTTACCAAGACTATGTTTGTATGGAAGTAGCCAACAGTACTTTGTAATTTTGAACAGAGATAGCAGATTAAAACTGTTTTGTGACTGTATATGTAATTGTTAGTTTATGTATTTGAGAAGTTTATAGTTTTGTGTATGGAATGAATGACTTGTATGTTTCTGATGTATCGTGAGATGGAATGTCTACAGAGTAGATACTGTAGAATTTGGAAAAGTTTTCTTTTGCTGACCTGAATTGGGAATTATGGTTGTGTCCATTTATACAGTGTGTTAAGTGTCAGTTATGTACATTAGGTATATAGTAGAATAATGTGGATTTGAAACATTATGGGAGGCCTTTTAAGTGACGGTAATATTGAATGTTATTTTTGTTTTTGTGTTAATGTAGAGTTTAGGTGTGAATTATTGTATTTAAATTGTGCAAAAGTATGACTAGGCCATCAACTCTGTTTGAAGTATGGTGTGACTTTTAACATATTGATGTGGCGGCGGACAACTTAGCCCATTCAACACAACCGTAAGAAATGTGCCAATTTTATTTACAGATCAAATGAAATAACAAAAGCAACTCCAGAATGCAACTATTGCTATGTATCATTTATCTGCCCGCACAAAAGAGGCAAAGATTCCATCCCTTTGTTCCAAGAGTATGCTGGGAGTGTCGTATTCCAGGATAATTCCTCTTTTCATCACAATCACCAAGTCTGCATTCAAAATGGTATGCACCCGATGCTGGAAAACAGAAACACATATTAGCATGATTCATTGCAAATCAGGGTACCTTGAAAAGTATGAAACTTGGTTAACCACTCAATGCTGAAAAATAAAACACAGCCTGTGTTAGTGTGAAAGCAGAATATTCCTCTATTTGTGTGAGGGGTAACACGCCATTCCCATACAAACCCAGCAGGCCATCTTTGCGACCGTCTCTACTTATTGGACTTCACTAAATAGGCAAATATGCTGTTCTTGCTCAGTAAATTGGATACAGAATCGTTTTCTGTTATTGTGCCCTCTGACAGGACTATAATCTGATCCGCATCCAGAATTAGCGCAACCCGGGGCTACAAAAAAAAAGGGTAAATAAATCTTTCACACAGGTTCACACAATCCTTAGATTAGCCAAGTCATAACAAAGCTTCCATTATATCTACTGCCTTAATAGCTTACAATACATTGTTGCCATTTGCATGGATTGAACTGCCCCCTCCCACGGTCACCATCATAAAAAACCAAGTCAGAGTTCTGTGCCATTCCAAATTTAATTTACCCCATTTTTTACATTTGTCATTGGTTTTCCTTTTCCAATCATCAAACTCCATTTCAACAAACAGTCACCTTTACAAGCCAAAAAATCGCAAACAGTTACTGAAACACTCCTGTCACACAGGCACAAAGGAACAAGAGTAGGCCATTCAACCCCTCGCGCCTATTCTGCTGTTCAGTTAGATCATAGCAGTATTTCCAAACCTTCCAATCATGTGTTATCCTGAATCTCTATGCCAGACCTGCCTCGTGATCCAACTCCTATTTGCACCTGATATAATTTCTCTGTACAGTGAAACACCAACATCAGTATTCATTGCAGCATAATCAAATCTTAAACCCCTTGTAAATAAAGAACCAAACTCCAATCCTATCCAGAGCAACAGAGGCCCATGGTTTTCTTGTAGGGCCTGCAGGAGCACTCCTGGCTCTTCCTGGCCCACAAGGAAACCTGTAAAAATATTTTTAAAACTTACCTTACTGGGCCTCTTCTGGCTCTAGCTGCTGTTGCTGGCAGGGAAGCTACCACTGCTCCCCCTCTCAGGAGTTGGGTTAAAATAGCAGATCAGGCTCCGATAAAGTAATTGGAACCTGATCTGCATATTTAAAAAGGACCACTTCGGCTTGGGGCGGGAGTCCTTGCCTCCTGTAATTTAAAATTGCATTTGACCAGATTGGGACGGGAAAGTAGTGGGTAAATCCCCTGCTCCATTTGAACTGTCACAATGTCTGGTTTCCACCATGGAAATTTGGCTACAGACCCCATTAATTAAAACAAATCCAGCACTTCTCTCACCCCCCATTACTGTACCTGACTGCCGAGCTCAATGCACTAATACAATTTATTTTTATGTTCTGGGTATGGTAGTGTAGTGATTATGTTACTGCATGAGTAATCCAGAGGCCTGGACTAACAATCCATAGAAGGTGAGTTCAAATTTCACCTCCCCCCGCCCCCACCCCACCATGGTTTGAGAATTTTGAATTCAGTTTATTAAAAAAAAAATCAGTAAAAGTGACCATGAAGCTGTCAGATTAACCCAACTGGTTCACTAATGTCCTTACCCGGTCTGGCCTATATGTGACTTCAGTCCCACACCAGCGTGGTTGACTCGTAATTGCCTTCTGAAATGGCAGTTGTATCAAACCACTACCAATGGTTCAAGAATGCGGCTCCACACCTTCTCAAGGCAATTACGAATGGGCAAAATATATCAGCCTTGTCACTGATGCCCACATCCCAAGAATGAATTTTTAAAAATTCTACTCAAATCAGTGTACAAAACAGTGAACAATTCAATGTCTTGTGCAATTCAAATTCCCTGATAATACTTCTTTCTATTGAAAATACTGCCCTGCAAACTCCTGCTTCATCTACAAT
The DNA here is from genome assembly GCF_052327205.1 of Somniosus microcephalus. Classification (NCBI taxonomy): domain Eukaryota; kingdom Metazoa; phylum Chordata; class Chondrichthyes; order Squaliformes; family Somniosidae; genus Somniosus; species Somniosus microcephalus. The sequence continues at coordinate 56,877,593 of NC_141001.1, read as the reverse complement.
CAATGGCACCCAAGAATCTGAAACCCTGTGACCAAAGTCTTAGCTAATGTGAAACCAATAAAAAGGTAATACTTACAGCTATCGTCACCACTGTCCGATCCGCAAAGGCCGTCATCACAACTTTCTGTAAAATATTTTCCTACAACAGGAACAACAATCAGTATTAGTTCCTTTTCCAACAAATTCTACATACTAATAACTACAGCACCCCTCTTCCCTTCATTATAGTTTTTTTTTACTGTGCATTACATTATCCAACTGGTAACTGCTATTTCATCCTTGCTTTCTACGGCTGCTTTTATACCCAACCTGACTCCAGTCTAAGTTAGGTGAGACCCTCTGGAGAAGGATAGCTCACTTTGCTTCAGGTCAAGGTTTGACTCCAGATTTATACCACAACGTATTGGCGTTGATGCAAAGGGAAACCACTTTCCTCCGATGTTACATTTGCAGTGAAAAATACCACCGAAGTCTTAGCTAGATGCACATTTCACATGGTAAATAATACAACACGGCACAAAAATGAACTCAATCCCTAACAATGAATCAAACTATACCCACCCATCTTCTCCACGGAAATAATACTATATCAGATGTGTCCAGGTTTTAAATAAATGTTCCTGGGCTGTTTAGGCACCATAGAGCATCAGTGGGGAGGTACATGTATAGGGGGTGATTTGTTCCGCGCTCTCAGTGATGTCGATGGGCGATATGATCAGTTTTTGTGGTTGGACTCCATTTAAATATAAAAGGTGAGCTGCTAGCACTAAATGTCTTCTTATAGGTGGCTTGTCCTTTGGGAGGGAGGGTGTGAAATCGAGCAGGCCTCCCACCACTTAAAGCCAGCCTGCTGCCCTTAAAGGGGAAATGCACTTTTCAAAGGCGTTCAATGGAGAGCGTATTACTGAGGCAGCGTGCGTCATGATATCATCCATGCACCCCCAATTTTCTGAAACAGCTGTGGAAGTGCTTGTGGGACAAGTGAGGAGCAAGAAGGTGGTCACACTGACAGGAAATTCAGTCCCAGGTTGTGGTGCGGACTGTTAAGATTCTTCATATGCCAATCTCTCCATCTTCAGTCTGGTACAGGTGTTTACCCTCCTGCCTCATCTGTTCATGCCAACTGTACTGACTGGCATTTACTTCTACATTAATTTTGTATCTTAGTGTTGGTCACATTGGGGGTGAAATTGGTATTCGGAAATGCAGAAAAAATGTGGGAGGGTGTCATTTAAATTTCATGGTAATGCAATGAAATAAGTCATCATGGAATTAATCTTCTCACTGGGAATATATTGTGTGCTCAGCTCGCACACATAAAAAGGGTGATAAAGACCAGTAATGCTATGGCCTTCCTGTATGTGAATATTTGAAGCTGTATTTGGGATTGCTACAATATAAATTTTGAATATAGGAATTACAATGGATGTTCCTCTGTGGTTAAACTTTTTGGTGGTGGAGGTGGAAGAAGAAGATTAAAGGAGGGATGTGAAGCAGATTTGTTTGTGTCGGAGGTGAACTGTATGTACCTATCCTTGTCCATGCAGCTATGTATACTGATCCATGCTCATCTACCTGGAAATATCTGAAGACAATTGTCTTTGCAAGCTATGCTTCATCACTGAGTTGCTGGAATATAATCTGCAGACAACATTGACCACATCCAATATTGTACCTCTTCTAAATCCTCAATATCCTTCCCATTGTGTGGAGCCCAAAACTGCACACAGTACTCTTAAGGTTTTATTAAGATTTTATATTGGCTCATCATTACCTCTTGGCTTTTATATTCTATGGCCTAGAAATTCAGTAAGGCGCCGCCAGCTTTGCGGCCAGTTACCGCCTAAAGAGGGCTTCTGCGCCAATACAGGAGTTTGCGCTGATATTCAGCGCAGCGGTAATGGCGGCGGTAGCCGTTAGCGCTGCGCCGGCACCAATGATGTCATCGGTGTGCGCAGTGCCCCGGTTCCGCCCTGATACCGGCCCAATCCCCATATTTAGTTGCGGCCGCCTCTTCCGCAGCGGCCGCAAACAGCGATCAGAAAACGGGGCCGTACTGTAGCCTTAGTGGGGCGCTTTAAGGTGGAGGTGCGGCCGGCCGCTTTTTCGGCGGCCGCCTGCCCGTACCTCCTTCCCCGGCCTCCTCCACCCCCCCCCCCCGCGGCATTGCCGGCTGCTTTCCGCGAACCCGGCACTTCTCCGTGGTGCCGGGCTCATTTGCCGGCACTATCCAGCGGCGATCTCCCCGTTGCAGGCACCTCCCCCTTAAGAGAAGGAGGAGGCCTGCAGTACCGCAGCCTGCCGCTCCGCAGCAGGTGGCGCAGCGGCGCCTAGAGCGCTGAAATTCAGTTTCAGCGCCCCAAGCGGGGGCGGGCACACCCTGGAATAGTGCCCGGTTCCGACTTGGGGCGCAAAAAGTGAATATCTGACGGTCCCAAATGGCTCCGCGCCCAGCGCTAACTTTTGGGCGCTAGCCAGCTGGCGGGGCCATAGTGAATTTCTAGGCCTATATCTCTTGAGATAAAACCTAGAATTTCATTAGTTTTTTTCACAGCCTTATCAAGCTTAGGAGCTGCCTTTAATGTCCTGTGAACCTGTGCTCTTCCACAGTACCGAGCATACTTTCATTGAGTATAATTTCTACTGTTACCTATTTTACCAAAATATATCACCTCACACTTACTGACATTGAAGTCCACCTGTCACTTTTTAGTTCACTCCCCCATCTTATCATTATTCTTTTGCAGCTTCCTTTCATCATCTAAAGAATTAACTATACTTCTTATTTTGTAATCTACAAATTTCAACACCACTCCCTCTAGGCCTATATCCAAATAATTGATAAAGACAGTAACAGAAGTGGCTCCAGAACTCAAACTTGTGGGACGCCATTACCCACTTCCAACCACTGAAAAATTGCCCTCGACTCCTACTCTGCCCTTTTCTCTCTTCTAACTAATTTTTAATCTCCCCTTAATTCCATACCCTTTAATCTTCTCTAATAACCTCCTATGTGGTACGTTGTCAGAGGCACTCCTAAAGTCCATAAACAGTACATCAACTGCAATTGTCCCACCAACCATGCCCGTTATCTCAAGAATTCTGAGGTTTGTCAAGAACAAATGTCCCTTTTGAAATCCGTACTGTCTACATTTAACTATTTTCTCTTTATCTAGATATGTGGTAATTTCATCCTTAAAGAGACTAAATTTTCCTACCACAGATGTTAAGCTAACTGGCCTCTTTACTCCATTTGGCTGGGGGTATTGTTGGTTTCCCGCCAAATTATGGTGGGAGATTGGGAGAACCTTTTGGAATTTCCAGGCCTAAAATATCTTTACAATACGATTCCTAAAATCATTTCATAGATTCCTGGGGTGATGCCACACAGGTGAGATATCCGTAAGTGAAAGCTGGGCATTGGTACTTACGGTTGCCATGTCTATCGAGGCTGTGGCTTCATCCATGATCAGCACGCTACTCTTGCGCACAAATGCTCTCGCCAAGCAAAACAGTTGACGTTGACCCAAGCTAAAATTTTCTCCTCCTTCAGTAACTGTAGCATCTACCATTCAAAGGTGAAAAAAAATAGGAACCATAATGATCATTGAGATGACAGGTAACTTTCGCCTAAACTTTAATATGTAAGCTTTCATATTCCATACAAAGAGGTCAAGTGGTTCTTACTTTTTTAGTATGGTGTGAAAAAGGAAGATGTGGTTAATTTTCCCCCCTAGGCTGTCTAAACATATTGCAACTTATTGCTGCCTTGTTTAATGTTTCAGGACTGAAATTAATTTAATGGACCAAATAATCTGACTTAAGTGTTGGAATGTGCCTGCCTGTGCTGATTGTGCCAAAGTGTCTGGGGTCAGGGGGAGATCATTTAATTCAAATAATGGAGGCAGATGCCTGCACCACTAGGGGTGCATCTCAGGAACCTGCCACAGAATACTGGCTGAAAAATGTCACCTAAGGTTCCAGTCAAGATCCAAGGTTGGGTGCTGGAGGGCAAGTGCTAGGTTCTTTGCCAGGCCAAGATGTGGGAACTCCTGGTCTAGAAGTCCCCACCTTCAGTCTCACCCTCACTTATGCCATTGGCCTTGTTTTGAGGCAGGCAGATACTCTGTCCTCAGCAAGGCCACACAAAACCTATTGGGGGAAGGCCAGGATCTGTGTCCCAGCAAAATTTGCAGCCTTTCCACTGAACTGCTGGATTTTCACCCCAAGGGTCTGTTCAAATGAAGCCACATGATTTAAGATAAACATTTCCCCCTCAGAAACTGCAATTAAGCTGCAATTAAAATAAAATAATGCATCTTATTGACAAATATTTCATTCCTTATTCCTTAGCACCTAGAAACATCATTGGCACAAAATGTACTCCCACATTGTTCTTTGCCTTTCTCCTTGATTCTCAATAGCAAACATGATAACATTTTTACTTAGTATTCATCATAGTGAATCATGATCCTTTCTTCACTTGATGTCCAGACACGGGCACTTCCCGTAGGCATAGCTGCTTGGCAGTTAGTTGCAAGGACCTTGGATGGGTTTTCTCTCTACTTCTTAATCTGACGACACAGAAACCGACTGTAGTGATCCTATTAGTGTTGCACCCCTTGTTAGGACTAACTAACAGCACACACCAGGAATCAGACCTCAGACTTATCTCTTTCATATGGCGCAGAGTAGCACACACCATGATGTGTTTACTAAAATGGCTGTTGAGCGGTTTGATTGCTGAGTTAATGCCTCTTATGGTTACTAACATCACAGTTGCTGACTCATACTTACAAATGCTTCCATGCATACCTGCAATTCGCTGATACCAGGCCCATATGGCTGTTCTTCAAGTGTGAGCCTAGACAGTATGAGTAGACTTTGACCAGATCTGATATCACAGCTAAGTTTGTCCTGTTCTCATCTGATGTCTGCACATTTGCAATTTCCAACAGTGGTTAATGGATGGCTGCCAGGAGCAGAACTCCTGCAATTAGAAGCCAATATACCACCCACATGTCTGCCTCAGCAGAGATCAGCTCACTCACCAACTATTGGGAGGGATATAGAGGAGCAACTGTGCAGGGAAATTACAGAGAGGTGCAAGAATTTTAGAGTAGTGATAATGGGGGACTTCAACTATCCTAATATAGACTGGGATAGTAATATTGCAAAGGGCAGAGAGGGGGAAGAATTTCTAAAGTGTGTTCAGGAGAACTTTCTTGATCAGTACATTTCCGGCTCCAACGAGGAAGGAGGCATTGCTGGATCTGGTTCTGGGAATGAGGTAGGTCAAGTAGAGCAAGTGTCAGTAGGGGAACATTTAGGGAACAGTGATCACAATATCATAAGGTTTAGACTAGCTGTGGAAAAGGACAGGGAGCAATCGAGAGTAAAAATACTTAATTGGAGGAAGGCCAATTTCAGTGGGCTGAGAATGGATCTGGCCCGGGTTGAGAATACAAGTGAGAACCAGGCTGAATATAGAAAAAGGAAATAAGAGGGGCAAAGAGAGAGTATGAAAGTAGATTGGCAGCTATAAAAGGGAATCTAAAAATCTTCTATAGGCATATAAATAGTAAATGGGTAGTAAGAGGATGGGTGGGGCACATGAGGGACCAAAATGGAGACCTACACATGGAGGCAGAGGGCATGGCTGAGGTACTAAATATGAATACTTTGCATCTGTCTTTACCAAGGAAGAAGATGCTGCCAAAGTCATAGTGAAAGAGGAGGTAGTTGAGATACTGGATGGGATAAAAATTGATGAGGAGGAGGTAGAAAGGCTGGCTGTACTTAAAGTAGCTAAGTCACCAGGACCAGATGGGATGCATCCTAGGATGCTGAGGGAAGTAAAGGTGGAAATTGCAGACGTACGGGCCATAATCTTCCAATCTTCCTTGGATACAGGGCTGGTGCCAGAGAACCGAAGAATTGCAAATGTTACACCCTTGTTCAAAAAAGGGAGTAAGGATAAACCCAGCAACTACAGGCCAGTCAGTTTAATTTCGATAGTGGGGAAGCTTTTAGAAATGATAATCCAGGACAAAATTAACAGTCACTTGGACAAGTATGGATTAATTAAGGAAAGCCAGCACGGATTTGTTAAAGGCAAATTGTGTTTAACTAACTTGATTGAGTTTTTTGATAAGGTAACAGAGGGGGTTGATGAGGGCAATGCAGTTGATGTGGTGTATATGGACTTCCAAAATGTGCTTGGTAAAGTGCCACATAATAGGCTTGCCAGCAAAGTTGAAGCCCATGGAATAAAAGGGACAGTGGCAGCATGGATACGAAATTGGCTAAGTGACAGGAAAGAGAGAGTAGTGGTGAACGGTTGTTTTTTGGAATGGAGGAATGTAGACAGTGGTGTTCCCCAGGGGTCGGTACTAGGACTACTGCTTTTCTTCATATATGTTAATGACTTGGACTTGGGTATACAGGGCACAATTTCAAGATTCGCAGATGACACAAAACTTGGACGTATAGTGAACAGTGAGGAGGATAGTGATAGACTTCAAGAAGACATACACAGGCTGGTGGAATGGGCGGACATGTGGCAGATGAAATTTAATGCAGAGAAGTGTGAAGTGATACATTTTGGTAGGAAGAATGAGGAGAGGCAATATAAACTAAAGGGCACAATTCTAAAGGGGGTGCATGAACAGAGAGACCTGGGGGTATATGTGCACAAATTGTTGAAGGTGCCAGGGCAGGTTGAGAAAGTGGTTAAAAAAGCATACGGGGTCCTGGGCTTCATAAATAGAGGCACAGAATACAAAAGAAAGGAAGTTATGATGAACCTTTATAAAACATTGGTTCAGCCTCAAATGGAGTATTGTGTCCAATTCTGGGCACCACACTTTAGGAAGGATGTGAAGGCCTTAGTGAGGGGGCAGAAAAGATTTACAAGAATGGTGCCAGGGTTGAGGGACTTCAGTTATGTGGATAGACTGGAGAAGCTGGAGTTCTCCTTAGAGCAGAGAAGGTCGAGAGGAGATTTGATAGAGGTGTTCAAAATCACGAGAGGTCTAGACAGAGTAGATAGAGAGAAACTGTTCACATTGGTGGAAGGGTTGAGAACCATAGGATACAGATTTAAGGTGATTGGCAGAAGAACCAAAGGCGACATGAGGAAAAACTATTTTACGCAGCGAGTGGTTAGGATCTGGAATTCACTGCCTGAATGGGTGGTGGAGGCAGATTCAATTGTAGCTTTCAAAAGGGAATTGGATGAGTACCTGAAGGAAAATTTTTTGCAGGGCTACGGGGAAAGGGCGGGGGAGTGGGACTAGCTGAAGTGCTCTTGCAGAGAGCTGGCATGGGCTCGATGGGCCAAATGGCCTCCTTCTGTGCTGTAACCATTCTATGATTCTAAGATTCAATGATTCTCAACAAAGACCAACAGTTAAACCAGAGAGCTCCCTGGCCTGTATGACTTAAGTGGTGAGCTCTTCTTGATTGTATTTTTATGATGTACTTCCCACACCACAGCCCCCCAGGGGTTGTGGGGGGGGGGGGGGCAGTTTTATGCTCAGGAAACCCGGAAAAACGCGTTTCCCTCAGGTCCTGCTGAATTTAACGGAAAGGGGGGGGGGGGGGGAGCCTGGAGAGATTGAGGTGGAGGGGCGAAGATCATGGAAGGGGCCAGAGAGATCAGGGGAGAAGATCATGGAAGGGGCTGGAGAGTGAGGAGAGATCATCACCGGGGGATCTGTGGAGGACATGGGGAGGTGGGCGGGAGGAGATGGTGGGCTATGGAGGGCATCGGATTGCAGGGGCATGGGGGTGGGGGGGGGGGGGGAGGAGGTCCGATCGCTGGGGACGTTAACAGGTTTGCTTAGTGGGCTCCTGCTCCTCCTGGTCCACAAGTAGTGCTGGAAAAGCACTTACCTGTTCCATGCAGCAGTCCTCACCTCGCTTCATCTGCCGGGTTTCCTGTGGCCTGGGAAACCCAGCCAGCCAGCGTTACAGCTGGAACAGGGAAGAAATCTGAGGCATGCAGCCTCATTAAAATATTTAAATGAGTGACCTGCCTCCTGGGAGTGGGTTGGTCTCCCCACCACCCTGTCCTGCCTCTGTTAAAACTGGACATGAGCGGGTTTGAGGTTGGTTGGGTTGGGTTTTGAGATGTTTTACATTTTTACTTCCCACCCGACCCAAACCCATCCGTTTTTGGGGTTAAAATTCTCCCCCCATATATCTCATTTACACTATAAGCTCCCAGTGAAGTTTCACTGCACGGAATTTATTGGGTGTGATATTTTATAACCACAAGCTGATCTCTATTGTATTTATCACAGGTAATCTGGAGTCTGCAGCGTTAATGTAATCTTTACCTACTAATCTGTCCAGTTCCTTTGTGGCCACACCCTGTGGAGAGGAGGTATAAATAGGCTCCGAGGTCAATTATGAGTTATTTACTGTTAAGTGAGGGAAATTTGTGGATTGCCAAATACTTGTAAACTTCTGGCTGTAGGTAAATCTGCAAGCTTCCGTCACTAACTGAGATTAACCTGTCATTCACCTCGGCATGAAATAAATGTTTTTTTTATATTTACTTTTGATACTTTGAAGTGTAATACCTGAAATGTAACAGATGCTCTTAACATTTTTTACACGGATTAGTGGAGCACTTGGCTCTTAGTGAATTGGAGGATATGCCATCTCATAACATTGTGTAATGCCATGTAACACACAATGTATTATTATCAAGGGTGACTGAATAAACCAAATTGCATTATTATATGGCATTCTGGAATTTTACCAGAGTTTTGGAAATCAAATGCCATGATTCTATCTGTTTCCCTCTGAAAACCATAAATCAATAGCCTTAATCATTATTTATGTTCATTTACCTATGGACTCAGATTTAATCCATTATCTTTTTCAGAAGCTAAGATACACACCAACACGTACCAGGTTGGAGCTAGGTACTGCAATCAGACAGGAGAGGCTATTTGGGAGGTGATAGAAGTGAGGAACAAAGTGGGAGAGGGGTGTAGAGACCCAGCCTGAGAGGGAATGGAAAATCAGGGGTCAGGAGGAAGCAGAGGTTCCTTGGTTTATGCTCTTCCAAAGTAGGGTACCTGGGAGTAGAAATGGGAGGAGTGTACATTTTGAATTAAAGAAGTCTGTAAGATTTCTGCTCGGAGACAGTGAAGCAAGTGTTTTTGATTGGTTGCTAAAAGATTTTTTTTTCCTTAGCCACTGAAAGTAGACAAATAAACAAAAGGTAACATAACTGCATAAAAAATCTGTTCTGTGAACCTTTGCCATTTTTGAATTCTCATAAATTTAAAAAAACAGGTGCAGTAACCATTTAGCCTCCCCCTCTCATGCTGCCAAGCATTCACTCTGCAACCTCTCCCTTGCTCTGAGCTAAAAATAAAAACTTAAATAGCTTTATCTTGTCAAAACATGCTGCAGCTGGTTTTGAAATCATTTGGAAAAACAAATTTGTAATTACTGTTCTAACCTCCGATTCAGTCTCTGACTTAATGGAGGTGAAATTTGTCTTGGCTGGTGGCGCAAAATGGACAATAGTGAATCGGCAGCTCATTTTACGCTCCAGCCACTTTACTTTTCGATTGACTTCAATGGAAAAGAAAATCAGGCAGACTGCAAAACGGGTTGACAATTCACTATTGCCCATTTTGCACTACCTGCCAAGACTAATTTCACTCCATTGTCTCTCTCTCACACATACTGTCTGTTTCTCTCACACACTCCCTGTCCCCCACAAAATCTCTTATGTGCCCTATCTCTTTTAAACACACATTTGCTCCCTCACATACACTCTGTCTTTCCCTCACACTCCTATCTTTTCCTCAAACACACATAAAGGTGGATAATTGTTCATACACTTAGACTTGAAGCTAACAACACGATAGCTCTACATCAAAAATATAAACTTAAGGCCCAGACCAAAACATCATGGGGGAAAAATTCAGTACCTTAGCACCTCCCATTAGCGGCAGCAGATGGCGCTAATGGGGCGCTAGAGCATTATCGCCGGGGTGAAGCGAATCCAGGGCCGCATGCCAAATCCCGCCCCCCCCTGCAGTGCCGCCGGTAACAGTTATCGCTGGGAGCCTGAACGCCAGGTGGATCGTGGCGTCAGTGAGTGTGCAACACTCACTGACTGCCTGATCTGCAAAATTAATTGTCGCCACCTACCTTAGCGTCTGGAGTAAATAGCGTCAGGGAGAGCTGGCATGAAGCAACAGGAAGCCGGCTCCAGGGATGTTATTTAAATGGAGCATCAATAATGAGTCGCAGCTGTCAGGATAGTGGAGTTTCAGTGGTTTCTTGTCAGTTTCACATAGTCCAACAGTTTCATTCAGTAATTTAAAGGTTCTTTTGTATCAGGAGTGTTGTAGCAACTAAAAAGTAGCTACATTTATTCTTTAAAAAAATCAAACTGCTACACTTGGTTACATTAATGGGCACAGTACTGGCAGTCAACCTGGCCCTCCGGGATCTACAGTGGAGGGAGAAGAGGCAGCGAGAAAGACTGGAACATGTGGCCAGTGGGAGGAGGAGGACCATCAGGGCTCTCAACAGAAGGCCTTACCCTCCGAGGGTATTCCGAAAGCACTTCTCCTACCTCCAATTAAGCGAGGAGAAGTTCATTAGAAGGCTCTGCTTCAGCAAGGAGGTGGTCACAGAACTCTGCCACCTCCTGCAACCAGACCTCCAGCCTCAGATCAGGGCGACCATGGCTCTCTTTGGCAGTCAGGGTCACCGTCACCCTCAATTTCTTCGCCAGTGGATCCTTCCAGTCTGCAACAGGAGACATAGCTAACATCTCGCAGTTTGCTGTCCATCGATGCATCCGGGAGGTCACAGAGGCTCTCTGCAGGAGTAGAAGGGACTACATTTCCTTCCCCATCACCAGAGAGAAGCAGGATGAGCGTGCATGTGGCTTTGCCAGGATAGTGGGATTCCCCATGGTGCAGGGCGTCATTGACTGCACCCACGTGGCTTTGCGAGCACCGCATAACAATCCTGAGGTCTTCCGTAACCACAAAGGCTACCACTCACTTAATGTGCAGTTGGTGTGCGACCACAGACAGCGAATCCTCACGGTCAATGCCCGCTATCCTGGCAGCAGTCACGATACCTTCATCCTGTGCCAGACCAGTGTGCCAGCACACTTCCAGCCACCACATCAAGCTCGCGGCTGGCTACTCGGAGACCAGGGCTATCCACTCTCCACCTGGCTCATGATTCCCCTCCGCAACCCCAACACTCCTGCCCAGCACTCATATAATGAGAGCCATGCTGCCACCAGGAACATCATCGAGCAGACTATCGGCCTGATGAAGTAACGGTTCCGCTGCCTTGACCACTTGGGAGGAGCCCTCCAGTACTCAGCTGAGCGGGTGTCCCATTTTGTAGTGGTCTGCTGCATGCTCCGCAACTTGGCCATCATGAGGACCTAGCCCTTGCCACCAGGGATCGTGGGACCACTTCAGGAGGAGGAAGAGGGAGAGGAGGAGGCGGAGGAAGAGGAAAATGAGGTGGAGGAAGAACAGGAGTGAGGAAGGAGGCAGCCACTCAATTGGAAAGGACGGTCTGTGATCGCCTCATCAGACTGCAATTCGAATGAATTAAACCCCAGATCCCCATTGCTCATCACATCCCCATCATTCCATCCCAGTCGCAGGCCATATCACAGCGCAAAGCTGAAATGAGATGCACCACAAAAGAATTCAAACTGAATTAATTAATTTATAAAAAATCAGTGAACACATATTTACAACAAAAATATTAACCATTCACTCTTGAGCAATCCCTTAGTGCCTCTCGTTACTGTTCCTTTGCCTACTCTAGTGCTCCTACGAAGTGTTGGCCCAGTGGCTGCAGCATGGCTGGTGGAAGGCTGCTGAGTGTCCGTGCAGGAGACTTCAGATGGCCTTGCAGGATGCCCTCGACCAGCACTGGGCCTGGAAGGCCCGGCTGTAGACTGCACCACCTCAGCATGGGCGGCAGCAGTCTGGGCTGGCTAGATGACAGGCAGCGACAAGGGCAATGGTTGAGTAGCAGTGGTGGAAGCAGGAATGCTGTCATTCTGAGAGAGGACAGCAGGTTGCTGCTCCACTGACCCACTGCCACTCCCCCGAAGCAGCAACTCAGCATCCCTAGCAATCTGTTGGAGCACAGATTGTTGGCCTGCTGCATCATCATGAAAGCCCCGGTCGACGGTGGTCGACCCAGCCACGATGACAGCAGTCAGAGATTGCATGACATCAAGCTGAGACTGCATGAGAGTAGTCTGAGATTGGATGCCACAAAGCATAGGCTGCATTACAGCACTAAAATGTTGCGTCGCTTCCGCCTGTGCTGCAATGGAAGCTGCCAGATTGCCCATCACACGCGGCATCAGGTCTGGGTTGCCACGGTCTCTCTGGGAGTCTACCATCTTTTGCAGACTGGAAATGATGGGCTCCAGGGTGTGCGCAGAGCCTTGTGCAATGTTGAAGGCGGACTCCTCCATGCTCCTCATCATTGCCGAGAGGCTCTCAGGCACCCTTGCCATTGCACCCATCATCTCCAACATCAACCTTCTGCTAAATGCCTCCCCATCGAGGTCCTCATCTGAGTCCTGTGCAGCAGAACTTGTGCGTGAACTCACCCTCTGGGGAGCTGGCCCCCGAGATACCCTTCCCCTCTGGCCTTGCTGCAGCCCACTTGTCTCCGGTGCCTCACCCTGTGCAGATCCTGCCAGTATACGAGCCTCTAAAGAATGCATAGTGCCAGTATCTGAGCTGGTACCTGCGGGCGAGACATGCAGTGACGCAGTGTGTTCTTCCTTGCTCTCTATGGTGCCCTCAGGGACAGCCTGCTCAGGTGCTTGCTGATTATCTGAAAGCATAAAGGCACAAGAGTCGGGTTAAGGTGAGGGGAGGGGGGCAGGAAGGGAGAAATGCATGCATACAGCATGATTAGCTGGAAAGTGCGAAACACTTGTGGAGTGAGGGGGAAGTGGGATGTGAGAAGGAGTAGGGATGAACATACTGTTGTCCACAAGGGGGTCAATGTCGCCGGTGGCCACGGCACCCACCACCTGGTGCCCAATGATCTGCAGCACAGACAATGGTTGGGTGTCGGCTTGTCCCCCGCCTGTGCGCTCCTGCTTCCCCCCTGTTGTGAGCCACCTTGGCCTGCAAGAGAAAGGAAAGTGTGTGAGTGAGTGTGGTGCAATGTGTTTGGGTGATGTGCCTGCCATAGTTGAATAGCCGTCATTGTGTGTAAGGCGTGAGATGTGGGTGTGAGTGTTGGTAGGTAGAGATTGTTGGTGGGTGCGTGCTAGGGGTGTGGTGCTTTGGGCAGTGTGTGAAGACTATGGCTCAGACAGTGATATGTAGCATTTGTTGAAGCATTCACTCACCCTGACCACCCGAGTGAGGTTGTTAAATTTCTTCCTGCACTGTGTGTGTGTCCTGGGGACCACAATGCTGCCCGAGACGCGCTGTGCTACCTCCCTCCACATGGTGCGGAGGACCTGTGGCGAGGGACTCCTGCCACTTGCCGGGTAGAGCACCGTCCTCCATCTCCACAGCAAACACCAACGCCTCCATTGCTTGATCGCAGAATCTGTGGGCTCTCTCCCTGGATCTGCCATGACTACAGCTGCTTCAGTCCTCTGGCTTCTTCTCCTTGTATTCTTGCTGCTTGCTGCGGCAGCTGCGCAGCCAGCAACGTTGAGAATGAGGTTCTGCAGCATCAATGAACCTCCCCCTTTAAGTACTAAAAAAAAGCCTGTGGCAATCATGACTTGTGATTAGACTGCACCTGATATTGGTCCACCCTTTGAGTTTAACACCAATGAGCTTGGGCTTTAAGACTTGATTTAGGACTCCAATCATTTATTTGAGCAGTGAGCACGAATTTTGCATGCAGTCTAAATCATTAGCGCCTGGTGCTAATTCTCCAACTTTTCTAGTGACACCGCCCATTCCTGGGCTATAATCAATTTCTAGCCCCATGTGTTTTGAAAGGCCAAGCTTTTGAGAGAGGCTGAATAAAACAAAATAAAAACATAAATAAAAGGTACTCAGACATACAAAATTCGACTCTATAGATAGGTTTAATCCTGCTATTTTGAAATTAATTGCCATATGTTTTTATTTTATGTGAAACCTTATTTTAAAACCAAATTTATGCATTATTGGAAAGTTTATGTACAATGAATTGAAACATATCATGAAAAATGTGTTGATCAAGCAATATCCGTACAGAAACAAAGGAGAGCACATAGAATGAATTTATTCTCAAACATAGTTGAGGATTAGCCGTCATGAAAGCACTCATTTTGTTAGTGGCTTCCCTGTGCTTCTGTTGCATGTTATTTCACTGCTTATGTTACCTAAGCCTCCTGGTAATGCTTTCACCACATGTTTGAGCTGAGCGATCTCCAGGGACTCCCACAACACGCTGTCTGTGCATTTTTTCTCTGGATCCAAATTAAATCTATGAAAAGAAACTCGGATTCAGAATGCAACTTTGCAAAAAGTTCTTCTGATTCTTGTCTTGCAAAATACTGGTCAACAATCTGCCAACCTGTCACTTCTAGACTTGCTGGTCAATGAGCTTGCAATGGAATTTAATAAGCATTTATTGATGTTCACTTACTCTGGTCTGTTTATAAACAATCAAACTGAAATGAAACTATCAATATTTGACAACACTGCAATCAGGAGACCAGGTTCATCCAGACTACAAGCTGGGCATTTACAAAATGTAATTTGTAACCTAAGATAAGCTGTTTTAAGAAAAGTTATTTTGAACCTTAATAAAGTTATTTCCTATCCATTCAATCTTGGATTACTATGAACCCTAATGAACCCTAAGATACGGTCAAAAAAGAACTTTTCAACAGTAGAAGTAAAGACAAATTCCAATGTTGTTAGCAGACGTTAAATCTGTTCTTTCCTTGCTAACACAGAGACTTATATACAGACCTTTGAGCTGAAAAAGAGCACTTTAGGGTTTGAAATTACAAATACCAGGGTCAGAAAAATAAATGCCAATGCAGGAATGCATTGCAAATGTAACCATCATCCTATTTGAAGATATTCAGTGTTTGATCCAGATGGGTTAATTGATAGTGAGGGCCAGAAGAAGTGATCAGAACCACATCTTCCTCAGCCAGTAAGGTAGTCACCAGAATTACTGTTGTTTCTCTGCCCACATATTATAAATGATCTGTGCTATGATCAACAGACCATCAAGATCTACCACTATTGTCTCAGGCCCTGCAAGAAAAGCCTCTTATTCTAAAAAATGACAGATCTATTTCCAGGTCATCCCAATTAGCAAAAAGCAGGTCAGCCAGAAAATTGGTTTCTGCAGCTGGATCCCAATACTGTTGAGGGTGTCCTTGAGCCTTTTCCCTATGGATCGCTGGAGTCCATCTTTAAATATGCAGATTGGGCTGTGATGACATCATTAGTGTACTAGTTCAAGCAGTGGCCTGAGCAGGGAAATTGTTGCAGCTTTCCCACCAGGTGAACCTAGCGGGAAGAAGAGTTGGGGCTAGAGCAGCATTTCTTCAGGACTCAAAGCAGTCTGCTGTCCGTCTTGACCCCGGCTTGCCTGATTCCCAATCCAAGTTAAAATCGTGGCTTTTCTGTCTCCAACCCCACTCTCCCGCACCCCCCATCCCTTCCCAGTACACAGAGGCATGTTATTCCCTCTGTACCTAGTTTACAGAGACACTTTACCCCATCTAAATCCCTATTCAATTCACAGAAGCACTATCCCTCCCTCCAACCCTTGTAATTACTGCTGGTGCTTTCCTCTTCTTCTCCACTCAATTCAACCTGGCATTCTTCTCATTACCTCCTCAGTTCAAGCTGGCACTCCTCTTTCCTATCCAACCCCAGGTCCATGTTCCCCCCACCCCCTAGTTTATGCTGCACTCTCCTTTTCACCCTCCACCAGTTTTTGTTGACACTCTCCTCCACCCCCCTTCACCAGTTCATGGTGGCAATCTCCTTCCCCACACTTAGCTCCTGTTGACTCTCTCCTTTTCCACCTCACCCCAGTTTGTGTTGGTAGCGTGTATATTGACTGAAGGCGGAGTCTGACTCATATTGGCTGCGGTAGGTATCTGTTGATTGATGCCGTCCCAACATGATAGAAACATAGAAGGTAGGAGCAGGAGTAGGCCATTTGGCCCCTCGAGCCTGCTCCGCCATTTAATGCGATCATAAGAACATAAGAAATAGGAGCAGGAGTAGGCCAATCGGCCCCTCGAGCCTGCTCCGCCATTCAATAAGATCATGGCTGATCTGATCCTAACCGCCAATCCACTATCACAGAACCATCTCCTGAATCTAACAGAATTAGACACACGAAATAGGAGCAGGATCAGGCTACACGGCCCCTGGGCCCGCTCCGCTACCCACAGGGCCATGACCGATCCGAACCTAGACTCATGTCCAAATTCCTGCCCGCTCCCCGTAACCCTTAATTCCCTTTACTTCTAGGAAACTGTCTATTTCTGTTTTAAATTTATGTAATGATGTAGCTTCTACAGCTTTTTGGGGCAGCATATTCCATGGACCTACCATCTTCTGAGTGAAGTAGTTCCTCCTCATCTCAGTTTTGAAAGAGCAGCCCCTTATTCTAAGACTATGCCCCCTAGTTCTAGTTTCACCCATCATCGGGAACATCCTCCCCGCACCCACCCGATCCAACCCCTTCACAATCTTATATGTTTCAATAAGATCGCCTCTCATTCTTCTGAACTCCAATGAGTAGAGTCCCAATCTACTCAACCTCTCCTCATATGTCCATCCCCTCATCCCCGGGATTAACCGAGTGAACCTTCTTTGTACTGACTCGAGAGCAAGTATGTCCTTTCTTAAGTATGGACACCAAAACTGTACGCAGTATTCCAGGTGCGGTCTCACCAATACCTTGTACAACTGAAGCAATACCCCCCTATTTTTATATTCTATCCCCCTAGCAATGAAAGCCAACATTCCATTGGCCTTCTTAATCACTTGCTGCACCTGCATACTAACCTTTTGAGTTTCGTGCACCAGGACCCCCAGATCCCTTTGTACTTCAGTACTTTCCAGTTTCTTGCCATTAAGATAATAACTTGCTCTACGATTTTTCCTGCCAAAGTGCATAACCTCACACTTTCCAGTATTGTATTCCATCTGCCAAGTCTCTGCCTACTTACTTGGCCTGTCTATGTCCCCTTGCAGGTTTTTTATGTCCTCCTCACTCACTACTTTCCCTCCCATCTTAGTATCATCTGCAAACTTTGATATGTTACACTCGGTCCCCTCCTCCAAATCGTTAATATAGATTGTAAAGAGTTGGGGACCCAGCACTGACCCCTGCGGAACACCACTAGTTACTGATTGCCAGTCTGAGAATGAACCATTTATCCCAACTCTCTGCCTTCTGTTAGATAGCCAATCCTCTATCCATGCCAGAATATTACCCCCAATCCCGTGATTTTTTATCTTAAGCAATAATCTTCTGTGTGGCACCTTGTCAAATGCCTTTTGGAAGTCTAAATACACTACGTCCACTGGTTCCCCTTTATCCACAATTATATGTTACTTCCTCAAAGAACTCCAGCCAATTTGTCAAACATGACTTCCCCTTCATAAAACCATGCTGACTTTGTCCTATTAAATTATGATTATCCAAATGTCCTGTTACTGTCTCCTTAATAATGGACTCCAAAATTTTACTCAAAGCTGAAGGCTGTCACTTTTGACAGATCGCAGCCGTTCCACTTTCAGTTCCGGCTGAGTGATGTGCTCCCGACAGCTACAGGAAGAAAGGCTTCTAAGGTAAGTACAGGTAAATAAAAGTTATTTACACACTTTAGACACACTTACCTTTGCACTCATGCCCCCATCACTCACCTGAGCGCCGACATCGCGACCCCTCCAACTCCTTCAACCCGACGGCTCCAGCTGGCGTGGTTTGGAGCCGTCGGGAAACCCACACGAAACCCCTCAAAATAGGGATTAGGCTAAAAACTGCCTGTTAACTACCTGTTAACAGGCAGTTAATTGGCACTAATCCCTTCCTGCCTGGTTTCGGCATGTCCCAGTGCGGGGCGGGTACCCGCCGCCCCTGAAACTTACGTGGGGCGGGGTTTTGGACGGGATGGTGTCGGGACCCCCAAATTCGGGATTTTCCCCCCCCCACACGCCTGAGACCCCACCTGACGGCTCCCCGAAAATCTAGCCCAAAGTAACTGCTCCAGAAGGACATGCCTCAGGGGCTGACTCACACATAACCTGTGTAAAGACCTTTGCAGAATTACTGACAGTAGGTCAAAATGACCTGATGGTCAATACTCACCGTATTGAACCGCTGAATAACACGGGGTCTTGAAGAATGATGGAAAGCCTGGATCGTAAAGTGCTTAGCGGCAGTTTGGAAATGTCTATTCCATCAATAATTATCCTCCCTATTGTAGCAAAACACAACAGCACTCAGCAAAGTGTTGCTTTTAAGCTATGCTGCTATAAAAACTTTTACAGCACATAATATACATTAGATTATATATGGAACAGAAAACAGTGTGCTCAGTATCAGTAATATATATTTAAATAGATGTAAAAAAAACCTCTAAAACAACAGGTGAACCCCAAGCAAATGCAGCAGTAATATTCTAATTTTCTATAAAATTCAAATAAATATTCAGCTGTTTCAAATGCTTATTTTGCTTAAAAATGACATGACTTTAATAAAAAGCAGAATGCTGTTCTAAACTATTTGCCAAAGAGAAAGATATACAGCCCTATGAGAATGTGCCTTAATGGATGCACTTCCTTACTATGCTACAAAGTAGAGTGATATGGATTTCAACTATGTAAACACGTTTCTACCTCGGCCTCAACACTGGGCAAAGGTTTTTTACTATCACACACAAGGGGTGATTATACAAGGAAGTTATGATGAACCTTTATAAAACACAGCCTCAACTGGAGTATTGTGTCCAATTCTGGGCATCGCACTTTAGGATGTGAAAACCTTAGAGAGGGTGCGGAAAAGATTTACAAGAATGGTTCCAGGAATTAGGAACTTCAGCTATGTGGATAGACTGGAGATGCTGGGGTTGTTCTCCTTAGAGCAGAGAAGGTTGAGAGGAGATTTGATAGGGATGTTCAATATCATGAGGGGTCGACAGAGTAGATAGAGAGACACTGTTCCCATTGGCAGAAGGGTCAAGAACCAGAGGACACAGATTTAAGGGGATTGGCAGAAGAACCAAAGGCGACATGAGGAAAAACGTTTTTATGCAGCGAGTGGTTATGATCTGGAATGCACTGCCTGGAAAAGTGGTGGAGGCAGATTCAATCATGGCTTTCAAAAGGGAATTGGATAATTATCTGAAGGAAAAAAATTTGCAGAGCTACGGTGAAAGGGCGGGGGAATGGGACTAGCTGAAGTGCTCTTGCAGAGAGACGGCACAGGCTTGATGGGCTGAATGGCCTCTTTCTGTGCTGTAACCATTCTATGATCCTATGGTTGGGGAGAGGAAGGCACATCTGTGGTATGTCTCATTTCTTAGTTTTGAAGAGGCAGTTAACTGAATACATTAAAAAAAAAATTAATATCAGTTGGGCATGTCCATCGCACACTTCCAGAACAGGTACTCGTTGATAGAACAGGTACTCGTTGAAAATAGGAAAGCATAAACTGGGACTGAAATGTTATATACAGGTACTGTATGAAAAAAGGGAATGGTACATGTATCGCATATACAGGAAAGCCACACTGTTTGTAGACCACACAACGCTACCATACTACACCTGAGTTTACTACTGTAGCCATCAACCTCCCATTTCTTGTGAATGCAGGGAGAGAAAATAGACACATGGGCAGTCAATTAACTTGCTAGGTCTGAGAAGGAAGCCTGGTCTGGCAAGGGAAAGCTTGCTCATCTTAAGTCCACAGCCAGTCAGAATCAAAAAGCTGACCAGGAACATTTAAGTGAGCCCTCTAATAGGGATAGTGCGGTGTATTTGTTTTATTTTTATTGTTTGCAAGGAAGGATATGAAGTTAGTTGGATTAAGGTAAGATTTGATTACAACTATTATTCTGTATGTTTAGTTGCATCTATAAAATAAAGAAGCTTAATGATTGGTATTTAGCCTCATCTCACTAAAGTGCCTACTGAAAGAATGGAGAAGTGCATGTGAGGGCATGTGCAAAAGACAATATCCAGTATAGATCACCCTGGGTTATGCTATTGTATATAGTTATATTGGGCAGTATGGGCACATTCCTGAATGTAAAACACTTGGATCACTTACAGGAATGACCAGTAAAGGGGACATTATATTATAAAGTTGCTGTCAAGGTAACAGATAATTGAAATTTTTCTATTGCTTTACACATAAAATATCTCTAGAAAATATCTTAGATGAATGATAGAATTATAGACTGGCTAATTTGTGTTCGGTCAACTTTTGTGATTACAGGTTCAGTTTGACACTCTACTGGGCAGTACTGCCAGCCTTAAAAGCATCAATATCTGTGGCCGAGATTCAAGACACTTTAGAAGGGTGTGATTGGTCGGCACAAAAAAAACTGAATGAGAGAATGTACAAAACAAAGCCAAGTTAAAACATTTTACCTTCAAACATATCTACCATTCTGAAAAAGGCTAAAGAAAAGGAAGACTTCCCACTGCCAGTTCGTCCACAGATTCCAACCTGTGTAATAAATATGTTCCAGTATGGAATATCATAATATAGTGGATAGTAAAGCCTTTTGAGATGCATACAAAAGGCATGTTGCACTAACATAAATATTACATTAAAAAGTCATGCTTGCATTTATATATAGTGGCCCGGATTTTGCATTAAGAATAATAGTGAGGCTAATAACAAACAGCAATATAGGCAGTTAAACATGGAAATCCGGTAGTTGCTGTCCGAGTTGCCCTGCTCCTCCACAAGCTGCACTCTACCAATACCTCGCTGAGAGACTCGGCATTGAGATCCATATAAGGGCGTGAAGTTGCTGTACTTACCCACTAGTTACCCTCTAAACATGCCAGACAAAGTTAGATCTGGTGCATTCAGGTATAAGTGAATTTTTAACGGTGTGGAAAGTCTTAATTACTGCTAAACAACCTCTCTGGCCCCCAAAATTTAATTTTACAAGTGTGGAGTCTCATTCCTTCAGAATTTAATTATTGTTGGAGATTTAAAAAAAAATGTAAATTAATTTTTAAAAACTTTTTCTTTCCGTCTCTTAATCCCATCTATCTTTCCCTCTCTTTATTTCATTTTCTGTACATGATTTTACATTGAATTAAATATTCTAATTTATACTTCCTGGTTTAGACTCTGTGACCAAAATTTCAATTTGGAGGTGATGAGGAAGCTGGGGTGGGCTGGAAAGCAGTCTGGAAAACTGTGAGAATGGGTTTCCCTCAGGCCCTGCCGAATTTAAAGGGAGGGCCTGATTAGCATTTTGATTCTCTGTTTCCCACCAGCAGCCAGCCAGATGGAGGGGCAGGCTAGCTGGCTGTCAGGCAGGTACGCCTGCGGCACCAGGCCACAGAGAGGAGGGAAGGAGTGATCGGATTGTGGAGGGGAAGTGGGAAGACTGGTTTGTCCTCATAACGTAACCTGCTTTGTAATGTACTGTAGGGGCATTACTCTCAAGCTGGCTGCAAACAGACACATGTGCGTGGCTGGGGTCACTTTGCTGTTAAGTTTCCCTTCATTCCGCGCTTCCTTTTATGTCATAGTTACGATCAGGCACGCGCCATGCAGAGAATGTGAACACAATCCTTCCCCTCCCCATTAATCCATGGCATGATGTACTATGCTACCAGTGGGGCAAACATTTCTTCAGGGGACAAAAGTTCTACTGCGCCACTCCTGGTGCCTATCCAGCATGGTGCTGCAATATTTTTGCCCCTAAATTATAATTAAATCCTTTGAAGGCCAATTAAAAGGAACATTTTGTCCAAACTGGTTAAGTTCATAGTTTGTCAATCTCCATTTAACAGTTTCACATTAGCCAAACACAATGTGCCAACTTACCTTCTGTCCTGGGCTGATGTGGGCATTCACATTCTTTAAGACTGGTTTTAGGGTGCTGTCATATCGGACGCTGAGATTCTGGATTTTGATCTCACCCTCGTCTGGCCAATTGGGAGGTATCTGGGAAGATGCTGTGAGTAACCAGGATGGGAAGAAACAATGGTTAGAAGTTTCTTTTATTAAATTAATAACTTGGTTATTATTAGCTTTCCTATTAAATGTGCTATCTGGGAATGCTCACAGAGAAGTCCGTCATAATTTTCCGTTTCAATTTTAAGGAGACTGTTTATTCTTTGCACGGCGCCCAGTTGCACTTCCATATCTGCTAGATTGCGTACCATCCAGTTCAAGTAGTTTGAAATCTGCAGAGAGAGAGATACTAATAAAAAAAAATAATTAACCGTACTGCCACTGGCAACATTAGGCCAAGCTAAGTGTTCAATTGGAGAGACTGTCAATATGAAAAAACGAAACCTACTGCAGTATTGACCTTCCACCATTTACACATTTAATGTCGCATAAATCATATATTTATACAATAAGATAAGTATGACCTCAGGGCACAACATCATTAATGCACAATATTTTTTCTACTTTGGCTTCGAATCTAATATAAATCTCCAGCAGCTGTATGAAGTAGTCCTACTTTCAGAGTCTCAGATCTCATAGCAACCATTAGGGGGCGATTTTGCCAGCCCTGGGGAGGCGGGTTTGGAGGCGGGACTGCCGGGAAAATGGCAGAAACTGTGAGCGGGTACTGAACTCACCCCCGTGCCATCTTCTCAGGAGGTGGGTACCCGACTCGCGCATAGACCCATCTCCTCGAGGCGGGAAGGGGATTACAGACACTTAACTGCCTGTTAACAAGCAGTTAAGAGGATTATCCCCATTTTTCCAACACAAGTGCGGGTTTCCCGACATTGGGAAACCCCGCCAGGGCCAGCGAGGTGAGCAGTGGATCTGCGGGGGTCGGAGGGGTCGAAAGGTACGCTGTGGAAGTGAGTGATGGATGCAAGTGTGGTGAGGTAAGTATGTGAGGTGGGTGAAAAGTGTTAGAAAAAGTTTACTTACCTTTGTTTCTTCCTGCAGGCTTCAACCGTTGGGGAACTGGAGGCTCCGGCATCTCCACGGCAGAGGTGACAGAATGGCTGCTGCATTCTTCGATGCAACAGCCATCTGCTTTCTGCTCAGCAAATGTATTGATGAGTCTTGAATACAAGGACTCATCAAACAACAGAGAATGTCAGTGTTTGACAGCTTCACAGAGCTGTCAAACGATCCATACGCTGATATTCTCGGTCACCGGCTTTCCCTTAATTGGCCGGCTAAGCTTGCAGGGCGGGCTTAACAAGATCAATCAAGGGAAAATAGCGTGGATTGGCCGGACGTCGATGGAGGTGGGACTAAAACCCGACAAGCAGCAGTCCCGCCTCCAATGCGCCCCCATTGGCAAAATCACCCCCATCAACAGTAAATTAACCCTTGCAACATTCAATTCTTTTTAATTTGGAAATGTCACAAATAATCATATTCTCTCCATTTCCAAAAAAAGTACCGCTTGCCTAAATGCATACCTAATCCTGGCAGAATTCCAAACCAGGCATTTTGGCAAATTAACTAAACATTTATCAGCACTGTGCTATAAACAAGAGAAATGTAGAGTTAAGAGAATATTTGAGTTAAAAAAAATTAATATCACCTCTCCGTGCCCCTGTTTATGCTGGCTCTCTTTACCTCTTCCTTCTTCCCCAGTTCACAATGACACTCTTCACCTCCTCCCTCCCCCAGTTCACAATGACACTCTTCAACATATCCTCAATTCATAGAAGCACTCTTCACCTCCAGTTCACAGATGCACTTTTTTCCAATTCTTCCCCCTCATCTTCCAATTTATGCTCACTTTATTCTTCCCTGATTCTTAAGAACATACAAACTTTCAGGAACAGGAAGGTTTTTTCCCCTTTCTCACAGATCGACCCTACTACCTGCCTTCTTATCATAGAAACATAGAAGATAGGAGCAGGAGTAGGCCATTCAGCCCCTCGAGCCTGTTCCGCCATTTAATGAGATCATGGCTGATCATCCAAATTCAGTACCCTGTCCCTGCTTTCTCCCCATATCCCTTGATCCCTTTAGCCTTAAGAAATATATCTAACTCCTTCTTGAATAGATTTAATGAATTTGCCTCAACTGCTTAATGTGGAAGAGAATTCCACAGGTTCACCACTCTCTGGGTGAAGAAATTCCTCCTCACCTCAGTCCTAAATGGCTTACCCCTTATCCTTAGACTGTGACCCCTGGTTCTGGACTCCCCCGTCATCGGGAACTCCTTCCTGCATCTAGTCAGTCTACTGTTAGAATTTTATAAGTTTCAATGAGATCCCCTCTCATTCTTCTAAACTCTAGTGAATATAAGCCTAATCGACCCAATCTCTCCTCCTACGTCATTCCTGCCATCCCAGATATCAGTCTGGTTAATCTTCGCTGCACTCTCTCCATGGCAAGTACATCCTTCCTCAGATAAGGCGACCAAAACTGCCATATCCCCCCTTCGCTCTTCTCCCTTACTCCTGTTTCGCGCTCCCAATTCTTTCTTCAACTCTCCCTACTCCTTCATTTTTCTCTTCTTCCTCTCCTTTTTCTTACCTTAAAGGAAATGTGGGATACAGCACAAATTTCAATTACAGACTCACCTATATTTTCTGAGGGGGGTTTCAAAACATCAGTGATTTCCTAGACTTCATTTGCTAATTTAGTGAGAGTTTCCTTTTGTACGCAAGTATTCAGCTCGCTACCCACATTTAAGCTGCATCTCAACTATTCAAACGGGTTGGGTTCTGCAACTTTGTGATATTAGCATAAGCTGACTAAAAAAAAAACTGAAGTATTTATGTTCACATATTGTTTAAATATCTGGTAATTTCATTATTCAAACTCACTTACAAAGAAAGATCAATAAAATATTCTTACCATAAGTGCATAGGTAAGTCCCAGACCCACAAGTCCTGATGTAAGTCCGTAATACAATGAGTTGGTGATAGAGGCTACTGCTGCAATGAGAACTACACAGGCTCCAATATATTCCTAGAGAAATCGTAAGAAACATCATTACAGACATGTAACTTTGGTGCTGGAGTAAAGCAACAATGAACGAGTAGGTGTGCAGTAACAGAGCTTGAGCAGAATTACAAGAAAACTAATGAACACAATCCAGACAATATTTAATACAGGAATCTGGCAAATTTTCAATATTTAATTTTTGGTGGGATAATACACTGACCAGTTTGTATAGCTATTTATAAAGGAGCTCAACCTGGACACTCAGCCTCTGACACAGAATGCAGTCCATGAACTCAGTATTCACATGTTGTAGACATAGAGCCTGAATTTGCGGTCGGAGGCTTCCCGCGGGCGAATGTCTTTGAAACACAAGAAAAGTACGAACCTACCTGATGGTCCTGGAGGTTCGAACACTTGCAGTCCTGGGCCTCTACGCTTCGTAAAGGCCCAAGTATTCTGGGGCACATGCGGTTCATAGAATGGTTACAGAGGCCATTCAGCCCATCAAGCCTGTGCCGTCTCTCTGCAAGAGCACTTCAGCTAGTCCCATTCCCCTGCCCTTTCACCATAGCCCTGCAAATTTTTTCCTTCAGATACTTATACAATTCCCTTTTGAAAGCCACGATTGAATCTGCCTCCACCACCTTTCCAGGCAGTGCATTCCAGATCATAACCACTCACTGCGTAAAAAGTATTTCCTCATGTCGCCTTTGGTTCTTCTGCCAATCCCCTTAAATCTGTGTCCTCTGGTTCTTGACCCTTCTGCCAATGGGAACAGTTTCTCTCTATCTACTCTGTCGACCCCTCATGATATTGAACATCCCTATCAAATCTCCTCTCATCCTTCTCTGCTCTAAGGACAACAACCCCAGCATCTCCAGTCTATCCACATAGCTGAAGTCCCTAATTCCTGGAACCATTCTTGTAAATCTTTTCCGCACCCTCTCTAAGGTCTTCACATCCTTCCTAAAGTGCGATGCCCAGAATTGGACACAATACTCCAGTTGAGGCCGTGTTTTATAAAGGTTCATCATAACTTCCTTGTATAATCACCCCTTGTGTGTGATAGTAAAAAACCTTTGCCCAGTGTTGAGGCCGAGGTAGAAACGTGTTCACATAGTTGAAATCCATATCACTCTACTCTGTAGCATAGTAAGGAAGTGCATCCATTAAGGCACATTCTCATAGGGCTGTATATCTTTCTCTTTGGCAAATAGTTTAGAACAGCATTCTGCTTTTTATTAAAGTCATGTCAATTTTAAGCAAAATAAGCATTTGAAACAGCTGAATATTTATTTGAATTTTATAGAAAATTAGAATATTACTGCTGCATTTGCTTGGGGTTCACCTGTTTTAGAGGTTTTTTTTTACATCTATTTAAATATATATTACTGATACTGAGCACACTGTTTTCTGTTCCATATATAATCTAACGTATATTATGTGCTGTGATAGTTTTATAGCAGCATAGCTTAAAAGCAACGCTTTGCTGAGTGCTGTTGTGTTTTGCTACAATAGGGAGGATAATTATTGATGGAATAGACATTTCCAAACTGCCACTAAGCACTTTACGATCCAGGCTTTCCATCATTCTTCAAGACCCCGTGTTATTCAGCGGTTCAATACGGTGAGTTTTGACCTACTGTCAGTAATTCTGCAAAGGTCTTTACACAGGTTATGTGTGAGTCAGCCCCTGAGGCATGTCCTTCTGGAGCAGTTACTTTGTGTGCTAATCTGTATCAGGGTTTATTCCTTCTCTCTCGGCTTTGTTGGTAAAGGTGTAATACTGGCCAGAAAGTCTCAAGTTCAATTTCTAATCTGATATAAATCAGGGTGGCACAGCATCTCTGGAGTAGGAAGAGAAAATCAATCGTACTTTGTACTTTTGGATGAGATCAGGATAGTGCTCAACTCTGATGTCTGAAAGAGTTTCTTTTTAGTTTTACTGTTCATAAAGTTTGACAAATCTTGTTTTTGTGTTGAATCACTGACATCAGGAAGGATTTTCCCGATGGCGGGGAGTCCAGAACCAGGGGTCACAGTCTAAGGATAAGGGGTAAGCCATTTAGGACAGCGATGAGGAGGAATTTCTCCACCCAGAGAGTGGTGAACCTGTGGAATTCTCTACCACAAAAGGAAGTTGAGACCAATTCATTAAATATATTCAAGAAGGAGTTAGATATATTTCTTAAGGCTAAAGGGATCAAGGGATATGGGGAGAAAGCAGGGACCGGGTACTGAATTTGGATGATCAGCCATGATCTCATTAAATGGCAGAGCAGGCTCGAGGGGCTGAATGGCCTACTCCTGCCACAAGCGCCCCTGGGATCACATGGGCTAGGCCAACCAATCAAAAAGGGGGACCCCATTATCCTGTGGTGATGCCATTTACATACGGAATCCCCATAAGCATGAATAGGAATCCCCTAAAAAACACAATTACACACCAGTTAAATAAAAATAAATCATTACATGTTCAAAATTAATTAAAATACAATTAAATTAAACATTTAAAACAAAAATTAAATTTTTTGAAAAATAAATTTAAACGTTTTAAAGGGGCTAAAAATAACCTATAACTAATTGTAAAGTTTTTTATGTTAAAATTATTTTTTTTAAATTTTAAGATTTATTTAAACTCTTACACCGGTAAAAGAAGGCCCGACGCCTGCTTTTACCAGGTGTAAGAGTTTCATGGGCATTCCCTGGGCAGTAGTTGGGCAAATAGCCCAACTCTCTGCCAGCGAATGTCCATGTCTGCGGGATGTGGTGGCTCTGTCAAGCTGAAACTTGACAGACCGCAAGTTCCCGGTTTTCGCGCATGCGGAAACCCGGAACTTGCAGGACACTTATGGCCGCGTACGCACTCGCGGACATAAGCCCCGGAATATCCAGGCCATAATTTTGTATTGGGCTTTAGGAAAGCAATGACAAACTGCTCTTTCTGTAACCTCTGGTGATTATACTATCCTGTGCCTTTGCACACTGACCTACACTGGCTATCTCAATGCCTTAAATTTAAAATTCTCAGCCTTGTGTTTAAATTCGTACATGGTCTCACCCCTCCCTTCTCTGTAACCTCCTTGAGCACGAAGATCCACCTTCAAACTGTTCCTTCCTCTACTTCTTTTACATTCCCCCTCCCTTCACCTCACCCCATTGGCTGCCATGCCTTCAGTCATGTGGGCCCCTTGTTCTGAAATTCTCTTTCTAAACATTTCTGTCTCTACACTTCTCTTTATTCCTTAAGACTCTCATCACTCCTCCCAATATCCTCCTCTTTGACTCTACATCCACTTTTTTTGTTATATCTTGGGGCATTTTTCTATATCAAAGACACCATATAAATGCTTGTTGCTATAGTAGTAGTAATTGTAGCAGTGGTCGTAGTGGTATACCTTCGACTGTAGAGGACTTGTGCTTTAATAATTTTTTTAATTCATATTTGAATGTGGGCGTCACTGGCATTTATTGCCCATCCCTAGTTGTCCTTAAGAAGGTGGTGATGGACTGCCTTCTTGAACCGCTGCAGTCTGTGTGGTGAAGTTGCTCCCATAATGCTGTTAAGTTGGGGGCTACAGGATTTTGACCCAGCAACAATATATGTCCAAGTCAGGATGGTGTCTGATCTTGAGGAGAACATGGAGGCAGACTTGGAGGTGATGGTGTTTCCATGCGCCTACTGCAGCCACGTTATGCCAGTGGTTGAGGGGTTGGATGTTTAGGCTAGTGCGTGAAGTACCAATCAGGCAGACTGCTTTGTCCTGGATGGTGTTGAGTTTCTTGAGTGTTGTTGGAGCTGCACTCATCCAGGCAAGTGGAGAATATTCCCTCACACTCCTGACTTGTGCCTTGTAGGTGGTAAAATGTGCTTGGGGTTTCAGAAGGTAAGCCATGCACCAGAGAATACCCAGCCTCTGACCTACTCTAGTAGCCACAGCATTTATGTGACTGGTCCAGTTGTGTTTCTGGTCAATGATGATCCCCAGGATGTTGATGGTGGAGGTCTTAGCGATGGTAATGCCATTGAATGTCAAGAGGAGGTGATTGTGCTCTCTCTTATTGGGGATAGACATTGCCTGGCACTTGTGTGGCGAGAATGTTACTTGCCACTTATCAGCCCGAGCTTGGATATTGTCTAGGTCTTGTTGTACGCAGGCATAGACTGCTTCATTATCTGAGGAATTGAGAAAGGAGCTGAACATTATGCAATCATCAGCGAACAACCCCATTGCTGACCCTATGATGGAGGGAAGGTCATTGATGAAACAGCTGAAGATAGTTGGGCCTAGGATGCTGCCCTGAGGAACTCCTGCAGCAATGTCCAACAACTGAGATGATCAGCCTCCAACAACCAAAGCCACCTTCCATTGTGCCAGGTATGACACCAGCCACTGGAAAGTTTTCACCCCGATCTCCATTGACTTCAGGTTCACTAGGACTCTTTGGTGCCCCAATTAGTTGAATGTTGCCTTGATCTTAAGGGCAGTGACTTTGGAATTCAGCTCTTTTGTCCATGTTTGGAGCAAGGCTGTATGAGGTCTGGAGCAGAGTGGTCCTGTTGGACCCAAACTGAGCATCAGTGAGCAAGTTATTGGTGAGAAAGTGCCACTTAATAGCACTGTTGATGACTCCTTCCCTCACTTTGCTGATAATTGAGAGTTAGCTGATAGGTTGGTAATTGGCCAGATTGGATTTGTCCTGCTTTTTGTGGACAGGACATAATTGGTCAATTTTCCACCATATCAGGTAGATGCCAGTGTTGTAATTGTACTGGAACAGCTTACACCACCTTCAGTGTGCCAGTGCAGCCTTCGGTCGCCTGAGGAAGAGTGTGTTTGAAGACCAGGACCTCAAACCCAGCACTAAGCCCATGGTCTACAGAGCAGATACCTGCCCTCCTGTATGCTTCAGAGACATGGACCATGTACAGCAGGCATCTCAAAGCACTGGAGAGTTACCACCAAGGCTGCCTCTGCAAAATCCTGCAAATCCATTGGCAGGATAGGCGCATCAATGTCAGTGTTCTCACTCAGGCCAACATCCCAGCAATGAAGCTCTGACCACACTTGATCAGCTCAGATGGACGGGCCACATCGTCCGCATGCCCGATATGAGACTCCCAAAACAAGCGCTCTACTCAGAGCTCCGACACAGCAAGAGAGCCCCAGGCGGGCAGAGGAAATGCTTTAAGGACACCCTCAAAGCCTCTTTGAAAAAATGCAACATCCCCACCGACACCTGGGAATCCCTGGCCCAAGACCGCACAAAGTGGAGGAGAAGCATCTGGAAAGGTGCCGAACACCCTCGAGTCTCTTCGCCGGGAGCAAGCGGAAGCCAAGCGCAAACAGCGGAAAGAGCGCACGTCAACCCAGGCACCCCACCCAACCGCCTCTTCAAGGTCCCGCATTGGACTCATCAGTCACCTGAGAACTCATTTTTTGTGTGGAAGCAAGTCATCCTCGGTTCCGAGGGACTGCCTAAAAAGAAGAAGGAACAGCTTAGCTAGGGATGGGGCTAGTTCTGGAGCACAAGTCTTCAGCACTACAGCTGGGATGTTGTTGGGACCTATAGCCTTTTCTGTGTCCAGTGCATTCAGCTGTTTCTTGATTTCACATGAAGTGATGTAAAAGTATCTCTGAAAATCCCATCAGTGTCTCACTGACTGTAATCATGTAATTTATTATTCTGTCAGTCACAAAATAATCTTCAGACTTTACCTACATTGACAGTAACTGACTCTGAAATTTGACAGGGGTTCTCCCAGTCTCCTGCTATACAACAACATAGTAAAACATCCCAAGGCGCTTCACAGGAGCATTATCAAAAAAAATGACACCGCGCCACATAAGGAGATATGCAACATCTTCATCAAAGAGATAGATTTTAAGGAGCGTCTTAAAGCAGGAGAGATAGATAGAGAGGTGGAGGGTATTCCAGAGCCTAGGGCCCAGACAGCTGAAGACACGGCCGCCAATGGTGGAGCGATTAAAATCGGGGATGCGCAAGAGGCCAGAATTGGAGGAGCGCAGATATCTCGGAGGGTTGTAGGGCTGGAGCAGGTTACAGAGAATGGGAGGGGTGAGGCCATGGAGAGATCTGAAATCAAGGATGAGAATTTTAAAATCGAGGCGTTGCTGGACTGGGAGCCAATGTAGGTCAGCGAGCACAGGGGTGATGGATGAACGGGACTTGGTGCAAGTTAGGATATGGGCAGCGGAGTTTTGGATGAGTTAAAGTTGGAGCGCAGAAGATGGGAGGCCGGCCATGAGAGTATTGGAATAGTCAAGTCTAGAGGTAACAAAGGCATGGCTGAAAGCTTCAGCAGCAGATGATCCCTCTGATGGAACCCCTAAAAATGGCAGAGACTGGTGTAATTCAGTTATTCCAGGTCTTTGCCATTTTTTTGGAACTTCCACCACTCATAGCTCTGAGGAGACCGGGAGAATTCTTGCAGAGTTACAGGGCCACTGAATTTATACAATTAAGCCCATTTGGTAATATGCTGGCCCTCATATACTCCCCAAGTTCACTTCTTGTCTTCAATCAGGAAGGTTGACAATTGGGACATTTCCTTGTGATCAACTGACAAGAAGCATCATCCTAGTAAGTGGGAGTGTCTGAACGTAATATTGCTTTTTCCAGAGCACTCCACCCTTTGGATGGTTGTGTCCTTGATCCTGC
Source organism: Somniosus microcephalus (assembly GCF_052327205.1). Lineage (NCBI taxonomy): Eukaryota > Metazoa > Chordata > Chondrichthyes > Squaliformes > Somniosidae > Somniosus > Somniosus microcephalus. The sequence continues at coordinate 56,845,790 of NC_141001.1, read as the reverse complement.
AGCATAACAGAACAGGCAAAGTTCACTTAGAGACCTGAGCAGTCAAGGGATAAAATTACCATTTTTAGTGCTCCCAGCACTGGGAGCACATATTGAGAATTTGGGTCTTAGACAAGTATAGTGGCTCTGTAGCCACTGCTACACTTGGCAATAGGCTTGTCTGAGCGGCATAATCCGTGAAAGAATACAAAATATATGGATGGTACATGCCGCACAGTATTCCAATAAAACATTTTATTTTCATTCCCCTTCCACCGTGTACTATGATTTACCTGACAGGGAGAACAAGGAGAGCCATTCTACGTACTTGCTGAAGCCACACTGTAACCAGAAGCTATGTTCGGCTGAAACATAGCTAAGCTAACCCAGGCTTCTACTATCGAGTTCGGATTAAGAAATCACTGTGTGTGGCCCTGTGGGTGCATCGCCTACTGTCCCATAGTACAGTAAGTTAGGGCATTAAATCATAACACTGCCTAAGTACTTATCCACTTCCTAACTTTTTTAAGTTGGAGCGCTAATGTAAAATAAACAAAAGGTTTAAACTTTCACAGGGAGGCAAAGTTTATAAACCCCACTCTCCCTTAACTGGTGCAACCAACAGGACAGCAACCAGAAGACTACGGCTGCAGCTGCATCACAGCTATCATCGGTTTATATTTCCTGGCTGTGAATCCGACTCTTGCAGCCAGGAGGCAGCCCTACTCATCAGCCTCTTTAGAGCGCTGCTTCCAACTTGGAAATTTTAAGTGGACAGAGTATGCAGGCAGGAGCATCCATACTCTCAAAAGTTTTATATAGGCTATGGGGGTGATTTTACCAATGGAGGCGCATTGGAGGCGGGACTGCTGCTTGTTGGGTTTCAGTCCCACCTCCATCGACGTCTGGCCAACCCACACTATTTTCCCTTGATTGACCTTGTTAAGCCCACAGGCCAATTATGGGAAAGCCGGTGACAGAGAACATCAGCGTATGATGTTTCAGCTGTCAAAATTTTTTGACAGATGAACTGTCATCGTTTGACAGCTTTGAGAAGCTGTCAAACTCTGACATTCTTTGTTGTTTGGTGAGTCCTTGTACTCAAGACTCACCAAACCTATTTCCTGAGCAGAAAGCAGATGGCTGTTGCATCGGAGAATGCAGCAGCCATTCTGTCATCTCTGCCGTGGAGATGCCGGAGCCTCCGGATCCCCAACGATTGAAGCCTGCCGGAAGAAACAAAGATAAGGAAACTTTTTCTAAGACTTTTCACTCGCCTCACATACTTACCTCTCCACACTTGCACCCATCACTCTCCTCCACAATGCACTTTTCGACCCCTCTCACCCCTGCAGACCCACTGCTCGCCTCGCTGACCCTTGCGGGGTTTCCCGATATCGGGAAGCCCACACTTGTGTTGGAAAAATGGGGATAATCCTCTTAACTGCCTATTACCTACCTGTTAACAGGCAGTTAAGTGTCTGTAATCCCCTTCCCACCTCGAGGAGACGGGACCCGGCGCGGGTCGGTACCCGCCTCCTGGGAAGATGGCACGGAGGCGGGTTGGGGACGTGATGGGTACCCGCCCCCAAATTCTGCCATTTTCCCGGCAGTCCCACCTCCAAACCCGCCTCCCCAGGGCTGTCAAAATTGCCCCCTTTGTTTCAGTTTATGAAGTGCCCATGAAGTTAAGTTGATTGTCTGAGCATTTTTCAGCTAGGCTTGATGCCAGATAATGTTGTGAGATGGCACCTTCCAGGAGGTGTCTCAGTGCTTTCATTTAGAGTGAGATCAGGACCCAATTCAGGGGCTATACATTCAGGGGTAAAAACTGAAGTGTGTGGCAGTATAAGAGCAGGTTTCAGTTAAGACTCCGTCAAGGGGGGGGGAATTCGGTTGCGTCCCTTTTGGGGCGCTAACTTCGCTGGGGCACTACTTTTAGCGCCCTGAAAAAGTTTGCACCCCTGCGCTGTAAATTGAGTGGTAGCGTCCCAAGCAGGAGGCGGGACGCTACTGGAAAGCGCTCCACCTCCTTCCTGGGGTGCTACCGTTCAATATCGTGGCGCTACAGCGCGTAGCGCTACGGTATTGCAGGCCTCCCTCCCCTGATTAAAGGGGAGTGGCCTAGTGCAGTGTGCACCGGGGCCCTTCTGGACCACCGGGGAGTGGGGTGCTAGGAAAACAGCCCGGCACGCAAGAGGAAATGGAAAGGGGGCAGGTGCTGGCAAGCGGCCCAAAAAAACGGCTGCCCGGCACCTGCCCTTTAATTAGCGCTGCCGCAGCTGCAAAATCGCCACCCTGATCCTGTCGGACATATTGTCCGGCAGTAGGTCAGGGGGCGCAACTGAAGTTTGCGGCCGGGGCCACTAACCTCCCACTGAATTTCGCGGGAGGTGTTAGCAGTGCCGCGCTCAAGCACTAGGGGCTTTACGCCAACGGGAGGTGCAAAGCAACTCAATTTTTCCCCGAGTATTTTTAATGTAAATGAATTCAATGAAAAATAAATATCTTCATTAAATCCTTTTAAAGTATGGGCCTGTAAAGATGAACATTTTTCTTTGGTAATCTATAGCAGAGATATTAAATGCACAGCTCAAATTCTAATTCCATCAAAGTGAGAACAAAAAGTAAAAAAAAGGCAACAATAATTATTAAAGTCGCCCTTACCATGCGAACTTCTAGCCAGCGGTTGGCAGCTGTGAGGAATAAGGAGGCAATGTTGTTAGTGTCGGTGAGCTCCAGCAGCTGCTGACTAAAGCGATTTTCTTCCCTGAAAACACAGCCATATAGATTTAATTGACAAAAGGTTTGCTAGGTGTAAATATTTGGTGAAAATTAGGGGAAAATAAGCATTCTTCCCTCTCAATGCTAATTCAGCAACTAAAATAGTTTATTCAGATTCGGCATTCATTTCAGAAATACTATTTTAGCTCCCACTAACTCTACTGATAAACACAGCATGTAGTTGATCTACACAGAGCACATAACCCCAGGTTCCAATCCTGGTCTGTGCTGAGTTAGTTGATCTCAACCAGGGTGGCAGTAGGATTGCTTCAGTTAGCATCAGTACCCAAATAAAGGAGCAGGAAAAAAATTAGACAACCTTCCTGCTCCTGATGGTGATCTAATGGCAGGTGTTGACAAACACATGTGTGCCTGTCAGGCGAGGACACGATTGGGCTTAGCTGGGATACCCTCCACAATCAAACAACTTGTAAGTATTCACAGTCTAGGCTAACAGGCGAAGAAACGCCTGGGTAAGTTATAGGTGGAACTGTACTTTATCAGGAGTCAGTGCCTTCAGGAGGGAAATTTTAAAAAACTAGCCAAAAGAAAGCCTATGTGTCAAAAGTCCCTCTAATAATCTGGAGTTTTCTTTCAATATCTTTCAGGATCAGTGAATATTTACACATGGCTTTCCTTCGGGAGCTTAAACAGGTGGGGTACAATGTATGATCGAATAGATTGTACACAGTCTGTAGAAGGAGCGAGCTTTTTGTCATTCCATGTTTCTTAGGTTCATCAACTCATTATTAACTAACTGCTAGGCTCCAGTCAAACCAATGCCACAATGGTACCTTGGAACATAGGAAAGTACAGGATTGTAAAAAAACATCATGAACCATCTGGCATGTCCCAGAGTTCAAAAAATACCACCCTCTGCTCTATCTTTTACATCCCTCAATTTCTCAACGCTAAATGGTAGAGTTTGGTCTTCACCACCGGGGCAATAATGCACGCCCTTTATACACACTGCCTGATTTTCATTCCATTGGATACTGTAACCCTCTGCGTGCTTCTCTAATTTTCTGAATGGCAGACTGATTAATGCTTCAGTTAGATGAGGCTAGATATGAATCATTAAGTTGCTATATTTTACAGTCGCTAAGTGAACATGCAGAGCAACAATTATGGCAAATCTCACTTTAGCTTAATTTACAATCACTCCTCATAATAAAATAAATAAACCACAATACACTGTGCCTGATGGTGGACTAAGTGACCCTTTCTTTTGGCCAGACCCTTTTACTGAATCAAACCAAGGCTTGCTCTGGACCTTATTGACTTTCTTCTTAGATGGCCTAGGGACTAACCAGCTTTTCTCAGCAGAGCATGTCAATTACATAGGATATGTCTTTTCTTGTTGTTCTCTCTCTGGAGAGGCAGAGAGGCAGTTGAGAGCTTGACCTCTGACACCTAGTAGGACTTGGTGCGGGATGGATACATCAGAAGAGCTTTGGATAAGTGAGGCCATCCAAGAGAAGATAAGAATGATTGAATCTAGAGGTGACAAAGGCATTGATGAGGGTTTCAGCAGTAGATGGGCTGAGGCAGGGGTGGTGGCAGGTGATGTCTTACCACTGGAGGCTGTGTCTTCAGCTACCAAGGCTCCTTCCTTCCTTAATTTCCTTTGCAATACATATTACCATAAATGTTTGTCCATTGAAGCTTACTTGCCATGTCAAAACATCCACACACTTTCTTCTATTTCACTGCATATGTGGAATGCTAACAGTCAATTGAAATAAAGATCCAAGTGTGTTGCTGCTATTTCCCACTTATGAATTATTTTTACAGAAAAGTTAGCACAGAAGGCCACAGTTGGAGGTTTCCCAGATGTCAGGCAATTGACCCAGATGGAGGCAAAGGCCATGACTAGCCTGGGGAATGACTCCCCTCAAGCTGTGGCAGATGGAAAACTTGGAGGTCCTGAGCCCACAATCTGTTTTTGATGTTCAAGTCATTACATTGAAAGCTCTTGATTATGGAAATAGAAGACAACATGAATAGGCTTGTCGCTGCAATATAAAATCATGAGGATAGCAGTAAGAGTTTTTCTTATGTTTCCTTAGAACCATGAAGTGAGGTAGTAGAGGAAGAAACTCCAGGACCTTCCACATCTTGGCTGCTGCTATAGAAACTAATGCAACCTATCCCTTTCACTCTCACTTCCACTCATTAGCCAAGACAGTCAGTGGGGATCAACAAGATGGTATTGATGAGAAAATGACAATGGCTGAGTCACAGAGTACAAGGAAGCCAAAGGCTGAATGTGTGGAACTGGAGCCTGATTTTGCTAAGCGGAGGCTAAGGAAATGTCAGTGCCTGCCTACTGAACACGCAGATAAAGATTTCAGGGGTCCAGCAATGAAACGAAGGATGATCGCAGAGCATCAGTTACAGGCTGCAGCACCGTACAGCCTCTCAGCAGATGTACAGCAGCTGACTGCCATGGTGACAGAGTCCATGCCATCTTCTACAGCACCATCAGAGTTATTAGCTCCACTAATATGTGTATTTTTGAGCGTGAATAATGAGGCATCTAGATCAGTCAGTGTCGTCCAACTGGAAGGATTGATTACTGACCTTCAGACCCTGAGGGACCATATGGAGAGTGTAGTGTATGTAACCTGTACTACCTTAAGAGGATACCTTAAGGTGATGGACTACTTTTTAATGGCTCCTGTACATTGTAGTACTGGTGGTGACCACACCGGTATATAAACCCTGCGGAGCAAAGTGTACCTCAGTTCCGCCCTGACCCTCAATCACTAAAGACCTGTTTACTTACTTCTGTAGTCTGTGTCCTGTTATTCAGTATAACTGCACTTGTAAACACAGACTCAACAGTGGCGACGAGTCTGATCGTACCTAGCGGCAGTTTTGCATCCAAGGAAGCTTCGTCCTCAGGAACGGGCGTCGAAAAAGGGCATCCGCCCTCAACATCCTGTTGAGCACTGCATCGCACGGGAGGCCATCGGGAACCCGGGTTGGTTTTCTGGCCACGAAGTCCAACATCAGCAACAGGCAGTGATCATCCCTTCTACGACAGCGGCGGGTAAGCCCGATCAAGCGGCACGGGGGGGAAGTCGGCCGAGTTGTCAGTGGGAGAAGGGGAGGGAAAACGAAGGAAAGGGCGGAGAACACGACCGCAGCCGGTGTCAGGGGCCGAACTGCAATCGGGGCAGAGACGCGCAGCAGCCAGAAAAGCGTTTTATTGCCACAAGGACCGCGGGAGCGGCGGGGCAACAAGAGCAGCAGCGCAAGGAAAATAAAGGCAGGAAGGACCGTTGGGAGGCGTGGACGGCAACAGTGCGGGAATCGTCATCTTGAGTCGGCGAGGGAAGAAGACAAGCGCGGGAAAAGCCGCCATCTTAAATTTAATTTTTTTTTAAAAGGTCATCATATTAAATAATATCCGAAGGGAAAGGAGAAACTCAGCAAGGATGCCAAAAACGGGTAACATCACTGCTTTTGAGAACGATGTGGAAGATTGGGCCACTTATGTGGAACGCATCGAAGTTTACTGTACAACGAATGATGTACCGGATGATAAGAAAGCACTAACCCTATTAAACTCGATGGGTGCGAAGACGTACGGGTTATTAAGGAACCTGGTAACCCCAGACAAACCGGTAGGGAAGAGTTTCGCGGCTATTGTTACTATCCTGCAAGAGCATTTAAACCCCACACCGCTGCTGATAGCGGAACGATTTAAATTCTACAAAAGAATTCAACTTAAAGAAAGCAACGCTGAATTTCTAACAGAACTGCACAAGTTATCAAAGTACTGCCAGTTCGGAACAGGACTAGCAGACGCGCTGAGAGATAAGTTTGTGTGTGGGCTCCTAAGGGAAGGAACCCAGAAGCGACTGCTAGAGGAAAAGGATCTTACGCTGGACAAAGCTTTCAGCATTGCAGCATCCCACGAGGCAGCAGCACGGGGCGCTGCAGAGATACAGCAAAGGCCACTGGAATTCAGCACCAATGAAATGGCATTGGACGCAGTAAAGTGCTATCGTTGCGGAAGGACAACGCATGACCAGAACCAGTGCTGGTTCAAAGACAAAGAATGCAGGCAATGTGGCAAACTTGGTCACATAGCGAGAGTATGCCGGTCAGGAAAGAAGACCAGCAGCAAAAAGTCACCGAAGGAGAAGTACAAAAAAGTACACAAGGTGACAGAGAACAGTTCGGATGAACAGAAGACGGATTCAGATTCCAGCAGTAAGGAACTGGGTTGTCTGAAAATACATAATGTGGGTAACACAGCAGACCACCAAACTATCTGGGTCATGCTCCGGATAGCAGGAGTTCAAGTGGAGATGGAATTGGACACAGGGTCGGCATTAACGGTCATGAATAAGCAAGATTACAAAAGGTTATTCTCGCACATTCCCCTGAGGGATACGGAGATTGTATTGAAAACATACACGGGGCAAATAGTATACCCCAAAGGAAAGATAAAAGTAAACATGGTCTACAATGGTAAAGAAAGTCAGAAAATGGACTTGTATGTGTTACCTGATGGAGGTCCGCCACTACTGGGACGGGAATGGATCCGGAGAATAAATTTGGACTGGCATTCCATACAAGCACTGACTGTGGATGCCTGTAAAGAGGATGACGTCAAACCTAAATGACTGTCCAAAATCTTAGACGATGCTAAGGAGGTGTTCCAACAGGGACTTGGAACACTGAAAGGAATTACGGCAACCATCAGGTTGAAGAACATGCAAACCCAAAATTTTTCAAAGCCTTATGCGATACGACCTGCTGTGGAAGCAGAGCTGGAAGGGCTAGAACGTTCAGGGGTACTGTCCAAGGTGGACTGGAGCGAATGGGCTACACCCATTGTTCCGGTCATGAAGCGTTCGTTGAGCAACAAGCCGGAGGAACCTGGGAAGGTTCGCATCTGTGGCGATTTCAAGATCACTGTTAATCCAGTTCTTCACCCAGTGCAATATCCGCTTCCGCGGATTGAAGATATCTTCGCTTCGCTGTCTGGCGGGAAGCACTTCACCAAGATAGACCTGGCGTAGGTGTACCTACAGATGGAAGTTGATGAAGCGTCACGACAGTATCTCACGATCAACACACATAAGGGCTTGTATCGGTATAATAGGCTGGTTTTTGGAGTGGCATCGGCTCCAGCGATTTGGCAAAGGGCCATGGAGCAGGTATTGCAGGGAATCCCAGGCACACAATGCTACCTGGATGACATCCTGATTACAGGAGATAACGATAATGATCACCTCGCGAATTTGGAGCAGGTGCTCATCAGATTGAAGGAATATGGGCTAAGAGCTAATCGCCAGAAATGCGAGTTCTTTCAAAAGCGAATCTCGTACTGCGGCCACGTCATTGACCAGGAGGGGCTCCATAAGTCACCTGACAAGATCGAAGCTGTTGTCAAAGCTCCAGCACCGGAAAATGTATCCCAGTTGAGGTCGTTCCTCAGGTTGGTTAACTATTACCACAAGTTTCTTCCAAATTTATCCACGGTGTTACACCCGCTAAACACTCTTTTGCAAACGGGAATACCATGGAAGTGGAGCGATGATTGTAAGCGGGCTTTTCGAAAGAGCAAGGCACTGATCACCTCTAAGGAAGTGTTGGCTCACTTTAACCCAACGCTGCCTATTCGCTTAGCTTGTGATGCTTCTCCATATGGTATCGGGGCAGTGCTCTCACATAAGTTTCCAGATGGCTCGGAAAGGCCAGTCGCTTTCGCATCCAGATCATTGACCTCCGCTGAGCGCAACTATGCTCAGATAGATAGGGAGGCTCTCAGCCTCGTGTGGGGAGTTAAGAAATTTAACCATTACCTGCAAGGCCAAAAGTTTACGCTGCTGACAGACCACCAGCCGTTGGTTTCCATTTTCAACCCTAAGAAGGGTGTTCCGGTAATGACAGCGCAGAGGCTTCAGAGATGGTCCCTTTTCCTAGGGGCACATCAATATGATATTGAATTCAAAGGTACAAAGCAACATGGAAATGGTGATGGGCTGTCGCGCCTGCCACTGCCTACAGCGGAAGAGGCACCGGCAGTTGACGCTGTCGAGATATTTCACTCGACCATCATCGAATGCTTACCAGTCACCAATGCGGGTATTGAGAGACCCGAAATGACCCGACACTGTCTCGGGTCTACGACTTGACAGTGAAGGGATGGCCAGCACATGGCGACCCACTGTTACCAGCATTCTCAGCCAGACGAGAACAGCTGTCCGTATGTCAAGGAACATTGATGTATGGAACAAGGGTGATTATTCCTCCTAAATTAAGGGAGAGAGTTCTAAAAGAATTGCACGAAGGTCATCTGGGGGGAGTCAAGATGAAAAGCCTTGCTAGGGCTTATGTGTGGTGGCCAGGTATCGACAAACAAATAGAGGATCTGACTAAAAGCTGCTCAGGGTGCCAAAAAGTTCAGAACACACCTCCAATTGCACCGCTGCATCTGTGGGAATGGCCTTCAGCCCCATGGCAACGTGTGCATATTGACTCTGCAGGTCCATTCATGGATTCCATGTTTTTGATAGCAGTAGACGCACATTCTAAATGGCCAGAAGTGATTAAGATGTCGACCACTACCTCTGAGAAGACGATTGCAGTTCTAAGAACCATATTTGCAAGGAATGGATTGCCGGAGCAAATATGTTCAGACAACGGACCACAGTTCGTGTCAGAAGAATTCCAGAAATTCATGAAAAAGAATGGGGTGAAACACTATACATCTGCCCCATATCATCCGGCTACAAATGGGTTGGCCGAGAGATTTGTACAAACGTTCAAAAAGGCAATAAAGGCCATGAGTGAAGATCATATTCCACTACAACACAAGGTGGATAATTTCCTAATGGCGTATCGAAACGCCACGCATGCAGTGACAAATCAAAGCCCTGCCATAATGTTCTATAACAGAAGGTTGCGGTCCCGGTTGGATTTATTAAAACCCAATGTGCGACGGGAAGTCGAAAACAAGCAATTCCAGCATGTAAATAAAAAGGCCACTCGTAGTTTTGAAATAGGACAACCAGTATTGGCCAGGGACTATAGGGATGATAAATGGCAACCTGGGACAATTCGTGCACGACAGGGACCCTTGATGTACACGGTAGACGTTGGAGAGAACGTAATACGACGTCATGCTGACCAACTTGTGGAATCGAGAACACGGGTCGACCCCATGTCTACGGCAGAGACACCAGTTGAAGAACTTATTGAGCCTGTAGCATCTACCTCAGACTCGAACGTATTGGATGATGTTGAATCCATAGGAGATCAAGTGGATGAGTCACCCCAGCAATGGGAACCAGAGATCCCTGAAAGGTGTTATCCAGGCCGGATCAGGAGGCCTCCTCAGAGACTGAATCTTTGAACAGTTTTTGTGTGTAAATTGTATATATGTTATCCATGTAGTGTATTAATTGGGGGTGTCCACTGTTAAGCTAAAAGGAGAGGAATTGTAGTGTATGTAACCTGTACTACCTTAAGAGGATACCTTAAGGTGATGGACTACTTTTTAATGGCTCCTGTACATTGTAGTACCGGTGGTGACCACACCGGTATATAAACCCTGCGGAGCAAAGTGTACCTCAGTTCCGCCCTGACCCTCAATCACTGAAGACCTGTTTACTTACTTCTGTAGTCTGTGTCCTGTTATTCAGTATAACTGCACTTGTAAACACAGACTCAACAGAGAGCATGATGGCTGTTGGATTCTGAACTCTCCAGAGCAACATCAGGGAGGGCTTCGAGGATATCTGATGCACTTTCTGTCAGGGATTTAGCGATATTAGTGTTTCCATTAGGTCTGTTCTGCTGTAGGTGGTGTGGCACTAGTATTCTGTTCTCAGTTCAGGTGGACCTGCTGATTAGTCTGCTTTCTCTCAGTACAGCTGCACGACTAGACAATATCCCTAGATGCCTTCACAGGTGGAAAAGTCAGAGCAGGACCAGGTTCTGGCTGAGCCCATATCAAATACACCGCCTGTTACAGGTCCATCTTAGGACTCAGCAATGCTGAATGAAGGGCCACCTCTGTCCCAAGAGACTCATGATCTTTGAGGTGCCATCCACATTTCAGACCCTTGACTCTCAATTTGCACTTAAATGTAGTATTAGAATAGGGTTTAGGAAAAATAGAAAATTCACCAGAGGTTGCACGGTGAAGAGTCATTATAAACATGCACATGACGTTTTCATCCATTTGGATAATGGTTTATGTTCTTTTATGACTTTTGGAAGACAGTAAACATGATGTTATATTTTATACTGTTACTAATGTGTTGACTTTGTGCTACATTCACTGCTATATTCAAAGAGATATGAGGATAGATTTTTGTCTTTACAGCCTGTGAGTTGAGCATTGACGATGGAGTGCAGAAAGGAAAATTGGCCAGGAACCATTGCACATTGGTAACAGGACCTGCATTAATTTTTCTTCAACTTAAATGAATCAAAAGAAAATCAGGTAACTAATGTGCGATGCTCCCCGCCCGATTTTTCTTTCGGCGCTCCACCCAGGCGATGCTAAATGCTCAGTCGGTAAAGATAAAAATCTACTCCACGGATGGAATTAATATAAAAGCAGATTGGGCAACACTGAGATTCTCTATTAAAAAAGTGTGTTTTGACAAGTGGTGCTTTAAGCTTCAGTAAAGGAGTATTGAGCAAGTTGTAGTTGCATCGCTCTAGCTGCTGTGGCTGTTAGTTCACTTGCTCTTCCTCTGGCTGATATTCAATCTTCATGATGTTATCATCTGCATCGCCATCCTACTCAAGCTGAAAGCCTTTCCGGATTGTGAACAGGCTTTCGCAATTTGCAATATTGTTAGGACGCCATGCTAGCAGCATACTGGAAAGCCCCCCTTGAGCTATCCGAGCATTGCTTTGAGGATTCCTTTTGCTTATTCAATGTGGATATCTTGTTCTTATGTGAATTTCATTGTATCACTCTTTTGCTGCATGCAAGTCCTTTACAGTGGTGTCATAATCCATGGAAAGAGAGGCTAGCCTTTGTCTCCAAGGAACCATCCTGAAACTTGCCCTTCATTTTGAAAGACAGCAAGAATGCTGGACTGCCCGAATATAAATGCATCATCACGGCGGCCAGCATGCTTGGCCTTCACTTGAAGGAACTGGTACCTGGAATCACAAACTAGTTGAACACTTAGGTAGTGAAGTCTCTTTCTGTTGATGAAATGATGAGGGTTGTTAGATGGAGCACATATAGCAACCTGAGCACAGACAATAGCACTTAAAATCTTGGGAAGTCTGACCACTCTATGAAAATTGACAGCATGTTTGTACATTTGCCTCCATGCAATATTAAACTTGATAAAATTAGCAGCTCGAACATGCAGGGTATTAGTGATATGCCTTATGCTAGTACAGACTGTAAACTAACTAACATGGTAGAAATCACCAGTTGCACCTTGGAATGAGCCAGGGACATAAAAAATGAAGGCAGTGGTGACCTTTTCTATAACAGCAAGGGATCTGCAACAAAACGCAGAGCTGCTGAAGGGCTTCAGAATTGAACTGAAACCTCCTATGATATAACCAAGGTCTGTACACCCTGTGGCAGAGTACCTGCAGGTGTCTCTTTTTTTGTTGGTACTGCTAGGAGACATGCTTTCCCTGAAGCCACTTGCTGCTCTTTCTCCTCCAACATATATAAGGGAAATAATGGGATCCCCATTGGGACACCATCTTTCAAACAATTTGGGCCAAACCCCCCAGGCTCACAATACACACCAGGAAGACCTAAATTTACAGCCGAGGCGTTTAGCTGAGGGTAGAAAGAAAGATGCAGTGAAAGTAAAATTATACTAAAAAATCTTTTCCTACCAAACAACTTATGTAGTTTGCCTTCAAGTCTCCACTTGCAACTTTAACTTGTAGTCCTCTGGCAGGTTTGTGCTTTATACAGATGGATAGTAGAAGGATGGATTTCAGGGCAGAAGTTGCAAGATTTAGGATGGGTGGCATTATCTATCCTAAAACCATAATTTGCATGCTTGGACTGCTTATTGGGTGGGTCCTTCTACTTATTGGGTGCAAGCCAATTTGGACACATTATACACGGGGTGAAAATCTGGAGGAATGGGGTTCTGTTCTAAATACTAGCCACTCACATAAAAACTGTCACAATTATGTCCTTCCTGACCCCACAATTTTCAAGGCCACATACACACCCCTCAATAAACATCAACCCAAAATTAATCATTAGTCTATATAGCTGACTTCATCTCTTGATCAATAAATCTGTAGGATAACTGTGCCAAAAATAAAATTACAAACAATCTGTTAAAATTCACTGTAGTAACTTTTACAAGAGTGCTAATATCCTTCACTTTGATATTATTAAACTGCAACACCTGCCCTGTTACCTCCTCCCTTCCCACCGTCCAGGGCCCAAACACTCCTTCCAGGTGAAATGGCGATTTAATTGTGCTTCTTGCAATTTAGTATACTGTTTTCGTTGCTTATGATGCGGTCTCCTCTACATTATGGAGACCAAATGCAGATTGGATGACTACTCTGCGGAACACCTCAATTCAGTCCGCAAGCGAGACCCCAAGCTTCTAGTCGCCTGTCATTTTTAATTCTCTGCTCCTTCTACTATCCCTCTGTCCTCGGACTCCTACACTATTCCAATGAAGCTCAATGTAAGCTCGAGGAACAGCACCTCATCTTTCTATTAGGTACATTACACCTTCTGGACTCAACACTGAGTTCAACAATTTCAGACCATAACCTCTGCCCCCATTTTTTCAGACTGCAGCTGTTGCTGATGATTCTGATTTACACCTCCTCTAAGCCCATCTTTTGTTTCTTTACTTGTTCCATTACCAACTCCTTTCGCCTTGCACCATCATCCCTTTCATCATTTAATCTCTCCTGCCTTCCACCCTATCACAAACCTTCCCTTTTGTTCTTTCTTCCCCTCCCCCCTTTCCCTGCCTCTGCTTAAAACCTGTTACATCTCTAACTTTTTTCAGTTCTGATGAAAGGTCATCGACCTGCAACGTTAACTTTGTTTCTCTCTCCACAGATGCTGCCTGACCTGCTGAGTATTTCCAACGTTTTCTGTTTTTATTTCAGATTTCCAGCATTCACAGTATTTTGCTTTTTTATTGTTATATAAATTCTGTAAATTGAACTCCCTATACATCAAATTCAGTTCCTGATGGGCAGTTACCTGGATGCCACTCTTGAAGTATTTCTGGATGAATTAACAAGCCACAGCAAGAGGATTAGGTAGCACATTATTAATTAGTAGCATACAAAATTTTGACAGAATAAGAATGCCATTTTAACCTGAGTTTATATTGCTTTACCTGAAGGCTCGTATTGTGGTCAGACCCTCCACAGTCTCAGAAAAATGGGATAGTAGGGGAAGCTGTGTGCTGTCGTCCAATTGCTGGAGGTCCCTGCAGCAATACAGTAAATAGGAAAATGATGAAAATTCTATTGCCGTGTTAAAGATTTTTATCACACTGCTTCATTGACATGGTGGAGATTCTATTTCAGCTGTGCTGGAATACATTCTGATAAACGTGCACTCTGGAGAAATCCTCAGGAGCAATGGGATTATTAATTACGAACTTGAAAATCTGAATTATATGAAAGGATACACATGTGGGAATAGAATATCCAGTTAATTCCATTAATAAGGAAGAATTCTAAAATTATCAGTGATAATGTCATACATAAGTTATGAATTTCTTACTTCTGATGCAATAAGCTGGGCATTCTGCGGTTTCCCTTTGTGCATTCTTCTGATACAACAGATGTGCTAATAGTTGGGTTTAATGTTTATACATTTAGTTTTAATGAGTTTTATTAGAAAGTTAAGGGTGCTTTAATTTATTTAAATGTTCTTTGAGTGCATCTCACCTCTCTCAACCTTGAAAACCCTCATACTGGGGTTCAAGCATTAAAGTTGCAGAGGCATTTACCCCAAAGACATGAAACTAGTATGATAATTTTATTCTATGTCTCCAAACAAAGACAACGAAAGAACAGTTTGGCAACAACTACAGGTACTTGCATTTTTACAGTGCCTTTAACGTACAAAAATGATTCAAGGCAATTTCGTGTTAGTAAAACAGTAGAAAAAGAACACACTGATTTAATTTGAATTGTTTGGAAGTTATAAGCATGGTACGAGGGAGATCTGGGGCTGGATTTTCTCAATGGATACGAGTTGGAGGCGGGATTGCTGCTCATCAGGACAATGTCCCACCTCCATCATCTTCTGGCCAACCAGAGAGATTTTCCCCTGATTGACTTGTTAAGCCCGCCCTGCAGGCTCAGCAGGCCAATTAGGGGTGAAGGCACTGACAGAGCACGTCAACGTCTGACGTGCTATCTGTCAAAACTTCTTGAAAGAAGAAATGTCAGCATTTGACAGCTCTGTGAAGCTGTCAAACACTGACGTTCTCTGTAGTTTGATGAATCCTTGTGTTCAGGACTCATCAAACCTTTCAACTTTGCAGATTTCAGATGGCTGTTGGGTCAGAGGATCCAGTCTGTGAAATCGACAAGGAAGATGTCAGGTCTCCTGATCCAGGGTGGATGAAGGCTCTAGGCAGAAAACAAGGTAAGTGAACATTTTAAAATTGTGATTTCAAATAAAGCTGTTGGACTATAACCTGGTGTTGTGCGACTTCTCACATTTGTCCACCCCAGTCCAACACCGGCATCTCCACATCACAACATTTTTTAAGACTTAGCACTCACCTTCCATACTTACCACTCCACACTTGCACCCATCACTCACCTCTACATCTTACTTTCAGGTGCCTCTGACCTCCGCAGACCTCCTTCATGTCTCCTCCAACCCGGTGGGGTTCTCCGAGGTCGGGATGCCTTCACCTGAGAAGGTAAAATGGCAATAATCCTTTTTTCTGCCTGTTAACTACCTGTTAACAGGCAGTTAAAAGGATTTAATCCCTTTCCCACCTCCAGGAGAAGGGACCCGAAGCAACACATCTTCCCGCCTCCTGGCAAAAGGGCACGAAGGTGGGATGGGGGCGGGTTTACCATCCGCCCCCACTTTCTGCTACTTTACCGGCAGTCCCGCCTCCATGGGGCTGAGAAAATCCAGCCCAAAAGAGTCTAAATATGGCAGATCTGGCAACAGTCAAAGTACTAAAAGGTGCAGCTCTGATGTTATTATACCACTTGAATCATATTGCATTAAAAAATGTTATTGAAATTCAGTGGTGCAGTTATTTAGACATCTTTCACCTTTGGAACTAGATTCAAACCCAGACCAGACTGATGAGATGAAAGCCTGCAGTTCTGGTGGCTATAAAGGTGCCACGTCAAATGAGTTAGAGCAGAATCATAGAAATTTACAGCAGAGAAGGAGTCCATTTGGTTCATTGTGCTTGTGCTGGCTCTTTGAAAGAGCAGTCATGCTTAGTCCCACACCCCTGCTTCTTGTCCATAACCCTGCAAGTTCCTCATCCTAAAGTACCAGTCCAACTCCCTTTTAAAATTATTTATGAAATCAGCTTCCATCACCTTTTCAGACAGCGTGTTCCAAATCCCAACAACTCAGTGAAAAAAATTCTCCTCACCTCCCCTTTAGATCTTTTGCTAATGATTTTAAATTTATGACCTCTGGTTATTGACCCATTTGAAAGAGGGAATAGTTTTTCTCTATCTACTCGATCAAAACCCCTCATCGTCTTGAAAACCTCTATTAGGTCACCTCTTAACCTTCTTTGTTCCAAGGAGAACAGTCCTAACTTTTCCAACCTCTCCTCATAACTGAAGTCCCTGATCCCTGGTAACATCCTGGTAAACCTCCTCTGTACCCTTTCTAAGGCCTTCACATCTTTTCTGAAGTGTGGTGCCCAGAATTGTCCACAATACTCCAGCTGAGGCCTAACCAGTGATTTATAAAGTTCTAGCATGATCTCTTTGCTTTTATATTCTATGCCTCTATTTATAAACCCAAGTAGCCCATATGCCTCTTTAACCACCTTATCAACTTGCTCTGCCACCTTTAAGGATTTGTGTATATGGTCTCTCTGCTCATCTACACTTTTTCAAAATCATGCCATTTATCGTATATTGTCTTGCCATATTAGTCCTCCCATGGTACATCACTTCACACTTCTCTGCATTGAACTCCATCTGCCATGCTTCTGTCCATTTCACCATCCTGTCTATGTCATCCCGAAATCTACAACTATCCTCATTACTATCTATTACGTTGGCAAGTTTTGTATCATATGCAAACTTTATAATGCTGCTCCTTACACCTGAGTCTAGGTAGTTTATAAAAATTAAGAGTAACGGACCCAAAACCGACCCTTGGGGAACACCTCTGTAAACCACCTCCCAGTCTAAAAACTAACCATCCACCACCACCCTCTGCTTCCTGTTACTGAGCCAATTCTGTAACCATACCGCTACTTTCCCCTTAATTCCACGGGCTTCCAGTTTTGTGCCGTAGGCCCATGTTCACTAGGAATTGGATTAAGTAGTAATCTCACTCAGAAAGGCCATAGGGTGGCTGGTGCGAGAAATGGAAACATGCCACATTGGTGCAGTAGAAAAATGCTCTTCAGACACTGGGGCTTGTGGGTAATACACATTGTTGGGGCAGAGTACGGGGAGATTTACTCAGCACCTAGCTGTGCTATCCTGGGACTGCTTGATGCAGACACTGGGTGCCTGAAACAGAATTTCCATTCCCCAGTGCTAATAACCTTCACCTTGATGTTATCAATGGACTGGTTCTATAAATTTAACTTCCTATACAACATCAAATTCAGTTCCCGATGGGCAGTTACCTGGATGCCACTCTGAAGTATTTCTGGATGAAGTAATAAGCCACAGCGAGAGGAACAAGTGCAATGAGGAACACGGGGGTCACATATGAGATCACAGCCAAGGCAGAGACACAAAGAAGAGTTGATCGACTGAGACATTCCAGGGTGGCAGGAATGTGCTGAAAACAAACACACCAATATCATTAATCCATTCAAAACCAAAAGGACAGAATTTCACCATCAACACCCATCGTTGAAATCAACCGATCAAAACAAATCATCATTCAAAGAGTACTGTTGATATCAGTGAGGAAAGAGGAACCTGACTATGACAAGGAAATGAACATACTGAAAGATGACTGGGTATCTCTGCCAGAACCAGATTAGATTCCTCATATAGTTATAGTCTCATTAACTCAAATCTATAACACTTCTCCCATGATGTGAGCTACTCTCAACATTTAAACAAAAATATTTTAGAAACAATAATCTGGGAGAAAATTAACAGCACTTGGACAAGCATGGACTAATAAAGAAGAGCCAGCATGGATTTGTTAAGGGAAAATTGTGTTTGACTAACTTGATTGAGTTTTTTGATGAGGTAACAGAGAGGGTGGTTGATGTTGTGTATATGGACTTTCAAAAGGCATTTGATAAAATACCACATATTAGGCTTGTTAGCAAAATTGAAACCCATGGGATAAAAGGGGCAGTAGCAGCATGGATACAAAATTGGCCAAGGGATAGAAAACAGAGAGTTGTGGTGAATGGATGTTTTTTGGGCTGGAGGGAGGTATACAGTGGAGTTCCCCAGTGTTCAGTACTAGGACCACTGCTGTTTTTGATATTCATTAATGACTTGACTTGGGGGGGACAGGGCAAATTTTTTAATTTGCAGATGACAAAACTTGTAAGTGTAGTAAACAGTGAGGAAGATAGTAATAAGACTGCAAGAGGACATAAACAGGCTGGTGGAATGGGCAGACACATGGCAGATGAATTCAATGCAGAAAAGTGCGAGGTGATATATTTTGGCAGGAAGAATGAGGAGAGATAATACAAGCTAAATGGTACAATTTTATAGGAGGTGCAAAAACAGAGAGAGCTGGGGGTGATTGTACACAAATCTCTGAAGGTGGCAATACAGGTTACAAAGCATACGGGATCCTGGGCTTTATAAGTAGAGGCATGAGTACAAAAGCCTGGAAGTTATGCTGAACTTATATAAAACAGTAGTTTGGCCCCAGCTGGAGTATGGTGTCCAATTCTGGGCACCACACTTTAGGAAGGACGTGAAGAGGTACAGAAGAGATTTACGAGAATGGTTCCAGAAATGAGGGATTACAGTTATGTGGATCGATTGGAAAAGCTGGGATTGTTCTTAGTGCAGGGAAGGCTAAGAGGAGATTTGATAGAGGTGTTTAACATCATGAAGGGTTTAGTTAGAGTAAATAAAGAGAAACTGTTTCCAATGGCTGAAGGGTCGATAATGAGAGGGCACAGATTAAAGGTGATTGACAAAAAACCAGAGGCGACATGAGGAAAAACATTTTTTATGTGGTTAGGATTTGGAATGCGCTGCCCGATAGGGTAGTGGGCAAAGATTCAATAGTAGCCTTCAAAAGGGAATTGGATAAATACTTGAAGGAGAAACAATTGCAGGGATATGGGGAAAGAGCCAAGGAATGGGACTAACTAGATTGCTCTTTGAAAGAGCCGGCGCAGATTCGATGGGCTGAATGGCCTCCTTCTGTGCTGTACTATTCTATGATTCTAAATATTTTGAAAACGGGACAGAAAAAGGATGTTGATTGCAATTGATAGGCTACTATCTTCAAATTTCTCATCCCATACAAGGACAATGCTATGTAGCTCATGGGGATGCACACAGCTAATGCTGTGGCAAATGTTGAGGTTGCTGGTATCTTGCTGGCTCCAGGACAGTAACTGAACCCTAATAATGTCACTCTGGCAGCCTCTGCAGCACCACACACACACACTCGGCCTTCCAACCCCCTCCTCGGTCTCCTTCATTCTGAGGGGGTTAGACTCATTCTGCCCTACCTCCTACCATCCTTTCCTGCCGATCCACCACAGAAATAGGGCCTCAGCTGCCGGATGATGCTGAGGAAGAGAAGGAGTAATCGCGGCCTTTATTCTCCTTCACTTCGTATGGAAGATGATGATGAAGAGGAGGAATACCAGCCCATACTGCACTTCTACCTGACTCAATCCAGCCAATCTATCTCTGCCCCAAACTCCTTCAAGTTACTGCCTGCAGCACTTGCTTCCTCTCTCCCAGGTACTAGCTCAGAGACTTTCACCTAAGGGAATTAGTTAGTGTTAGTGAGGAATGGGCACTTGGGGATTAACCTATAATGGGGGATCCAGAGGAGTGGGAAATGGGGGAGGACGTGCCCCGTTCCCAGTTGTGGCTGAGGACAAGGTAACTATGGCTTCAGAATTGTGGAACCCAGAACGTGGGGGCAATCACTTAAAAAGAAGCAGCTTTGAGTAACATCATACCTACATGAAGGTTCTGAGGACAATCTTCCATATGTGCCTCAACTGATAGGAGTGACAGCTCTCCTTTGTGGCAACATCTCAGAAGCTTTGTGCTCCTGGCAGGCACCGATACAGCAAATGGCAGCTGCACTGAGCTCTGCAACAGCTCCCCAGATGAGAGGCAGTCATAAACCAGTCAATGCTCCATGGTAGCAAAGACTGCAGCTCTGGAGCAGATTGAACCACAGCATGGATTGCTCAGTGGGGCCGCAGATCCAGGACCCAGTGGAAAGCTGGTGCCTGAAGTCAAGCGGCCTGCCGTCAGTACTGCACTAGAGTGTCAGCTTAGATTATGTGCTCAAGTGTTATAGTGGATTTGACAGCACACAGCCTGCTAACCCATATGTGGGTGCTGGCAACTAAGCTAATCTAATGACATCACGCTTCAAAGTCTTTTTTCTGACTTAGAGCCAGATATTTACAAGTACCTTTCAATCTGCAAATTTTCCTCACTAAACAGCAATTAAACTTTGATTGGCTTCAGGTAGTGTTTACTTACAGCAATCAGACCTTTTGGTCAGTTTTACACAATTCCACTGTAGCAACAGGATAATATTGTGTGCATGACATGTATGTATGAAAAGCATATCATTTGAATTCCCATGGGATATTTGCAAGTGCACTATGTAGAGTGTAGACATTTAGAGAGTATTCAGAATTACAATACATTCAGCATCAGCAACTGAGAGATAAAGCTGGAGTCTTCCACAGTCTAGAGCTATCAGAAATTGTAAAGTACACTGGTATTTCTGTGCCAAGGACACACCACCTGAACCAAAATAAAACAAATCCAAGAAACACTCTGATGCTCCAACATCTCAGCAGTGTCACAGATAATACTGTGCAGTACATTTTTAAAAATAGTTTGGAAACATGAAGATGAAGCAAATGACAGATGAAAGACCTACACATTATAATTTATAATTAAATTGCTGGTCCATGCAATGAAAAACATGCTTAGAATTTCACTGAGAATACTGAGACCAAGGGGGCGATTTTGTGACTGGGGGCGCGTTCGAGGCGGGACTGCTGCTTGTCGGGTCGATGTCCCGCCTCCATCGATTTGTGGCCAACCCACGCTATTTTCCCTTGATTGACCTTGCCCACCCAGCGGGCTTAGCAGGCCAATTAAGGGAAAGCCGGTTGCAGAGCACGTCAACGTATGAAAAGTTTTGACAGATGAATTGCCATCGTTTGACAGCTCTGTGAAGGTGTCAAACACTGACATTCTCTGCAGTTTGATGAGGTCTTGCATTCAAGGCCTCATCAAACTTCTTTCTTTTACAGAAATGAGATGATTGTTGCATCTGAGAATGCAACGGCCATCTTTCAACTGCAACACGGATGTCCGAGACTCTCCGCATACAAACCGACTGAAGACTGCAGGAAGAAACAAAGGTAAGTACACTTTTAAAAACACTTTGCACTTACCTCAGATACTCACCTCTACACTCTTGCACCCATCACTTACCTTCACACTACACTTTTGCACCCCCCGACCCCCGCAGACCCAGCACTCGCCTCGCTGAACTGGCGTGTTTTGGAGCCTTCGGGAAGTCCGCACTTGAGGGCAAAAAGGGGATAATCCTATTTTCTGCCTGTTAACTACCTGTTAACAGGCAGTTAATAGGCTTTAATCCTTTCCCGCCTCCAAGGAGATGGGACCTAGCGTGGGACGGCTACCTGCCTCCTAGGAAGATGGCATGGAGGCGGGTTGGGCACCCACCCCCAAATTCTGCCATTTTTCCTGGCAGTCCTGCCTCCATACCCGCCTCCCCAGGGCTGACAAAATCGCCCCCATCTTTCAAAGAGCTGCAGTGTGGAAGTTGATTCTTAAATCAAAAGAATCCAGGAGAGAGCTGTCACTCTTCAGTTGAATGCAAAAGAATGGCTAAACCATTACTGTCTCTAGTCTACAGTCCATATTTTTGCAGATTTTCCTGTATACAACTATACATCAATTCTTAAATACTGCACACTGTTACTAGGTGGTAACTGCCTGATTTTTCACCACTACCTGTTGGAGTTTCATGAATTTTCTGGCAGAACTCCAGAAAATTGCCACAATAGGGGACTCCTGGAAAACTACAAAAGTATCTTACCTGGTCAATTATATTAGTGTCTGCAGAAAATCGATTCAGGATGTTCCCAAGAGGGGTGGTTTCAAAAAACCTGAAGGAAAAAATAAAGAATTTGCACTGAACTTTTAGAGGCGAAGGTTTCCTTTGCATTTTGTGGTGCTCCACTTCGTTCCCTTAGCTTGCCCATGAGTCTTATTTCTGCTACAACACTCACTTTGCATTTATTTGCAGTGATCTCTGGTGATTAATCAGCAGTGTAATTGAGTCAGCGATTAGTTCTTAATAATGTTGCTAAACAGGTATCCACAACTCTAATGTCCTAAGAGTGAAACATTTCTATATAATTTCCTTCGTTACTTCTAACATCTTAATTGTTAACTTGTGGTCCCCGACAAGTGAAGCCTACACTATAGTGAATCACTTGCTTGGATCAATTTTGTTGATTCCTTTCATGATCAGGGTTGCCACTGCAATTTTTGAAATTGTTACCAGTTGCCACTTTTAACCAGCTGTGTACTGGCCAGTTTTTTTTTAAAGTCTGAAATACTGAAATCTATTTGTCTGTCTGCTGGGACTTCTCAATGACCTGCATCAAAGCAGATTAACCATTAGACTGTTAACCGATCCAGAAAATCCCAGGTCCCCTGGGCTACCTATTTTCTTCACATTTTGGCTCTCTCATTTTGCTTGAAATAAACACTAGCAATTACAGTAATAAAGCTACACAAATGTCAGGACTTTTTTTTTAAACTATAGGGGTAATTTTTACCTAACCCGCATGACAGGAAACTGAAGTCAATAGAAAGTATGATAGCAAAATACTGCAGATGTTGGAAATCCGAAATAACAACAGAAAATGCTGGAAAAACTCAGCAAGTCAGGCAACATCCGTGGAGAGAAATTTGAGTTGACGTTTCGGGTTTGACCCTTCTTCAAACTCTCCAGTTTTGAAGAAGGGTCAAACCCGAAACGTCAACTCAAATTTCTCTCCACGGATGTTGCCTGACTTGCTGAGTTTTTCCAGCATTTTCTGTTGTTATTTCAATAGAAAGTATAACTGGGTGGCGTGTCAGTTTCCTGGCGGGTGGTTTAGGTTAAATTTACCTCTTATAATTTTAAGTCGATATTAATGAAATACAATTTTAAAAGGTAGTCCAGTACCTCATTGGTGCCAGGATGACCTTCTTGAGCAAACTCTTGTGCAGTTCCTTGGTCACTTTGAGGCCTGTCCATTCCATGGCAATAGAGGTAACCAAGCAGAGGACAATTCCCAGGCAGCAGAGTATGCTGAACACTATCGTGTAGGAGAAATGATTGAAGCGACAATCCTGGGGCAGCAAATATAAAACAAAAACAATGTGCAAGGATGCAATGCAGACCACCAGAAAATAAAATAACAAAGTAAGTCTGATTCCTTAAAGTGAGTTCCATGGGTTTTATGTGTATTACTAACAAAGCCCTGTAATGAAGCCCTCCAAATTTTCTTTACATTTAAATTACTGGAAGGAAAATTTGAGAAACTCCATTCCAGGCTGCTATCCTCCCTGCCTGATATTCCTCCCTGTGCTCTGCCCAGACAATGCTTAACAGTCAGATGGTAAAGGTGTAAATCTATCCCTATATTTCTGTCAGGCTATTTGTCCCATTCAGTGATGCTCAGTCATGTAAGCATTATTTCTCCAAATGTTTTTTAAATTTCTCTTATTTTAATAAATGTCATCGAATGCTTTAATAAAAATAGAAAATGCTGGAAGTGCTTAGCAGGTCAGGCAGCATCTGTGGAGAGAGAAACAGAGTTAACGTTTCAGGTCGTTGACCTTTCGTCAGAAGGATTGTAAGAAGTAAACGTATCACACTGATACAGTCAGAGGAGAGGGGCTTTTCTTCTGAGGTCAGGGTTGAGGCATATTGTTAGAGCAGGTTAAAAAGGGTTTTACTCTGCATCTGGCTTTTACCATAGTTAACCTAGAGGTGCTCAATGCTGAATCTGGGGGTAAGTTGTGAAAACATTTTCCACTCACAGCACTGACATTGAGAAGCACAAAAATCAAAGAGAAAAAAACTCACCTGAAAATCAATGAGCTAAACTCAGTACAGGTATATGAACTCTCAAAGTAGGTCAGTGAGATGGACTCTAACTACTTGTTACAACTTTAGAAGGATTAGAGGGGAATTGAGGAGAACTTTTTTCACCCAGAGGGTGGTGGGGGGTCTGGAACTCACTGCCTGAAAGGGTGGTAGAGGCAGAAACCCTCATCACATTTTAAAAGTACTTGGATATGCACTTGAGATGCCGTAAACTGCAAGGTTACGGACCAAGAGCTGGAAT
This sequence comes from Somniosus microcephalus, assembly GCF_052327205.1. Taxonomy (NCBI): domain Eukaryota; kingdom Metazoa; phylum Chordata; class Chondrichthyes; order Squaliformes; family Somniosidae; genus Somniosus; species Somniosus microcephalus. Next base: position 56,821,254 of record NC_141001.1, on the reverse strand, counting down.
GTGGGATTAGGCTGGATAGCTCTTTTTCGACCGGCGCAGTCACGATGGGCCAAATGGCCTCTTTCTGTGCGTAAATTTCTATGATTCTATGTACCAGGGAAACCGATACAAAGACTTCCTAGAATACATTAGGCTCTCCAGAAATTAAGGTCAACAGATCTGGCTGCATTGAGATCATAACACTGGTGGTAACAAACAGTTTATCAGACAGTTTATAATACAGATCACTGATGATACTGAACATGAAACTTTCCCAAAAAGGGAAACTACTAGGCAGCAACTTTAGTTAGCATTGACTAACTTCTTTCTGCACTGCAATGGCATCATTTTTTCAGTGTTAGTGGAACCACAAAGAGTTGGGTGAGGGGTGGGGGAGGGAAGAAAGAAAGAAAGTCTTGCATTTATATAGCGCCTTACATGACCACCGGACATCTCAAAGCGCTTTACAGCCAATGAAGTACTTTTGAAGTGTTGTAATGTAGAAAGCATGGCAGCCAATTTGCACACAGCAAGCTCCCACAAACAGCAACGTGATAATGACCAGATAATGTTTTAGTGGTGTTGACTGAGGGAAAAATATTGGCTAGGATACTTGGGATAACTCCCCTGCTACTCTTTGAAATAGTGCCATTTTACATCCAGCTGAGAGGGCAGACGGGGCCTCGGTTTAATGTCTCATCCGAAAGGCGGCACCTCCGGCAGTGCAGCACTGCATTGGAGTGTCAGCCTAAGACTTTTGAGTGTCTGGAGTGGGACTTGAACCCACAACCTGACTCAGAGGCAAGGCTACCAACTGTAATGATCAATAACATGTCATTCTAGAATAGTACACTAGGTGGAGCTATAGAGCTGTAGAGCTGTATACTGCTGTGTGTTTAGTTGAATGTGTTTAAGACTACACTACCCACAATGCACTAGGCTACCCAGAAAGCAGTAGTCAAGATGGCTGCCTCTACAGGATGCTGTACAAGTCCACATGGCATGAATAAATGTCTAGCTCTAAGCTAGGTGTTCATAATGCAAACGACTAGTTATTAATGAACATAACATGGTACCAGGAGTTGTGAAAATCTGCTAAACATTGTGAAACGCGACGTGGAGTCTTTGAAGCCACCAGGAGGTTTGAACCTCATGGGAAATGTCGACTACAATTGGCGGGCTTTCAAATAACAATTCGAACTTTACATTGCTGCCATCGGGTTCGGTACGAAGCCAGATGCAAGGAAGGTAGCGTTGCTGCTCACGGTTGCAGGCCCACAGGCGATAGAGGTATTTAATACATTTGTATTTAATCCAGAGGAGAACAGAGAAAATTTAGACGATGTGCTAAAGAAATTTGATACACATTGTTCTCCCAAAAAGAATGAGACCTATGAAAGATACGTGTTCTGTTCAAGGACACAGTGGCAAAATGAGACTTTTGATAGCTTTGTGACCGATCTGAAACTGAAAGCACAGACATGTAATTTCTCTGAGCTGAAAGCATCCATGATTCGTGACCAAATTGTGTTTGGTATTCATGATAAAAAGGTCAGGGAACGTCTGTTGAGAGAAACCGAACTAACATTGGAAAATGCTGTGACAATATGCCAAGCCAGCAAGCTAGCTCAAAAGCATGCGAAGATTTTCAGTGAAATCAATAATGATGCGATTGTAGTAAGTGCTGCTGTCGGTGCTGTGTCCTATGAAGGGAAGAAACATGGGCAGAACAGAAATGAAAAGCAATCGGAGGAAGGAATTTTTAATTGTAAACGCTGTAGTTACAAACACCAGTTAAGACAATGCCCAGCGTTTGGAAAAATGTGCACAAAATGTCATGGAAAGAATCACTTTGCCAAACAATGCTTTTCAAAAGTAAAAACAAAGAAAGGGCAACAAGTCTGAGTTAATGTGATTGAGGACACTGATTTAAGTGAGACATTTTTTGTAGGAATGGTGTCATGTGACAATATAGAAAAGGATACAGAAAATGTGCAGCCCTCAGGAATAAACAATGCTGAACATAAAGTTAATGCAGTAAAAGAGGACAAACGGATGATCCCACTGCAGGTAAATGGAGCATTAGTTACATTGAAACTAGACACTGGGGCAAAAGCAAACTTAATCAGCATGAGTGACATTAAAAACATGAAAGAAAATACCAAAATACAGAAAAAGTCAGTACTACTGAAGAGCTATAATGGACAGAAAATAGATAGCTTAGGTGTATGCAGACTTAAAGTGACAGTCAAAGACAAAGTGCATCATCTCATGTTTTCTGTTGTGGCTGAAGGACTTGATTCATTACTAGGTGACAAAGCTTGTGAAGACTTAGAACTGGTCAAGAGAGTCTACCATATAAACTGTGCCATAAGCAGACCAGATGACTCAGTGGATTCTGTAGTGAGTAATTTCCAGGATGTGTTCAAAGGATTTGGAGTTCTACCATTCACTTACAAGATCCAGCTAAAGGAGGATGCTCAGCCAGTGGTACATGCTCCACGAAGAGTTCCAGCACCCCTGCGTGACCGGCTCAAGAATGAACTGGACAGAATGACCACACTAGGAGTCATCAGGAAAGTTGAAGAGCCAACAGACTGGGTTAACTCCATGGTATGTGTAAAGAAAAAGAACAATGATCTAAGAATATGCATGGATCCAAAGGACTTAAATGCAAACATAAAACGTGAACACTACCAGATTCCCAAGCGAGAAGAAATCACCTGTGAAATGTCAGGTGCCAGATACTTTACAAAGCTCGATGCCTCACAAGGATTTTGGCAACTACAACTGGATGAAGAGAGCACCAAATACTGTACCTTCAACACACCATTTGGCAGGTACTGTTTCCTCAGAATGCCTTTCGGGATAATATCTGCATCTGAAATCTTTCATAGAGCGATGGAACACATAATTGAAGGTCTGGAAGGAGTTCGGGTCTATGTTGATGACATCATCATCTGGGGCTCCACACTGAAAGAACACAATGAGAGACTGACTAAAGTGCTACAGAGCATACGCCGGAATGGACTGAAGCTCAACAAAGCCAAGTGTCAGTTTGGCATCCAGGAAGTCACTTTCCTGGGAGATAATCTATCTGGTAAAGGAATAGAGCCAGATATGGAAAAAGTAAACGCCATACTCAACATGCCCTGACCCACTGACAAAAAAGGAGTGCTACGCATCATGGGGATGATAAACTTCATTGGAAAGTTCATTCCTAACTTGTCAGCCAAAACAACCTGTCTGCGAGACCTGCTACATAAAACAAATGAGTTCGCATGGACAGAAAGACATGAACAAGAGTGGATGAACCTCAAAACAGTGCTGACAACCACACCTGTACTCACTTTCTTTGACCCGACAAAGAGAATCAAAGTGTCAATGGATGCATCGAAAGATGGCCTAGGCGCGGTCTTGCTACAAGCAGAGGGTGAAGATTGGAAGCCTGTTGCCTATGCCTCCAGGTCTATGACTGATACTGAGTGTCGATACGCCCAGATTGAAAAGGAATGTCTAGGCTTGGTAGTTGGATTAGAAAAGTTCCATGGCTACATATATGGACTTCCCACCTTCACAGTTGAGACAGACCACAGCCCACTGGTTGCCATCATAAAAAAAAATCTGAATGAGATGTCTCCAAGGATTCAACGACTCATGATGAAGCTGCAAAGATATGACTTTGAACTGATCTACACACCAGGCAAATACATAATGTTAGCAGATGCACTATCCCGAGCACCCACAATGAGTCATGTGAGCTCTACTGAAGAAGACGTGGATGTTCATGTGAGTATGGTCACTGCTGCGCTACCTGTGTCAGACACAAAATCAAAGGAAATAGCAGAAGAAACAGTAAAAGATACAGTTTTACAAACAGTAATAGAGAACATTCATCATGGTTGGCCAAAAGGTTCCTGTCCAAAATACTTTCACATAAGGTCAGAATTGAGTGTCGCAAGTGGACTATTACTAATGCAGAACAGAATGGTCATTCCACAGGTTCTACGTCAAGACATGCTCAAAAGGATTCATGAGGGACACCTCGGAATTGAAAAATGCAAAAGGAGAGCAAGAGACACTGTTGGCCTGGCATAAATAAGGACATTGAGAACATGATAGGCAAATGTGAGACATGTCAGAAACACCAAAACAAACAAGCAAAGGAACCAATGATAGTAGCTGACTTACCAACAGCACCATGGCAAAAGGTTGGTATGGACCTCTTTCATTTGAATGGTAAAGAATATCTAATAGTGGTTGACTACTATTCTAACTATCCTGAGATGGCGCTGCTCTCAAGCACCACAGCAAGCAGTGTCATAATGCATGTGAAATCCATCTTCGCCAGACATGGAATTCCCAGGATTGCTGTTAGCAACAATGGTCCGTGCTTCAACTGTAAGGAGTGGCAACAGTTTGCAACACATTATGGCCCAGAAATTGGGTATAGCCCCGCTTGAGGCACTAGAACTGGCGGTGCGCAAAGTTTATAGCCAGACGAAACTTATCGCTGCCTGGCGAGATATTGGGTTGCATCGCCCCCAAAGGGGATTGAGACGCGAATTCAGCCGTTGCACGGTGCTCCTAAGGCGCAAAAGTTCAGGCGCTACTCAATATCGACGCGGACGGGCGCAGCGCAGGTGATCTCAGTTACGGGAAACCACGAGACTTCCAGGCGCCAGCCGGCTCTTAAAGGGGTGGGTCAGTCAGCCTGAGCTTCAACACCCAACGCCCTGTAGGCCTCAGATTCGGCGCTCGCCCTTCTCTGGTGTTAGAAACTTGTTGAGCATGGAGAAGGTTAGACAGAGAGCAGAGCGCTTCAGCACTGAGGCTCTGGACCAGTTGGTGGCTGCAGTTGAGATGTCCTGTATCCAGACAATGGCAAGAAGCCGAATCAGAAGGCTTACCGACGATCTTGGAGGGAGGTTGCTGTGAGGGTCAACTCCAGCAGCATGGCGACCAGGACCCCTGTTCAGTGCAGGAAGAAATTCAACGACCTCACACGGATCGTTAGGGTGAGTGGTGGTTTAGCAAACTTCTGATTCCCTCCATCTGCAGCTGACTTCGGGCACCCTGTTGCCATAATGCCCCAATGGCCATCTGTCAGCAAGCACCCATGGCCCTTTCTGGGCACACACATGGACAGATGTCTCAAGGCCTCATGTAAGGGCTCTTTCGCCATGGGGGGCATGCGATGATGTCTCAAGGCCTCATGTAAGGGCTCTTGCACCATGGGGGGCATGAGATGATCTCTCAAGGCATCATGTAAGGGCTCTTTCACCATGGGGGGCATGAGATGATCTCTCAAGGCATCATGTTACAGAACTTCCCCTTCTTTCCCCTGCAGTCCAAGCTGGCGACGATCCGAAAGGAGCAGCGTCGAACCGGTGGCGGACCTCCACAAGTGGTCACTCTGACGGATCTGGAGGAGAGAGTGCACCAGATACTTGGAGGACGTCTGTCTGGTCCTGTGACCACTGCATCTGCCGACCCCATTTCCGACAGCGAGGGTAAGACTCGCACCTTTTTCACCTGTTGCCTTCCACTTGGTCCCCCCGCCAGCATGCATCCTCAGTGTGCAGCCATGTCAGAGCCTTGCCGCAATCTGGCATGACTTTCCGCAAACCTGTCCTTTTGCTAAAGCCACTCTTCCACCTCCCTGCTTTCAGATGAATCAGCACCAACTCGGGTTCAACGCACTGAAGCTGCCAGTGCCACCGGAGGCGAGGAGCAGGAGGAATCCGGACCAGCCGTTGCAGAATCCGGGGAGCGGACACATCTACAGACTGGGGATAGTAGTCCCCTGGAGGGGAGGGGGGGGGGGCTCTGAGGATGAACCAGTTGCCGGAACAAGCGGCATGCAGCAACGCAAGGGGGATAGGCAAGTTCGGCCACCGTCTCCCCGGAGGGCAAGGCAGGTAGTGATGACTGCTGCACAGAGTGCAGAGGAGGTGCGTCGCCTGGCTGAAATGAGCAAACAGGCCCGGCTCAGACACACGGAGCTGATGGCTGCAGTGGAGAAGATGCCTGAGTCAATAGATTCATTGGCTAAGAGTATGTTGGACTTCGGGGCAACAATGGAGGGGACTCTCCAGGGCTTTGGGGCAACAATGGACAGGGCTATCCAGGGCTTCGGCCCAACAATGGAGAGGACTGTCCAGGGCTTTGAGGCCGCTATGGAAAGGACTGTTCAGGGCTTCGGACAATCCCTGGAAAGGTCTGTCCAGGGCTTGTCCGAGGCAGTGGAGCGGTCGGCACCTGCCTTGTCCGAAGCAATGGGACGAACTGTCCAGGGCTTCTCTGAAGCACTGGCACCTGGCACACAGGTCCTCACTGTTGCCACGCAGTCACTTGCTGGGCTCCTCCACACCCAGATTGAGGCAACGCGATCTCTCACTGCAGCCACCCTCTCTGCATCAGTTAGGATCACCCCGGGCCCTTCCAGTCCCATACAAGGCCAGGAATCAGTGGAGCATGCAATTGTGGCAGATGAGCCGAGCCGCTCCCCTCAGATAGCTAGTGTGTCGTCCGACCATGGTGCAGGTGTCCTCTCTCGGCAGGAGACCATTGCACATGCCAGCGCTGGTACGTCTGCAGTGCAGCTGCCACCACCTGCAGGGCACACTGCTTCCAGCCATGGTCACATCAAGCATCCTGCGTCCGCACCCTCCAAGCCCAGAGGTCAGCCAGGCCGTCCCTCAGGGGCTTCTACAGTCAGCAGGCGTCCCCCAGCCTTAAGCCCGCCACTGGGGTCCAATTACGTAGGAGCAGCAGGGGGGGAAGGGGCCGGACGCGAAAGAGAAGTCATTCTCCCTCAAGGGGCCAGTTGTAGAGGGAGGTGCTGAAACATTTCTTTGTCCAAATTCAAGGACACCCTCACCTGTTGTTATATTTGCAGAAGGTTTGTTGAGTTTTGCGGCTTTGCCGAAGAGTTCACAGTTATTTTGTTACTTATGGTTTCTGTTGACATTATGTTGTTTTGCTGTAATGAAAGACTTTTGTGACAATAAACAGAAGTTTCAATGTGGCATGGTGTATGTGACTACTTTCAGTGATGCTGGCATTCAGAGGCTGTCAAACATCCAAAGTGCGCAGGAGTTAAGACTCTCATCATTCCGCCACAGGGGTCTCGAAAGTAGTCCTGATGAGCGCCTCTGACGTATGGCCCTTCCACTTTCAGGAGCCCTTCCATCTTCCTCCTCCTCCGCCTGCTCTTCCTCCTCCCCCTCCTCCGCCTGCTCTTACTCCTCCTCCTCCTCCTCCTCCTCCGCCTGCTCTGCTGGTCGTTGAGGGACAGGTGAAATTGGCTGGGTGCGTCGATTCGCCAAGTTGTGGAGCATGCAGCAGACGACGACGATGTGTCCCACTTGCTGCGGCGAGTACTGCAGGGATCCCCCCGAATGTTCCAGACATCGGAAACGCTTTTTGAGAACACCAATAGTGTGCTGTTTACTGTGCCTGGTCGCCTGATGGCCGCTGCTGATCAGCTCTTCTACTGGGGTGTCGGCCACACGGAGTGTTGTCATCAGCCATGGGCAGAGAGGATAGCCCTTGTCCCCAGTAAGCCAGCCTCGTGTTCGAGCCAGCCCCTCAAAAAGGTTACAAACTGAGGTCAACCGCAGGATAAAGGCATCGTGGCTGCACCCTGGGAAATGCGCGGTGACTGCCATGATGATTTAGCGGTGGTCACAGACCAGCTGCACGTTGAGGGAGTGGAACCCCTTGCGGTTGCAGAAGTCCTAAGGATGCTGGCATGGCGCCCTCAAAGCCACGTGTGTGCAGTCAGTCGCCCCCTGCACCATGGGGAAGTCCGCAATAGAAGTGATACCCTGCGTGCGCTCCGCCTGCTTGTGCAGGGTCAGAGGGAAGGTCATGAATTGACGCCTTCGCCTATAAAGGGCATCTGTAACTTGCCGGATGCAACAGTGGACTGCAACCTGAGCGATAGTCGCAATGTCCCCAATGGCTGACTGAAAGGATCCGTTGGCATAAAAATTGAGGCCATCAGTCAGTTTAGCGATCACGGACAGAGGTTCTGCACCATTCATGCGGCTGCAGATCCTGACCAAGCAGGTGGCACAGATCAGTAACAATGTCCCTCCAGAATTGGAGCCTTCGCAAACACTGCTCCTCCGACATGTCAAGGCTTGACACCTGCTGCCTAAAGACCCTCACAGCATCCCGTCGGATTGGCCAACCTCCATTGCCCCTCCTCCTTCTGGCCAATCCCGGCCCTCTCTCCCGCCATCTCTCTGCCCCTTCACAGTGTTGGGCCATGAGGCCGTCGCCCTCCAAAGCAGCTCCCATTCCGATGCCAGTTGGTCAAAAGGCTTTTAGGTGTAGTGCTGCAAGTGCTTCGGACAGGTTTGAAGGTCCCAAGTACTCTAAAGCTAAATTCCCAAAACTCTGCTCCACAGTAGCTCGCCAACTCTCTCCAGCAACGATCGCAATGAGCAGGCCAAGTGGCTGAAGCTTCTGCACTAGAGCTGTCCCCTTTAAATAGCGCCCCCCTACTCCGAGAAGGGCCTGCTAGCCCTCCCTCGAACTGTCACTAATAGCGCTAGGCGTTAAGGCTCCGGGCACTACCCAATATGCGCTCAGGCGCTCCTAAAAGGCGTTGCACACTAAAATGACGTCATGATCTGCTTGCGCTCGTGGGCGCGCGCAAACACTTAGCGCAGGCGTTAAATGTATAGTCAATATCTGAGTTGTCACTATCTTCATAGCGACCGCCCCAACATAGGGTATCGCCCCAATTCTAGGTCTCTTTAGGCGCTCAGCGCCGGCGCTACCAACCGAATTTCTAGGCCTATGACTTTCAGCACAGCACATCCAGTCCTTTGTATGCTCAGTCAAATGGTAAGGCAGAGAAAGGTGTTCAAGTTCTCAAGCAGCTACTGAAGAAAGCGACAGACAGCAAGTCTGATCCTTATCTCGCCCTGCTGAGCTACTGATCCTCAGCTTTAGACTGTGGTTCTTCACCTGCTGAACTACTAATGGGTCGCAAGTTGCGCACCACGCTACCCTGCTGTGCAAAAGAACAGCAGAGTAAGGAACTGAGACAGAGACTTCAACTGTTGAAGCTGAAACAGAAATCATACTATGACAAGTCATCCAAAACTCTAAAACCATTGACAAGGGATGATGTTGTCAGGATTGAGGATCCAGATGCATGGAACAGGAAAGCTACAGTTCTTGAGGAGGTACGACCAAGGTCATACACTGTTAGCACTGAGGAAGGACAGATTCTCAGGAGGAACCGCCGTTCCCTCCTAAAAACACAAGAAACTATCCAACAGCAAATCGATGATATTGCCGCAACTGAATCTTGTCATTCACCACCAGAACAATCTCATGAAAACACATCAGACTTACCTGTGTTAAGAAGATCCACACATGAAGTAAAAAAGCCTGATAGACTTGGGTCTAGAAATTCAGTTAGGGGCGCCCAGCTGACTAGCGCCCAAAAGTTAGCGCTGGGCGCGGAGCCATTTGCGGCCGTCAGATATTCGGCTTCTGCGCCCCAATCCAGAACCGGGCGCTATTCCAGGGTGTGCCCGCCTCCGCTTGGGGCGCTGAAACTGAATTTCAGCGCTCTTGGCGCTGCTGCGCCAGCCGCTGTGGAGCGGCAGGCTGCGGTACTGCAGGCCTCCTCCTTCTCTTAAGGGGGAGGTGCCTGCAATGGGGAGATCGCCGCTGGAGAGTGCCGGCAAATGAGCCCGGCACCTCAGAGAAGTGCCGGGTTCACGGAAAGCAGCCGGCAATGCCGCGGGGGGGGGGGGGTGGAGGAGGCCGGGGAAGGAGGTGCGGGCAGGCGGCCGCCGAAAAAGCGGCCGGCCGCACCTCCACCTTAAAGCGCCCCACTAAGGCTAGAGTACGGCTCCGTTTTCTGGTCGCTGTTTGCGGCCGCTGCGGAAGAGGCGGCCGCAACTAAATATGGGGATCGGGCCGGTTTCGGGGCGGAACCGGGGCACTGCGCACACCGATGACGTCATCGGTGCCGGCGCAGCGCTAACGGCTACCGCCGCCAATACCGCTGCGCTGAATATCAGCGCAAAATCATTTATGGCGCAGAAGCCCTCTTTAGGCGGTAACTGGCCGCAAAGCTGGCAGCGCCTTAATGAATTTCTAGGCCTTAATCTTTGAGTATAAAGTAAAGCTTTGAAAATGTTTATGTTTATAGAGCACTAGCAAAAGTGTTACTGATATCATCTTTATCGTTTTTCTTGAAAGTTAATTGACGTTGATTGATATGATTTTGTTTAACCTCAAAGAAAGGGGGATGTAATGATCAATAACATGTCATTCTAGAATAGTACACTAGGTGGAGCTATAGAGCTGTAGAGCTGTATACTACTGTGTGTTTAGTTGAATGTGTTTAAGACTACACTACCCACGATGCACTAGGCTACCCAGAAAGCAGTAGTCAAGATGGCTGCCTCTACAGGATGCTGTACAAGTCCACATGGCATGAATAAATGTCTAGATCTAAGCTAGCTGTTCATAATGCAAACGACTAGTTATTAAGGAACATAACACCAACTGAGCCACAGAGAAGAGAGGATAATTCAAAAGTCACCATCACTAATTATTTAGTAACCGTTAAACTGTTCTTCTGCAGTTTTAAGACTAAACTATACATTAAAGTTTATTTTCCAGGGCAGCGTGGCAGTGTAACAGATAAACTGATCCCTTTGCTCTGCTGTACGCAAAATGTTTTGAGATAATCACAATGGTATCGGACACTTAAGCTAGCAGCCACAGCAGCACTCACCCATGTCTTTAGATGCTATGCTGTACCTGACAACACTCTATACCAGGAATATATTTAGTCTATATTCTAGGAATCATTGGGCAGCTACCCCTGTCAGAGACAAAAATAATTGCTCATGTTCTTAGGCAGTTTCCTATCAAGATTATGCTGGAAGCAGTGGGAAGTAAATCCAAAAAATTCCAATATATAGCAAATTAATTGTATATTATTATTTGCTTCCTGTAAGACCACCTAAGTAGATTACATGAAACCAATCTGCCCTTTGGTCCAGGGTGTGTTAAAGGTGTTAAAGTAATTCAAGGATCTGTGCCCGAGTGAAGTAGACTGAACGCACTGGCTGCCAGGATTTATTCCAAAAATCAGAGCAGTTTTATATGTTCCAGCATCATTAAAAATATCATCACCACATGTGGGGTGTCAGCGCATAAGCACTGGTGCTCTGAATTTGGGAGGAAATTATAACCTTGCTGGCACAAGTGACACTTAGTTGTTTAATAGGGAACAGATTTCAGATCCTGCATCCAGCACTCAAAGGAAGTTTGTTTTGAGTAAAACATAGATTACCTTGTCTCACTCTTGCTAGCTTACATAGCACTGAAGCTGCAGCTGTTGGCCAGAATTACTTTGAAAAGGAAACGAAAATCAGGTGCTGTGTAAAACAGGTGGCCGACCCACTTCCGTCTAAGTGAAAATTCCGTTAATTCCATTTAGCAATCTGACAGGAGCAAGTCACTTTCCAGCCTTGGTTTTGATATCATGGAATCATACAGCACAGGCCATTTGGCCGGTTGTGCCTGTGCCGTTATCTTGCGTATCTCATTGCTTTTTCTCTCTGTTCCCATATTCTTTGGAACATCTTTTGTATCCTCACCTAACTCCTGGTCTTTGCCAATGGTGTATATTTTTCCATTTTAATACTCACTCCCGCTGGTTAAAGTGGGCCTTACAATTTTTGTGAGTAGAAAGTCCACTTACTGATTTCACTCCTTGGGAATAGTGGTAGCGTCACAACTGAATTATTCTTTAGATCATGTAACTATCAAATGATACTGTTATACCACTGGTTGTATCTGCAAACAGCAATGCAGAACTGGCAGATGCAAAGCTATATTGTTAGCTCCGCATTGCTTACTGGCTAAGCAAAGCTGCATTCTGTGCATATGTACTTGCAACCATGCAGAGCTCTGCTAACCGATAGCCAAATAGCTAAATCTTTAATGATTGAATGTCTGCAGGATAGGCAGCTCTTTGTTAACACTGAAAAGTTTAGAAATGAAACTTAAGAAGTTCCCAGGCCATCCAACAAATAGATGGTCCAACGTCGCTTGCAAGAAGTCTATCTAGCATCAGTTCACTGACTTCACCTGCTAGTTACATTGCAATTCTTGTACGAATACTGTAAGAAAGACAAGCTGATTGTGTCAAGCACTGCAATATATCTGGGGATGCAGAATCAAATCAGGGCTTAAATACATTGCTCTGTTTCTTCTTTTAGAGTTTTGAAGCCAGCTAAATATTAGATCCTCAGCTGTAAAATTGGGGGTGGTAAAGAGTGCTGTACATAGTAGGGGAATGGCTCAAAAGTTCAGAATGGAAGCTAGCATTCTTTACCTGGATCAGAGAACAATTTCTTTTTTCTGCTTCAATCTTAACTTGAATAGCATCCGAGGTCCATTTTGCTAGCCAGTAGTCAATTGCCACCATCACTGTGTGCTTGAAGAGCTGTGAGAAGATCAGCAGGGGCAGCAAAAGGCAACCTGCCGAGCTCAGGTACTTTCCGCAGGCGCGCCATGGCATCTTCGCTCTCTGGCGCATGACAGAGGAAAGGTTGTCCTCATCATCACTTTCAATAATATCTTCTGTAGCAAACATACAAAGGAGGCCATAAGAACAGCAGCCTAATATATTACTTTTTTCCTTCATATTTACTGCACTGCCTGTAACCTAACAGTCGAGAGTGTGTAAGGGTTCCAAATACCTCCCCCTAAAACACACGCACAAACACAGTTGCTCCTCTGAACTTTCCTCTCTTGTTCCTCCTTACAGCATTTTACATACTCTTCATATTCCTCACAGTGTTGAAATCAAGACTTATCACAGCATCTCCGACTCTCTCATTCTTTGCGAGGGACTCGGAACTCCTTACCATCTCTTTCATTTTAATTTTCTCCTACAATCTTCAGGCTTTTAAAACCCAAACCTGGTATCACCTGACTACTATTACTTCATTTATCTGCTCTCTCCTATTCTTTTCCACCTTCATAGTGACGAACACAACACTTCTCTATGACCACTTTCCTTGTGAAGCTTGAGCTTTCAACCATTTACCCAAAAGTGTACAAATAGAAATGGCATCATGAGGAATGACTTTTGACTTCGGATCTGGGTTTGAATCCACCCAGACTGTTAAGTGAAGTGCATTTGGGCAGTCTCAACTCAGTACCTAATGGTCATAGCCCAGCATTCAGAATTGCCTGTAACTCTGTACTGATTTTAAATTAGTCCCACCCAGAGAGAGATCACAAACATGACTGCTGTAGGAAATGCAAATGTCACACTGGTGCTCTTTAGAAGAGAACAAAGGCCTATACGCTACATCAAACATGTGTCCTACTTTCCAAATAATTCCTTGCCTCACATATATTTCTGAACACTATTTAATTGTTGCAAATTAGATGAATACCTTCATCTTCAGCCTCTTGCAACGTTTTGAGGAGGGCCTCCCGGGAGTACATTGCTCTCCGCAGGTTCTTCCGCTCCAATGCAGTCTTGCTTTCAGCTACAGTTTCCTGTAGAGCAAAGTAACAATTTTACCTTCTTCACCACTCAACGTGAGAGAACAAAACAAAAGCAGTATTTCAAATAATTGCCAAGACTGGGTTTCAAAACCAGCCCTAAAATGAGAGTTCAGTGCTGTACAGGTACTGGGCTTCTAGCACTTTGTGTTGGAAATCATGTTTAGATGGTGTATATTGGATCACCACTGAAAAAATACAATTCTGTTTTAGCTTCTGACAAAATGAAGCATTTTTGTCTATAATATATTGTGGTTTTAGTTTCTTTCTTTTGTCGCTGTACATATAAGGTAAAAACAAGGGTCAATCACAAAAAATGCCTAAACTTGTTTTGATATAATGTTATAAGTAAATCTTTGTGTCTGAGAAGATTGAAGAACCTTTTCTAGTTCCTGATCCTGCCTGTTCATTAGTGTTTTCCAAAGTTCGAAGAGTTCAGGATCAGAATTCTGGATATCCTTGAGGGTCCCTTCTCTCTGAATAGTACCATCCTTCATAGCTATAATCTATGGAAATACAAAGCACATTGAAGAAAACATACACCATAGAATTAGTCCGAAAGGTAAACGTTACTGAGCATTATACTACCTTTGAAAAATATTATGTGACATCCTAAACATAATGGCCTAGAAATTCAATGCTTTAACTCCAGTCGTTAAGGCCAGTTTTGTAGAAAAAGTGGCAGCCGCCTTGCTCTCACCCACTTCCGACGTGGAACGCGGCGTCCGCCGTATTGGGCAGGTCGGCAGTGCTGTCGTTGCCTGCGCTCGCCACAAATATTTTAATTACCAGGAGTGTGACGTTAATCGGCGTGCAACACCGAATTGACGCACGTTCATCCATTTTGGAGCTCGCCGTCCTCTCCAAAGCACAACCGTGCGTGCAGCCATTGACAGCGCGTAGAGCCAGGAGAAAGCAGCGGTGAGCTATAAACCGTACAATAAACAGCTGCTGAGATAACTGGTAACTATGGAGAGCTCCGACTATGTAATTGGAGAGAAAACTGCTTCCAATGAGATGTATCAAATCTCCCCCCGGTCAGTCAAACAATACAGGAGGTAAATACTTTTAAAATTAACTATACTGTACTACAATAGTAAGAATCTTAGGAAAAAATTAAAGCTGCGTTTCCTTAAATTTTACACATTGGGTTTTCTAGCTTAGGAACTGATAAAATAATATACAAAGTTTGGAAGTCTGTTTTTAAAAGACTTAACACCACGTTCTCACCAAGAGCTCTTCAAAAGTCTGCCGTTGTTAAAAATTTAATTGAACTCTCTTCTGCATGATTTACACCAGTAAACTTCTGACCAAGAAGTTCATGCTCTCCTTTTTCAAAATTTATTTCAATTGATTTCTCATGCAATGGTTTAACAACATCTATGCCACAGTCTTTATATGCGGTTTACAGGCCCTCCAGATCTGAGCCTGTGCTTTAAGACCCACTCACCAGGGAGTCAATCCCCTATGTGATATGCAGGCTAGTACACTGCCACTGCTAGCTGCAAGATGGTGCGTCCCCATCCCCTTCCTGCACCATAGTGGAGCCCAAACCTCCCAAAAGCAAACATCTGGGTGCAACATATGTGAACCTATGGTAGCCAGCAAAGGTGGGAGTACCAGGCAGTCTGGTACCCATTTGTGGACCCCACACAAGACCCAGACAAATGTCCAAGAAAGTAAGAGGGACAAACAAATGCCCTCTAATGTGCCACAATGGAAAATGCTCCAACCCTATCAGCGAACTCGATACCTCCTGACCCAGCAAAACCCAGGAGCCGTGACCAAATGATCTGAAACAGCAGATTGCCCGAGAACGCCACACCGATTCTTTAGACATGACCTTTGGCCTCCTGCTAAGGTTACTGCTGGAAAGAGCTTCTGCGTTCCGCTCATGTAAATTAGCAAGCAGCACCAAAGTACCGGTGCTGCCTATGCTCTTTTTGTGGGCAGCCATTAACCTCAGCCCGTGGTGGCACCGGCTGTTTTCTGGCCTAATCGAATTTCTAGGCCAACAAATAGTAAATGGCACAAGCATCCTGATCCTGGAACAAAGATGACAGGGTCTTAAGCTGGTCATCATTTTATACATGGGACAAGACTTGCAAAGTAAATATTTGAATTCGATGATTTATTGTCATTTGGATGGATTGCTGAAGCAATCTAAAAAGGATGTAAATTGGATCAAAATAATTTCTAAGTGCATTTTGTATGAACAATAAAATGAATTGTTTCTGCAGTGTTGTGAAGTTTTAAGTGGGCTCAGTTCCTGAAATACCCTGCACCAGAATGCCCATTCTGTTGATTCCCAGAGCAAATCTCCATGGCAAGAGATACACCACAGTATCATGCTGAAGCGATATAGGAACAGATCATTATTGCATCCCCAATTGTGCTGCATTTAGATTTTCTGACTCCATTGCTGGATTCTTGGAAAAAGAATGCTGGGCTCTGAATGGGCATCTAGTCTCAGTGTTCCAAATTTAACAATGGCACAGATGAATCCATAGGACCATAGAAGGAGGACATTTGGCCCCATCATGTCTGTGCCGACTATTTGCTAGAGCAATCCAAAACTAATCCTACTGCTGTCTCCACATAGCCTTGTATTTTCCTTTGCTTTAAATATTTGTCCACTTTTTTCTTAAAAAGATGCAATAATATCTGCTTCAAATACTTTGTGGCAAAGCATTCTATGCTTCAACAACTCTTCTAACCTTTCTCTCCAGCTGTGACAATGCAATGCAGTTACCCGGGTATTTATTCTCAAATTTGACAGAAGTGTCTAATGGCAAGAAGGTAAAAATGATGATTTTTGTATGAGAGCTCTATTTAAATGGACTCAGACATGGGCCAATAGCAACAGTACTTTATTCCAAGGTATTTCTCTTGTAAGTTTCCACCTGTTGCCCCAACCTGCTTTGTCTCCTTACAAGCCGTCCCCATTGTCTACATTGGCTCTCCCTCTATTTGTACTCACTCAGCATTCTTTTTTACATTACTCATAGCTGACTTATAACCTTATATTTTAACTATATAACCCTACAGTGATTACTGCTAGAAGTTACTATGGTGCATGTTTAACAAAAACCACAAATTCTCATCATTTTGAGCCATCAATATGCTATCATATGTAAAAATGTGTTTGACAATGTTTGCAATAGATTTAATCATCAGATTCTTGCAAACACCATTTACAAAACCAGAATAAGAAATTAAAAATGGAGGCCGTCTCACCCAGTCTGCGTGGGGCAGGTACTGCAGCTTATGAGTGACCAACACCACAGTCCGTTTCTCCTCTTGCAGCAGCTTCAGGATTCCATCTTGCATAAGGTGGTCACTCAGGTGAATGTCCAGTGCTGAGAATGGGTCATCCTACCAAAACCAAAACTTGATTAATATTCAATTTAGTCCCTTCTCTCAACTGCATTGGAGGATGCACTAACATGACCCATGTATAACAAGAATATTGTGTGACTTTATAAGGATCACCAAACACATATTTATGGCTTTAATGCTTCTTGATCACCTGTTAGAAAAGCAGAGAAAGGGACCTAAAGCTTTACGTTACAAAAGATCCATATAAAGTGGCTCTTCCCTGTAATACCCTTATGTGGAACCTTATATCCTGGGTGATAGAATTGTAACAGAAATGATAAAAGTTAGATTGAAATTTAACTAATTCATCTATTCTTAATTGGGAAATTATCTCTAGGAAATGTATTTTACAATAGTTATTGCATAAAGCAATGAATTACATGTCCTACATCGGAGTGACTGCTGCCAATGAACAGGAAGCAAACTGGAAGACGTGAAGTCGCTTTATATTATGTCACTGCAACTGCGCATGCGCAACTCTTCGTTTCGCTGGCAGCCGTCGTGTCCTACATACATAGCTGCTGTGGATCGTAAGTTAGAGGCAAATGAGGAAGACCTCCCGGAAAGTAACACCACCCCCTCATCACATTATCTGTTTCTTAAATTATTTCAAAGGTCTCCTGTTCCCTACACTACCAGAAGTATATTCCATGTGTTAATCACTCACTGTGTGAAGAACTTCCCAGATTATTCCTAAATTTGTATTTTACTTGGTTGAACTTGTGCCCTCTTCTTCTATGCTCATGGGTTAACTTGAAGTGGTGTTTCAGATTTACCTTTTCTCTACTGGTTAATATATTTTATTTCTCCTTCAGGTGCCCTGTTTCGGTCCCTCTTGCGCCCAAGTTTCTCCAGTCTTTCCTCATAACTCAGTCCTCTGACCTTAGGGATCAGCCTCTTGGCTCTTCTCTGCATTATCTCAACTGCTTGAATGTCTCAATTTTAAGATCCCAAATGTAAACATTTAGATAAAATGAATGCACGAAAAAGTGCAAAAACATTTTGGTTGAGTTTTCCTCAAACTAATTGGCCAAACCATGCTGGAGTGGGGCATCTCGTGGCACACACCATTAGTTAGACTTTTCCCTGCACCCTCTGGCTCAGAATGTTTTGTACATTAACTTGCCGGAAGTGTGAACTTATAAGATTGGGAGAAGGGGAAGTGCAACGAGACCTGGGTGTCCTTGTGCACCAGTCGCTGAAGGTAAGCATGCAGGTGCAGCAGGCAGTTAAGAAGGCAAATGGTATGTTGGCCTTCGTAGCGAAAGGATTCGAGTACAGGAGCAGGGATGTCTTTCTGCAGTTGTACAGGGCCTTGGTGAGACCACACCTTGAGTATTGTGTGCAGTTTTGGTCACCTTATCTGAGGAAGGATGTTCTTGCCATGGAGGGAGTGCAGCGAAGATTCACCAGACTGATACCTGGGATGGCAGGAATGACGTATAAGGAGAGATTGGGTCGATTGGGCTTACATTCACTGGAGTTTAGAAGAATGAGAGGGGATCTGATTGAAACTTATAAAATTCTAACAGGACTAGACAGACTAGATGCAGGAAGGATGTTCCCGATGGCAGGGGAGTCCAGAACCAGGGGTCACAGTCTAAGGATAAGGGGTAAGCCATTTAGGACTGAGATGAGGAGGAATTTCTTCACCCAGAGAGTGGTGAACCTGTGGAATTCTCTACCACAGAAGGCAGTTGAGGCCAATCCATTAAATATATTCAAGAAGGAGTTAGATATATTTCTTAAGGCTAAAGGGACCAAGGGATATGGGGAGAAGGCAGGGACAGGGTACTGAATTTGGATGATCAGCCATGATCTCATTAAATGGCGGAGCAGGCTCGAGGGGCTGAATGGCCTACTCCTGCTCCTATCTTCTATGTTTCTATAAAGGCGTGACGAGGGCTATGGGGCATCTGGGACCTTAGTGAATGGTTTGACTAACAGTCTATCTCCTTAACCAATGAGATTTAAGGATTGAGAAAGAAAAACAGGAACGACAGAGAAGAAGGGTGAATTAGAGTGGGTGAATTAGAGTCAAATCAGGTCCAGAAAGAGAATCAAAGAGCGGGAAAAAGGATTGGATTAAGAGACAGAAAGGAAAAGTAATAACAAATTTAAAATCTGACATTTTAAAAATCTCCATCAACAATTTACCACATGCAGGAATAAGATTGAACAGTTAAAAATGTTCCATTTCAGGGCCAGAGAGGTTAATTGGCATTGCATTAACAATGATCAAATTGTTAACATTTGTTAAGTTCCGGCCCTAAATTTCTGCGGCGAGTTTAATGGGTAATTAATGTGAAAATGCAACAAGTTCTTAAAAATAACAGGGAGGTTAAGGGCGAGATGCCGTTTGTGCGAAGCAAGTGGCGGAGTGCCGTAAATTGAGCAGCAAGTTCTGGAGATTCACAACTGGCTGTCTGTAGGGCGGAAAAGCCTGCTGCGGGAGGATGGAGCCGAGGGAAGGGGTGGGGGGGGGGGGTTGGGTTGGGTTGGGGGGGGGGTTGGGTTGGGTTGGGGGGGGGGTTGGGTTGGGTTGGGGGGGGGGTTGTGTTGGGTTGGGGGGGGGGTTGGGTTGGGGGGGGGTTGGGTTGGGGGGGGGGTTGGGTTGGGTTGGGGGGGGGGTTGGGTTGGGGGGGGGTTGGGTTGGGTTGGGGGGGGTTGGGTTGGGGGGGGGGTTGGGTTGGGGGGGGGGTTGGGTTGGGGGGGGGTTGGGTTGGGTTGGGGGGGTTGGGTTGGGTTGGGGGGGGGGTTGGGTTGGGTTGGGGGGGGGTTGGGTTGGGGGGGGGGGTTGGGTTGGGGGGGGGGGTTGGGTTGGGGGGGGGGTTGGGTTGGGGGGGGGGTTGGGTTGGGGGGGGGGTGGTTGGGTTGGGGGGGGTTGGGTTGGGGGGGGGTTGGGTTGGGTTGGGGGGGGGTTGGGTTGGGGGGGGGTTGGGTTGGGGGGGGTTGGTGGTGGGGGTGGGGGTTGGGGGGGTGGGGGTGGGGTGGGGGGGGTGTGGGGGGGGGGTGGGGGGTGGGGGGGTGGGGTGGGGGGGTGGGGTGGGGGGGTGGGGTGGGGGGGGTGGGGGGGGGGTTGGGGTGGGGGGGTGGGAAGGGGGGTGGGGGGTTGGGAAGGGGGGTGGGGGGTTGGGAAGGGGGGTGGGGGGTGGGGAAGGGGGGTGGGGGGTGGGGAAGGGTGGGGGGGGTTGGGGGGGTGGTGGTGGGGGTTTGGGAAGGGTGGGGGGGGTTGGGAAGGGTGGGGGGGTTGGGGGTGGGGGTGGTTGGAGGTTGGGTTGGGGGGTTGGGTTTGGGGGTGTGGGGTGGGGTGGGGGCGACAAAGATGATGGTCAGGGGAAGCAAAATGATGATGGGGGTATGAGGGGGGGGGTGGGGGGTTTGGGGGGGGGTGGGGGTTGGGGAGGGGGGTGGGGGGTTGGGAAGGGTGGGGGGTGGGGGTTGGGAAGGGTGGGGGGTGGGGGTTGGGAAGGGTGGGGGGGTGGTGGTGGGGGTGGTGGGGGGGTTTGGGAAGGGTGGGGGGGGTGTTGGGAAGGGTGGGGGGGGGTTGGGAAGGGTGGGGGGGTTGGGGGGTGGGGGTGGTTGGAGGTTGGGGGGGTTGGGTTGGGGGGGTTGGTTTGGTGGGGTTGGTTTGGTGGGGTTGGGTTTGGGGGTGTGGGGTGGGGTGGGGGCGACAAAGAGATGATGGTCAGGGGAAGCAAAATGATGATGGGGGTATGAGATCACAGTGGAGGGGTGGGTGGTGGTCGGACAGATTGTGGAGGGGGTTTACAGGCAAGCTTCTTGGGCCTGGGGAAATACTCCTGCTCCCCGAGGCCCATAAGAAGTACTGTAAAGGCAATTACCTTATGGATCCAACCCTTCTCACTTCCTTTTATCTGCTGGGTTTCCCAAAGGCAGGGAAACCTGGCCAACGAGTTAAAAATAAAAATGCACTTAAAATGGAGCCACACAGCCTCCTTAAAAGCTGTTATCGACTGACCCGCCTCCCAAAAGTGGATGGGTTGCCCATCCCCCGCCCTGCCTCCATTAAAACCAGTTTGAAATGTTTTAAATTGTAGATTCTCACACACACAAACACACCCATTTTTGGTGTTAAAAGTCAAATTGCTTCAGCAGTTCAATGGCAAGAACAACAACATTAGTCTTCTATCTGTACTGGAGTTACATATTGTGCTAATTTAGTTGGAAAAACCTTGAACTAAAATAAATCGACACACATGAATTAAAACAGAGCAGATAATGATTCAAATCTTCCAAGTCACTTTTAATTTCAAACCACACTTAATTTACATCCTCTTTGTGTAAAGTCAGGGGTCTAGCAATTCATTTGTCCCCGGGGATTGCAATGCGTTAACAACCCACCCCCATTCGGAGGACCGCAGGCAGCACACAAACTTTGTGCTGTTACAAGTTTGTGCGAGGATAGCTCCAATTAAAGCTAGTCTGCACTGCTTACAGGCAGTCTGCACCTCTTAAAAGGGAGGCGCATTCTGCCTACAGCAGGTTATTGCACTGGCTGGGGAAGACAGTGGAAAAGTACTATTACTGATGGCACAACAGGGAGGAGAGCATGCACCAAGGTTCTCTAATGTAGCACTGGAGGCCTTGGTGCAGAAGGTCAATAGGAGGAGAGAGGTCCTCTTTCCACAGGGGGCCAGGAGGCCCTGCAGACAACAGAGCAAAGTGCAGTGGGAGCAGATAGCCACTGTGGTGAATGCCAGCAGTGTAGCCCCGAGGACGTGGGCGCAGTGCAGGAAGAAGTTTAATGACCTCACATGAGTGGTCAAGGTTAGTGAATTCATCTTCCAATGCCGTATCCCACCATCTGCACCACTAGCCTCACATATTACTCAATGCACCACACCCCCATCACTCATCTACCAACAATCTCTACCAAACACGACTCATACTTCACATTCATAGCTTCACTTCACCCTCACACACTTACCACTGCTGCAAGTCTCACACCCACATCTCACAGCTTGTACACACTTTCAGCTATTCAACCATGACAGGCTCATCACCCAAACACATCGCACCACATTCACTGACACTGACTTCCCTTTCTCTTGCAGGAAAATGTGGCACAAAACCGGTGCCAGCAGAACCTAACCAGCAGGGGATAAACTCGCCTGCATGACCTCACCCCCATGGAAGAGATGGTGCTGGTCATTCTTGGGAGGGGCATGGCTGAGAGCGTGGGCAGCGGTGGGGCTGAAAGAATACAAGATGCCGGTATCCTCATCCGTTGTCCTCCTACTCACATCCCACTTCCCCCTCATCCCACAATCTCTTCTGATTTACAAGCTGCACATGGTGTAAGCCTGCACCTTTTGCTCCCCCCCCTCCCCTCACCACAACCCTATCCTTGTGCCTTTCTCATTTCAGAGACCCAAGAAATCCAACCAGTGGTTCAAGAAGAAGTGGGAGAGGAGAGTGATGAAGAAGAAACAACATAGTCATTTGATCTGACACTCGCAGCCACCAGCTCAGATACTGGCACTGCATGGAGTTTAGAGGGTAGCTTAGAGGTGGGATCTGCACGTGGTGAGTCACCGGGCATGAGTGTGCTAGAGCCAGGGTAGGGGGGAAAGGGTAGCACAGACGCCAGCTCCCCGGAGGGTGAGGTTGCACATGAGTTCTGCTGCAGAGGATTCAGATGAGGACTTCGATGGGGTGGCCTGCAGAAGAACGCTGATGGGTATTCACAACAAAATGCTTCATGCTGGAATCCATTATTAAGGAAGTGGTAACAGAGTACTTAGAAAATCATAGTATGATTAGGCAGAGCCAACATGGTTTTATGAAAGGTAAACTGTGTTTGACAAATTTATTAAAGTTTTTTGAGGATGTAACTAGCAGGGTAGATAAAGGGGAACCAGTGGATGTAGAATATATGGATTTCCAAAAAGCATTCGATAAGGTGCCACATAAAAAGTTGCTAGGCAAGATAAGGGCACATGGGGTTGGGGGTAAGGTATTAGCATGGATAAAGGATTGGTTAACAGACAGAAAACAGAGACTAGGGATAAACGGGTCATTTTCAGATTGGCAGACTGTAACTAGTGGGGTGCCACAACGATCAGTGCTGGGTCCTCAGCTATTTACAATCTATATTAATGACTTAGATGAAGGACCGAGTGCAATGTATCCAAGTTTGCTGACAATACAAAGCTAGGTGGAAAAATTAGATGTAAGGAGGATGCAAAGAGCCTGCAAAGGGATATCGACAGGTTAAGTGAGTGGGCAATAGGGTGGCAGATGGAGTATAATGTAAGGAAATGTATGGTTATTCACTTTGGTAAGAAGAATAGATAAACAGAATAATTTTTAAATGGTGAGAAACTATTAAATGTTGGCGTTCAGAGAAATGTGGGTGTCCTAGTACAAGAAACACAGAGAGTTAGTATGTAGGTACAGCAAACAATTAGGAAGGCAAATGGCATATTGGCCTTTATTGCTAGAGGGTAGGAGTACAAGAGGAAGGAAGTCTTGCTACAATTGTACAGGGCTCTGGTGAGACCACACCTGGAGTACTGTGCATAGTTTTGGTTTCCTTATTTAAGGAAGGATATACTTGCCTTAGAGGTGGCGCAACGAAGGTTCACTAGATTGATCCCTGGGATGAGAGGGTTGTCCTATGAGGAGAGATTGAGCAGATTGGGCCTATACTCTCTGGAGTTTAGAAAAATGAGAGGTGATCTCATTGAAACATACAAGATTCTGAGGGGGATTGACAGGGTAGATGTTGAGAAATTGTTTCCCTTGGCTGGAGTGTCTAGAACCAGGGGGCATATTCTCAGGATAAGGGGTAGGCCATTTAAGACTGAGATGAGGAGGAATTTCTTCACTCAGAGGGTTGTGAATCTTTGGAATTCTCTGCCCCAAAGTGCTCTGGATGCTCAGTTGTTGAGTATATTCAAGACTGAGATAGATAGATTTTTAGACTCCAGAGGAATTAAGGGATATGGGGATAGGGCAGGAAAGTGGAGTTGAGGTTGAAGATCAGCCATGATCTTACTGAATGGCAGAGTAGGTTCGAAGGGCCAAATGGTCTACTCCTGCTTTTATTTCTTATGTTCTTATGTGCATTAGCAGACACGCCAGAAAGCCTGAGCGCAATGCCAAGGAGCATGGAGTTGTCCGGCAACAACCTTGCACAGGCCTTTGCGCAGAGCTTGGAGCCCATTCTTTCCAGCATGGAAGGGGTGGACAGATCCATTCGCGCACTCGTGGACCCAAGCATCATGCAGCATCTGATGGCTGATGTCTCAGCTTCCATTGCAGCACAAGCAGAAACCACCCAACGTCTGAGTGCTGCAGTGGAAGCTCAGACTGAAGTCATGCAAGCTCAGCTTGCTGCCATGCAAGCTCAGACTGCTGCCATTGTGGCTGGGTTTACCAGTGTGGAAATGGGCTTGCACGGTGTCACAGCAGTTGGGCAATATGTCTTCCAACAGATGGCTAGGAATGCTGAGGTGCCGCCCCAAGGGAGTGGCAGTGGCTCTGTGGAGCAAGAACCCACTGTCCTCTCTCAGGATGACAGCATTTGTGCTCCTACCACTGCCACTCTGCCAGTGCCCTTGGTATTGTCCATCAGCCAGCCAGCCCAGACTGCTGCCGCCCATGCCGAGGTGGTGCATTCCACAGCCGGGCCTTCTAGCCCCAGAGGTGCATGAGGTCATCCTGCAAGGCCATCTGCTGTTGCCCCCATTTAAAGCCAGCAGCCTTTCATCAGACATGCTGCAGCCACTGGGATAGGACTTCATAGAGCACTCGGACAGGCAAAGGCACACTGAAGACAGGCACTAAGGGAATGCACACGGGTGATTAGTTCACTTTGTTATGTTATATTGGATGGATTGATGGATAAACTTGGATTGGAATGTTTCTTTTGTGGTGGCTTTTGTTTCAGCATTGTGGCCAAGAGGATGCTGTGATGGTCAGTAACAGATGGAAGGTAAGGTGTGGGTCTGTTGTTGAATGGGGAAATTGAGGGTGTATTCACTTGTACTGCAGATGGATGAGTTGATCACGGACAGCTTGGGCAGAAAGGGGCTGTCTGGGTTGCTTCCTCCCTTCCACTTCCTCCTTTTCTGCTTCCTCTTCCTCCTCTTCCATTTCCTTCTCCTCAGCTGGTCGCTGTATGCCTGGTGGCAAGAGCTGTGCCCTCATGATGAGAATACAACAGACGAATCTTGAAACGCGTTCTGGTGAGTACTGCATGGCTCTTCCAGAGCAGTCCAGGCAGCAGAAGCATTGTTTAAGGACGCCAATGGTCTGCTACATCAGATTCCATGTGGCAGCATGGTTCTCATTGTACACATGCTGGCTACCTGTGGTTGGGTTGCGTACTGGAGTCATGAGCCAGGTGTTCAGCAATAGCCCTTGTTGCCCAGTAGCCACCCTCTGGTTTGTCATTGCGGCTTAAAGACTGAGGGAACAGTGGACTGGCGCAGAATAAAAGCATCATGACTGCTGCCAGGATACTGGGCATTCACCATCATGATGTGCTGAGCACATTCAGCGAGTGATAACCTTTGCGATATATCTTAGCATTTAGATGCGGTGCCCACAAAGCCACGTACATGCAGTAGATGGCGCCCTGCACCATGGGGATGCTCACTATCCTGTCAAAGCCACGTGCACTCTCCAACTGCTTCTCTCTGGTCAGAGAGAAGACAATGAACTCCCCTCTTCTAGCATAAAGAGCGTCTGTCACCTCTCTTATGCAGCAGTGGACGGCAAACTGGGAGGTGTTGCAGATGTCACCTGCTCCAGCCTGGAAGGATCCTGATGCAAAAAAATTCAGGGCCACGGTCACCTTCACAGCCACTGCTGTCCTTGCCCTGGAGAGAGACTGCAGGTCTGGTTGCAAGAGGTGGCAGAGTTCTGTGAGCACCTTCTTCGTAAAGCGCAGATGCCTCACACCCTGCTCCTGGCTCAGGCTGAGGTAAGAGACTTGCTCTCGAAAGTCCCTAGGTGGGTAAGGCATCCTGCTGAGAGCCCTTCACGCCCTACGCCTCCTCCCTCTGCGAGCAGCTTGTCCTCTTCTTCGCTGCCTCTGCTCCATCTCCCTGTTATGCTGCAGGCCAAGGGGGATGCAACTAGAGTACCCATGACTGGGAGAAAGTAGTCTCACCAGAACCCTTGAAGTCATAAACAAGGCCTTCTCCACTTGCAGCACCACTCCCTGTCACCTCACCAACTTTAAACAACTCTAGAAAGCTCCAAACACTTCCACAAACTTAAACAGAGTCAACAGGAATTAATCAGCAACTCACCTGAGACTTTAAGTATCGCTGGTAGAGGGTCATTGCAGCTGCTAAACACATGTTCAGCTGTGCGAGGTTTACACAGGATGTTAGTTCCGGCATTGAGGACGATAATGGCAGCGCTGGCGTCAAATCAGCGTTGTATGCTTATTGACGTTGCGATCTCCCTACTCTACATACTTCTGGCGCTGCTCCCAGCGCCGCGCTAACGCCCTCACCAAGATGGCGTCCGGCGTGGCCACACCACAAATGTACACGCGTGGCTTGGATGCTATTTTCAACCCAAAGCGGGACCTGTAGCGCCCAAACAACGGGTGCTACGCAATCAAATTTTTAGCCCAGGGTGTCTATACTAATGACTGTTTGTTTTCATGAAGTCAAAAGTTATTCCAGCTTAAGCATCTTTAAAAATACATTTTTAACATTAGTAGATTGGATTTTAAATTGAATCTGCATACTTAATTACTGATTAATTGAAAATGAGAAACCTAACAAAGAATTCTAGTGTATAAGACATGCATTTTAAATAGAGACAAGTAAATAACCGAACCCACCAGAAATACCACATTAGTTCGCTGGTACAGGGCTCTTGCAACACTAATACGCTGACGCTGTCCACCACTTAGGTTGATTCCCTGGGGAGAAAAAAAAAATCAAAACAAGACAAACTCAATTCAGCCACTTAACTACAGCAAGCGGAACAAAGCTGTATAGACTCAAGTTCATTCCCCACAAACCCATTAACATTTAATTAGAATGAAATGAAGAGGCTCACACCCTTCAATATTGGTACACGATTAAAGCATTTATTTAACCTGATGATATGCCCAACAGATTGCAGGATTTTAACAAGACACTGGCCATTTCTTATCTCCCCATCTAGGTTTAACCGTTAGAGCTCTGCATGGAATGGCAAAGTATACGCAATAGTACTGCCCAGCATCTGCATAGGTGTGCAAGATTGTTTGGGGGACCTGCAAAGCATCATAGAGCAAACAACAATTTCAGGGCATCTTGTGGGGGAACCCCCAATTACAGAGAGCCTCAGCACATTGAAGTGTTGAAAAGAGTTCACAAAGAGCAACAAAGATGATTCAATGGCTTACGGCTCAACTTGGCTCAGCAAGCTTTCCTGTGAGTCATGAAGGTTGTTGAGTTCAAGCCACGGGACGGATGATGACAGCCTTCTCGCGGCCCACCCTGTTACGTGATCTTAGATCACAGCTAATGTTGTCTCAAAGGACACCGAACCCGTCGTTAAATTGACCTACTTGTGGTAGTAAACCAAGCAATTTCAAGCCACAGTTCAGGACTTGAGTACGGAATCTAGGTTGTGTACTAAGGGAGTGCTGCCCTTCTAATGAGACATTAAACTGAGGCACTATTTGCCTTTTCCACTAGTTCAAGTGGATGTCAAAGTTCTCATATTCTAAGAGGAGCAGCAACTTCTCCTGGTACCTGGCCCACATTCCTCCCTCAACCAACATCACCAAAAATAACTTGCTTATAAAGCTGGGTCTATTTACTTTAGAGATGTGCAGACTCCGGGGCAATCTGATATTGGTGTTTAAAATGACAAAGCAACTAGACTGTGTTCATACTGACAGAATAACTCTAATTTTAATTCTGGCGGGAATCTGGTGGGCGGGGGCTGAGGCAAGTGGCAAAGGGTGATCTCAGCACCATGAGGCCCGGGTGATTTTAACTCCCAGGTCTCACCTGTATGCTATTGGTGGGACTTTGCTGTGTGCAGAGTGGATGCTGCATTTGCTTACATAACAACAGCGATTACATTTGAAAGTAATTCACTGTTTATGAAGCTATTTGGTTCGTTTTTGAGGAAGGTGATAAAATGTTATATAAATACAAGTTCTTTTTTTTCTTAAGATGTGATGAAAGTCTCTGGAGGTTATATGGATACTGATATATATACCCACTGAGATGGTAAGTGCTCTGTAGTAAATGATGTATCCAGTGCTGTTGGCCAGTGGTGTTGCTTGTGAAGGGTTGATGAGTGGAGTTTTGCTTGATTACATTTGGGGATTATTAAGCGTTTCTGCGGGACTGTCCCTGATGAGATTAAGTATGTAGGGTCAAGTAACTGATAGGATAGTTTGTATGTAGTCTGTAGAGGAGCTGACTTGGTAGGAGTAGCATTTTCCCATTTCATGCTTCCTTTAATTTGCTAGAGTAGGGTAGACCTTGATAGAGCGTTAAACTCATTCTATTAAATATCCCATTACAACAACTTGTTTTTATATAGCGCCTTGAACGTCGTAAAACGTCCCAAGGCGCTTCACAGGAGCATTATCAAACAAAACTTGACACCGAGCCACATAAGGAGATATTAGGGCAGATGAAAGAGGTACGTTTTAAGGAGCGTCTTAAAGGAGGTAGGCGAAGGTGAGAGACGGAGATGTTTAGGGAAGGAATTCCAGAGCTTAGGGCCTAGGCAGCTGAAGGCACAGCCACCAATGGTGGAGCAATTCAAATTGGGGATGCTCAAGAGGCCAGAATTGGAGGAGCACAGAGATCTTGGAGGGTTGTGGGGCTGGAGGAGATTACAGAGATAGGGAGGGGCGAGGCCATGGAGGGATTTGAAAACAAGGAGAATTTTAAAACTGAGGCATTGCTTAACCAGGAACCAATGTAGGTCAGCGAGCACAGGGGTGATGGGTGAACGCGACTTGGTACCGAGTTAGGACACAGGCAGCAGCGTTTTGGATAACTTCAAGTTTATGGAGGGCAGAAAATGGGAGGCCAGCCAGGAGTCCGGTGGAATAGTCAAGTCTAGAGGAACAAAAGCATAGATGGAGGTTTCAGCAGCAGATGAGCTGATGCAGGGGCAGAGTTGGGCGATGTTCTGGAGCTGGAAATAGGCGGTCTTAGTGATGGCACGGATATGTGGTCGAAAGCTCAGCTCCGGGTCAAATATGACACCGAGGTTGCAAACAGTCTGGTTCAGCCTCAGACAGTTGCCAGGTAGAGGGATGGAGTCGGTGGCTAGGGAACGGAGTTTGTGACGGGGACCATCACTGAACAGAGGCTGAATACATTCCAAGAGAAGAAAGGGGGTTAAAAAATGAATGTAAGCCACTCAAACACCCCTCATAATGGCCAACTGTAGAGAGATATTACCTGTGGTGTGGGAACAGGTCCTTTGCCTGCCCTCTCCACCAAGGAATGGTGTAATGTGTCACAGTGACCTATATCACCATGTACACTGGCTATTACATCCAGTAAAGGAGGACATTATTTCCTACAGCATCTATGTTGCTGTTGACAGATATTGCAAACCTGACCTAACCTAACCTTACAATACTGTAGAACTCTTTGTTCATAATGGAAGCTATTTTGAAAAACTCAACAGTCAAATTGCTGGGGGAAATTATAACATGAAAAATAAATTATAATAGCAAAGCATGAAGAGAAATGCTTGCTCAAGGAAAAAGTGACGTGTACACATTCTAATGAACAAAACTGGCTGAGAGCGATGATGATCTCCCGTTTCATGAACAACTATTGTGACATCCACAAAGCAAAATAGCATGATGCAATTCACAGGAGAGGACTACGACCTGACCTCAGAAAGTTATGGAGTCAGTATATCAGAGTATACTGAATTGGATTTATGTCTAACTAAAGTTACTATTTACATGTTTAACAGAATATCATAATATATGACTAACTACATCCTGTGCCATGTACTAATAGGATATGACATCCTGGTTGTAATTTTCTATCTCAACCATGCCATCACTGAGCAGAGGCTGAACACTTTCCCAAGAGAAGAAAGGTGGGGGATATCAATATAAGCCACTCAAACACCCCTCGTATTGGCCAACTGTAGAGAGATATTACCTGTGGTGTGGGAACAGGTCCTTTGCCTGCCCTCTCCACCAGGGAATGGTGTAATGTGTCAGTGACCTAAAAGATGAGTAGAAAATAAAACAAAAAAAATACCCTAATTTGCAGAGGTTGCTTCTCATAGGTTTTTACTACTTTGGGAATTACACCTGCCCTATTGCTTGCTCAAGTGGAAAGCTAATTTTAGCAGCTGTATTGCGGTTTCTATTAATTGTCAGGCATGGAAAAAAGGAGAAAAACAAACGATGACTAAAATCCAGTGACAGGCTTCTATTCAACCATCCTTCATTTTGTTTAATGGAAAAAAATATTTTCTTTAAAAAAAAAAAAAAAAAATCAAAGATTAACAATGTGGTTACTGACCCTCTCTCCAATCTGAGTCTGATCTCCCTGAGGAAGGATGTCAATATCTGGTTGAAGCGAACAAGTATCAATTACTGCTTTATATCTGTGGAGAGAGCAGCAAAGAGTCAATGGGAATCACTTTATTACATCTAGTTAATTGATTCAGAGGAAATCAAACACAAACTGCAGAGTTGGAAACTCTTACTTGGTTTTATCTGAAAGCCTAATGGATCCTAGTGATATCAAGTAAACAGTAAACCTCTACAGTGTTTTGTTGATAGTGGTAATAATTTATTTTCCACAATCTTGTATATTTTATCAGAGTAAAACAAAGCAATGACTCGGAGCTTAAACCAGGTAAGTGATGTAATTGATTAGGCAGTGATTTATTTCCACGCTCTTGTTAAGAGAAGAGCTGATCGCAAGAGGAATCAAACCTCTGGGGTAACCTTTCAAACTTAATTTTTAACCTTTCTTAAATATTGGCAAAGAACTGGCTGACAGACTTGTTGGTTCTTGCACAATAAAATGTATCTAGCATTTTAATGTTAGCAAGGGGGCTTTGCTGGGCCAAACAGCAGCACAAAGGTAACAGTATATGCCTCTAAGCAGGGTGTGAATAATGCCATTGAAATCACAAGGTAAATTAAATTCAGAATTCACTTTTTCTATTCTAGCAATCTGCCTCAACATCAATGGCAGACCAACACCACCAACTGAATGAAACAGACAGTCTCATCTTATGGCCAATTGGAGCCCAACAGCTGATTCAGCACAAGACTTATTTGAGGAAAACTGTTCTGTGGGCCTATGTCCAATTAGAAGAGGATCACAGCTGACTTCAATTCACTTTAGAGAATTTGTCATCGGAGAGGAAAGCTGCTTTTCCCATCCATCTGGGCTGCATTAGAACTTCTGCCTTTGAGGTGAAATGAAAGATTTCTCTGTCATTCTGTTCACCAAACTTTGTGCAAATACTGAATCTTTTTAATTATTCCTCATTGAGAGACCCAGACCCGGTGGTGGCTCCAGACATGTAGAACTCCTCCTCCCCAAGTCCACTGTGTCCTCTTTGAAAAACAACGTTGTCAAATCATTGAACAAACTACGTAACAGCAGTCAAAAAAACACCATCTGTCATGGTCTGTAAAACATTGCCATTTTGGTTAGATAATTGCTTACTGAACCATTAAAATGCTGCAAATATTGACAGAGAGGCAGGTTACTGATGGATGTGACTGTGCAACCTTCATTAAAAGTTATTTATCTACCACATGTGAAGTATAGTGCACCTTTATCCCCCAAACTATGCACATACTGTGGAGGAGCCACAAGAGACTCAGTGTACTTTAGTATAATCCCCTTAATTGTATTATATTGCAGCCAGGGACTGCACCTTTAAACTGATTGTTACCTTTACAGTGTGTGTTTGCCTTTATCCTGCGTGGTGACGTCATGACGCCGATCACGTGACCGCCAGTGGCGCGAAGAACGTGGGGACGTCATGACGTCAGCTTAGAGAACTTTCCAGCAGTCTTCGACTACCTGGCATCTTGAACGAACGTGTTTTGATTTCCTCCTTGTAACATCCAGCAAACTTCGTTGTTATTAAATTCCAGTCTTTTAATCCATTGAGTTGAGCTGAATTATTTAGTTAGGAACCTCCGTTCCTACAATACCATTAAAATGTTTAATTGTATTAGGACATTACTGTATCTCTGGCTGGAGGAAGGGGAAAGAAAGGCATGCACAAATTGTAGGTTAAACTGTGGAGCATATCATAAAGATGGATACAGTCTGAGGCAGAAATTCCGGTCCCTACAGGTGTGTACGCGCTGTGTACTCGCCCATAGGGCCAACGGAAATGCCGGTTTTAGGCATGCACTGCGCATGCGCCAGAAACCGGCATTTCCGATCTGTCAAGAAAGCTCTTGACAGATCCTCCGGCTGCCCGGGAGCAGGGCCTCTGCGGGTGGAGAGTTCCGTTTTTTGGAGACCCTCTGCCCGCAGAAAACACTTACAATTCTTGCGCCTGGTAAAGGCCTGCTTTTACTAGGATAAGAGTTGAAAAAAGTAAAAAAAATGTTTCCACTGGTTTATCATTTAAAAATACTTTAAAGAAAGGTAAGTTTATTTTTAGCCCTGTTAAAAACTTTATTTTTTTCAAAAAATAAAATTTTTGTTTAAAATACTTAATTTATGTAATTTAAAGTCATTTAAAAAAAGTGATTAAAAAAAAATTTATTTAAAGTTTTACTATGTTTTGGGGGTGATTTCCATTCATATATTTGACAGGTCTTCCTGCCAAACGTATGAAGAGAGGTTCCCTTCTCTGATTGGCTTCCCATGGCCCACGTGATCCCAGGGATGCTGCGAACCGGCTGCACCTCTGGGATACGTGGGCCCTGCACACCGGCAGTTTGGAGAGGCCCAGCAATGGAACTCTGCGCCTCCCGGGAGCCCTCCAGATCACAGCCCTCTGCCCGCGGGAGGCCTGCGAATTGAATTTCTGGGCCTAGTTCTTTTTCAGTCATCCAGGAGGATCCTGGATTTGACTCCAACCTAACTACACTGCTCCAGACAGTGCTTTTGGGAGATCTGCAAACAATGCTGGGAATTGGGAGCTGGAACAGGTGATCCTGGTGTATGTATGTGTGTAGGTCTGGGCAGATTTGAGCTTAAATAGGAGACCCCACTATGGTCAAATTATTTGCCAACTCTCAATGGGGTAGATCTTGACTTTGTGCGATAGTGTAAAATGAGTGATAGCGAATTGGCAGCCTGTTTTACATCTCTACCTATTTTTATTTCCATTGACTTCATAGCACTCAATCCAATCTTGAAACAAGTGTAGATGTCAACTGATAGTCCACATCACAGTCAAGTGCTAGAGATGCAAACCCCTGTATCTTTAGCTCTTTTTTCTATATTTACACAGCTAGTAAAAGTGTATCCATTAGGAGTGAGTGTAGCTGAAAATGATCATACATAAAGTGGAGCCAGTTTTTAAAATTTGATTCAAGCCCTGCTCTGTTTCTGTATATATAGATGAAGCTACTGTATTGTTTTGTTTATCTGTTGTTATCGGCTTTAATAAACTGTTTCTATCCTACTGAACAAGGCAATAAATAAGGGATCTAGCTTTACTTTGAACCCCCATTCTATAGACTATGTCCAATTTATTAATCTCTGGAGAGGGATGAACGACCACAAAGAAAACTTCCCCAAAAAGAGTGAAAATGAGCAACTGTTCCTTGACTTCTGTGGACAATCCAGGAAATGAATTAAGGAGCTATGAACCTAACATTATTCAGTCTCAACCGTTTGAATTTTTTTGTTCAGAACAGGATAGACATTCAGATGTCACTAATAGGTCAATAATAATGCAATAGACCAGGCTATCCTAGACTGTGCAGGCAATATTTTCTCAGCTCAAACTAAAGTTTATCTTCACAAAAGTAAAAGTGGAAAACAATAATGAGTACCTATGAAATCCAATTTGTTTCTATTCCTTACATGTCATCTCCTGCTTCTGGGCAGGTCATTGCATTCTGATTGATGAGAGAAAAATACAAAAGGCACAGTACACAGCTGACTTGTTGAATTTCTTGAACTGAGTTGCTTTCTTTACTCCCCTTGTTTGTGAAGGGGTTCGATTGGGTAGACATAGAGAAGATGGCCTTGATTTTAATAGGACATTTTGTGAAATTCCCAGCTTTTATTGATTACCCATTCCCTGATCCAAATATTTTGGAGTGGGGAGAAAATTTTAGACCAGGGCCAGGTATTTTTTTGGAGCTGGGCCTCCTCCTCCGTCATAACTTTGCCAGGGTTTCATCAGCACTTCCGGCGAAGTTATGGAAGTGGATCAGGACCATCTCTGCGACAGGCTTCTGCCCCCTCCCGATCTCTGCCACAGGCTTCCACGCCCCCCTCCGCCCCCCCCGCACTGACCACTGGGGACCATTCACATGGTTGTGGCCGA
Organism: Somniosus microcephalus; assembly: GCF_052327205.1. Classification (NCBI taxonomy): domain Eukaryota; kingdom Metazoa; phylum Chordata; class Chondrichthyes; order Squaliformes; family Somniosidae; genus Somniosus; species Somniosus microcephalus. The sequence goes on along the minus strand of NC_141001.1, from coordinate 56,786,850 downwards.
CTCCCACTGGCCAGGTAGTCAATCTGGCCAGGTGTCAGGCGGGACTCTGCAGAGATTTATTCAAATGAGGCCCTGCCATTAAGATCGGCAGGGCCTTCACGTCCGCGGCCTTGCTGAGTTCATAACCCGTTACCGGGCTTCCCCTGCACCCTTCTCTGCCCTCCGTAAAAATCAAGGCCATCTTCTCCATGTCTAACCTATCGAACCCCATCATCATTTTAAAGACCTCTCTCAGGTCCCCTCTCAGTTTCTCTTTTCTAGTGAAGAGGCCCCAGTCTCTTCAGTCTTTCCTGACAATTGTCAGCCTTTTGGGAAAGCCATGGTGGCTTCTCTGCTCAGGCCCCAGTTAAAATGCAATTGGGGTCCTTTTGACACAATAAAACCCCGATTTGCATTAATCCATGAGACCCCCCACTTGCTTTAGGTGGGCGCCTCATCTGCCTGTAGGTTAAAATGGGAAATGGAGCGAAAGGGTCGAGTTTCGAGCGGGTAAGTAACTTGCTTGTTTTTAACAGCCCACCTACCCAGTTTCCGCCAGACGAATAGGGTTAAAATTGACCCCTGTGCCTCTCCGTGAAAAAAACCTAAGTGAGATCTGGGACTTACCATATAGAAACTATTGTGCAAGAATTCATTCCTGCTGCCTCCAGTGCACAAAACACTGATACACGAATGTCCTCTGCCAAGCTCTAATTTCATTGTTCAATAAACTAGATTAAATAAATACCGTATGAAGTCAAAAATAGAGAGAAAAGTTCCATGTTATGGAGTAATCACTGCTACATGTCTATTCTACCCTTACACAAAGTCTATTACCTTTGTTTGTTAAAAGGATTTCCAAAGGTGATGTTCTCTTCCACTGTAGTGTTCAATAACCATGGCTTCTGTGCAGCATAAGCCACAGAACTCTTTCTCCTGAGAGATAACGAAAACAGTTTACAAAATACATGCACAATGCACATAAATAAACTGCTTTGAGAAGTGCTAGTGAAGTGTGTAATATATTTAGATGATAGACACAGTGCAAAGACCTGCCTCCCCAATGTCCTGATTGATAATATTACAATATAACACATGGTGGAGACCTTTGTGAGAGACGGTGGTGCATTTTTGCTCCTGATCACAATCACCTATTCAGAACTTCCAGAGTCACTCTTGAAGAGATTTTCATTCACTTTAGAATCTTGAAGCCCATTGTCTGTTAATGATATCATGGGATTCACAGGACAACTAGAATTCCATCTGTTAGAAAGTTATTGTACTTGGGGCTTATCAACCTTTTACATTGCATTATGAGTATATACAGTAATTGGTTAAATTTGTCAATGCTTCTGATTTTCTTTACTAATTATTTAATACAACCTAACTGGTACATAGCCTGGGGAGAAAATTGAAGGATTTCCCACCTTCACCAAAAAAAAAATGCTTTTGGTGAATTGGCCTCTGGACCCACTCGTCCCATTAGATGGTGTGAGTCAGTTTTGAGATCTGTATTAAAAGCTGATATGCCATTTGTTTTCATTCTTCCGCGACATGTGCAGTTTTCAGTTTTATACCTCATGCAGATTTCATTAATAGGTAAATTGCAAGTATCAGCTCCTTGGGAATCCTGATCCATCAGAACACCTGGAGTACTGCAGGCAGTTTTGGTCTCCTTATTTAAGGAGGGAAATACTTGCATTGGAGGCAGTTCAGAGAAGGTTCACTAGGTTAATTCCTGAGATGAAGGGGTTTTCTTATGAAGAAAGGTTGAGCAGGTTGGGTCTATACTCATTGGAGTTTAGAAGAATGAGAGGTGATCTTATTGAAACATATAAGAGTCTGAGGGGGCTCGACAGGGTAGATGCAGGGAGGATATTTCCCCTCGTGGGGGAAATCTAGAACTAGGGGGTCGCCCATTTAAAACGGAGATGAGGAGGAATTTCTTCCCTCAGAGGCTCGTGAATCTTTGGAATTCCCTACCCCAGAGAGCTGTGGAGGTGGAGTCATTGAATATATTCAAGGCGGAGATAGACAGATATTTAAGCTACAGGGGAGTCAGGGGTTATGGGGAGCGGGCGGGAAAGTGGAGTTGAGGCCAAGATCAGATCAGCCATGATCTTATTGAATGGCGGGGCAGGCTCGACGGGCGAAATAGCCTACTCCTGCTCCTATTTCTTATGTTCTTATGTTCTTATTACACAGAGATTTGCCAACTTGTGACAACTGTAGTTGGGTTCTCTGCTTGAAATCAGTGTGACAATGCTCCCTGCCAGAGATAGCATCAGAAATTGACCTTGTGTAAATTCAGTTGAAGTATCCCTCCTGTCAATGAATATCAAGGAATTAGCCACTCTGTGGTTAGAATTGTCAAAATTTACAAGCACCAGTACAGACTGCACAGCTACTTCAAAGAAGTTAATCAATACCAGATGCAACAGCATCTGTGGGTTACGTAAACCTCTTACTGATAGTACTTTCAATACTTGATACAATATCAAATGCTTGGACTTGTGGTATTTGTTTAATTACCATTACCTTTCAGGGATATGAGAAAGATTTTCCCAAAGAAACATGCTCATAACCTAAACTGCAATTTTAGGATTTTTCCACTGCCAAAATTTGAGTTAAAAATTCTTAAAAAGAGATGGATGAAAATAATGGCCCAGAATTTGCGGTCCTGATGGCGATGAACTGGTAGTGTTCACCATCATTTCGCCTTTGAAACTGACCGCATTGATTTAATGCACGCGCATCCGAATGCAGAAATCCTGAAGTTGTGGTCTGTCATTTACTGCTCCTCCACAGGCTGTGCTATGCCACCACGCCACCCCCCCCACCAACTCCACCCCCGCCACCCCATCCGTGAAATCTCTTAAATCATGGAAACTAACAAAAGCTTCGGCTCTTCCGCAGTAAGTACGCTGTTACATAACCTATTAAACGCTAGACCCAAAGGGATTAGGTGTAACTAGGGTTTTAACAGCCTATTGACTGCTAAACAAAGGTTAAGGCCCTGAAAAACTAATTTCAATTTTGTGCCTTGTCAAATTTATCCATTTTAATAAAAATTTACATTTTTAAAGAACTTAAAAAAAAATGTTTTTTGTTCACCTTTATTTCAGATTTGCCTTTTCCCCATGTGATGGCCCCAATCTTTGGGCTGAAGTTTGCCGGCACTCAGAGGGCAGGTTCAGAGATGGGTCCACTGTCAAAATCCAAAAGATCCCGCTCTAAATCCGCCTCCTTGTGAGTTTTCCTAGTGCTGGCTCTGCCTGCACTTTGCAGACCCGGCACTAAGCGGCGGGTCATGCAATTGTGCTAGTTAAGAGGGTGTTTAAAGCAATTTAATCACCATTTTACCAGGTACAAAGCATTTTCCCAAGTTTTCCACGAGGCTCCCATCGCTCGGGGATCACGCCAGGTAAGTGTGTCGGGTCCTGAACAACTCTCCATTTCTTTCATTAGGTGACAGCTACAAAAGTGGTTTAAAAGCTGCTATTTTACAGCTGGTCACTTTCCAATCTCAGAAGCTTCAGTCTTCAGTATTTGGAACCCACTTTTGAGCTTTATGCACTTCTGAAGTGTTTGGAGTAATCTCTCTATCCACTGTCACCTCCTTGGAACAACCTATCTCAACATTGACATTACTTCTGTCATCTTAACCTCAGCTGCCATCTATTTTATCAGCATCGGTGCCCTTGAAAAAAATCTCACCTTGGTCCTCAGAATCCCAACACGATCAGTCATAACACCAGCATCAACAGGCACACCAGCAGCACTAACATCCACACCAACCTTCTCCGCAATCAACTGATGCTGTACTGGACACAAGGCATCATCACCCGTGCATATTGCTGCCCGGGACGCCAGCGATGGCCTCACCATGTCCAGATTTGCTTTACTTAACACTGAATACCCTGGCTGCCACTTGATGCACCAGGTTGGCACCACCCCACACCAGCATCATAAAGCATCCCTACAATGTTCAAGCCATTCCTTTCACACTCATCACTATTTGGGATGGCGGGGGGGGGGGGGGGGGACATTATGTCTCACCATTCACTGGAACTCACTAGGACATATTCAAAGGTGCACACAAATCTGTCCAAAAACGCAAAGTGGTGACAATAAAGATTTCAATCCTTGACAACACATTAACAAAGTTTACACAAACATTGGCTAAAACACCCAAGTGCCTACCCTTGTGTGTTGTTAGTTGGTATGATTGGACTAGGATGAGGGTGAATGTGAGGGGTGGATACAGAGATGGAGGAGTGATAATGTAGATAGAGCGGGATGGGTGGAGGTGCAAGGTAAATTAGTGTGAGTAAGGATGTGCAGGAGTAGGGTAGGGAAGACAGAGTGATGGGGATGTGATGAGTGGCACAGCAGGATGAGATTGACTGTGGCTTTGCAGCAACATGTTGTGATCTACTGAGATCATTGAAAGGTTTCCACCACTGCAGCCTGGTCCTCCTGATGACATCCCTGCTTGTGTCCTCCTGTGCAATATGCAACCAGGCTGTGTTGGTGTCCTGGGGAGGTGTCTTCTGCCCATTGGAAGGGAAGAGAACCTCCCTGCGTGCTGTGACTCCCTCCATGGAGTCATGGGAGAGCCTGGGTGCAGCCGTGCACCTTTGTGCAGTGCTCATCAGTGTTTGCAGCAGCTCAATGCTGCAGAACAATGACAGCAGAACTGCCAAAATGAATGTGGACATGGCCCCTTTAAGGAAACCAGCTGATGATGCGTCATCAAATGACATCATCAGACCCGCTTCCTCTTAATTGGCCAGGAACCTCGCATTAACAAGCCCCATCATCGTAAAATCTTGTTAGAGGCTGGGATCGAGACAGATGCGAGGTCCCCACACATCACAGACATCGCCCGCCCCGAACCCGCTGAGGTTGGAAAAATCCAGCTCTTTTTTTGTTCTCTCTAACATTATTAAAAAGTTAGAATTTTAGGAGCTTACCCACTTCCTGGTTCGCAGTCTGTGAGCATTCTGCATTTTGATTGGCTGCTTAGACAGCTTGTTGATGTCACAGCAGCTCTTTGCTGGGAACCCCCATTAACTTCCGTTGATTTCAACTACGCGTTGGAAAACCCCAAATTATCGATACAGATCTTGCGAGATCTTTGTGCGAAGCTTATTTTGGGGCCCGTGGCTTTGCCGCTGACCGCAAATTCCGGACCATTATTTTACAGAAAGGACTTGCACTTCCTGGGAGGACTTACAGAACGCAACGGCATAAGGAAGCTGATGATATATTCATTTAACCAGATGCCTCACATACCTTTGTCATTTTAAGAATGTGCACATGTGCTTGTTTTAATCTAGTTCCTCTGCACTTTTAGACTTGGGCTCAAATGAAATTGCACAGAAAAAGCTATCAAGACTTGCTGTTGAAGCAAAGATATTGCGGGAAAAAATAAAGCTACAATGCAAAATATTAATCAGATTGTTTTGAAAGGGGTTTGTTTCACTGGTCTATAAGTATAGCTCCAAAGTGTAGTCATCTGCTTGTGACACTGCAGAACCTAAACTTCATAAAACAATTTACAAATATATTTGTTTAATACACAACAAAACACAGCAGTGTGGCACAGCACACAAAAAAGTTAAAATGAAAGTTAAGAATTAATCTTTACACGGAACACACATAAGGGCCAGTGAAGTTCTGCCACAAAAGTATTAATGACAGGCGTGTAGACAAAGGATGCAAAGATAAGTCAGAGAGTAAGTGCAGCCCAGGTAGGGTCGCCAGCTCTAATTGGATGTATTCCGAGAGGTTTCATCACATGTCATCCAACTCTCCCGTCATTGGTTGCCCGACATGTGCATCCTTGCAGCACACTGTCTTCCCACACCAAATGGAAAGCAAACAGACTTTTAATTACCCAATTGGATGACGCTTGACTCTCAGTCAAATAGCCTTCTTTTTTATCCCTTCTCCAATATTTTTTAAACTACTAAATGTTCAAAGAAAATGAAAAAAATCACAAACAATATTTTTAAAATGTCCCTATGATTTTTCTCCTGGGTTTGCTCACAGCAGTGTCCTGGAGATTAATCTTCAATTCCTGGAGACTCCAGGACAATCCTGGAGAGTTGGCACCCCTAAACCCAGGAGACGCACCCAACACAGTCTGCTAATATCTGAAATCGTGAAGCAACACTAGGAGGAATTTGGGCAATTGAACAGCTTTCCAGTGATTGGGAAAGAACAACTTGATATACCTCACTTCAACATCAACAGCCGTGTCCTCCTCGGTACTGCTGCAATATTTTAAACAAAAAGAGGACAAAGCATTATGTCTCTTTAGGACAGTGAAGCATTTATTACTTCAGTTAAATCCTCCTAAATGCATAAATACAAACAGAAAATGCAGGAAATACATAGCAATCCAGTCAGAATCTGCACCCTTCAACAGAATGAGGATAGCTTTTGGAGAAGTGTGCAGTTCTTTACGCACCTTTCCAATCTGTTTACAGACTGTCAAACACATTAGTTGCCTCTTTGTAAAAGAAATTAGTATAACTGTACCCATCACTTGTTGTTCTCCCCATCCCTCTGTTTTGGAAAATAAATTGACAAAAGGTCCCGTTTAAACATTAACCAATGTTTCTTTTTCAGATGCTGACTGAATTGCTGACCATTTCAAGCTTCTACTGTTTTTACTGCAGAATTCGAGCATTTGCAGTTTCTCTTGTTATCCCTCAAACATACAGCCCATGCTCCAGCTTCACACAAACGGTAGTGCTGTTCCAGAGTGTTTTATCGAGAGGGAGGGGATTTGGTGCTGCAGTTGTGAAATATTGAAAAGATGTGTTTTAAATACACATTACAGCTTTCATTAGACCATTTTGCTAACATTCTTCAGTGTAATGTATATACCTTTAAGGGGGGAACTATCTTTTACAGCTCATGTATACTGCAGTACCGGCAGTGACCACATCTGTATATAGCACTGAGTAGTAATCTGTACAGATCAGTTCCCGTGTGAGCCACGTTGAGTAAACACCTGTTGTACCGTTCTCCTGCAGTCTGTGTCTTATTATACACAGACACAACATTGGCGATGAGGCAAGTTCGAACCTACCTGCAACTCTGCATCACCTCCCGGGGATTCGTTCCTGGAGATCAGTGGATTGGAGGTCAAGGCCAGAGACTCGGGCGTTGACCACGGGCAACCGCCCAGTCATCCAGCAGAGACTTGAGAATTGCGGGGGAGGCTGTCGAGAGCCAGGCTTGGCTTTCCAGTCGAGGTGGTCCAGTGAAATGGGGTGGCAACAGGTAGTGGGCAGACCCTTCCTGGACATCGGCGGGTTAGAGCCCGACCGAGCGGCACAGAAAAGGGCCGAGCAGCGTTGACGGGGGAGAGAGAGAGAGGGCAGAGCGCACAGGGCGCAGCCGGTGTTCAGGGGCTGAGCAGCGTCGAAGAGAGGGAGAGAGAGACGCGCAGAAACCCGCGAGACGCCGCCATTGCCACGAGGACCGCCGAGAGCGGCGTTGGCAGCAGCGCAGGAGAAGCGCGTGAAACCTACAGGCCGCCGCCATTGCCACGAGAACCGCCGGGAGCGGCATTGGCAGCAGCGGGGGAGGAAGGAAAGCGCGGGAGACGGCATTTTAAGCCATTGGGAGACGCCATTTTAAACCACACCCAAAATGCCGAAGAGTGGCAGTATCACCGCGTTTGACAATGAAGTCGAAGATTGGACTAAATATGTCGAATGAATAGAGGTATACTGCAAGGCAAATGAGGTGTCAGATGACAAGAAAGCGTCGGAATTGTTAAATTTAATGGGTGCAAAGACGTATGGTTTATTACGAAATCTAGTAACCCCAACGAAGCCAATGGAAAAGACTTTTGAAGACATAGTAACAATACTACAGGAACATTTAAACCCCACACCGCTGCTGATAGCAGAAAGATTCAAGTTTCACAAATGGAACCAGCATAAGCATGAAAGCAATGCTGATTATTTAACAGAACTGCGCAAACTATCGAAACACTGCCACTTTGGAGCGGGACTGGCAGATACCTTAAGGGACAAGTTTGTGTGTGGGCTTCAAAGTGAAGGAACCCAGAAACGGCTTTTACCTGAAAAGGACCTTACGCTGGAAAAGGCTTTCAGCATTGCGGTATCATATGAAGCAGCAGCACGGGGCGCTGCAGAGATACAACAGAGACCGCAAGAATATGGCACAAATGAAATGTCATATAGAACAGAGAAGTGCTATCGCTGCGGCAGAACAACACACGACCAGAATGATTGCTGGTTCAAAGGCAAAGTGTGCAGACAGTGTGGAAAAGTAGGACACATAGCACGAGTCTGCAGGTCGGGAAAGAAAACCAGCAATAAGAAACCTACCAAAGAAAAGTACAAGAAGGTACATAAGATGACGGAGAATAGTTCAGACGAACAAAAGAGTGATAATGACTCCGAAAGCAGGGAACTGAGTTGTCTGAAACTACATATTGTGATCACAACGGAGGATCACTGAACCATTTGGGTCACTCTCAAGATAGCAGGAGTCCAGGTAAAGATGGAATTGGACACAGGATCAGCCCTAACAGTCATAAACCGATGGGACTACGAGCGGCTATTCTCACACATACCCTTGAGAGACACAAAAATTATTTTGAAGACGTACACGGGGCAAAAAGTCTACCCCAAAGGAAAAATAAGGGTGACCGTTATATATAACGGTAAGGAAACACCAAAACTAGACCTGTATGTATTACAAGATGGAGGACCACCATTACTGGGACGTGAATGGATCCGGAAAATACAACTGGATTGGCATTCCATACAGGCACTGACTGTGGCTGACAAAAAGGATGATGACGTCACACCTGGGCGACTGTCAAAGATCCTAACTGACGCGAAAGAAGTGTTCCAGCAAGGACTCGGAACACTAAAAGGCATGACAGCGACGATTAAAATTGAAGAAAAGGCAAGCCCAAAATTTTTTAAGGCCAGACCGGTACCTTATGCGATCCGCCCAGCCGTCGAAGCAGAGCTGGAGAGTCTGGAATGTTCAGGTGTACTGTCCAAGGTAGACTGGAGCGAGTGGGCTGCACCATCGTCCCTGTGATGAAAAAGTCGTTGAGCAGCACGCCTGGGGAACCAAGGAAGGTTCGCATCTGTGGGGACTTTAAGGTAACAGTGAACCCGGTCCTTCACACCGTACAATACCACTTCTGCGGATTGAAGATATTTTCGCCTCGCTATCTAGAGGGAAACGCTTCACTAAGATTGATCTGGCCCAGGCGTATCTGCAAATGGAGGTAGAAGAAGCATCAAAAAAATACCTCACAATCAACACCCATAAAGGTCTCTACCAATACAACCGGCTGGTATTCGGGGTAGCATCAGCTCCGGCTATTTGGCAGAGGGCAATGGAAGAAGTCCTGCAAGGGATCCCAGGGACCCAGTGTTATTTGGACGACATCCTGGTCACGGGCGAAAATGACAGTGATCACCTTGCCAACCTGGAGCAGGTGCTCACTAGATTGCAGGAATATGGGCTCCGAGCTAACCGCCCCAAATGCGAGTTTTTTAGAAAACAGATCTCGTATTGTGGCCACATTATTGATAAAGAGGGGTTACATAAGTCCCCAGAGAAGATTGAGGCAGTAGTCAAGGCTCCAGCACCGGAAAATGTGTCACAACTGAGGTCGTTCCTCGGGCTGGTAAACTACTACCATAAGTTCTTCCCAAATTTGTCTACAATACTACACCCACTGAGCATCCTACTGCAAACTGGGGTGCCATGGAAGTGGAGTGACGAATGTAGACGAGCTTTCCAGAAGAGCAAAACACTAATCACATCGAAAGAGGTATTGGCCCATTACAACCCGGCATTACCAATTCAGTTGGCATGTGATGCGTCACCCTATGGCATTGGGGCGGTGCTGTCGCACAAATTCTCGGACGGCTCAGAGAGGCCAATAGCTTTTGCGTCACGATCACTAACCTCAGCCGAGCATAACTACGCCCAGATTGACAGGGAGGCCCTCAGCCTAGTGTGGGGAGTGAAAAAGTTCAATCACTATCTGCACGGGCAGAAATTCACCTTGCTGACTGATCACCAGCCTCTTGTCTCCATTTTTAATCCGAAGAAGGGCGTTCCGGTGATGACTGCGCAACGACTACAAAGATGGTCACTTTTTCTAGGGGCGCACCACTATGAGATTGAATATAAGGGCACGAAACAGCATGGAAATGCTGATGGGCTATCACGCGTGCCACTGCCTACTGCGGAGGAAGCACCAGCAGTGGATCCTGTCGAAATATTCCATTCGACGATAGTTGAATACCTACCGGTAACTAACGCTTGTATCGAAAAGGAAACCTGAAATGACCCGACACTGTCTCAGGTATATGATTTGACGGTGAAGGGATGGCCAGCACATGGCGACTCACTGTTGCTAGCATTCTCGACAAGGAGAGAACAGCTGTCAGTGTGCCGGGGGACCTTGATGTGTGGATCCCGAGTGGTAATTCCACCCAAGTTAAGGGATAGAGTGCTCAATGAGCTTCATGAGGGTCATCTGGGAGGGGTAAAAATGAAAAGCCTAGCCAGGGCTTATGTGTGGTGGCCGGGAATCGATAAACAAATTGAGGACCTGACCAAGAGCTGCTCAGGATGCCAGAAAGTCCAAAATGCACCACCACAGGCCCCTCTACACCCATGGGAGTGGCCCTCATCTCCATGGCAACGGGTGCATATTGATTTTGCTGGTCCATTCATGGACTCAATGTTTTTAATAGCCATGGATGCGCACTCGAAATGGCCTGAGGTCATCAAAATGTCCTCCACCACCACGGAGAAAACTATTGCAGTCCTACGGGCCATTTTTGCCAGGAATGGCTTGCCAGAGCAGATTTGCTCCGACAACGGACCACAGTTTGTGTCTGAAGAGTTCCGGAGGTTCTTGAAAAAGAATGGGGTAAGGTATTACACATCCGCCCCATATCATCCAGCCACAAATGGATTGGCTGAGAGGTTCGTACAAACCTTTAAGAAGGCAATAAAGGCTATGTACAATGACAACATTCCGCTGCAGCACAAGGTGGACAATTTCCTGTTCGCCTACCGGAATGCAACACATGCAGTCACCAACCAGGCCCCAGCCATGATGTTCTTTAACCGAAGGTTAAGATCTCGCCTGGATTTGCTCAGACCAAACGTACGAAGAGATGTTGAGAGTAAGCAATTCCAGCACATCCATGAGAAGCCAACAAGGAGCTTCAATGTAGGGCAACCAGTCTTGGCCCGCGACTACCGAACAGAAAAATGGCAGCCAGGAACACTATGCACACGGCAGGGCCCACTAATGTACACAGTGGACGTTGGGGAGAGCATTGTGAGACGCCATGCTGACCAGATCCTAGAGTCACAGGAACAAGTCAACCCCATGCCTCGTCCATACATACCTGGTGATGAACCTGACGTACAGGTCGCATCTACCCCAGAAACAGTAGCATCGGATGCTGATGAACCAACCGACGACAGGGGGCCAGAATCGCCTCCGCACCAAGAGCAAGACACTCGGGAAAGGCGCTATCCAGAAAGGATCAGGGAGCCTCCCCAAAGACTGAATATATAAATAGACTATTTTCAGCTAATGTTGCATGTTAAAAGTGTTAATTGTAATTAGTTTGATATTTAATTGTTAAATGAGTGTTGTGGTACTGTTAATCTAAAAGGGGAGGAATTGTAATGTATATATATACCTTTAAGGGGGGAACTATCTTTTACAGCTCATGTATACTGCAGTACCGGCTGTGACCACACCTGTATATAGCACTGAGTAGTAATCTGTACAGATCAGTTCCCGTGTGAGCCACGTTGAGTAAACACCTGTTGTACCGTTCTCCTGCAGTCTGTGTCTTATTATACACAGACACAACATTCAGTACCTGCCATTTTATTTTGGGGAGGGTTGGAGGAAGAGTACTGTTAACATGTCCTCAGCTCAAATTGAAATAATTATTTGAGGTTTGCAAGAACACTGGGTGGAACACATTATAGTGATTTTAAGATTAAAGTATTAAAGGTCTTACAGATAAAATGCTTTATTATGAAATTAATTCATCTGCTTTAACTGATCTGTTCCAAACCTACCGCCCAGAATTTGTTCATCCCCGTTTGGCATAAAAATGAAACAAAAAAGGTAACTCAACATTGGCTAACAGGGGAAATTAGGGATAGCATAAGATCCAAGGAGAGGACATATAAATTGGCCAGAAAAAGCAGCAAACCTGAGGATTGGGAGCAGTTTAGGATTCAGCAAAGGAGGACAAAGGGATTAATTAAGAGGGGGAAAATAGAGTATGAGAATAAGCTTGCAGGGAACATAAAAACTGACTGTAAAAACTTCTATAGATATGTGAAGAGAAAAAGATTGGTAAAGTCAAGCATAGGTCCCTTGCAGTCAGAATCAGGGGAATTTATAATGGGGAACAAAGGCATGGCTGACCAATTAAATACATACTTTGGTTCTGTCTTCACAAAGGAGGACACAAATAAACTCCCAGAGATGTCAGGGAACATAGGCTCTAATGTGAGGGAGGAACTGAATGAAATCAGTATTTGTAGGGAAATGGTGTTAGGGAAATTGATGGGATTGAAGGCCGATAAATCCCCAGGGCCTGATAATCTACATCCTAGGGTACTTAAGGAAGTGGCCCTAGAAATAGTAGATGCATTGCTGGTCATCTTCCAAAATTCTATAGACACTGGAACAGTTCCCATGGATTGAAGGGTAGCTAATGTAATCCCACTATTTAAAAAAGGTGGTAGAGAAAAAATGGGGAATTATAGACTGGTAAGCCTGACATAGGTAGTGGGGAAAATGCTAGAGTCCATTATAAAAGATGGAATAGCAGAGCACTTGGAAAACAGTGACAGGATCGGACAAAGTCAACATGGATTTACAAAAGGTAAATCATGCTCGACTAATCTACTGGAATTTTTTGAGGATGTAACTGGTCGAATAGATAAGGGAGAACCAGTGGATGTGTATTTGGACTTTCAGAAGGCTTTCGATAAGGTCCCGCATAAGAGACTAGTGTGCAAAGTTAAAGCACATGGGATTGGGGGTAAGGTACTGACTTGGATAGAAAACTGGTTGGCAGACAGGAAGCAAAGAGTTGGAATAAACGGGTCTTTTTCCGAGTGGCAGGTAGTGACTAATGGGGTACCGCAGGGATTGGTGCTTGGACCCCAGTTAGTCACAATATATATTAATGATCTAGACAAGGGAACTAGATGTAATATCTCCAAGTTTGCAGATGACACAAAGCTGGGTGGGCGTGTGTGCTGTAAGGAGGATGCAGAGAAACTCCAGTATGATTTGGACAGGTTGGGCGATTGGGCAGATGCAGTATAATGTGGATAAATGCGAGGTTATCCACTTTGGTGGCAAAAACAGGAAGGCAGATTATTAGCTGAACGGCAATAGATTGGGAAAAGGGGAAGTGCAACGAGACCTGGGTGTCCTTGTGCACCAGTCGCTGAAGGTAAGCATGCAGGTGCAGCAGGCGGTTAAGAAGGCAAATGGTATACTGGCCATCATAGCGAGAGGGTTCGAGTACATGAGCAAAGATGTCTTGCTGCAGTTGTACAGGACCTTGTTTAGACCACACCTTGAGTATTGTGTGCAGTTTTGGTCGCCTTATCTGAGGAAGGATGTTCTTGCCATGGAGGGAGTGCAGCGAAGATTCACCAGACTGATACCTGGGATGGCAGGAATGACGTATGAAGAGAGATTGAATCGATTAGGCCTGATATTCGCCACAGTTTAGAAGAATGAGAGGGGATCTCATTGAAACTTATAAAATTCTAACAGGACTAGACGGAGTAGATGCAGGAAGGCTGTTCCCGATGGCGAGGGAGTCCAGAACCAGGGGTCACAGTCTAAGGATAAGGGGTAAGCCATTTAGGACAGAGATGAGGAGGAATTTCTTCACCCAGAGAGTGGTGAACCTGTGGAATTCTCTACCACAGAAGGCAGTTGAGGCCAATTCATTAAATATATTCAAGAAGGAGTTAGATATATTTCTTAAGGCTAAGGGGATCAAGGGATATGGGGAGAAAGCAGGGACAGGGTACTGAATTTGGATGATCAGCCATGATTGCATTGAATGGCGGAGCAGGCTCGAGGGGCCGAATGGCCTACTCCTGCTCCTATCTTCTATGTTTCTATGTTTATAAAATCAGCCAATGGAAGCTCATCCTTTGAAATAATAAACCTCTCAGTACAATATAATTGAACTCCTTATAATTAGACAGTCACAATTTATTTTATGGTGACACGTTTTACAACAAAGTTCCCAGTTAGTATGCTGCAATAGGTAGAATTAAGAGTAATTTTTATGAACTTGTGTTAACAAGAGTAGTGCGAATGTGGAACTTGCTACCATGTGGAGTGATGGAGGTGAATAGCATTTAAGGGGAAGCTAGATAAGTACATGAGGGAGGAAGGAATGGAAGGATATGATGATAGGGTGAGATGAAATAAATAGACCAGGATGAGGCTCATGTGGAACATAAACACCGGCATAGACGGCCGAATGGCACACAAAGAAGTTAATTCTGTGGTGTAAATTTGATATAATCCTTTGTAAAAATCTTAGTTTACTTAATTTTAACTACAACAGATACACACCAAATGTAATGTTATATCTGTTGGTCTTCATCCCATATTATGCTCAATGCATTACCATATCTTTCTATCCATTTCCATGCTCCCAAAAAATGATGCATGATGAGCCAAATCTTGATATATGAATTAGAGCGCAAAATATCTGCATCTGTGCTTGCAGCACATATTGGGAAATTGCACATCACGGCATGTGATTTTCCATCCATTAATTTTAATGAATGAAATGTCACAGGTGATGTGCACTGGGAGTGCAGACATAGAAAATTTACCCTTAGATTTATGTCTATTTTTTTTATGCAAGCCTAATTTCACAAGATATCCTATTCAACAGAATTATCTTTAGCCTGTTGAAAATCCATCTAGATACACATACCAAAGGTTAGTACTGTATATCAATTTCCCATACTTGACTAATTTATCTTGGAAAGTTGCATTAACATTTTTAAATGGGCATCAATTACTCAGAAACACCAAAATAAAGGGAAGCTGACAGTTCTTAAACTTTAGTGAGGTGTTTCAGATGAATGGGGGTGGGGGCAAGAGTGTTGAGCAGAAGTGCTAGGCTGGAATGATATCAGAATGTTCAAAGAAAAATCACAGCATTTGACAGGACCACCTCAGTGTCGTCCAGGTTGTACACTGCCAGCAACTGCTCCTCTTCTTACAGAATCAAGGGCACGAGCAAGCATTAAACTGAAGTGATAAATCATTTATAGAGGAACACAATAAAAAAAAAACAACTCCGTCTGTTTATAAACCACCAATCCATGGAAATAAACAGCATGTGGTGATGAACAAGTCAGAGTCTGATAAAGAGAAGTTGAAGAAAATCATCATTTTTTTAAGCTTGTCCTGTAACTGTGCATCTAAAGCTGAAGGAAATTGGGGCAGTGAAGTATAGTAAACAGAATTGGAGACCATACCTGCCTTCGCCTTCCATGGGTTCATTATCAGGAATGCTGGAGGAGCATAAAGGAGAACAAGTTAGAAAAAAAGAACGTTTGTTCATGTACAAATAGAAACAAAGAAGAAAGAACTTGCCTTTATATAGCGCCATTCACAACTTCAGGAGGTCTCAAAGTGCTTTACAGCCAATGAAGTACTTTTGAAGTGTAGTCACTATTGTAATGTAGGAAACACAGCAGCCAATTTGCGCACAGCAAGGTCCCACAAATAGCAAATAAATAAATGACTAGATCATTTATTTTTAGGTGTTAGTTGAGGGATAAATGTTGTCCAGAACACTGGGAAAAATCCCCAACTATTCAGCGAATAGTACTTTGGGATCTTTTCCGGTTCACCCGAGAAGGGACGTAGATATCAGCAAGGCAAAAATAGAATCCATATGGATAGAGATAAAAGATAATAAAGGATCAATCACACTAATAGTGAAATGGAGATGGGGGAAGAACTATACAGACAAATTAGAGAAATGAGTAAAAGACATAGAATAATAATCATGGGGGATTTCAACTACCCCGATATTAATTGGACTAGTTAGGTAAAGGGGATAAGGGAATGGAGTTCCTACAATGTCCACAGGACTCCTTTCTAAACCAATATGTAAAAAGCCCAACAAGGGAGGATTTGTTATTGGATCTAGTTATGGGGAATGAGCCAGAGCAGATAAGAGAAGTAAAAGTAAGGGGACATATAGGCAATAGTGGCCATAATATAATATGCTTTAAGATGACAATAGAGAAGGACATAAGAATGACAAAAACCAAGTTAATAGATTGGAGAAATGCTGATTTTGAGGGGCTGAGAATAGAACTTGGGAAGATAAAATGGCCAACAATATTAGCAAACAACGATGTAGAACGACAATGGGAAACATTTAAAACGATATTCAACAGAGTGCAGGAAAAATATATTCCGCTAAAAGGAAAGAACAAACTAAACATTAATGAGACTCCATGAATAAATAAACATATAAGAAAACAATTGAGGGTAAGGAAAGAGGCATACATTAAATACATAGACAGCAGAGGAGTGCATGATAAGAGAGACTATGAAGAGATTAGGAGAGAAGTCAAAAAAAAACAATTAGGAAGGCAAAAAGGAACTAAGAAATTAAATGATCAAGGAACATAAAACAAAATAGTAAAATATTTTACAGGCACATCAATAAAAAAAGGAAGGTTGGGATGGGAATAGGGCCATTAAGGGATGGCCAGGACAACACCACAGGTAACGATAGGGAGTTGGCAGAAATATTAAATCATTATTCTGCTTTGGTATTTACCAGGGAGATAGAACAGGTGGACATGGCATTGGACAATGAGGTGAGTAATGAGATAAGTGCATTTAAAATAAAAAAGGGGATATATTAAATAAACTAATCAAACTCAAAGAGTTTTGGATACTGTTGGGGGGGATGACTCACCAGGGGAAGGCAGCAGCAGCCAACTTGCTGGCACTGGGGGTGCTCCTGCTGCCCAGGAAGGGGGGAAAAAGAGTGGGAGAGCAATAGTGGTAGGGGATTCTATAGTAAGGGGAACAGATAGGCATTTCTGTGGCCGTAGACGTGAATCCAGGATGGTTTGTTGCCTCCCTGGTGCCAGGGTCAAGGATATCACTGAGCGGCTGCAGGGCATTCTGGAGGGGGAGGGTGAACAGCCAGAGGTCGTGGTCCACGTTGGTACCAACGACATAGGTAAAAAGAGGGATGAGGTCCTGCAGCAAGAATTTAAGGAGCTAGGTGAAGGATTAAAGAGCAGGACCTCAAAGGTTGTAATCTCTGGATTACTCCCCGTGCCACGTGCTAGTGGGTATAGGAATAGGAAGATAGAACAGATGAATGCGTGGCTAAAGGGATGGTGCAGGGGGGAGGGCTTTAGTTTCCTGGATCACTGGGTCTGCTTCTGGGAAAGGTGGGACTTGTACAAGTCGGACGGTTTACACCTGAACCAGAGGGGAACCAATGTCCTTGCGGGGAGGTTTGCTAGCACTGCTGGGGGGGGGTTTAAACTAACTTGGCAGGGGGATGGGGTACAGAGTGGAGCTATAGTAGGGGGTGATTTACAGCCAAATACAGAGGAAAAAACAAGTCAGCTGGGAAGGCAGAGCAAATATGTGAAGGCAAAAGGGAATATGGCAGGGCTGGAAGGCATTTATTTTAATGCAAGGAGTCTTGCAAATAAGGTGGATGAACTGAAGTTGTTGTTGAACACATGGGAGTACGATATTGTTGCTATCACGGAGACATGGTTGAGGGAGGGTCAGGACTGGCAGCTCAATATTCCGGGGTATAGAATCTTCAGGCGAGACAGAGGGGGGTGTAAAAGGGGAGGGGGTGTTGCAATATTAATTAAGGAGTCAATTACTGCTGTAAGGAGGGACGATATATTAGCGGGTTCCTCTAATGAGGCCATATGGGTAGAACTTAAAAACAAAAAGGGGGCAAGCACTTTGCTGGGAGTGTACTATAGGCCCCCAAACAGTCAGGGGGAGATAGAGGAACAGATATGTAGGCAAATCTCAGAGAAGTGCGAAAATAATAGGGTAATAATAGTGGGGGATTTCAACTTCCCCAATATAAATTGGGATAGTCAGAGTGTGAAAGGCTTAGAGGGTGCAGAATTCTTAAAGTGCATCCAGGAGAGCTTTTTGAGCCAACATGTAGAAAGTCCTACAAGAGAGGGGGCGGTACTGGACCTAATTCTGGGGAATGTAGCCGGGCAAGTGGTGGAAGTATCAGTAGGAGAGCATTTTGGCGACAGTGACCATAATTCGGTGAGATTTAAGGTGGTCATGGAAAAAGACAAAGACGGCCCGGAAATAAGGGTTCTAAATTGGGGGAAGGCCGATTTTAATATGATAAGGCAGGATCTGGCCAAAGTGGACTGGGAGCAGCTACTTATAGGAAAATCCACATCAAAGCAGTGGGAGACTTTCAGAAGGGAAATAGAGAGAGTACAGCGCCAACATGTTCCTGTAATGGTCAAGGGTGGGACCAACAAGCAAAGGGAACCTTGGATGACAAGGGATATACAAAAATGCATTAGAAATAAAAGGGGGGCTTTTGGCAGTTACAAAAGACTAAAGACGGAAGAAGCCCTAGAGGAGTATAAAAAGTGCAGGGGCATACTTAAAAAAGAAATTAGGAGGGCGAGGAGGGGCCATGAAATAACACTGGCGAGCAAAATAAAGGAAAATCCTAAGATGTTTTATAAGTATATTAAGGGCAAGAGGATAACCAGGGAAAGGGTAGGGCCCATTAGGGACCAAAGTGGCAATCTGTGTGTAGAGCCAGATGATGTAGGCGGGGTTTTAAATGAATTTTTTGCATCTGTGTTCACTATGGAGAAAGACGATGCAGACATAGAAATCGGGCAAGGGGACTGTGGCATACTTGAACATATTAGCATCGAGAGGGAGGAGGTGCTAACGGTTTTAGCAGGCCAAAAAGTGGATAAATCCCCAGGCCCGGACGAGATGTATCCCAGGCTGCTGTGGGAGGCAAAGGAGGAGATTGCAGGGGCTCTGACACAAATTTTCAGAACCTCTCTGGCCACAGGGGATGTACCAGAGGACTGGAGAACAGCTAATGTAGTACCATTATACAAGAAGGGTAGCAGGGATAAACCAGGGAATTACAGGCCAGTGAGCCTAACATCTGTGGTAGGGAAATTATTGGAAAAAATTCTGAGGGACAAAATTAGTCTCCACTTGGAGAGGCAAGGATTAATCGGGGATAGTCAGCATGGCTTTGTCAAGGGTAAATCATGTCTGACAAATCTGATTGAATTTTTCGAGGGGGTGACTAGGGGGGTGGATGAGGGAAATGCTGTGGATGTGGTTTACATGGACTTCAGTAAAGCCTTTGACAAAGTCCCGCATAGGAGACTGGTCAAGAAGGTAAGAGCCCATGGGATCCAGGGTGCCTTGGTGCGTTGGATCCTAAACTGGCTGAGTGGCAGGAGGCAGAGGGTGATGGTCGAAGGTTGCTTTTGTGACTGGAAGCCTGTGTCCAGTGGGGTACCTCAGGGATCGGTGCTGGGTCCCTTGCTGTTTGTGATCTACATAAATGATTTGGATGAGAATGTAAAAGGTATGATCAGCAAGTTCGCAGATGACACGAAAATTGGTGGGGTGGTCAATTGCGAGGAGGAAAGCCTCAGGCTACAGGACGATATAAACGGGTTGGTCAGATGGGCGGAAAAGTGGCAAATGGAATTTAACCCTGAAAAGTGCGAGGTGATGCATTTTGGACGGACAAATAAGGCAAGGGAGTACACAATGAGTGGTAGGACCCTAGGAAGTACAGAGGGTCAGAGGGACCTTGGTGTACATGTACATAGATCCCTGAAGGCAGCAGAACAGGTAGATAAGGTGGTTAAAAAGGCATATGGGATACTTGCCTTCATTAGCCGAGGCATAGAATATAAGAGCAGGGAGGTTATGATGGAGCTGTACAAAACGCTGGTGAGGCCACAGCTGGAGTACTGTGTGCAGTTCTGGTCGCCTCACTATAGGAAGGATGTGAGTGCTTTGGAGAGGGTGCAGAGAAGATTCACCAGGATGTTACCTGGGATGGAGCGCCTCAGCTATGAAGAAAGACTAAACAGGCTGGGGTTGTTTTCCTTGGAGCAAAGAAGGCTGAGGGGGGACCTGATTGAGGTGTACAAAATGATGAGGGGCATAGATAGGGTAGACAAAGAGGAACTTTTCCCCTTAGTAGGGGGGTCAATAACAAGGGGGCATAGATTCAGGGTAAGGGGCAGGAGATTTAGAGGGGATTTGAGGAGGAACTTTTTCACCCAGAGGGTGGTTGGAATGTGGAACTCAATGCCCAAAAGGATGGTAGAGGCAGGATCCCTCACAACATTCAAGAAGCATTTGGATGAGCACTTGGAATGCCAATGCATACAAGGCTATGGACCAAATGCTGGAAAATGGGATTAGACTGGACAGGGATGGATGGGCGGCGCAGACACGATGGGCCGAAGGGCCTCTTTCTGTGCTGTAAAACTCTATGACTCTATGACTCTATGACTAAAGAGGATAAAACCCCTGGTCTGGATGGATTGCATTCATGTATTTTAAAATAATCTAGGGAAGAGATAGCAGAGGCATTACTACACATATTTAATAATTTGTTAGAAAAAGGTGTAGTGCCAGAGGACTGGCGGATAGCTAACATAATACCTATATTTAAGAAGAGAGATAAAACATGCCCAGGGAATTATAAACCAGTCAGCTTAACATCGTTGGTAGGAAAATTAATGGAATCCCTACTAAAGGAGAGAATAGAAAAACATCTAGAAACAAAAAGTATAATAACGAATAGTCAGCATGGATTTCAAAAGGTCACCATATTATAAAAAGGATATAGAGGCACTGGAGAGGGTGCAGAGAAGATTTACAAGGATGATACCAGAAATGCGAGGGTATACATATCAGGAAAGGATGAACAGACTGGGTCTCTTTTCTCTTGAATAAAGAAGGCTGAGGGGTGACCTAATAGAGGTCTTTAAAATTATGAAAGGTTTTGATAGAGTGGATACAGAGAGAATGTTTCCACTTGTGGAGAAGAGCATAACTAGAGGTCATCAGTATAAGAAAGTCACCAAGAAATCCAATAGGGAATTCAGAAGAAACATCTTTACCCAAAGAGTGGTGAGAATGTGGAACTCGCTACCACAGGGAGTGGTTAAAGCGAATAGTATCGATGCATTTAAGGGGAGGCTGGACAAACATCTGAGGGAAAAGGGACTAGAGGGTTATGCTGACAGATTTAGATGAGGAAAGACGGGAGGAGGCTCAAGTGGAGCATAAATTCCGGCATAGACTGGTTGGGCCGAATGGTTGGTTTCTGTGCCGTATATCCTATGTAATGTAACCCTATGTAATGTAAAGGCAGACAGGGCCTCAATTTAGCGTCTCATCCAAAAGACAGGTGTAATGAATAAAGATACCATATAAAAGTGCTTGGTGTGAGGGCAGAGTGAACACTGGCAGGAAACAAGCACTTAGCCTTGATTCCTCATATACTGAATTCCCAAAGAGCTGGGGCGAGTAGGGGCAAGGTTTCACTGATTACAATTGTTTTGTCTCCTTATTGCTAAAAATACAATCTGGGATAGTAGTTTGTGAATATCATTTAGTTTACAGAGTAAAGCAAAACTGGCTCTGGACTAACAAGATCTCAAGACCATTCATGAAGCACACACCTATGGCTAATTACAACGGATTCAACATATTACTGAAGCCCTGAGAATTCAGGACACAACTTAATAGCATTCAGCAGGACCGATACCTGTTCCAGTAGACATTTCCAGAATTCTTTTGCATTTCTCCAAGAGCTGCCAAGAGCAGAGAAGATTTGCCACACCCGACCTGACCAACTATCATGGTTAGCTGTCCTGAAAAAAAAAGGGAAACCTTTCAGCTTCACATTACCTGTACATTACTTCAGCGCTTACTGCACTTTGGGTTGTTTCCGGCCAGTGAACAGGTAATGAGGATGGAATGTTGGCTCTTGTTTAGTTTCTCTATACAGCTAATAACCAAAATGCACAAATACTCATGAAAATGTGGACTTGGATGAGAAAGAAAGGAAACATTCAAGTGATGGATGCAATGCAGAGAAGAGCCACGGGGCTAGTGTCAGGGGTCTGAGTTATGAGGAAAGACTGGAAAGGCTTGGCATTTTCAGCCTGGAAAGGAGGTATCTGAGAGCTGACCTTATAAAGGATATATGATCGTAAATTGTATGGAAACGGCGAATCCAAAAAATTACTATGAATCAGTCTTGTCCAATAGAAATCACTGACTAGCCACAGGTGTGTCTCCAGTGACACTGTTTTGGCCACATGCACTAATTTAAGTACAAAATGCCTTACATACACTCACACAATATACTGTAGGTAAATGTACTTCACATGTGTGTATTTACTTTATAAACATTTACCATTATTCAGTGCAAAACTTTAGTCTTTCCCTTGAAATTCTGCCATGAATTTATCAGACAGAGCACATCTTTGTGCAGCTTCTAGATTTTTGGCCAGCAGCCTCGAGTGGTACTTTAACTTACTCAGATTCATTGATGAGAATGTTGACTCGCATAACAAAAATATCCATTCAGAACACGGTTGGATGCTGCTTGCCCACTGTCATGACGTGTCCTATTGGAGCTGCTCATTATTGGTTCGGCTTGCTTTCTTCTGCTGGCCTGGAGTGATTATTCCGATTGGTCAAGCTGAGCACGATGACAGCTCCCCTCTCCATACAATATGGTTGGTAATTCTATGGTGCTGATATGGACAGTGTCTATTACTCATTTTTTATTTACTAATCATAAATGCAATTATTTGTATCTGGATTCCCAATTAGCCACATGTGGCAAGTGGCTAATGTATTGGACAATACTGCTATAAATTAAACCGTGAGAGTAGAACAAGGGACACAGGTTCAAACTAGTAAAAGGTAACTTCAGGGCTGATATAAGAGTGTTCTTCTTCTTACAGAGAATGATCGACACTTGGAATGGACTTCTGGGCAAAGTGGTAGAGGTGGAAATCCTGGAATTATTTAAGAAACAACTAGAGGCAGCAATGGGGGAGTGAGTAGGGTTGTTCTGGATGGATGTGTTAGAAAGGGTTGAGTGACCATCCTCATCCATAGGTATCTTGTGATCTTGAAATATGAGCTACAAAATGTAACTTTGCACCCATAAACCATCCCTTCTATAAACATGTTACGTGACATGGTGATGACATTTCCAGTGGACCAACTGTCATTCAAGAATAATACTGTTAGAATATTTGAAGAAACACACCAGGGCAGTTAATCTCAACACCATCTCCAGGATCATCAGAGGTTTTATTTGAGCCATCTGAAAAAACACTACTGTTGTCCAAATGTTCAAGCAGTTCACCTGAGTTCAAAAGGACAACAGCTTCCCTGATGGCCTTCTTCAGTGCTCAACCTAATAGTTTCCTCTACACCATTTCCCATTTTGGATACACACTTTTTATTTTGATCTAAAACATGCAGAAACCTATTATGCTTAACAGTTTCCAAACTACACGGGTACAGTTTCTGTTTGCCTGTATGGAGTGCAAACCTTCTTCCCATCACCCCAGCAGAAAGCTTAGGCATAGGTTGGCAGAGCATAGGGTTACTTCTGGAGGTTAACATGTTAAAATTATGCAATTTACCAGCACAGAGCACTGGCAAGCTTTCCACTGCTTGTCCAGGTGGGATCACTCTCCCCCATTTGGGCATTGGCTTACAGGGTTATCTGGAACCACGTGGGAAGATTCCTAATGCCTGGTCTATCCCGCCAAGTTTTATTAGTGAGCCAGGTTGGCTGGAGCAATCTGGAGCTGCCTGGCTCAAGGAGCAGATAACTGAATCTACCATGGAAGGTTGACTCATTTCTAATGTTCTATCACCAGGCATGCCATCTTGACCCCAAAGAAACCCTGCTTACCTCCCTTCAAGGAGGACTGTCATTAGTTGGTTATTAGGCAACTGAAAAACTCCAGGTTAATTCCTTGTTAGGCAGACAGTGGACACAAGGAACTTTTCTTGAGTGGTATGGTAGACAGCATTACTCACTGTAAAATCTGAAAGTCCATAACCACCATCCTCCTAACATTATCAATGATACACTGCATAACCCATTGAACGATGAGGTGCAGAGCAGCAAGTCCTTACCTCTTTACAATGCTATCATGGTAGGTACTGAATCCTGTATATACACAAACACATATTCTCATGCCCAGCCTCCAGTTAACACCTTCCAACTGCCATCATCCCAAGTTGCAGACTTTCTTCATCAGTTATATGACAGTCATCATCTTTCCACATGGTCAAAGGATCCATGCAATACAACCTGCAATGTGCCTGGCACCTTGATGTTTTAGATGACTACAGTTTAAAGGTCCATGGGGGTAATTTTATCTTTTGGTGATAGAGTAAATCAAATGATGATGGAAAGGTTGCCCGTTATACGTCTCTCCCACTTTTTGTTTCCAGAAAATCAGGAGAGGTGTATAACAGGCAGCCAATCCGATATCGCCCATTTTACACTTAAAGTTAAAATGACCCTAATATGTGTTAAATTGTAGGCAGTTTTTGACTAACTAGAAACTGACTTTAAACTGGCCAAACTCATTCTGCACAGGACTCTGCCAGGCAGCACAAACAAGAGATATTCACACTATCGGTGCCAGCTGGATTCAATCCTTAGGGCTGGCTTTTACCAGTCCTGAGGAGGTGGGTTTGCAGGGAAAATCAAAAAGAATGGGGGCGGGTCCCGAACCTGCTCCCAACCCGCTTCCAACCAATCTTCCCGGGAGTTGGGTCCCCCGATTTGCGCAGGGACCTAACTCCTAGCGGCGGGAAGAGGATATTTCCTATTTTGAGACTTCTGCTGCGGGCTTCCCGATGTCAGGCAACCCCGCCAGGGTAAGTGAGGTGTGCTGTGGGTCTGGTGAAATGTTTGTGTATAGATGACAGCTGCAGAAGTGGTGTGAAGGATCCAATGGAACACTGGTGAGTATCAGAGGTATGGAAATGTTGGGAAAGTCATTTTTAATGTGTTTACATTTTTCTGTAGGTGACAAGCTTTGAAGTGTTTGTGTGGCCTCACTTCATTTTGTGAAGTGACAGATCGCTCCTGTACCCTCACCTGCAGCTGCCACCTGTTTCATCCTAAGGAGAGAGTCACTGGAGAGCCTGGATGCAAGGGCTCACCTTTGTACAGTGATTGTCAGTGTTTGACAGCACCTCAATCCTGTTAAACATTGTCAAATCATCTGTCAAAAATAAATGGTTCATGTCCCATTAAGAAAACCGGCAGATGAAGCGTCATGAACTGACGTCATCTGACACCAGC
The DNA here is from genome assembly GCF_052327205.1 of Somniosus microcephalus. Taxonomy (NCBI): domain Eukaryota; kingdom Metazoa; phylum Chordata; class Chondrichthyes; order Squaliformes; family Somniosidae; genus Somniosus; species Somniosus microcephalus. The sequence continues at coordinate 56,761,339 of NC_141001.1, read as the reverse complement.
TTTCCCTTAATTGGCCAGCAAGCCCGCAGGGTGGGTTTAACAAGGCCAATCAGGGGAAAATAGCGTCTGTGCATCGGACGTCACTGGGGGCGGGACTAGAACCTGGAAGGCAGCAGTCCTGCCCCCAACTCGTCTCGGCAGGTAAAATCCAGCCCTTAGTCTCAGAACAATGTTTTAATCAACTACACCAGTCAAACCCCAGCATTTTCTTCTCCCTGGAAACAGTACATTTCATGACATTTTAGAGACAAATTTAACCCAATACCTTTGGGAGTATCCAAAGATACACTTTGAACAGTGCATTTATAGCCTGTAATGTCACAGCAATCAGCTATTTTGCTAATTTCATTGTCAAAACTCACCATATCACTAATATGTTGACTGCATTACTATCCTTGTATTTTACTTAAGTAAATGTTTGAGCATTGAAAGCAGCACCTTTCCATAGATAATAAATACAACAGCCCCAAAATTGTCTGGGGACACGACCTAGGAGTTACGCAGGGATCATGCCTGCCTGTGCGCTCCAGCATTGTCCCATCACAGTATATAAAGTCAGGGATAGGGCACCGAATTAGCATGGGCCCAGCAGGCACTTGTGCTATTATGAGCTTACCTTGGGTGCCCATCAGCCGAAATAGGCCAATAGGCCAAAAGCTCTGCCATCTGCTGCCATCTAGGGGTGCGGGTACCTGGCTTCCCTCAACCCCACCCCGCGCTGCAATGGAGTAATGATGTTTTTGGTTTTTTTAGCCCTCTTACAGGTGGCTGATAATGAGGATTTTAATTGTTTAAAAAAAAAATGACCCACTTTAGGTGGGGTCCATTTTCACCTTTCAGGAAGCTGCTATGTCTCATCTCACTGGGTGTACCAGCCTTCACACATACTGGGTCTCACTAAGGCCGTGGAACTGACGACTCCAGTGTAGTGGGTCCCCATTCTCTGGCCCTGTCTCCTTTGATGTGGGGAAATATGTTTGGTTGGATGGAGGTTCCACCCCAGATAAGGCCTCTTGGAAACTACCTGTGAAGGTCTGGACCCATCATATTTGAATTCTGGTCTATTTCTCATGCATTTTATGGAGTTATAGTGGGAGTGTGCTGGAAAGCCTGCACATTTTCAGAGCCCATATTCCAATGTTGTATTGATAAAATATTATAAATCAATTCACTGTTTAATGCTAAGCCCCAGTTTTAGAATCATGGCTACCTCTGTTTCCATTTCAGAATCCATAAACAAAGACAGATCATGGAGATTTGTGGCAGTTGCATTAATGGGGGTTCAAGGCAAAGTGAACTTGAGAGTTCACTGGTTCCTGTTTTCATGGTTTGCCACACATTTGCAAGAATTCTATGCACCTCACAATGTGAATTTTGGCATTGCCACAGCTCAGCTGAACAGCACTTCCAGATTTAATAGAACAGAAAGTACAACACCTGATATCATTAGCTACAACTCTACACTATCCACAGGTAAAAGGAGCTGATTAGTGTATTTTCATAATTGATAATTTAATTCATACCATGAGGAATCTTGATATCAATGTTAGACAAAGTTGGGGTTCCATCAGACGTCCAGGTAAAGAATCCATTTGTCACCTGCATTCATATAAAAATATATTAGAAAAATTTATAAAATACAATTAGCTCTTAAACATCAGGGGGGAGAAATTCGGTATCGCCCCATTTGGAGCGCAATTATCGGCCGGGCGCAAAATTTAGCACCTGGCACTAATTATCGCCTCCGACTGCAAACTTGGCTTCTATCGCCCCTGGAGGCGATTGGAGCGCTAAATCAGGCGCAACACTCTCTTAAGGCACTAACGCCGAGGAGCGAGGCGCTACCTCAGAGCGCTGGCAAAGCTCATGTGATGTCAGTTAGCAATGGAACACAGACACACTGGCGCCGGCCAGTTCTTAAAGGGGATTGGGTCGATCTTGCTCTCCATCCACATCCTGCTCATTGCAGCCTTGAATCTCGGCCTGGAGAGACCTGTACTTCAATTCTGCTGGAAAGAACAATGGAGAGACCCAGGGAAAGAGCTCAGAGTGCAGCCCACATAGTCTCTTCTAAATCAATGCAAGGAAGGTCAAATCAAAATGAACCTGCAAAGTGCTGCTCAGTACCCAAACTCCTTCACACAACATTGAATCTCTCCAGAAGTCTCTCTCTCTCTCTCTCTCTCTCTCAGAATGCATGGTGCAAAAATGTCGCTGACAACAAAAGGCAGGAAGTGGCTGCCTTTAAATAGCGCTCCCCCAGTCCCTTCCTGATTGCAAAATGTTCCCCTCTACCTGTTGTTGCTAGCGGCAGGCAGAAAGGCAAGGGGCGCCACTCAATATCCGGTCCAGGGCGCTACCGGGGCATTGCACGCTCGACTGACATCATGATCTGAGGGCGCAGGAGATCGTGGCAGTAGTGTTTAGCGCCGCCGCAAAATGTCTGGTCAATTTTGCGAGCGGCACAAACATCACCGCGCCCAGCCGCTAGTTGCTTTGCGCCCCATTAGAGCCCTCTTAGGGCGCTAACGGGAGGCGCAAAGCAACCAAATTTTTCCCCCCCGGGATCAACATTAGTGTTTCAGGAATAATTGTACATAGTGTGTGTTACACAGCTATGCTTACATGCCCTGAATACAGTGACATAGTTCCCACAGTGACATACCCTCACTGCATTTAAACACTTGGAAGCACTCTGTGTTGACTCTCACTGCATTTAGCCAATCTGCAGTAAAACAGTTAGGAATATAGGAACAGGAGTAGGCCATTCAGACCCTTGACCCTTGAGCCTGTTCCGCCATTCAATTAGATCATGGCTGATTTGTATCTTAACTCCATCTACCCACCTTGGTTCTGTAACCCTAAATACCCTCGCCTAACAAAAATCTATCAATCTCAGTTTTGAAATTTTCAATTGACATAGCCTCAACAGCTTTTTGGGGGAAGAGAGTTCCAGATTTCCACGACCCTTTGTGTGAAGAAGTGTTTGCTGACATCACCCCTGAACGGCCCAGCTCTAATTTTAAGGTTCTGTCCCCTTGTTCTGGACTCTCCCACCAAAGGAAATCATTTCTCTCCATCTACCCCATCAAATCATTTAATCATCTCAAACACCTCAATTAGACCCCCCCTTAATCTTCTACATGGAGGAGAATATGAGCCTAGTCTATGCAAACTGTCCTCATAATTTAACTCTTTTAGGGTAAAGTTCAGGTGAATCTGTGCTGCACCCCCATCAAGGCCAATATATCCTTCCTGCGGTGCGGTGCCAGAACTAAATGCAATATTCCAGATAAGGTCTCCCCAGAGCTCTGTACATCTGTAACATCACTTCCAGCCTTTGTATTCCAGTCCTCTTGAGATAAAGGCCAACATTCCATTAGCCTTTTTAATGATTTTTTTTATACCTGTCCATTAGCTTTTAGTGATTTCTGTACTTGGACCTCTAAATCTCTCTGCTCATCCACAGTTCCGAGCTTCTTGTCATTTAGAAAATACTCTGATCTATTTTTCTTAGGTGCAAAGTGGATGACCTCTCATGTTCCCACATTGAATTCCATCTATCACAGTTTTGCCAACTCACTTAATCTATCAATGTCCCTTTGCATCTTTCTGCTTCCATCTACACTATTTACTGTGCCACCTACCTTAGTGTCATTAGCAAACTTAGATAGTTAATGATGTCTGGAAATTCAATGATGCAACATGGACACTAGATGTGATTTTAATTATCGAGCAGGAGGCCCGGTCCATTTTGAGTGCCAGCCCTTATTACCATTGTATTGTCAAGCTGCACGACCCATACAGATGTTCCGCCGCACTGGGCTGGCACCCTATTGGGGAACCTAGCTGTCAGGAAGATAGGTCGTGGTGGGATGGGGGGGGGGGGTGGTGGTAGATAGCGAGAGCATGGGGTGGCAGTGCCCACAGTATTCTTGTGGAGCCCGGAGAAGCACTCATGCTCTTCCTCACCCCAGAAAAATAATTTTAACAGTTACTTTTTCGGGACTCTTCCTCTTGCCCACCTGATTTTACTGAGCGGAGTGTCCACAGCGCACACTCTCCCAGTAGGTTGTTAAAATTGCATCAGGGTCCTATGTATGACATAGAACCCTAATTAGCATGGAGTCATGAGGGTCCCGCCTGATTCAGGCAAGTACCTGGACCGCCCAATGGATGGCCAGAGTTAAAATGGTGGCAGAGCTGGAATGGGCTGCTAAGTTGACCACCTCGATTTTAAATTTGTTACTCCCTATTCATGGCAGGCAGAGGGAGTTAGAGTCACCCCTACTGTATCCACATTAGGTCCATGCAATTTAGAGGCTGCCACCTATCTGATTTTTGACCTGACAGTTTGGTCTTTGAGCAGGTTGTCCTGAAATTTCTAAAATGCAAACTGAAATTCTTCCAAAGAGTCAGTTTTTCTATTTTGGTGTCTTATGTTGTGGTGGCATTAGTTATTGAAGTTCTAAATTACTTTTTTGGCATCAGCAAAGCAATCATTCAAACTTAAATTGTGACCCTATCCCTTGCTCTGCCACTATCCTTATCCAGTTTTGGCTTTGGACTTATATTCAGGTTGTTATCTTTTACATGTGCATTAATGCTTGGGAAGCCCTACGTCAGTCAGCTGACATGATGAAGACTGGAAAAGGGCTATGTGAATAACTCCAAGGGTTTCAGGTTGATGCAGACTTATTGTCATCGTATAACAGCTAAGTGTCCCTGTCCTTGGAAAACAGTGACAGGATCGGACAAAGTCAACATGGATTTACAAAAGGTAAATCGTGCTTGACTAACCTACTAGAATTTTTTGAGGATGTAACTGGTAAAATAGATAAGGGAGAACCAGTGGATGTGCTTTATTTGGACTTTCAGAAGGCTTTCGATAAGGTCCCGCATAAGAGGTTAGCGTGTAAAGTTAGGGCACATGGGATTGGGGGCAAGGTATTGACTTGGATAGAAAACTGGTTGGCAGGCAGAAAGCAAAGAGTTGGAATAAACGGATCTTTTTCCGAGTGGCAGGCAGTGACTGGTGGGGTACTACAGGGATTGGTCCTTGGACCCCAGCTATTCACAATATATATTAATGATCTAGACAAGGGAACTAGATATAATATCTCCAAATTTGCAGACGACACAAAGCTGGGTGGGCGTGTGTGCTGTGAGGAGGATGCCGAGAAACTCCAGGATGATTTGGACAGATTGGGTGATTGGGCAGAAGCATGGCAGATGCAATATAACGTGGATAAATGTGAGGTTATCCACTTCGGTGGCAAAAACAGGAAGGCAGATTATTATCTGAATGGCAATAGATTGGGAGAAGGGGAAGTGCAACGAGACCTGGGTGTCCTTGTGCACCAGTCGCTGAAGGTAAGCATGCAGGTGCAGCAGGCGGTTAAGAAGGCAAATGGTATGTTGGCCTTCGTAGCGAGAGGGTTTGAGTACAGGAACAAGGATGTCTTGCTGCAGTTGTACAGGGCCTTGGTGAGACCACATCTTGAGTATTGTGTGCAGTTTTGGTCGCCTTATCTGAGGAAGGATGTTCTTGCCATGGAAGGAGTTCAGCGAAGATTCACCAGGCTGATACCTGGGATGGCAGGAATGACGTATGAGGAGAGATTGGGTCGATTGGGCTTGTACTCGCTGGAGTTTAGAAGAATGAGAGGGGATCTCATTGAAACTTATAAAATTCTGACAGGACTGGACAGACTAGATGCAGGAAGGATGTTCCCGATGGTCGGGGAGTCCAGAACCAGGGGTCACAGTCTAAGGATAAAGGGTATGCCATTTAGGACAGAAATGAGGAGGAATTTCTTCACCCAGAGAGTGGTGAACCTGTGGAATTCTCTACCACAGAAGGCAGTAGAGGCCAATTCATTAAATATATTCAAGAAGGAGTTGGATATATTTCTTAAGGCTAAAGGGATCAAGGGGTATGGGGAGAAGGCAGGGACAGGGTACTGAGTTTGGATGATCAGCCATGATCACATTGAATGACGGAGCAGGCTCGAGGGGCCGAATGGCCTACTCCTGCTCCTATCTTCTATGTTTCTATGTTTCCTCTGGCTCTGCGCAACAGCACCTTATTTATTATCTGCTGTATAGGACTGAAGTACTATGGTGGGTAATTCCTCTTTTTGCATCTAGTCCCACGGCTAGAAATTCCCACCTGCTCCAGAACTTATCAGTGAAACAAGTTCTATTTGGAGTTGTGATGACCCTGTGAATGTAATACTTATCTCTACTTAAGGGATGTTCAATATTGCATGCAGTTGTTCACCTCCAGAGAGGTCGGAGGTAGCTCACATGGCATAATGGGAAAAATGAACATACCCTCAGACATTGGGCCAGAATTTGCTGTCGAAATAACAGCACGGCTACTGGCGCTCACCGTTATTTATAGGTAAATGGTACAGCAACTTCAGGTGAGCAGCAGATTGTTGGTTAAAAGTGAATATACAAAAATTGCTGTCCAGGATACGTTGCTCCACCATTAACTTCCCTATAATGACAGCCCATCCTCAGCATCCTAATTTTTTTTTAGCAAATTGCTGGATTTTCCCATTAAACTCGCCACAGAAAGTTAAGTCTTGTCATTACAAGCGTAAGTACCCTTTTATCAACATGATTAAGTGTTAATGGCTGCCAAACAACCTCTCTAGCACCGAAAATTAACTATTATAAGTGTGGAGTCTCATTCCTTCAGTTTTTGAATATTTCAGGGAGATTTTCTGTACAAAATTTAAATTTTAAATTTGTTTTTCTTACTTTTCTTTTCTGTCTCTTTTTTCTCTCTCTCTTAATCCAAACTTTCTTTCCCTCTCTTTATTTCTCTCTCTGTACCCGATTTGACATTGATTTCACCGCCTTTAATTCACCCTCCTTCTCAGCCCTTCCTGTGTTTATTTCCCAATCCGTCAATCTGATTGGTTAAGGAGATACCCTGTTGGTTGCCCTGTTCACTCAGGTCCCAGATGACCGGTTTCCCTCATTATAATAAGGCAGCCTCCTGAGTGAAAGGTGAAAATGGGCTGATTGGAGGTGGGTTGGAGTCGGGTTTCACAGTTTTACAACTTTCACTTCCTCCCACGCCACCAACCCACCCGTTCTTAACTCTGAAAATTCCGGCCAGTGTATTTGAGTAATGCTGCAATTCATGGCATTGTAGTGCCCCAGTTGTTCAGCTGAATATAACTGTACTTGGTTCTTTTGGGATAGACAGAGATTGGCTGATAATTGATAAAGCAACCAAAATTCAGTGCGATATCAAATCACAGTACCTTCAGACTAGGCCAAAGTTCATTCAAGGATGTGCACTGCTGGTGATATTATGTGAATTTTGTAATTTACTGCATAGTTATAATGTTGCATGACTTTGTATCTCATTCAGCTTTACAAACATATTGGCCCAGAATTTGCAGTCCTGATGAAGGTGAACTGACAGCTCGCACTATGGGATTCTCACTAAACCACGTTGATTTGAATTACATGTCAGAAAACCCAAACTTCTTGACACAGAGATCGTGAGCTTTTTGTGAGAAGCTTACTTCAGGGCCAAAGGCGAATGCCATTGCTTTGCCGTTGACCGCAAATTCCGGGCCAATATGAAATACTGTCTATACTTACAGACAATAGTTACAGAATTAATTTCAAAATAAGGATGGCTCTGTGGTAAAAATGCATTGATGCTTTGTGCTGGGTCCGAGTGTGGTAGAGCATGAATTTATGCTTGCGATTGCTCATAATTCAAGTGAAAAGTTTCCAACTGGGGTGAGGGGAGACACCGAAGAGAGGAGAACATTTGAGGATAAGATAAAATTTGAAATCGAGGAAAAGCACAGAGAGGAAAGGAAAAACTCAGGGTGAGGAAAGGCACTTGCATTTAAGCTTTTGGACTGTTTTTTTTGATTTTATTGAAGTAGTGGCTTGCTGCAATAGATGCAAAAAGGTTTTTAAGTGTGTAGGGAGTGCTGCTGGATGCTTGCAAGGCCTTGAATGGTAATGGAAGGCCTCCGAGAAGACAGAGAATGCTGCAAATACTCAGCAGATCAGGCAACATCCATGGAGAGAGAAACAGAGTTCATGTCTCAGGTCAAGATGCTGCCTGACCTGCTGAGCATTTCCGGCATTTTATGCTGTAATTTCAGATTTATAACATCTGCTTGCAGAGGGAAGAGGAGGAAACAAAAGAGGAGGAAGCAGAAGATGAGGAAACAGAAGAGGAGGATGCAACCCAGACAGCCTCTTTCTGGCTGGGATGGAATCATCCGCCTGTGGTACCAGTGACCACAACCCCAATTCTCCTTCCAACATTAGTCCCACACCTTTCCTTTCCTCTGTTACTGACCATCACAGCATTCTCTTGGCCATGATGCTGAAATAAAAGCCACCACAAAGCAAACATTGCAATCCAACTTTATACATCTATCCATCCAATGTGGCATCAAGAAATCAACTCATCATCCTTATGCATTCTCATGACTGTCACCACAAAGCAAACATTGCAATCCAACTTTATACATCTATCCATCCAATGTGACATCAAGAAATCAACTCATCATCCTTCTGCATTCTCATGACTGTCTTGTGCATGCCTTTGCCTATCCTACTGATGTCATGCAGTGCTACCCCAGTGGCAGCAGCATGGCTGGTGGAAGGATGCTGACTTTCAGTGGGGACACTGTAAATGGCCTTGCTGGTTGCCCATGAGGAGCTGGTGGCTGGGTGTGTGTCAAATTGAGTGAAAGTGTTTCTTCTTCTTCACGCTCCTCTCCCTCTTCTTGGTCAACTTCTGGCTGGGCAGGCTGCATTTCTTGGGTGTGTAAAATGAGGAAGGCACACGGGTGGAGCTGTGGTGAGGGGAGGGTGGGAAAGCAAGAGGTGCATGCCAGAAGGAGGATAATGTGTGAGGATACCAGCATCTTGTATCCTTGCTGCCCCGCCACTGGTCAAGGGCTCAGCCATGCCCCTGTAAGAATGGCCTGTACCGTCTCCTCCAAGGGGGTGAGGTGAGGCTAGGAATGGGAGATGTGCCTCGTGATTGGCATAGATTGTTGATAGGTGAGTGATTGCGGTGGGGGAGGGGGCGGAGTCATGCATTGAGCAGTGTGTGAGGCTACTAGTGATACTGTTGGTAGGAGACGGCTTTTGATGATGTATTCACTGACCATGACCAGTGGTCTGAGGTCATGAAGCTTCTTTGGGCACTGGAGCCAGGTGGTGGGGGTGACACTGCTGGAAGTGATGGCCTCGCTGATGTGGTCCCCTATTGTTCTTTCTAGAGGGCCTCCTGGCCCCTGTGGGTAGAGGACCTCTCGCAGCGTTGACCCCCTGCACAAAGGAGTGCTGCATGCTAGACCCTGGGTGCCCCTTCCCTGGCCTGCTGAGCCAGTTGTGTTAGTGTTTAAGCACCTTTCCCATTTTTTGAGGTTCAGAAGACAATGCAGCTTTAAGAGCTGAAGACTCCCATTTGGGACTTCTTTTAATGTAATTTTTTTTAAAGGCAGTAAGGGTTGAAAACTGTATTTTTTCACTTCATTTTTATTTTTATTAGTTCAGAAGGCATCGTCCTTTTAATGCATTGCCCTTTAAATTTCCCACAATGCCTAGCGAACTCTATTGCCTAATTTCCAGAGGCTGTTGGAAGCTGGAATGCCGCTCCTGGAAGGCAACTTCGACTCCCATGCCTGCACTAACGTCACCAGGAAGGCATTACACAGTAAGTTAGCGCTGAACTAAAAATCTTTAGCCACCAGCGCAAATTTTTCTCTTGTAGCGTTTCATCCATTTTCAGCGGCCGTTAACCCCAGGCCGTGCTGACACCGGCAACTCTCGCAGCGGCCACGAATTTTTAGCCCATGTGCCTTGCTTATATTTTCTTATTGTTACAGCACAATGATTTGTTAAATGTGTGGTACATGACTGAGGTCTCTATTGAACTCCATTTGGATTTGTTCCTTACAACTTAACTAATCAAGGAGCCATTGTGCCCAGTCCATCTCCCATAGTGTTGTCACTCAAGCCAAATAAAAAGGAAATTCTTCCTGCTATAATCAGACCTGCAGTTTCAGGTGACTAAATATATGCAGAATTCTGTGTGTAAAATGTTTTGCCTTGTATGCATCATGCACTATCAACAAAGCTGTTTCAATAGTGGATAATGCCAGCAAGTTCAAGATGAAACTGGATTGATCAGCAAAAGTGTTTCAGGGTAATGGGAGACAGTGCAGTGTATGGCACATTTTGAACTCTGGGACTAGCAAGAGGTACTGCAGTGATCTCTTCTAGTCTCGTAGAGTCCTTCCCAATAGATAAATTATTGCCAAACACAGTTTGAGTTGCTCATGTGATGTACTTATCCAGCAGGATAAGAGTCCATTCAGCAGCACTCAAAAGAGTTCCCCCCCTCTTTTCTGCAACATAGATACCCCATAACTATGCAATTTAGAATTTTTATGAGCCAAGTCCCCCTCTGGTGACTGCAATTTAAAAATGAAGTTTCCCCAGACTTAAACTACACACACAAAAAATGGTTAAAGAGAAAACTATTGTATGTGAGGTAACTACTTTTGCAGATGTGTAGGGAGACACTGGGCCCAAAGCATACCAGCATTATTGCTGGGGCAGCTGCTGAGATTCCAAGTAGCACTGCACACTTTTGTCTTCAGTGGGTGTTACTCAGCATTTGGTATGTTCCCATCATGGCTTAAATTACATAGGTTACTTTAAAAAAAAATAGTCCAGTCACTTAAAGAAATAAAGAATAAACCTGTTAAGTTTCATTGATTAAAAAATGATGTCCACATCTGTTGTTATCTATTTTTGATGAAAGCAACTCATTATAAATTTAAAGTAAGCAGAGATCCATTTGTACAAATGAGATTGTAATCTGCTTCACTATTTCAGATCACATATCTGGCTGCTAATATTTTCTTGATCTTCACAGTCCTGAGATAATTGCAACATTAATAATAATTCCTTTTAAAATATAAGCGCATCATATAAAAAAATAAACCTGCACCATTAAACTAGCATTCCTCATCTTTAGAAAGATAAAAAAGTACAGTAGCTACTGTAAAAGTAGATTTAATTGACAATTATTTCACCTTTATAAAAACATCATCTCCTTCTGTGATGCTTATTTGCTGTCTGGACTGAGGTTCATAAGTGTGCCATTCCTCCTTGGTGGGCCGTTTGCGGTTAATAACTTTAAGGGGCTGTGCAGGAGTGAGTGGAAAACGGAAGGGTAAGTGTTCATTGCATGAGAAGTGCTAATTAAATAAATACACACAGACACACATATAGCTTGAATCCTATAAACACATTCTTTACAGCTCGTGCATTGCAGTAAGGATGCCATTAATACAAGGAATGAATGTGATGGAATTTCAGTTACTGGGTCACTATACTGTATGGAAGATTGTGAAGATGCAGGAATAATGAAAACAGGTGGATAGCACTGAGGAGCTGGCTGGCTGCATTGCTGAAATGTATACTTGTACTCACTACAGTCTGGTACTTGCTATTATTTTCAAAGTTCAGCTGCACCACAACTTTGCTTTGATCCTCTCCAACCTCTTCACTGGAGAAGAATTCGCTTAGTTTCTGCACACTGAAAGAAAAATACAGCGACATATAGCAAATCACTAGACACCTGGAGAGAGTCAGGAGAACATGTGAAAGTACACTCACTTATCCATGCATTGATATCTGAAAACAGCGCAATCCAATGCAAGAAATGTTTCAAACGTTTTTACAAATGTTGTCCCCTTTTCTCTTGGACGCCGTGACAGATGTCACTGTACAGGTCCACAGGTGGTGGCTGTACTCCATTACCTTGCCCAAATATGCATTTTTGTTGTATGCAGTGCATATTGACAGGTTATTCAACAAACTAGGGTGAGTGAGGGGAGAAAATGCAACTGAGCCTAAACCAGTTCTAACCCTAAACCAGTTCTAACCCAGGGGCATATTTTCCTTAATTTGCTAAAGTTGGCAAAACACACTTTATATGCACTCTGATTTTTTTTGCTAACACTGGCATGTGGAGAAAAACATACCAATTGATGTCTGTACATGCATCACTCAGCATGACATACTGCACAGTGGTCAGAAGCAGGAGCCCACACCAATTTTCTCTTTAGTATCTGTATATCAATTCACTTGCCTGCTTGGCTCCTCTAAGATATTTCTCCCTGCTACCCCATTGACATCATCAACACTCAGTTGTTTATTTTACATAAAAATTATAGAAAAAGTGATGTAAAAGTTAATGCGAATTATTTTTAACCAGTTACATTTAAAAAAAAATCAGTGGCCTTGATTTTAACGCCTCACCCAGCGAGAATGGTGCACGGCAGGGATTAAGATTAGGCCAAGTCCATTTATCAGCCTGAGGTTGCTCTGTTCCGCTCGGCGCCATTTCATCTTCACCGATTTTCAAGTCGACTAAGGCTTCCGCTATAGGCAGGCAGGGGCCGACTTTAAATGCAAAAGTTGTAGCTCGATGACATCATTATGATTTTAATGTTATGTCAGGGGGAGTCCTGCACTGTGCGGGACCCGACAGTCGTACCACGACAGGAGGTGCCAACTGGCCAGAAGAGGCCAAGGTAAGTATGAATAAATTACTATTCAGTGAAATCCTTGTGGGCCAGGAGGAGCAGGAGTGCTCCCTCCAGGCACCTCAAAGGAGTCCTTGGGCCTCCCCAGCCCCAGCCTTGCCTCTCGCTCTCGCTTAAGTTAGCAAAGCCCTCGGCCAGCACTGAGGTTATGCTGTGGGCCGTTCCTTTGGGTCCCTGGCATCCTAAGGCTCCCAAGCCAATTTCCCACTCCAGCCCTAAAGAAGATATTAAGGGAAAGACTGTAAAACCAATTATCTATCCACTAATTAAACATTGACTATTGTTATGCGCTCGCAGATACAAGTTGCCTCAGGCGCTACATAAATGCACGTTACTCTTGTTGTTGTCATCTCAGTTTTAGAACCCAAGCATTATGAAAGCGTTAAGTAGAGCAAAAGATCAAACATTGTCTTTGAACTGTACTTTACCTCACTAAAGCTTTGACAGTAGAGCGAACCACACTGGAGAGCAGGAAGAGGGGTGTGACCAGGATGTGGAAGAGGGAGAGCGAGGCAAAGGCCACTGCTGGAGAGAGGTCTGGATCCTCATAGAGGTGGGTGTGAACTACAAAAGTCTTTTGGGAAATTAGAAAAGAAATTGAAATCAGCTCTTTATAAATGAATAAAAATACATTTGAATTCAACATTAGATGTGCAAAGCAATCACACTCCAAGAACTGAAAAAGCACAATTCAGTCATGCCTGAACAGAAATGAGTCTCAGGTTCAAACACTTTAGTGGGGGATTTTAACTCTAGATGCCCAGTGAAAATCAGGCGGCTGGGCAGTTAAAATCAAAGAATTATAGAAAGTTACAGCATGGCCCATTGTGTTCGCGCCGGCCAAAAAGAGCTATCCAGCCTAATCCCACTTCCCAGATCTTGGTCCGTAGCCCTGCAGGTTAGAGCATCCCAAGTGCACATCCAAGTACTTTTTAAATGTGGTTAGGGTTCCTGCCTCTACCACCTTTTTGGGCAGTGAGTTCCAGACCTCCACAACTCTCTGGGTGAAGAAATTTCCCCTCAAATCCCCACTAAACCTTCCCCCAATTACTTTACATCTGTGCCCCCTGGTTTTTGACCCCTCTGCTAAGGGAAATAGGTCCTTTCTATCCACTTTATCTATGCCCCTCATCATTTTATACACCTCAATAAGGTCTCCCCTTAGCCTCCTCTGTTCCAAGGAAAACAGACCCAGCCTATCCAGTCTTTCCTCATAGCTAAGATTCTCTACTCCCGGCAACATCCTTGTAAATTTCCTCTGTACCCTCTCTAGTACGATCACATCTTTCCTGTAATGTGGTGACCAGAACTGCACATAGTACTCTAGCTGAGGCCTAACTAGTGTTTTATACAGTTGAAGCATAACCACCCTGCTCTTGTATTCTATGCCACGGCTAATAAAGGCAAGCATTCCGTATGCCTTCTTAACCATCTTATCTACTTGCCCTGCTACCTTCAGGAATCTGTGAACATGCACTCCAAGGTCCCTTTGTTCCTCTACACTACTCAGTGTCCTACCATTTAATGTGTATTCCCTTTCCCCTGTTAGCCCTCCCCAAAAACATTACCTCACACTTCTCTGGACTGAATTCCATTTGCCACTGTTCTGCCCACCTGACCAATTTATTGATATCTTCCTGCAGTCTACAGCTTCCTTCTTCAGTATCAGCCACACAGCCGATTTTAGTATCATCTGCAAACTTCTTAATCATACCCCCTATATTCAAGTCAAGATCGTTGATATATACCACAAAAAGCAAGGGACCCAGTACTGAGCCCTGCAGAACCCCACTGGGTTACTTACCTGCTAGAAAGCTGCCCGATCCCATCAATTTTAACAAATGTTTCTGGCCAGGCCAAAGCCGATGGGGTCCTAATTCACGTATGCTAATCAGGATCCAATGACATCATTAGGCCCTGACAGCGAAGTTAACGTCGGTCTGAGCGGAGAAGCTGCCACAGCTTTTCCACCAGCTAAAGGCTAAAGTAAAGAGCATCGGGAAGCTGAAGAGGGCCTTTGGGCAAGTCTTTTACTTTCTTATGTAGGGCCAGGAGGAGCAGGAGTGCTCCTCCAGATGCCACAAGGAAAGTTTAGGCCTCCCTAGCCTTGAACTAATTTTCCTGAGGCTGGTAGCTACTTCCCACTCGTTCTGGGTGGGGTGGGACCACTATTAATCACCATTTAAAAAGGCACATAAATTTGAGGTCAATTTTAACTTTTCAGCTGCTGACTGGCCCATTCCAGCAGTGAAGAGACTGGAGCCATTTTGAGGCCTGGGCCTCATTCAAATAGAATTAGCAAGCTGCTGGCCTAAACAGCATCTCAATGCAGCCCGCCGGATATGGGTGGGTGGGCGCAGTGTCGGGTGGCCTGAAGGCCGCCCAGCTGGCAGCAAGCTAAGTATGGGAGGGGGGGTGGGGGGGGGGGGGGAGGGGGCGCATGTGGAGCCCGAATGGGCAGAGGCCCAGATTATTTTTTGAGAGACCCAGAGAAGCAGTCCTGCTCCTCCAGGTCCCACAAAAATAATTTAAGACTTACCTTTATGGGGCCTCTTCGGCAGAGTAGATGAAAGCATAAAATTACAAAGGGATATTGATAGATTAAGTGAATGGGCAAAACTCTGGCAAATGGATTTCAATGTAGGCAAATATAAAGTCACCACTTTGGACCTAAAAAAGATAGAACAGTGTATTTTTCTAAATGGTGAAAAGCTAAAAACAGTGGAGGTCGAAAGAGACTTGGGGGTCCAGGTACATAGGTCATTAAAATGTCATGAACAGATACAGAAAATAATCAAAAAGGCTAATGGAATGCTGGTCTTTATATCTAGAGGACTAGAATACAAGGGGGTATAAGTTATGCTGCAGCTATACAAAACCCTGGTTAGACCACACCTGGAGCACTGTGAGCAGTTCTGGGCCCCACACCTTAGGAAGGACATAATGGCTTTGGAGGGAGTGCAGCGTAGGTTTATCAGAATGATACCCGGACTCCAAGGGTTAAATTACGAGGAGTGATTACACAAATTAGGGTTGTATGCCTTAAAATTTAGAAGGTTAAGGGGTGATTTGATCAAAGGTTAAGATATTAAGGGGAACATATAGGGCAGATAGAGAAAAACTTTCTGCTGGTTGGGGAGTCTAGGATTAGGGGGCAGAGTCTAAAAATTAGAGCCAGACCTTTCAGGAATGAAATTAGGAAACACTTCTACACACAAAGGTTGGTGGAACTCACTTCCACAAACAGCAATTGATGCTGGGTCAATTGTTAATTTTAAATCTGAGATTGATAGATTTTTGATAACCAAAGTTATTGAGGGCTATGGGGCAAAGGCGAGTATATGGAGTTAGGTCGCAGATCAGCCATGATCTCATTGACTGGCGGAACAGACTCAAGGGGCTATGGCCTACTCTTGGTCCTAATGTTCCTATGTGTCTCCAGTAAAACTGGTCATACAGTGGATGGCACAGGCTTGTGACCAGTTCAGGCCAATCAAAATCCTATATAGAGAAGGAGCCTCCTGCCTGAAACAGGCAGGCACTACTTACTTAGTTACATTATATCTATCAAAGAAATACACAGGAAATTCCCCAGGCTCTGCATACCAATTCAAAGGATATGTTTGAGTTTGTGAAATGATGTAAAGTTGCCCCTCAGACTCAAGGGAAACATTGAAGCCTTGGAGGCAGTTTAGGAAAGGGATACAAGATCGATCCCTAATGTTAGACAGCTAAGATTAGAGAAACTTGCATTTCTTGCCTTGCAAAGAGGCAACTCGGGTAACCCTACAGAGGCATTCAAGATAGTAAACAGTATGGAAAATGTAAATATAGATCTGGAAAAGTACTTTGAATGAAATTATGATTGTAGGACAAGGCGGTTTACTTCAAACTAGTAAAAAGGAAGTTTGGATTCATAACAGCAGATTCAGCATCACATGAAGAGCGTAATCCTAACTTTTAATCGCTGGCTGAAAAGTTGGTGATAGCGAATCGACACCTTGCCCGATTTTCTTTTCCCCGTGGTGTAAAACGGGCTGCAGATTCACCTGGCTATAAAAGTTAAGATTACCCCCAAAGAGTGATCAACACATGGCATGAACTTCCAAGTAGGGTAGTGGAGGCAAAATCCTGCAATCATTTCAAAAACAACTGGAGCCATGATGGGGGACTGGAAGGTCTTTCTGGATGGATGAAGTAAGATGGGCCAAATGGCCTTCCTCTTCTATATTTATCTTTGAATCTTGTAAATGAACTGTACCAGCAGGTGAATGCCCAGTATGGTTGGATATGAGTTTGAATTCACACAAAAGAGTGGAGATGATGTCACTTGCAGCCTTTGCTCTTAAATAACATGTTTACAACAGAGACATTTGGTTCTACTCTCATGTTCATGCCTATATTCGGCCCTACCAGGTGCTCACCTGGTGCTACAATTAATTTAAAGTCTTCATGTCCCTTCACCAACTTAAACATGTCCTCATTTGAATTACTATGTGTTAAGTCCGTGAATGATTGAGACACGGACTAACAGGAGTGAAAACAAACAGATCTTTACTGGTGGAAGTCCATAACGAAACTAAACAACAGAGGCTCTCTAGCGCCTTTTATACAGGGGTGGTCACTGCCGGTACTGCAGTCTGAGACCAGTTATTCTCTTAAAGGTACATACACAACAATTCCTCCCCTTTTAGATAAACAGTACATAACATTCATTTAACAACTAAATGATAACGAATTACAATCACAATTACTGTTACTAGATACAGTGGTTAAGTTTAAGCAATTATAAGTTCAGTCTTTGAGCAGGCTTCCTGATTCTGTCTGGATAACGCCTCTTTGGGGTAACAGGTTCTTCTGGCAATGTTGAGTTGGAATCAATGTCGTTGTTTGGTTCATCTGCTTCCAATATTACTGGTTCTGCGGTAGCTGCAATTGGAATGTCGATTTCATTACCAGGTGTATCAGATTGTGGTGTGGAGTTGACGTTTTCCAGTGACTCTAGAATCTGGTCAGCATGGCGTCTTACAATGCTCTCCCCAACGTCCACGGTATACATGAGAGGTCCTTGTCATGTACAAATCGTTCCTGGCTGCCATTTCTCAGTGCGGTAGTCCCGGGCCAAAACTGGTTGACCTATCTTAAAACTCCTGGTCGGCCTTTCATTCATATTCTGAAACTGCCTGTTCTCCACATCTCTTCGGACGTTTGGCTTAACCAAATCCAAGCGGCATCATAGTCTTCGATTGAAGAACATCATGGCTGGAGTTTGGTTGGTAACCGCATGTGTCGCATTCCGGTAGGCAAACAAGAAGTTGTCCACCTTGTGTTGTAGGGGTATATCTTCATTACACATTGCCTTGATAGCCTTCTTGAATGTTTGGACAAACCTCTCGGCCAATCCATTAGTGGCTGGATGATATGGAGCAGATGTGTAATGCTTGACACCATTGTTCTTTAAGAACCTCCGGAACCCTTCAGACACAAACTGTGGTCCATTGTCAGAGCAAATCTGTTCAGGCAGCCCATTCCTGGCGAATATGGTTCGTAAGACTGTGATAGTTTTTTCTGTGGTGGTTGAGGACATTTTTATTACCTCTGGCCACTTTGAATGTGCATCCACCGCAATTAAAAACATCGAGTCCATGAAGGGACCAGCAAAATCAATGTGCACCCTTTGCCATGGAGATGAGGGCCACTCCCATGGATGCAGAGGAGCTTGTGGTGGGGCGTTTTGGACCTTCTGGCATCCTGCACAGCTCTTGGTCATCTCTTCGATTTCTCTATCGATTCCTGGCCACCACACAAACGCTCTGGCTAAGCTCTTCATTTTTACCCCACCCAGATGACCCTCATGAAGCTCATTGAGCACTCTATCCGTCAACTTAGGTGGAATTACTACTCTGGATCCACACATCAAGGTTCCTCTGCACACTGACAGCTGTTCTCTTCTCGGCGAGAATGCTGGCAGCAGTGGTTCCCCATGTGCTGGCCATCCCTTCACCGTTAAATCATAGACCCGTGATAGTGTCGGGTCATTCTGTGTTTCCTTTTCTATGTTTGCATTCGTCACAGGGAGACATTCGACTATGGTCGAGTGGAATAACTCCATTGGATCCACTGCAAGGTCTTCTTCTTCCACCGTCGGCAACAGTAGACGTGACAATCCATCAGCATTTCCATGCTGTTTAGTTCCTTTGTACTCAATGTCATATTGGTGTGCCCCTAGGAAAAGGGACCATCTCTGCAGCCGTTGTGCTGTCATTATCGGTACGCCCTTCTGAGGGTTGAAAATGGAGACAAGAGGTTGATGATCGGTTAGTAGAGTAAATTTTTGACCGTGCAGATAGTGATTGAACTTCTTCACCCCCCACACTAGGCTGAGGGCCTCTCTGTCAATCTGGGCGTAGTTACGCTCGGCAGAAGTTAATGAGCGTGACGCAAAAGCTATCGGCCTCTCCAAACCATCAAGGAATTTATGTGACAGTACCGCCCCAATGCCGTAGGGAGACGCATCACACGCCAGCCTGATTGGCAGTGCTGGTTTGTAGTGAGCCAATACTTCCTTTGAAGTGATTAAGTCCTTACTCTTCCGAAAAGCACGCTTACAATCATCGCTCCATTTCCATGCTACCCCCGTTCGTAGCAGGGCGTTCAGTGGGTGCAGAATTGTCGACAAATTCGGTAAAAACTTATGATAGTAATTCACCAACCCAAGGAATGACCTCAGTTGCGACACATTTTCAGGCGCTGGGGCCTTAACAACCGCTTCAATTTTGTCAGGGGACTTATGTAACCCCTCTTCATCAATCACGTGGCCACAATACGATATCTGTTTCTTAAAAAATTCGCACTTGGGGCGGTTGGCTCGCAGCCCATGTTCCCGTAGTCCAGTGAGCACCTGTTCTAGGTTGTTAAGGTGTTCACTGTCATCTTCACCTGTTACAAGGATGTCGTCCAAGTAACACTGAGTCCCCGGAATCCCTTGCAGGACTTGTTCCATCGCTCTTTGCCATATCGCCGGAGCCGATGCTACTCCGAATACCAATCGATGATACTGGTAAAGACCTTTGTGAGTGTTTATCGTGAGATACTTCCTAGAGGATTCTTCAACCTCCATCTGCAAATATGCTTGTGCTAGGTCAATTTTTGTAAAATGCTTTCCTCCAGACAGCGAGGCGAAGATGTCTTCTATCCTTGAAAGAGGATATTGTACTGTGCGAAGGACAGGGTTCACCGTCACCTTGAAATCCCCACAGATGCGAATCTTCCTTGGCTCTCAGGACTTATTGCTTAACGTTTTCTTCATGACAGGAACGATGGGTGTCGCCCACTCGCTCCTGTCGACCTTAGACAACACGGCCGCCTTCTCCAGATTCTCCAGCTCTGCTTCGACAGCTGGGCGAATTGCATATGGTACCGGCCTCGCTTTGAAAAACTTGGGAACTGCATTCTCTTCTATTTTTATCGAGGCGGTTACGCCTTTAAGCGTGCCCAGTTCTTGTTGAAATACCTCTTTGGCGTTAGCTAAGATTGTTGACAATCGTCCAGGAGTGACATCTTCATCTTTTTTACCGTCCACCGTCATTGCATGAATGGAATGCCAATCTAAGTTTATCTTCCTGATCCATTCCCGTCCCAATAACGGTGGTCCACCATTTGGCAGTATGTACAGATACAATTTCCGTATTTTCTTGCCATTGTATTCGACAGGCACCCTTATTTTTCCTCTGGGGTATACTTTTTGCCCTGTATACGTCGTCAAGATGATGGATGTCTCACTCAAGGGTATGTGTGAAAATAGCCGCTCGTAGTCTCGTCGATTCATGACAGTTAGCGCTGATCCTGTATCCAATTCCATTTTAACTTGGGACCCTGCTATCGTGAGGGTGACCCAAATGGTTCGGTGATCCTCTTTTGCGATTACATTGTGAAGTTTGAGACAGCTTAATCTCCTGTTCTCGGATTCACTATCGCTCATCTGGTCTTCGGAACTACTGTCCGTCATCTTTTGTACTTTCTTGCATGGTTCCTTAGTAGCCTTTTTGTTGTCGCTGGTCTTCTTCCCAGACCTACAAACTCGTGCAATGTGTCCAATCTTCCAGCATTGTCTGCATATTTTGTCTTTGGACCAGCAGTCCTTCTGGTCATGGTTAGTTCTGCCACAGCGATAACATTTTGCAAATCCCCGTGTCATTTCGTGGGTGCCGTATTCCTGTGGTTTTTGTTGAATTTCTACAGCTCCCCTGGCTGCTGCTTCATACGATACTGCCACGCTGAAAGCCTTATCTAGCGTCAGCTCTTTTTCTGCGAGTAACTTCTTCTGTGTTCCTTCACTCAGGAGTCCACAGACAAATTTGTCCCGTAGGGTATCTGCCAGTCCTGCTCCGAACTGGCAGTGCTTTGATAGCTTGCGTAGTTCCGTAAGATACTCAGCATTGCTCTCATCTTTGTGCTGAGTTCTCCTGTGGAATTTAAATCTTTCTGCTATCAACAGCGGTGCAGGGTTTAAGTGCTCCTGTAGAACAGCAACAATTTCGTTAAAACTCTTCGCCTTCGGTTTGGCTGGAGTAATCAGAACCCGCAATAGGCCGTACGTTCTAGCGCCCATTAAGTTTAGCAATATTGATGCCTTTTTCCCCTCCGCTATTTCATTTGCCTCGAAATATACCTTGACTCTTTCCACATACGTGGTCCAGTCCTCTAATGTATTATCAAAAGCAGTGATACAGCCAGTCTTCGGCATCTTGCAAATCTAAAATGGCGCCTCCCGCGCTTTGCCTTCTTCCCCGATTTAACAAAATGGCGCCTCCCGCGCTTTGTCTTCTTCCCCGCTGTTGTTAGCGCTGCTTTCCACGGTTTCCTGTGCGTTAAATATTGATTCTTCTTCTTTTATTATCTTCCCGTCGTGGAGCGGACCCTCTGGGACACTTCCCTCCCTCTTCTTAGGTCCGAACGCTGCCCGGCTTCGAAACACCGGCCGCGTCCTGTGTGCTCCACCCTCTCTCTCTCTCTTTGCTTCCCGACTCGCTGCCCGGCCCCGTTGAAAGGCCACCCGATCGAGCTTCAGCCCGCCGCAGCCCAGGAAGGATCAGAGCACTACCTGCCACCAGCCCGATTAGCTGGGAAACCACGGACCGAGGAACCCAGCCTGGTTCTGGAAAGTCGCTCCTGCAAAGCCTTGAACCCGATGATTGACGGTCGACGCCCGTTTCTCGAGTTTCAATGGACTCTATTTTTTTTTTCTTTCTTCTGGCTCCGACCTTCAACAACGTCGTCGGAGCTGCTGCCGAGTTGCAGGTAAGTATGTTTCTTACTCGTCGCCAGTGTTAAGTCCGTGAATGATTGAGACACGGACTAGCAGGAGTGAAAACAAACAGATCTTTACTGGTGGAAGTCCATAACGAAACTAAACAACAGAGGCTCTCTAGCGCCTTTTATACAGGGGTGGTCACTGCCGGTACTGCAGTCTGAGACCAGTTATTCTCTTAAAGGTACATACACAACACTATGCTTGTCCTGGATGCAAAATCTGGAGCATTTCCTGGGTATTTCCTTGACAGAAAAGAGTGACAATATATCTAGTACCTTCAATACATCAGCCTTTTACACTTGCTTCTTTTACAGAAAGATTTCATCTGATACTCATTCATGCAAAGAAAATCATGAATTATCAATTACCAGTTATAATTTTACAGGACCCTTTAATGTTGGAGAGCAGGGCTCCATTCACTTAAACGGGTCGATTTTCCTGGAGCCGTCAGGCGGGGTTTCAGGCGTGTGGTGGGGGGTGGGGGGGGCGGGAGAAATCCCGAATTCGGGGGTCCCGACACCATCCCGCCCAAAACCCGCCTCCACGTAAGTTTCACAGGAGGCGGGTACCCGCCCCGCATTGGGACCCGCTGACCCGAGGCGGGAAGGGATTAGTGCCAATTAACTGCCTGTTAACAGGTAGTTAACAGGTAGTTTTTAGCCTAATCCCTATTTTGAGGGGTGTCGTGTGGGATTCCCGACGGCTCCAAACCACGCCAGGTTAGAGCAGGCGGGCCATCGGGTTGAAGGACTTGGAGGGGTCGTGATGTCGGTGTTCAGGTGAGTGATGGGTGCATGAGTGCAAAGGTAAGTGTGTTTGGTGTGTCTAAAGAGTGTAAAGAAGTTTAAATTACCTGTACTTACCTTAACAGCCTTTCTTCCTCTAGGTTTCGGGAGTCCATCACTCAGCCGGCACTGAAAGCAAAATGGCTGCGAGCTGTCAAAAGTGACAGCCTTCAGCTTTCATTACTGGTGACAGTTCTGAGTCTGTGTAGAAGGACTCCGGTTAGAAGTCAGACTGTCAGTGTTTGACAGCTTCAAACAGCTGTGAAACACTGATATTTCATCTGTCAAGACCTCTTGACAGATGAAATTTCAGTCTGTGATGTCACCTGTTGCCGGGTGGCCCTTAATTGGCCTGCTGAGCCCACTGGGTGGGCTCAACAAGGTCAATCAAGGGAAAATCGCGTGGATTGGCCGGACGTCGGTGTAGGCGGGACTAAAACCCAAAAGTTGTAGTCCCGCCTCCTTCCCAACAGCTTAATGAAACTCAACCCCAAAGTAACAACTTAGGTAATGGTTAGAAGCCTGACAAGTGGGAACTCCATTTTTGAGTGCTAACCTGAGCTGCACTTCCCAATATTTAAACCAGAGATAAGTGAGCATTGTTCTGAAAATCTGTCCTGAAAAGACTTTTTTGACAAAAGATGTTATGAAATTAGGCACAGCATTAATATAGTTCTTAGGCGCACCAATTTATGGTGTCACAAAATGGTGTCAATCCACAATCCTCCACAATACTGAGTACTGTGCCAATGTGGAACAGGGGTGGGAGCACTGAGTGGAAGTCAGATTTATCTCCAGATGGGGGAAAAGGGTAAATTGGAGATAGACTAGCCTCATCAATTTGTCAGTTCTCAGTGTGATAAGTAGAGACCTAGAAGCGCATCAGCCACCTGTAATCTTAGTCACATGGACCAGAGAGTTAAAATAAAGTGAGTCATGCCCTCAGGAATTTGTTTTAGAAATCGATTACTTTTTGAATTATTAACATTGATTATTTAAACTCATGTAATGCAAGGCTAACATTTACAAAAGGAAATATTGTGTCAGAGCAAATTAAATGCCAGCTACTTACTGTGAGGACTGCTGCAATGGGTATCGCTGCATTCATGAAAACTGCAAATAAGGAGAAAACCTCATGAAGCTACCAAGTGAAAGCAGCTCAGTACTAACCGTTACAACAGACAATAAAAATGTGTTTCATTCTGGAAATGTGGCTTGAATTTTACCAGTACACAGGGCCCAATGTTCTAAACTATCACAGGTTAGTTGCAGTTTTGGGGCACCTACATTTGTATTGCACCTTGATGCATGTCTGTCACAGTAACCTACACATCTACTTGCTTCCTAGACAGCCATATTCTTGTCCATCAATCCGGAGTTGAATCAAAAGGGGACCAGCTGAAAAAACTTGCCTGCAGCAAGGTCACATTGGGATTGAAGTGTTGGCGGGGGGGGTGGGTGGGGGGGGGGGGGGGGGGTGCGGCAGTGAAAGAGGTTGCAACTAAACTAAAAAGACAATCAGTGACTCAAGATAAAAGATGCCAGATTTTAAAAAAACATGCAGAACTCCCCATGATATTGCTTATGGTGTGTCATGGGTTATTTGTAAGGAGGGGAGAGGGCACATTCCCATCTTCTCTTGCATGAAGGAGGGGGGGAAATTTTTACTTTTACTGCCAATCTATTCAGGGTATGGGTTTACATAGCAAATGTCAAGAAATATATAAAGCTGAAGAAAATATTAAACTAATTTGTATCTTGTCTTCTTTATCAAATACCACTGCAAAAGTGCATAGTGTTATTAAAAGCTTCTGTTTAAATAGATATTTAAATTCAGTACTTTTATTCAGAACCTCTCTACAGACTTGAATAATCATCCTTCCAGAACTTTTTACTGATTATGTGAACTATGTTTGTTTTTGTTAGATCTACAAACATAAATATACGTAATGCTGCTAATGCAACAATTTAGAATAGATTATAAAACAAGTTGTTCCAGCCTGATCTCTTCCCTACTCACCAGTTTTATTCTCGGCTAAATCTCTCAGTTCTCTTAGTGAACTTGTTGACTGCAGCTGCAGGTATTCAGCTGGTATATAATATGCACATTTTTACTTTCAAAGTTGCCTCAGTAAATGTTGAAGAGCTCATACTTTACTTTGTCTTCAATGTTTTATACCAGAAAAATCAAGTTCTGGTCATTTTGATTGCCCTAAAAATAGTTTTCCTGGCATTTTTAATCATCAGTAACTTTCTATTGAAAGGATATGTCTTACAAACAACACATTTGTCACACTCTGAATTATAGCTAATATGTCTAGTTGTTAATTATAAAATTTCTATAAGTAATAGCACAGGTGCATGCTGCAAGGTGTATCCTGCTACCTTAGAAGTCTACAGAATAGTAAGAGGCCATTTAGCCCATCATGTCTGTGCTGTTCTTTGTTAGAGCAATCCAAGACTGATACCACTCCCAGTGTTCTCCTCATAGTCCTGCATCTTCCTCTACTTCAAATATGTAATATTGTTTCTCTTAAAAAGGCACAATTGTCTCTGTCTAAAGCATTCCCTGTGGCAAAGCATTCTATGCACTAACAACCCTCTGCATAAAGAATTTTTTCTTAATCGCTCTTCTCACTTTCTTTGGAACAATTTTAAATTGGTCACTCCTTGTCACTCACTCTCCTTCCCTATACATGCTATCAAAACCATAATTTGTAAAAACCTCTATTGAATTTTCTTTGCCTTCTCCATTCCAGTAAAAACAGTCCCTAATATATTAAGGATGAGAAATTGGGTGCCTTTGTGCCTCCTGTTCGCGCCCCCGAGGGGGGGGGGGGGCGCTAATGGGGTGCAAATTGCTTTGCGACCAGGCGCGGTGCTGACATCGACTCCCGCCATATTCAGCGGGAGTTTTGCAGTGGCGCTGTGGCGTTGTGCCCTGATCTCATTCGCCCGGAGATCGTGACTTCATCGCATCGCCCTGGTAGCGCCTCAGACCTGAAATTGACTTTCGCCCCCTGCAGCAGCGCTGGTCAATAACAACGACAGCTGCAGGGGTGTGCACTGGGCGGTCGGCCGCTTCGGGGCAATGATTAATGGCGAGGTGGCCAAGGTAAGTAAAAAAAAAACTTACCTTTTGGCATGTGGAAATGACTCATGAAATGATACTGGGTGGCCTGCTGGTGGCGCTGTCCAGGGAGAGTATAAATACTCAGGCATGGGCCCAGTTTGCTCAGGACATTCTTTAACAGGAACTAGTGAAGGACACAACTAGATCTCCATGTTGAAAAACAGTTGATTAAAGCCTTGTTTAATACTCAGACCAAGTGCCTAGTAGTTTTCTTACATTGTAGGAACGGAGGTTCCTATCTGAATAAGGTATTCGACTCGATGAATCAAATCAACAGGTTTTAATGAACAACGAAGTTAACAGGGAAACTACAGGAGAAATGGTACACAGGTCTATTCAGCTTGCTGGGCACTCGACGACTGCTGGAAGATTCTGGAAGCTGACGTCATGACATCATCGCGTTCTTCGCGCCACTGGTGGTCACGTGATTGGCGTCATGACGTCATCACGTGGAGTGCAGGAAAACACAATACAGTACAGTTAACAGGCAGTTTAAAGGTGCAGTCCGCGGTTGCACTACACTGTAGTTAAAGGGATTATTACCAATTGTTCTGAGGCCCTTGGTGGCTCCGCCAGAGGCGCCCCCCCAGAATCCACTTTAACGGACATTGTCAACCGAGTAGGAGGCTTAATGATCCTGGCCGAACGGCGACGAAATTCAGGCAGCGGAAACGGGGCATGAGTAGAAGGACCAGTGCCGGATTGCGGCAGAAGCGGCGTCTCGGGCGAGGCAGAAACGGTAGTCAAAGGTGCAGGCGCGTCAGAGGCCGAATCGGGCTGTTTGACGGTGGGCTGGTGCACGGCTGGTCTGGCGGCTAACGGCGGTCGGCCGCGGCGAGGCGGTTGGGCAGCCACGACAGGCTCACTCCGATCCAGGTGGGCTGGTTTGAGCCGGTCGATAGAGACGGTATCAGACTTTCCACCGACTTCGATTGTGAAAAACTTTTCCCCTGATGAGATGACACGAAAAGGTCCGGTATACGGTGGCTTGAGTGGGTCTCTGTGACCGTCTTGTCGAATAAAGACATAGTCCGAACTCATGAGCTCTGACGGGACGTGAGGGCTCTGCAGGTCATGGTGCGAGGTCGGGATGGGCAGGAAATTCCGAGCCGCCTCCTGATGAAGTAGGAGCTGTTGAGCTGCAGACCATGGTTCGGTGTGTGGAGGGAGAAAGTCACCTGGTACTCTGAGTGTCTGGCCATAAACCAGCTCAGCCGATGAAGACTGAAGATCCTCCTTTGGTGCTGTCCGGAGGCCTAGCATCACCCATGGGAGCCTGTCCACCCAGTTGGGTCCCCTCAAGCTGGCACGGAGGGACGCTTTGAGAGACCGATGGAATCTTTCGCACAGGCCATTCGCCTGTGGATGGCACGCGGTGGTACGGTGCAGCTTGGTACCCAGGCCTTGTGCCACTGCGTTCCACAGCTCTGGTGTGAATTGCGGACCGCGGTCCAAGGAGATGTCTGATGGCACCCCGAACCGAGCCACCCACGACGAAAGAAACGCCCTGGCGACGTCTGCTGCGGTGGTAGCGGCCAAGGGAATCGCCTCTGGCCACCTGGTGGTCCGGTCTACCACCATCAGGAAGTGTGTGAATCCACGCGACCCGGGAAGGGGACCTACTAAATCCACGTGAACGTGGTCGAAACGGTGCTCAGGCACCGGGAAGTTGGCCACCGGAGCCTTGACGTGACGGTGGACTTTGGCTTTTTGGCAGTCGACGCAATTGTTTGTCCAGTTCTGGATGTCCAAATGCATGCCTTTCCAAACAAATTTGCGGGACAGTAGCCTTTGAGAAGCCCGCATCCCCGGGTGAGATAACCCGTGGATTGCCTGGAATACTTTCTTGCGCCATTCAACCGGCACAATGGGCCGGGGCACTCCCATGGATGTGTCGCACAAGGGCGTGGTTCCTGCCGCTTGAAACGGCACGTCTGCAACCTGCCAACTGGAAGGCGTGGTCCTAAACGCTTGTACCTCTGGGTCTGCCAGTTGATCCTCTGCCAGTCCGACGAAATCGATGCCCAGGTGGACTGCCTGGACTGGAACCCGGGAAAGGCAATCTGCCATGAGATTATCCTTGCCTGACACGTGCCGCAAATCCGTGGTGAATTCGGGTATAAACGTGAGGTGGCGCTGCTGCCGAGCTGACCAAGGTTCTGCCATTTTGGCCATGGCAAAGGTGAGCGGCTTGTGGTCCACGAATGCAGTGAATGGACGGCCTTCTAGCAGGAAACGGAAATGCCGGATGGCCAAAAACAGGGCTAGCAACTCTCTGTCAAAAGTGCTGTACTTTAGCTCGTTCTTGCGCAGTTGGCAGCTGAAAAAGGCTAACGGCTGCCAACCCCCGTCGACCCACTGCTCTTGAACCGCTCCGATGGCATAGTCAGAGGCATCCGTTGTGAGGGCAACAGTCGCACCAGGGAGTGGGTGTGCGAGCATAGTTGCATCCGCCAACGCCGCCTTGCTATCGCGGAATGCTTGGTCCATTTGCGGTGTCCAAGTGAGAACATCCTTGCCCGACTTCCCTTTTAGTGCTTCGTACAGAGGTTGCATTAACCGGGCCGCCTTGGGGATAAAACGATGATAAAAATTTACCATCCCCAAGAACTCTTGTAGGGGTTTGACTGTGTGAGGCCGCGGGAATGCGGTAACTGCCTCTACCTTGGTGGCTAGCGGGACGGCGCCTTCTGGGGTAATCCTGTGTCCCAGGAAATCAATGCTGGATACTCCAAATGTGCATTTAGCCGGATTGACAATAAGGCCGTGTTGGCTGAGTCGGGCGAAAAGTGTACGTAAATGGGCCATGTGAGCTGTCGTATCCTTGCTGGCTATTAGGATGTCGTCCAAATATACAAAAATGAAGGGCAGGTCCCATAAGACAGAGTCCATCAACCGTTGGAATGCTTGCGCTGCGTTTTTCAGACCGAAAGGCATGCGGAGAAACTCAAAAAGGCCGAACGGAGTGATGACTGCCATTTTGGGGACGTCTGGAGGGTGCACCGGAACTTGGTGATATCCACGAACGAGATCCACTTTAGGAAATATAGCGGTGCCAGCCAGATGTGCCGAAAAATCTTGGATGTGGGGAATAGGGTACCTGTCCGGTGTCGTGGCGTCGTTTAAACGTCGGTAATCCCTGCAAGGTCGCCATCCGCCGCCTGGTTTGGGTACTATATGCAGTGGGGAGGACCAAGGGCTGTCCGAACGCCGGATGATCCCGAGGCGCTCCATGGTCTGGAACTCAGCCTTTGCGGCTGCCAGCTTGCCGGCTTCTAATCGCCGCACCCGAGCGTAAATGGGTGCTTCGGTCGTGGAGATATGGTGCTCCACCCCGTGCCGTGTGCTTGCAGCTGAAAAAGTAGGCCTGGTGAGCTCCGGGAACTCGCCGAGCAGGCGCGTAAACCCGTCTTGTGACGGAACCGCACAGGCCACCGACCAGGACACAGCGGTGCTGCGGTGGCAGGGCACTGCGTGGAAAGTGGACGCATTAATGAGTCAGCAGTGTCGGACGTTGACCAGCAGACCGTTTGCACAGAAAAAATCAGCACCCAGGATGGCCTGTGAGACCTTAGCTGTAATGAAGTCGCAGACAAAACGCTGACCGGCGAAGGTTAAATTTACCGTCCGTTTCCCGAACGAACGCATGGCAGCGCCATTTACTGCCACGAGGGAAGGCCCCTGGCCGCCGGATAGTAGGTCCAGCTTTGAAGCTGGGAGGATGCTGCACTGGGAACCAGTGTCGCACAGGAATCGTCGGCCCGTAACGGAATCCGTAACGTAAATGAGTTTGCCCGCTGAGCCCGCCGCCATAGCTAACTTGCTGTGCTTTTTAGACCTTGTCGTCCGTCCGGTAGGACGCGGGCTTGTTGGAGTTTTTTTTTCTTGAGGGAAACTGCAAGGAGGCCGGCAGCATCGAGCTTTGGCGCCAAAACGGGCGTGGTACGCGCACCATCCTGCTGGGGGAGGGCTGGGCTTCGCTCGCGTGGGGGAAAGGTGCCTCGTGGCTGCACAACATTGCTGAGTAACAGTAACTATCTTGTCTGCCTCTGCAGCGAGTTCAGCACCGTCTGTGATGGCAGTGTTGGCCAAGGCCGCCTGAACCGGTTTGGGTAGCTGGCAGAGGAAAAGCTCACGGAATAAAAAGCATTGGGGTTCCGCGCCCAACAGCGTGAGCATTTGACTCATCAGCTCTGACGGTTTTGAGTCCCCGAGGCCGGGCATGGAAATAAGCTTGCGAGCCCGCTCCGACTTATTAAGATCAAATACCTGTAGCAAACGGGCTTTAAGCGCTTCGTACTTGCCCTCCTCAGGTGGGCTTCCAAGGATGCTGACGACCTGCGAGGCCGTGGCACTGTCGAGAGCGGCAGCCACGTGATAATAACGGGTCGCATCTGCTGTGGCCTCCCGGAGAGCGAACTGTGCTTCTGCCTGGAAAAACCATGCTGCTGGCTGCTGTTCCCAGAACTGCGGCAGTTTAAGGGCGACGGCGTTCGTGTTCATCCTCGGCTAAAGTTGTCCGACGAGATCGGGGTCACCAATGTAGGAACGGAGGTTCCTATCTGAATAAGGTATTCGACTCGATGAATCAAATCAACAGGTTTTAATGAACAACGAAGTTAACAGGGAAACTACAGGAGAAACGGTACACAGGTCTATTCAGCTTGCTGGGCACTCGACGACTACTGGAAGATTCTGGAAGCTGACGTCATGACGTCATCGCGTTCTTCGCACCACTGGTGGTCACGTGATTGGCGTCATGACGTCATCACGTGGAGTGCAGGAAAACACAATACAGTACAGTTAACAGGCAGTTTAAAGGTGCAGTCCGCGGTTGCACTACACTGTAGTTAAAGGGATTATTACCAATTGTTCTGAGACCCTTGGTGGCTCCGCCACAACATCACCTTTCTTGTTGAAATTCTTTTTGCGGGTT
This sequence comes from Somniosus microcephalus, assembly GCF_052327205.1. Taxonomy (NCBI): domain Eukaryota; kingdom Metazoa; phylum Chordata; class Chondrichthyes; order Squaliformes; family Somniosidae; genus Somniosus; species Somniosus microcephalus. The sequence goes on along the minus strand of NC_141001.1, from coordinate 56,730,546 downwards.
TCTGCCCACGATCCATCAGCCCGGCACTCTGCTTGAGTGCCGGGCTGATCGCGCTGGATCGCAGAATCCTTGGTGGTCTAGGTAGGTAATTTTTCTATTGCAGAGCCTGCAGCAATGGCCCATCCAAAGAGCCTTTGAATGCGGAAGTGCTACACGACCCAGTGTGCAGCTCTGCTGAAGTCTCCGCCCCGCCTGCGCACCAAGAAGGAAGTGGAGCGCTTGATTTAGTGCTTCACTTCCTTCCTGGAGCGCAAACGGTGAATTTTTGAAAAGTTTGTAAACATTAGCACCTGACGCTAATTTTCTCAACTTTTAAAGTGTTAGTGCCCCAAATGGGGTGATACCCAATTTCACCCCCTATGTCGCTCCACATAACTAAAGTTTCCCATTGCATCATTACGATGAATCTACATGGTACACTCACTACGGCTTAATGTCCTTTCTATTATAGAATGCCAAAAACTGTGGTGTTACTAATATTTTGTACAAATGTATTATTACTTCTATACTATTATAGCTATACCACTACTTATAAAAATTAATATGCTGTTGGCCTTTTTTTAAATGACCGCCTGCGATACAATGCTTCCAATCTTTTTCAATTCCGAGCAATACCCATTTACTCTACCTTTTTGCTTCCAGTCCAGCAAACAACTTTCTATTCAGGCTGCAAAATGTCCTCGTATCCCATACACCTGAATTCTCCTAACAAGTGTCATCTGAGAGACTTTATCAAATGTTTTTTGAAAATCCATAAACACTGCATCTATTGCATTCCCTCTATCTATCCAATCGATCATTTCTTCAAAAACACTCCATTAATTTGTCAAACATGATTTGCCTTTGCATGGTCTTTCCTGGCTATATTTGATTAACCCATGCATTTCTAAATGCTCACTAACGTTTTCTCAAATTATGAACTCTGAAAGTTTCCCCATACTGACATGAGATTAACTAATTCACAGTTACCCAGTTTATCCTTCTCTCTCTTTTTGAACAAAGTTGTTACATCAGCTACTTTCGAATCCAATGGCACAACTTACATCTTTAAAAAAATTGAAAAATTGTGGCCAGAGCCTCCGCTATCTCCTCTCTAACGTATATCAACAGACTGGAGTGCATGCCATCATGTCCCACTGATTTATCCACTGTGTGTGCTGCTAATTTTTTCATATCCAATTCCTTTTCTACAGTTATTTCTGACAATTGTTTCATATGTTCCTCTAGTACACCTACATTCTCACTTCTACCATCATTTGTAAAAACCAATGCAAAATGTTTATTTAATATACCAGCCAGGCCACAATTCACGCCTTCCTTCATTCCCTGATCAATTCTACCCTCTCTTTAACTATTTGTTTACTTTTAAATGCTTATAAAAGCCTTTGCTAATTTGTTAAGTCATTTCACCTGATAATGATCTGCCTGGGCATCTGCATAAACCCAAAGCTCATGCTTTTCAGATAAACACAGGCTACTAACAGAAAACAACATCACAACTATTTAAGCAAGTTTAATCATTTGCTTACAAATTTTGTAATTTTTTCTGCCTTTTCTATGTTGCAAACCAAATTTACAGTAGTAAGTCCTCAATGTAGTAAACAAGATGCCAATTTAATTGGCTGCTCTTCCTTTTCTTGGTAGATTTTGTTAACTGTTTATGCTTGGTTTATTGTTTTCATAAGGTCTTTGTGATTCTTCATTGGAAATTTATCTACCTGCTTGCCTCACATTTGATTCATACCTCCCCAGTCTCTTCAGTTGTGATTTATTGTTGTTTTATGAACATATAAACATCTGAATCAATCAGCATGTGTCATGCTAAGGTGTAACACTGGAAATGTGATGTGACAGAGAAAATGTGGACTGGACATAACTGTCCTGAAAATCCATGGACCTTCTGCTGTATGACTACCATAGCTTCGGTGGGCATCTGCCAGAAGAGCTTTACATGGAATTTTTTGCTGGGTCTTATAAAGGATGATTGTATAAGGGATGGAGTCTCTGCCTACCCCTCAAAAGGCAAGTGGTATAAGAGTGGGCGGGGCCAAAGGCAGTGACTCCAAATGTCAGAGTTCCTGCATGTTGTGTACATGCTTGGAGTTGTCCCTACCCAAATGCATCAAGTTACATTTGACTATATTAAAAAAAAATCTGCCCAACATGGGCCCATTCTCCTATCACATCTGGATCCATCTACAGTAAACTTTTTTCATCTGAGGTCCTCACACCTGCACATGTCTTCATGTCATTCAGAAACTTGTGGATATTTCCCTCAGAACATTCATTCTGATCTTTGATAAAGATGGTGAAGAGCAATGGGCCTAACACTAGTGACTGGTCCCCCACGCTGAACCTCTACTGTTAGTAACTATCTTTTATCTGTACAAATGCAACCAGTTCCTTAGCCAATCCAAAACCTGCCTGCCAATTTCACAAGACTCAACCTTGCTGAGTAGCCTTTTGTGCAGCATTTTGTCAAAAGATTTTTGAAAGTAGATACACTATGTTGACCGAGTTTCTAACATCGTAACCTCAAAAACTTCAACCAAGTTGGTGAAATAGGACATTGTTTCCCAGTGTTCTAGGCCCAACCATTTTCAGCTGCTTCATCAATGACCTTCCCGACATCATAAGGTCAGAAGTGGGGATGTTCGCTGATGACTGCACAGTGCTCAGCACCATTCACAACTCCTCAGATAATGAAGCAGTCCATGCCCGCATACAACAAGACCTGGACAACGTTCAGGCTTGGGCTGATAAGTGGCAGGTAACATTCGCGCCACTGAAGTGCCAGGCAATGACTATCTCCAACAAGCGAGAGTCCAACCACCTCCCCTTGATATTCAACAGTATTACCATCGTCGAATCCCCCACCATCAACATCCTGGGGTCACCATTGACCAGAAACTTAACTGGACCAGCCAAATAAATACTGTGGCAACAAGAGAAGGTCAGAGGCTAGGTATTCTGCAGCGAGTGTCTCACCTCCTGACTTCCCAAAGCCTTCCCACCATTTACAAGGCACAAGTAAGGAGTGTGATGGAATACTCTCCACTTGCCTGGATGAGTGCAGCTCCATCAACACTCAAGAAGCTCGACACCATCCAGGACAAAGCAGCCCGCTTGATTGGCACCCCATCCACCACCTTAAACAGTCACTCCCTCCATCACCGGTGTACCGTGGCTGCAGTGTGTACCATCTACAAGATGCACTGCAGCAACTCACCAAAGCTTCTTCAGTAGCACCTCCCAAACCCGCAACCTCTTCCACCTAGAAGGACAAGAGCAGCAGGCGCATGGGAACACCACCGCCTCCAAGTTCCCCTCCAAGTCACACACCATCCTGTCTTAGAAATATATCGCCGATCCTTCATTGTCGCTGGGTCAAAATCCTGGAACTCCCTCCCTAACAGCACTGTGGGAGTACCTTCACCACACGGACTGCAGCGGTTCAAGAAGGCGGCTCACCACCACCTTCTCAAGGGCAATTAGGGATGGGCAATAAATGCTGGCCTTGCCAGCGACGCCCACATCCCACAAACGAATAAAAAAAAAAGAAGCCATGCTGAAATTCCTTTACAACCCTTTCTCTTTTCAGTTGTTCATGGAAAGCATCTGTAATGGTTCCTTCCAGCAACTTGCTGGTAACCAAAGTCAAATTAATGGATCAATAGATTCCCTGTTCCAACTTTTTAAATACTGCTACCACATGGGCTCTCTTCAGTGAGCTATTAAATATATGATCAAGTGGCTCGCAGAGCTCAGCCCCCATTTCTTTGAGCAGTTGAGGAGGAATGCCATTAGCTCGAACTGTTTTAAGATCACTAATTCTCGCAAGGACTATATTTGCAACAACTTTAACATGTTCAATAGTAGCATCATATTCAGTGATGAAAAATGATGCAAAGTAGCCATTTTGTAATAATTTCCAGTCCCAGGCTTAAAATGTACAGCAGGCTTAATTTTCCTGCTCCAGCTCCAAGCAGCATTACTCACCTGCCAGCTATGACCGTGACTTTGTTTTCTTTTTAATTTGTGAAACCTCCAAGATATTATAAATGGATTGTTTCTATTTACAGCAAAATGTGTTGGGATTTTTTGTCTTTAATTTTTCTCCCATCTCTGGGATAAGTACTTGTCCTCAGAATGCAACTTTTGTAGTGGGGTTGGCAAAGGGCTGGAAACCAAGAAAAATAGTGAGGTCAATTGAACCATACCAACCTGCCACCATTTACATGTGGCACGATGGGCTCAGGCTGGGCAGCCTTACTGACTGCTGCATTTACCGGAGGAAGATTTTAATTAACACTTTTTGGGGGAGGGTTTTGGGGTTTCGATAATATGCCTTCCCTCCATTTTGCTTTGTTTACCACTGCTACACTACCCAAAAATGAGCGGTTTGACTGAAGAAAATCCAGAACATAAAGAACTTATCAATTACATTTTTGGTTGTACAACCAAAGGCTGGTCGTGAGTTTGCAGGAGTAACTCAGATGCTGGGGCAAATTTCCAATCATACATTAGAATCATAGAATGGCTACAGCATGGAAAAAGGCCATTCGGCCCATCGAGCCCGTGCCGGCTCTCTGCAAGAGCACTTCAGCTAGTCCCACTCCCCCGCCCTTTCCCCGTAGCCCTGAAAATTTATTTCCTTCAGATACTTATCCAATCCCCTTTGAAAGCAGTGATTGAATCAGCTCTCACCACCCTTTCAGGCAGTGCATTCCAGATCTTAACCACTCGCTGCGTAAAAAAGTTTTTTCTTATGTCGCCTTTGGATCTTTTGCCAATCACTTTAAATCTGTGTCCTCTGGTTCTCGACCCTTCTGCCAATGGGAACAGTTTCCCTCTATCTACTCTGTCCAGACCCCTCATGATTTTGATCACCTCTATCAAATCTCCTCTCAATCTTCTCTGTTCCAATGAGAACAACCCCAGCTTCTCCAGTTTATCAACGTAACTGAAGTCCCTCATTCCTGGAATCATTCTCGTAAATCTTTTCTGCACCCTCTCTAAGGCCTTTACATCCTTCCTAAAGTGTGGTGCCCAGAATTGGACACAGTACTCCAGTTGGGGCTGAACCAGTGTTTTATAAAGATTCATCATAATTTCCACTCTTTTGTACTTTATACCTCTATTTATGAAGCACAGGATCCCTTAAGCATTTTTAACTGCTTTCTCAACCTGCCCTGCCACCGTCAACGATTTGTGCACGTATACCCCCCAGGTCTTTCTGTTCGTGCACCCCCTTCAAGATTGTACCCTTTAGTTTATATTTCCTCTCCTCATTCTTTCAACCAAAATGTATCACTTCACACTTTTCTGCGTTAAATTTCATCTGCCACATGTCTGCCCATTTCACCAGCCTGTCTATGTTTTCCTGAAGTCTATTACTCTCCTCCACACTGTTCCCTATACTTCCAAGTTTTGTGTTATCTGCAAATTTTGAATTTGTGCCCTGTACACCCATGTCCAAGTCATTAATATATCAAGAAAAGTGGTCCTAGAACCGACCCCTGGGGAACACCACTGTATAGTGTACCTTCCTCCAGTCCGAAAAACAACCGCTCACCACTACTCTCTGTTTCCTATCACTCAGCCATTTCCGTATCCATGCTGCCACTGTCCCTTTAATTCCATGGGCTTCAACTTTACTGGCAAACCTATTACGCGGCACTTTGTTGAACGCCTTTTGGAAATCCAGGTACACTACGTTAACTGCATTACCCTCATCAACCCTGTCTGTTACCTCATCAAAGAACTCAATCAAGTTAGTTAAACACGATTTTCCTTTAACAAATCAATGCTGGATTTTCTTAATTAATCCACACTTGTCCAAGCCATTCCTTTCACACTCATCATCATAGCAAGGGGTACCGTTGTGTCTCACCATTCATTGCAACTCACTAAGCCACTTCCAAAGGTGCACACAAATCTGTCCAAGAACGCAAAGTGTTGAAAATAAAGGTTTCAATGTTTGACACCACATTAACAGAAACTTTACATGAACATTGCATAAAACACCCAAGTGGCTACTCTTTTGTGTTGTTAGTTGGTATGATTGCACTGGGATGAGGGTGAGTGTGAGGGGTGGCTAGTGAGATGGGGATGTGATAATATAGATAGAGAGGGATGGGTGGAGGTGAAAGGTAAGTTGGTGTGAGTAAGGATGTGCAGGAGTAGGGTAGGGAAGGGAGAGTGATGAGGATGTGATGAGAGGCACAGCAGGATGAAGTTGAGTATGGCTTTGTACTAACGTTATGTGATCTAATGAGATAATTGTAACGTTTGCGGCACTGCACCCAGGTCCTCCTGATGACATCCCTGCTTGTGCCCTCCTTTGCAATGTGCAACCAGGCTGTGTTGATCTCCTGGGGGAGTCTCTTCCGCCCATTGGAAGAGAAGAGAACCTCCCTGTGTGTTGTGACTCCCTCCATAAGCATATGGAGGGAATCATGGGAGAGCCTGGGTACAGCCCTGCACCTCTGTGCAGTGCTTGCAACACCTCAATGCTGTAGAACACTGACAGTACAAATGTCAAAATAAATTTGGCAATGGTCCCTTTAAGGAAACCGGCTGATGATGCGTCAACATATCACGTCATCAGGCCCACTTCCTCTAATTGGCTGGGAAACGCGCTGGGTGGGGTTACCAAACCTAATCAAGGGAAATTCTTTTCAGACAGCGGGATGGAGCCAGCAGCGGGGTCAGAACCCGCCACCACGTCGCCCGTCACGGACCCACCGAGGTGAGCAAAATCCCGGCCAATGTGTCTGGACATATGATGGCTTTACCAGTGTTATACACCCAGCTTACTCCCTATTAGTCAGATTGGACTTAAACATAGAAGATAGGAGCAGGAGTAGGATATTTGGCCCCTCGAGCCTGCTCCACCATTCAATGAGATCATGGCTGATCATCCAAACTCAGTACCCTGTCCCTGCCTTCTCCCCATATCCCTTGATCCCTTTAGCCTTAAGAAATATATCTAACTCGTTCTTGAATATATTTAATGAATTGGCCTCAACTGTCTTCTGTGGTAGAGAATTCCACAGGTTCACCACTCTCTGGGTGAAGAAATTCCTCCTCATCTCTGTCCTAAATGGCTTACCCCTTATCTTTAGACTGTGACCCCTGGTTCTGGACTCCCCCACCATCGGGAACATCCTTCCTGCATCTAGTCTGTCTAGTCCTGTTCGAATTTTATAAGTTTCAATGAGATCCCCTCTTATTCTTCTAAACTCCAGCGAGTATAAGCCCAATCAACTCAATCTCTCCTCGTACGTCATTCCTGCCATCCCAGGTATCAGTCTGGTGAATCTTCGCTGCACACCCTCCATGGCAAGAACATCCTTCCTCAGATAAGGCGACCAAAACTGCACACAATACTCAAGGTGTGGTCGCACCAAGGCCCTGTACAACTGCAGCAAGACATCCTTGTTCCTATACTTGAATCCTCTCGCTACGAAGGCCAACATACCATTTGTCTTCTTAACCACCTGCTGCACCTGCATGCTTACCTTCAGCGACTGGTGCACAAGGACACCCAGGTCTCGTTGCACTTCTCCTTCTCCCAATCTATTGCCGTTCAGATAATAATCTGCCTTCCTGTTTTTGCCACCAAAGTGGATAACCTCGCATTTATCCACATTATACTGCATCTGCCATATCACCCAACCTGTCCAAATCATACTGGAGTTTCTCGGCATCCTCCTCACAGCACACACACCCACCCAGCTTTGTGTCATCTGCAAACTTGGAGATATTACATCTAGTTCCCTCATCTAGATCATTAATATATATTGTGAATAGCTGGGGTCCTAGCACCGATCCCTGCGGTACCCCACCAGTCACTGCCTGCCACTCGGAAAAAGACCCGCTTATTTCAACTCTTTGCTGCCTGTCTGCCAGCCAGTTCTCTATCCAAGTCAGTACCTTGCCCCCAATCCCATGTGCTTTAACTTTACATGCTAATCTCTTGTGCGCAACCTTATCGAAAGCCTTCTGAAAGTCCAAATACACCACATCCACTGGTTCTCCCTTATCTATTCTACCAGTTACATCCTCAAAAAATTCCAGTAGATTAGTCAAGCATGATTTACCTTTTGTAAATCCATGTTGACTTTGTCCGATCCTGTCACTGTTTTCCAAGACTCATCCATTATGAGTCAATTAAATGAATGGAGTGTTTTATTGTGTGAAACCAAAATGGAAGAGCCAAAGGGGATCATTATAAGTCAAAGAAACTGTAAGTTAACCTACAGGGCAACTTCTTTGTGCATAATAATCAACTTATGGAATATACTGCCACCTAGTGCAATGAATGTTAACTCAGTTAAAGAATTCAAAAGCTAATTAGATCAATTCCTGATTCAACATGGAATCAAGAGATGTGAGTTTGGGTAAGTCAAGATTGGATTTTGTTCTGAAGCAGGACCTGGACTGTAGAACAAAGTTGAATATCCTCTTCTGGTTTATACAGCACACAAATTTAACCTGGGGCAGGAATGCAGTGTGTGGGGGCTGGGGTAGGAGGGAAGTGCCAACAATGGCCCCAATGTGAGGCTCAGGCAAATGTAACTTCCGAGCCTCATTTAAATGTCCCTATGTGGACTCTTGTCTGAAGCCGGCGGGAATGACGTAGAGGCCGATGGGCGGGAATTTGCGCAGTAGGAGGAGCTTGAAGGAACGGTCTCTAACACGAAGGTAACTTATCGAGTGGGGCGAGGGGTGGGGTTCAATGGTAATTGTGATTAGGGTTGCGGGGGAGCTCAGGACAGGCGGACCACTCCTGCTCCTCCTGGCCCATAAGGAAATCTTTATTTTAAAAGTCACTTACCTGGGCTTCTTCTGGCCTTGGATCCAGCCTAAAGCTTCAGCAAGCAGCTTCAATCCCCAGTTAAAATCACGTTGGGTTTCGAATTACGTCATCGGACCTTGACATTTCCATATTAATACACTAGAAGCCCACTGACTCCCACAGCTACCTGGACTACACTTCCTCCCACCCCGCCTCCTGTAAGGACTCTATTCCATTCTCCCAGTTTCTCCATCTCCGCCGCATCTGCTCCGACGATGCCACCTTCCATACCAGTGCTTCCGACATGTCTTCCTTTTTCCTCAACCGAGGATTCCCCTCTACTGTGGTTGACACGGCCCTCGGCCGTGTCCGCTCTATCTCCTGCACTTCTGCCCTCACCCCTGCCCCTCCTTCCCAGAACGACGATAGAGTTCCCCTTGTCCTCACCTTTCACCCCACCAGCCTCCACATTCAACGGATCATCCTCCGCCATTTCCGCCACCTCCAACGTGATCCCACCACCAAACGCATCTTCCCCTCACCTCCCCTTTCAGCATTTTGTAGGGACCGCTCCCTCCGTGACACCCTAGTCCACTCCTCTATCACCCCCAGCACCCCTTCCCCTTCGCCCGGCACCTTCCCGTGCAAGCGCAGGAGATGCAACACATGCCCTTATACCTCCCCCCTTCCCACTGTCCAGGGCCCCAAACACTGCTTCCAGGTGAAACAGCAATTTACTTGTACTTCTTGCAATTTAGTATATTGCATTCACTGCTCACGATGCGGTCTCCTCTACATTGGGGAGACCAAACGCAGATTGGGTGACCGCTTTGCGGAACACCTCCGTTCAGTTCGTAAGGGGGACCCCCGAGCTCCCGGTGGCCTGTCACTTTAATTCACCACTCCATTCCCACTCAGACCTCACCGTCCTTGGCCTCTTGCATTGTTCCATGGGAGCTCATCGTAAGCTCGAGGAACAGCACCTCATCTTTTGATTAGGCACTCTACAGCCCTCTGGACTCAACATAGAGTTCAACAATTTCAGAACATAACCTCAGCCCCTAACACATATATATATATTTCATTTTTTTTATCCACACTTTTTGTTTGGCCTTTTTTTCTTCCCTCCCACATGGCAGCTATCCTTCATTCTGCCAGCACAATTCACACTTCATCTAGAGCCATCCTTTGTTCCTTAACCTGTCCCATTACCACCTCCTCTTGCCTTGAATATCTCTTAATGTCTCTCAATGTCTCTTAATCTCTCCTGCTTTCTATCCTATCACTGACCTTCCCTTTTGTTCTTTCATCCCCTCCATCCTTTTCCCAGCCCCTAAACTTGCTTTCCATTTCCTGCTTTTTTCCAGTTCTGATGAAAGGTCTTTGACCTGAAACGTTAACTCTGTTTCTCTCTCCACAGATGCTGCCTGGCCTGCTGAGTTTTTCCAGTGTTTTCTGTTGTTATTTCGGATTTCCAGCATTCGCAGTATTTTGCTATTTTAATAAGGCCCCTGCCTGTCTGCCGCGGGTGGCTTCAATGCTCCCGAAAACCCACGAGTTAAAATGGTGGCGGGCAAGAACGTGTCACGAACGTTGTGAGTAGCTTTTGACCGCCATTTTAGCCCTGCGCCTGCATCATTCCTGCCGGGCAAGCAGGGTTAAAATCAGGGCTAAAATATTTATCAGATGCTTTACTCAGTGTTTATTAGAACACACTAAGAATCAAGCAGGGTTGCTGAGAAATCAGTTTTGGCAAATTCAACCCAATGAAAAATTCCAGTGTGGCTGTAACATTTTATTCAGAGACATGTATCTCCAGCCTGTCATCATAAGAATACTTGGCACATAATGCATTTTCTTTGCAATGATGGGATCTAGTGATATTCACAATATTTTTTATATAAATAGCATTCTGCGACTGCGTGAGGCTAATTCAATATCTACTGGTGTTCTCAGAAGCAGTCTTGTGATAGAGTCAAGTTCTAGCTCATTGGCCTCAGATATTTGTTGCCCATGGTTGGCAACACTATGTTTACCTTTAGTCACTTCATACATTCCATTTGTAATAGACTTGCATTATTTTCAGACATGTGTATCAGCTGTCACGGAACTGAAAATATCTTTATGTCAGCGACGTGTTAATATTAAATTCTGCAAGCCATTCTGTTAACTGCCAAACATGTTTCTGCCTTGCCTGTTTATGCTGCTCCCTTTGGTGCTAACAATATATTGAAATATTAAGTTAACAGAAAATGAACGAGCTTGAAAGCGTAACTTCATCTCCTGTTTTCTTTAATGAGAATCACTCAAAATAGCCAAGTGTAAATTGATATTTTAAGTTTTTATGGGGAGCAAGGGATAGGAGAGCTAATAGTGCTGATGAATGGAATATTTTTCCATTTTTTGCACACAGTGTGAGCATCAACTACTCACATATATAGCATAGTTAGATGAAGAATCAGGCTACGTGTGCACTCTATCCCAATAATGTGTCTTAGCGCCAAGCTCAGAAAAGCATATCCATTACACCTCAATAACAGTTCCATTACCCACAACAACCATCCTGCAGACTCTCGTGAGATTGGTAATTTAGTATCAATTAGCACTGAACTCTCAGCAGCTTTGTGCCGACTCTTCTTGCAGCAATTGCCATTTTAAAGTTCAGCAACCAATAAAGACTGTAACTTAAAAACAAATTAAAAGGAATCTTAACAAATCAAATTAAAATTTTATCCCCGGGGGTGGTGATGCACTCCAGTCCCTCCGGTCACGGAAGGCTGCGAGTGCGCCAGTGGATATCGCGTGCTCCCTTTCCAGGCGCAAACGTAGCTGTGGAAGAGAGGCAGGCAGTCGAGCCGGATGAACCCCTCGACCGCCCACTGCCTGGACCTGTTGATGGCCATCATGGCCAAGCCCAGGAGCACAGTTTTGTGCTGTGATCTAATGTTCGCTACAGCAATTGATGTTGTCTTCATGAGTCATATAAAGAACATGTTGCAATAGGAGATTATATATGGTATTTTAAAGGGTATTTTATATGGTTATAAATTAGTGAAGCAGCTAGAAATAGTGTAAACTGTATGAAAAATTGTGGTGCATCAGACTAATGTGCAGGTTTGAAAAGCTTCAGTTTCTCCTAGTCACCGTGGTGCAATGGGGAAATAAAGTGAATCACATCTTGCTTTAGATCAGTTTCACTAGCCCAGATTTTCCTCTGTGGTGCAAAGTTAATGGGTAGAATTAATGGGGGGAATTTCAACAGGCAAGAATGAGAGGGTTGGGGGTCGGGTGCATAGTAAAATTCAGAGAAAAAAATAATCGCGACTGCAACCCAGCTTCCAGGTTTCACTGAGGTGTGTTTGGCTGTGTGTGAGTAACCTGCTCGTCAAAATTGGCGCGATTATTAGTGCAGGTGGGTGGTCAATGAAGACATCATTTATGATGATAATTGGATGCAAATGAGGGCCTTTTCACAGGAATTAAACTTTCCTTCGGATTTAACACTTCTAGCATGGCTTGGGGATCTGACCAATAAAAAGGAGACGATTTCCAGGTGCACTTCATTGGGGTCTATTAACTTCAGATAACCCAAACTTAATAAATGCTCAGTTCTTGCAGCTGCTTTGTCAGTTCTCTCTGGCAAACGTTTAGTTGAGAGTTCTTGTCACCATACAGGTTTTGGAGAACTTTGGAGGGTTTTTACACAGAAGCCTACAGAATGGGAGGCACCTTGAATATCTTTGGCAATACATAAAAAGACGATGACAATCACCATCCACGGCAGCGACGACGTGCTGTAGTGGGATCAACAGGTGCACAGGAGAGGGGCCAAGGTCGCAGGAGACACTACCAATGTAACAGGGTGTACAGACAGAGGCTCAGTTTCCTTGACCTCTCAGAAGAGCAGTGCTTCCGCAGGCTGAGGTTGTCACATCAGGTGGTCGCAGACACCTACAGCCTCCTAGAAGAAGACCTGGTGGCCACTCATTACCAGTGGCTGTGAAAGTCGCCACTGCCCTCAATTTTTTTGCCTCTGGTTCCTTCCAGGGTACTACTGGAGACATATTGAGGGTCTCGCAGTCCACTGAATTTAAATGAATAAGGCAGGTGACAGATGGATTGTTTGCCAGGGCTGGGTGTTATATAAACTTCCCCTGTGATGACAATAGCCAGAATAAGCAGGCACCTGCATTTGCCTCTCCTACATACGGAAATCTGAGCACCACCACAACCAGGAGTTTTTATCAACCACAAGGGATATTCTTCCATCAGTGCGCAGCTGGTGTGCAACCACAAGAGGTGGTTCATGCAGGTGTGTGCCAGATTTCCCTGGGAGCTGTTATGATGCTATCATACTGCAGCAGTTCAACATTCCAGACCTTTTCTTTCCAGGAAGAAGACTTAGGGGCTGACGCATAGGGAGACAAGGGATACCCCTTTCAAACTTGGCTCATGACACCTGTGAGGAACCCAACAAAGAGGCGCAGGAGTGCTACAGCGAGAGCCACATGACCACCAGGTATGTCATAGAAACAAGCCATCAGAATTCTGAAGATGTCTTTCAGGTGCCTAGAAAGGTCTGGAGGTACTCTTCAGTACTCGCTAGCGAGGGAATCCAGAATAATAGTGGTGTGCTGCATTCTGCATAATATTGCACAGCAGAAAACATTGCAGGTGGAGAACGAAGGCAGCCATCACTCATCTTTGGATGAGGAAAACATTGAGGAGGAGGAGGAAGATGAAGATAGGGCACCCATTGCCTGACTAATTGCATACATTGCTGCCCGGGGTGCCAGGGATGCCCTAATAGCTCGAAGGTTCAGCTAGTAGTGACTAACATCAGGAAAACTTCACAAATGAAATTTTCCAGCCCGCTCCCAGCACCAGCACCAACACCCCCGCTCCCTCCCTTTGCACTAAACAGTCCTTCAACCCGCATCCACCCTTCATGCATCGACATTTATCATGAAAGAAGTTAAAGGGCATGTTGACGCTCGGGACGCAATAATGGGCAAGACGTGGAAGTGGTGCAAACAATAAATGTTATGTGTCATTATAAGAAAAGAAAACTTAGCAACATAACTTTTTTTAACACCCATGTGCATACCCTTGACGAATTACATTTGCTTTCTCTTATGCTACCTACTGCTACTACGTGGCTTCTGCAGAAGTAGAGAGGCAGGCTGCTCTCAGGTCCCTACCCTGACTACTGAGATGTTTTTGGCCTATGCCCTCTGGGTTTTGGAGTCTAGAGTGCCTGGGTGATGGTCATTGTGAATACAAAAAAGCACTGTGTAGTGAACATAGTGACAGATGTACAAGACATTTTCAGTATCAAAACATCTGCCAAGCTAAGGCAAACCAAGTACCAAGTAGAATGACACACAAAAATTGCCTCGCAAAAGTGTTAAACATTGACTGCTGCTGCATGCAAAGCACTCAGACAACCTTGCAGCTCTTTCATTGCTAAACAGGCGTGCCCATACTGCAGCCGAATGCACGTTCAATCTGAAAATTACAACTGGCAATCTTGCCATACTTATCCTAAAAAGATTCTTCCAACAAAACCTAGCTGCATGTCGCATGTTCATTTACACAAACACACACTGGGATGTTAGGATTAGCACTTTGATGTCATTGCATGTACTCTTGAGACTTTTGACATTTCAACACCACAGGGGTTGAATTTCTGCGGAAGTTACCCAATCTCCTGCCGTAACTGCGGCAGAATATCGATGGACACCCCAGAGAAAGAGCGTAAATAGTCATTTATGGCCTTTCTCCGGGGTTTCCGCCGATCTTCCATTGAAGTTATGGTAGATGATTGCAGAAATTCCAGGTGCACTTTTCTACTTGGAGGAGGAGAAGCTGACACGTAACAGGAGGGAGAAGAAGTGCACGCGTTCAAGGAGGCAACTGTCAAAATTGTGGAAATGAAAGCATAAAGGAAGTGGAGGAATGTGAATCCTAAGACCTTCCCCAAGTTTAGTGATAATACCAACCTTTTATTATTTTTTTTCCTTCACATACTGATTCAATCTTACACTCTGACACAAACATACACTCAAGTACAGCACCATGACACATGTATACTCCCATTATGTAACTCTTTGAATGGGTGCTATATGTCCTCTGGAAGTATCAAAGCAGAAAGTTGGGCAAGCTCTCTTACAGATAGGTAATCCTCCTGCCTGGGTGGAGTTAAGGCAGACGATTGGGAGAACACCTGTGGAAATTAAATCTTTAAGGGCTGAATTTTGCCGGCGCTCACAGTACGGGTTTGGAGGCCGGTCTGCTGTCAAAATCAAATTGATTGACAGCAGATTGGGAACTCGCTCCAAACCCGCCTTCATGTAAGTTTCCAAAGTGTCGGGTCTGCGATTTCAGAACAGACCCGACACTAAGCGGCGGGGGAGGCATTTAAGATAGTTAAATGCTTGTTATCTACTATTTTACCACTTTTTTAATGAGGTTCCCATCGCTCGGGGATCACGTCAGGTAAGTAGGTCGGGCTCTCTATGTCTCCCCATTGCTGTGAATAGGTGACAGCTGCAAAAGTGGTATGAAAGTTACTATTTCACAGCTGGTCACTTTCCAATGTCAGAAGCTGGAGCCTTCAGGACTTGGAAGACACTTTTGAGCTGTATGCAATTTGGAAGTGTTTGGAGTAAACTCTCTATCCGGTGTCACCTCTTTGGAGCAAGCTCTCTCACCATTGACAGATTGCTTCTGTCATCTCAACTTCAGCTGCCATCTATTCTAGCAACATTGGTGCCCTTGAAAAAGTCTCACCTTGGTCCTCTGAATCCCTCCATGATCAGCCCCAACACCAACATCACCAGGCACACCAACAACAACACCAGCCTTCTCCGTAATCACCTGATGCTGCACAGGACACAGGGCATCAGCACCTGACAACATTGCTGCCCGGGAGGCCAGTGATGGCCTCACCATGACCAGATTTACTTCACTTGATGCTGTACACCCTGGCTGCCACATGATGCGCCAGGTTGACACGACCCCATACCAGCACCATATAGCATCCCTATAATGTCCAAGCCATTCCTTTCACACTCATCAGAATTTGGGGGTTGGGGGCTGGGGGGAGTTATGTCTCAACATTCACTGGAACTCACTAAGACACTTCTAAAGGTGAGCACAAATCTGTCCAATAAGTTAAAGTGTTGAAAATATAGATTTCACTGTATGACAACACATTAACAGAAACTTCACATGAACATTGACTAAACCTCTCAAGTGCCTACTGTGTGTTGTTAGTTGGTATGCTTGCAGTAGGATTAGGGTGAGTGTGAGGGGTGGCTAGTGAGATGGGGATGTGATAATGTAGATAGAGAGGGATGGATGGAGGTGCAAGGTAAGTTGGTGTGAATAAAGATGTGCAGGAGTAGGGTAGGGAAGGCAGAGTGATGGGGATGTGATGAGTGGCACAGCAGGATGAGGTTGAGTGTGGCATTGCAGTAACGTTTTGTGATCTACCGAGATCATTGAAAGGCTTGCGTCACCGCAGCCTGGTCCTCCTGACGACATCTCTGCTTTTGTCCTCCTGTGCAATGTGCAACCAGGCTGCGTTGGTGTCCTGGGGAGGTCTCTTCCGTCTATGGGAAGGGAAGAGAACCTCCCTGCGTGCTGTGACTCCCTCCATAAGCATATGGAGGGAGTCACGGGAGAGCCTGGGTGCAGTTGTGCACCTTTGTGCAGTGATTGTCAGTGTTTGCAGCACCTCAATGCTGCAGAACACTGACAGAACAAATGTCAAAATGAATTTGGACATGGCCCCTTTAAGGAAACCAGCTGATGACACGTCATCAAATGATGTCATCAGACCTGCTTCCTTTTAATTGGTCAGGAAACGCGGAGGGCGGGCTTAACAAACCCAATCTACGTAAAATCACTTGGAGAGAGCGGGCTGGAGCCAGGAGCAGGACCGGGGCCCGCCACCCACCTCTCCCGCTGTGATCCCGCCTCCGCTGGTGAAATCGCAGCCTAAGTGTTTAGGTATCTAGATATGGTAGCTCTTGCATCCATGGATGCAGACTTTGTGGCCTACACATAGGAGGTACCCAAGAATCTGCAGGGTTCTCATTATTTGTTCACTGATATTTTAGATTCATTTTGGTGTAGTGCTTCGCATCCTTCACCTATGATTTAGCATATCTGATCAAAACATTGGTTAAAAGCTATTTCACAAAGTACATTTATTTGTGAGCTTGGTAGAGTTGGAATGGCCTATTGGTTAGGAACTTATATTTTACAAATGAAACAATTCTTTGATGTCAGGAAGAAGGTAATTTTAGAAAAGCACTTTTAGAAACCGGAGGATCTCAACAAAGCACTGGGAGTAATAGGTAGACCAGTGTGTGCTACTATGAGGAAAGCATAAGAAATTGCGAGCTCACTCAGCAGGTCTGTACATAGTGGTGGAAAGGCATAGTGAGGTAGGTTATATAGTCAAGATATGCAATTGACGACACAGGGGCTGGGTCTATCACATGAACATAATAAAGCCCTATCTCTACATGTAAAGGGTATTACATAGTATTTACAGCACAGAAACAGACCATTCAGCCCAACAGGACCATGCCGGTGTTTATGCTCCACACGAGCCTCGTCTCACCCTTCTTCATCTAACCCCATCAACAAATTTTCCTTTCTTCCTCATGTGTTTATCTAGCTTCCCCTTAAATGCATCTATGCTAGTCGTCTCAACTATTCCTTGCGGTGGCAAGTTCCACATTCTAACCTCTCTCTGTGTAAAGAAATTTATCCTGAACTCCCTATTGGATTTATTAGTGACTATCTTATATTTATACCTCCTAGTTCTGGTCTCCCCCACAAGTGGAAACATCTTTACATCTACCCTATCAAACCCATTCATAATCTTAAAAACGTCTATTGGGTCACCCCGTCTTCTGTTTTCTAGAGAAAAGAGCCCCAGCTTGTTCAAACTTGATAGGTAAAATATCTGGTATCATCCTAGTAAATCGTTTTTGCATCTTCTCCAGTGCCTCCATATCCTTTTTTATAAATGGAGACCAGAACTGTTCACAGTATTTCAATTGTGATATAACCAAGGTTTTATACAAGTTTACATAACTTCTCTGCTTTTCAATTATATCCCTCTAGAAATGAACCCCAGTGCTTTATTTTCTTTTTTATAGCCTTATTAACCTGCGTCACTACTTTTAGGGGAAAAATTGGATTGGTTTGCACCTCCCGCTCGCGCCCCGGCCACAAACTTGGCTCGCGCCCCCTGACCTGCCGCCAAACGCTATGTGCGACAGGGTCAGGGTGCCATGTTTGCGGTCTGAGCACGCATATTAAAAGGCAGGTGCCGGGTGGCCATTTTTTTGGGGCCGCCTGCCAACACCTGCCCCCTTTCACCTCCTCCTGCGGGGTGCTGGCTCCCCGGTGGTCCAGCATCGCTGTGCTAGGCCCCTCCCCTTTAATCAGGGAAAGGAGGCCTGTAGTACCGCGGCGCTATGTGCCAACGCGCGTGGCGCTGCTGCACGTAGCGCCACGATATTCAATGGGAGCCCCCCAAGAGGGAGGGGGAGCACTTCCAGTAGTGCCCCGCCTCCTGATTGGGGCGCTACCATTCAATTCCTGGCGCGGGGGTGCTAACTCTTTGGACTGCTAAAAGTAGCACCCCGGCGAAGTTAGCTCCCCAAAGAGGGCGCTGTAATGATCAACAACATGTCATTCTAGAATAGTACACTAGTTGGAGCTATAGAGCTGTATTGCTGTGTATATAGTTGTATGTGTTTAAGACTACACTACCCACAATGCACTAGGCTACCCACAAGGCAGTAGTCAAGATGGAAGCCTGCACACAGAAGCACACATGCTGAATCTCTACAGATGCTGTACCTAGAGAACGTGTACTGAATAAATGACTAAGCAGAAGCTAGCTGTTCATAATAAGAATGTCTATTTATTAATGAACATAACATGGTACCAGGATTGGTGAAGATCTACTAAAAAATTGTGAAACGCGACATGGAGAATTTGAAGTCACCGGAGTTTTTGAATCTCACGGGAAATGTCAACTACAATTGGCGGACTTTCAAACAACAATTCGAAATCTACATTGCTGCCATCGGGTTCGGTGCGAAGCCAGATGCAAGGAAAGTAGCATTGCTGCTCACGGTTGCAGGCCCACAGGCGATAGAGGTATTTAATACATTTGTATTTAATCCAGAGGAGAACAGAGAAAATTTAGACGATGTGCTAAAGAAATTTGATACACATTGTTCCCCCAAAAAGAATGAAACCTATGAAAGATACGTGTTCCGTTCGAGGACACAACGGCAAAATGAGACTTTTGGTAGCTTTGTGACCGATCTGAAACTGAAAGCACAGACATGTAATTTCTCTGAGCTGAAAGCATCCATGATTCGTGACCAGATTGTGTTTGGTATTCATGATAAAAAAAGTCAGGGAACGTCTGTTGAGAGAAACCGAACTAACATTGGAAAATGCTGTGAATATATGCCAAGCCAGTGAGCTAGCTTGACAGCACGCGAAGACTTTCAGTGAAATCAATAATGATGCGATTGTAGTAAGTACTGCTGTCGGTGCTGTGTTCTACAAGGGGAAGCAACATGGGCAGAACAGAAATGAAAAGCAATCAGAGGAAGGAATTTTTAATTGTAAACGTTGTGGTTACAAACACCAGTTAAAACAATGCCCAGCGTTTGGAAAAATGTGCACAAAATGTCATGGAAAGAATCACTTTGCCAAACAATGCTTTTCAAAAGTAAAAACAAAGAAAGGGCAACAAGTCCGAGTTAATGTGATTGAGGACACTGATTTCAGTGAGACATTTTTTGTACGAATGGTGTCATGTGACAATGTCAAAAATGATACAGAAAATGTGCAGCCCTCAGATATGGACAATGCTGAACATAACGTCAATGCAGTAAATGAGGACAAATGGATGATCCCACTGCAGGTAAATGGAGCATTAGTTACATTGAAACTGGACACTGGGGCAAAAGCAAACTTAATCAGTATGAGTGACATTAAAAACATGAAAGAAAAGCCCAAAATACAGAAAAAGTCAGGACTACTGAAGGACTATAATGGACAGAAAATAGATAGCTTAGGTGTATGCAGACTTAAAGTGACAGTCAAAGACAAAGTGCATCATCTCATGTTTTCTGTTGTGGCTGAAGGACTTGATTCACTACTGGGTGACAAAGCTTGTGAGGATTTAGAACTGGTCAAGAGAGTCTACCGTATAAACTGTGCCATAAACAGACCAGATGACTCAGTGGATTCTGCAGTGAGTAATTTCCAGGATGTGTTCAAAGGATTTGGAGTTGTACCATTCACATACAAGATCCAGCTAAAGGAGGATGCTCAGCCAGTGGTACATGCTCCACGAAAAGTTCCAGCACCCCTGCGTGACCGGCTCAAGAAAGAACTGGACAGAATGACCACACTAGGAGTCATCAGGAAAGTCGAAGAGCCAACAGACTGGGTTAACTCCATGGTATGTGTGAAGAAAAAGAACAATGATCTAAGAATATGCATGGATCTAAAGGACGTAAATGCAAACATAAAACGTGAACACTACCAGATTCCCAAGTGAGAAGAAATCACCAGTGAAATGTCAGGTGCCAGATACTTTACAAAGCTCGATGCCTCACAAGGATTTTGGCAACTAAAACTGGATGAAAAGAGCACCAAATACTGTACCTTCAACACATCATTTGGCAGGTATTGTTTCCTCAGAATGCCTTTCGGGATAATATCTGCATCTGAAATCTTTCATAGAGCGATGGAACACATAATTGAAGGTCTGGAAGGAGTTCGGGTCTATTTTGATGACATCATCATCTGGGGCTCCACACTGAAAGAACACAATGAGAGACTGACTAAAGTGCTACAGAGCATACGCCGGAATGGACTGAAGCTCAACAAAGCCAAGTGTCAGTTTGGCGTCCAGGAAGTCACTTTCCTAGGAGATAATCTATCTGGTAAAGGAATAGAGCCAGATATGGAAAAAGTAAACGCCATACTCAACATGCCCCGACCCACTGATAAAAAAGGAGTGCTACGCATCATGGGGATGATAAACTTCATTGGAAAGTTCATTCCTAACTTGTCAGCCAAGACAACCTGTCTGCGAAACCTGCTACATAAAACAAATGAGTTCGCATGGACAGAAAAACATGAACAAGAGTGGATGAACCTCAAAACAGTGCTGACAACCACACCTGTACTCACTTTCTTTGACCCAACAAAGAGAATCAAAGTGTCAACGGATGCATCAAAAGATGGCCTCGGCGCGGTCTTGCTACAAGCAGAGGGTGAAGATTGGAAGCCTGTTGCCTATGCCTCCAGGTCTATGACTGATTCTGAGTGTCGATACGCCCAGATTGAAAAGGAATGTCTAGGCTTGGTAGTTGGACTAGAAAAGTTTCATGGCTACATATATGGACTTCCCACCTTCACAGTTGAGACAGACCACAGCCCACTGGTTGCCATCATAAAAAAGAACCTGAATGAGATGTCTCCAAGGATTCAACGACTCATGATGAAGCTGCAAAGATATGACTTTGAACTGATCTACACACCAGGCAAATACATAGTTTTAGCAGATGCACTATCCCGAGCACCCACAATGAGTCATGTGAGCTCTACTGAATAAGATGTGGATGTTCATGTGAGTATGGTCACTGCTGCACTGCCCGTGTCAGACACAAAATCAAAGCAAATAGCAGAAGAAACAGTAAAAGATACAGTGTTAGAAACAGTAATAGAAAACATTCATCATGATTGGCCAAAAGGTTCCTGTCCAAAATACTTTCACATAAGGTCAGAATTGAGTGTCGCAAGTGGACTATTACTAAAACAGAACAGAATAGTCATTCCACAGGCTCTACGTCAAGACATGCTCAAAAGGATTCATGAGGGACACCTCGGAATTGAAAAATGCAAAAGGAGAGCAAGAGACACTGTTTATTGGCCTGGCATAAATAAGGACATTGAGAACATGATAGGCAAATGTGAGACATGTCAGAAACACCAAAACAAACAAGCAAAGGAACCAATGATAGTAGCTGACATACCAACAGCACCTTGGCAAAAGGTTGGTATGGACCTTTTTCATTTAAATGGTAAAGAATATCTAATAGTGATTGACTACTATTCTAACTATCCTGAGATGGCGCTGCTCTCAAGCACCACAGCAAGCAGTGTCATAATGCATGTGAAATTCATCTTCGCCAGACATGGAATTCCCAGGATTGCCATTAGCGACAATGGTCCGTGCTTCAACTGTAAGGAGTGGCAACAGTTTGCAGCACAGTATGACTTTCAGCACATCACATCCAGTCCTTTGTATGCTCAGTCAAATGGTAAGGCAGAGAAAGGTGTTCAAGTTCTCAAGCAGCTACTGAAGAAAGCGACAGAAAGCAAGTCTGATCCTTATCTCGCCCTGCTGAGCTACCGAGCCTCACCTTTAGACTGTGGTTCTTCACCTGCTGAACTACTAATGGGTCGCAAGTTGTGCACCACGCTACCCTGCTGTGCAAAAGAACAGCAAAGTAAGGAACTGAGACAGAGACTTCAACTGTTAAAGCTGAAACAGAAATCATACTATGACAAGTCATCCAAAACTCTAAAGCCATTGACAAGGGATGATGTTGTCAGGATTGAGGATCCAGATGCATGGAACAGGAAAGCTACAGTTCTTGAGGAAGGAAGGTCATACACTCTTAGAACTGAGGAAGGACAGATTCTCAGGAGGAACCATCGTTCCCTCCTGAAAACACAAGAAACTATCCAAGAACAGATTGATGACAATGCCGCAACTGAATCTTGTCAATCACCACCAGAACAATCTCATGCAAACACATCAGATTTACCCGTGCTAAGAAGATCCACATGTGTAGTAAAAAAGCCTGATAGACTTAATCTTTGAGTATAAAGTAAAGCTTTGAAAATGTGTTGACTGTTGTGAAAATGTTTATGTTTATAGAGCACTAGCAAAAGTTTTACTGATATCATCTTTATCGTTTTTCTTGTAAGTTGATTGACATTGATTTTGTTTAACCTCAAAGAAAGGGGGATGTAATGATCAATAACATGTCATTCTAGAATAGTACACTAGGTGGAGCTTTAGAGCTATTGAGCTGTATTGCTGTGTATGTAGTTGTATGTGTTTAAGACTACACTACCCATGATGCACTAGGCTACCCACAGGGCAGTAGTCAAGATGGAAGCCTGCACACAGAAGCACACATGCTGAATCTCTACAGATGCTGTACCTAGAGAACGTGTACTGAATAATTGACTAAGCAGAAGCTAGCTGTTCATAATATCAATGTCTATTTATTAATGAACATAACAGGCGCAACCCAATTTCTCCCCCTTAGTGATTTGTGTATCTGTAGCCCCAGATCCCTCTGCTCCTCTACCCCATTTAGACACATTTTCCAAGGAGTATGTGGCCTCCTTATTCTTCCTACCAAAATGTATCATCTCCCACTTACCTGTATTGAAGTTAATTCGCCAATTACATGCCCATTCTGCAAGTTTATTAGGGGGCTAAATCCGGTTGATTTGCGCCTCCCGTTAGTGCCCTAAGAGGGCGCAAATCAACTAGCACCTGGCCGTGGTGTCGCTAACGCCTCCCGTGAAATTCAGCAGGAGGTTAGCGGTGGCGGTAACCGTTAGCGCACATAGCACCCCAATCGCGCCCCAGCTGTAATATTGGGTGGTGCCACCCCGACTTACCGCCGGACGCTATGTCCGCTGGTGTCAGGGGGGCCTACCTGCGGCCGGGGTGCCGCTAGTTAAAGGGGAGGTGGCGGCCGGCCATTTTTGTTGCTAGCCGCCTGCCAGCACCTGCCCCGTTGCTGTTCCTGGCCCCTGTGGAGCCCCCCCGCTGCTTTCCGTGAGCCCGGCACTCCTCTTGAGTGCCGGGCTTGTTTGCCGGCACTCCCGATCCCTAGTGGCCCAGTTGGGCGTTGGGAGGCGCGGTGCCAGGCCCCTCCCCTTTAATAAGGGGAGGAAGGCCTGCAGTACCGCAGCACGACATAACACCGTGATATTGGCTCGCAGAGCCCCAAGAGGGATGCGGGGCGCTTACAGTAGTGCCCCTCCTCCCTCTCGGGATGCTACCTGGGAAAACCGGCTGCGGGGGCGCTAACTTTATCGGTGCGCTAAAATTAGCGCCCCGGTGAAGAAAGAGGGTGCTACCCAATTTTTACCCCTTAATGTATTTGTTTATTTTGTAGCAGTCCTCCTCTGTATTAACTATACCCCCCCAATGTTGTCCATAAATTTTGAAATTGTACTTGCATTTAAGTAAATAGTGAACAACAGTGGTCTCAGCACTGACTCTTGTGGAGCACCACTTCCCACCTTTTGGCAGTCTGAGTAACTACCTTTCACCCTTACTCTCGGTTTCTGTTTTGTAGCCAGTTTGCTATCCATTCTGCGACTTGTCCCCTGACTCCACATGTTCTGACCTTAGTCATGAACCTACTATGTGGTAACTTATTGAAGGCCTTTTGGAAATCCAAATATATTATGCCTACTGCATTACTCTTGTCTACCCTTTCTGATACTTCTTCAAAAATTCAATTTGGTTGGTCAAGCATGACATTCCCTTTTGACATCTGTGCTGACTATCATATTTTCAGTTTCCAGATGTTTTTATATTACATCTTTGAGTAAGGATTCCATTATCTTTCCTACCACTGCATTAAGCTAATTGGTCTTCAGTTCCCTGGAATTGTTCAATCTCCCATTTTAATTGTAGGAATCACATTACCTGTCTGCCAGTCCTTCTCCCTTTTCTAATGGATTTTTAAATATATGCAATGTGGCACTGCTATCTCTTCCCTAACTTCTTTTAATATGCATGGATGCAATCCATCCGGACCTGGGTTTTTATCTTTCCTAAGTTTGATTAATTTATCAATTATCTCCTGCTTTTCTATCTTAAATGTCTTTATATCTTCTTTGATCTCTTCTTCTAATGTCATGCCCACCATGCTAGTCTTCCTGGTAAATACTGAGGCAAAGTAATTATTTAAAATTTCTGCCATTTTGCTGTCATTATCTGTGAGTTTATCAGGATTGGGATAGTCCCTTAGTGGCACTATCCCAATCCTGATTTTCCTTTTGTTATTTATGTGTCTGCAGTATACTTTACTATTTCTTTTTATATTCCTCAATAATTAAATTTTGTAATTTCTCGTCGCCTTCCTAATTTTTTGAACCTCTTTTCTAACCATTTCGTATTCCCTTTTGTCATCCGCTCCTTTGTTGTCTATGTACTTAGTGGATGCCTTTTTCTTTAGTTTCAATTTTTCCCTTATTTCTTTATTTATCCACGATGTGTCATTAATGGCTAGTTTATTCTTGCTTTTTAGTGGGATCTATTTCTTCTGGACTCTGTTGATCACCATTTTAAATGTTTCCCACTGCTGTTCTATTTCTTTGTTTGACAGTAAAATTTTCCAGTTTATTCTCCCTCGTTCCATTCGCAATTTTTATAACTCAAACATTATGTTGTCATCACTTCTCTTATCTGCTCTGGTTCATTTTCCATTACTAGATCCAGCAGTGCTCTCTCTCTTGTTGGGCTTTTTACATACGGGGTAAGAAAGTAGTCCTACACACGTTAACGGCCCAGAAATTCGATCGCAGGCCTCCTGCAGGTCTGGAAAAATCTGCGCCAAGACCGGAGGACTCCCGGGAGGCATAGAGTTCCGTTCCTGGGCCTCTCCAAACTGCCGGTGCGCAGGGCCTACGTATCCCAGAGGCGCAGGCGGTTCGCAGCATCCCTGGGATCACATGGGCCATGGGGAGCCAATCAGAGAAGGGAATCTCCATTCATACATTTGACAGGAAGACCTGTCAAATATATGAATGGAGATCACCCCCAAAACATAGTAAAACTTTAAATAAATTTTAAAAAAAACACATTTTTTAAATGACTTGAAATTACATAAATTAACTATTTTAAACAAAAATTTACATTTTTGAAAAAAAAAAATTAAAGTTTTTAACGGGGCTAAAAATAAATTTACCTTTCTTTAAAGTATTTTTAAATGATAAATCAGTGAAAATTTTTTTTTTTTAAACTTTTTTCAACTCATCCTGGTAAAAGCAGGAATTGTAAGTGTTTTCTGTGGGCGGAGGGTCTCCAAAAAACGGAACTCTCCATCCGCAGAGGCCCTGCTTCAGGGCAGCCGGAGGATCTCTCAAGAGCTTTCTTGAGAGATTGGAAATGCCGGTTTCCAGCGCATGCGCAGTGCATGCATGAAACCGGCATTTCCAATGTCCCTACGGGTGAGTACACAGCACGTACACACCCGTAAGGATCGGAATTTTTGCCTCATTGTAAAAACTCCATTCCCTGTACCCCTTTTGCTACCTCTTCTTGCCAGTTTATTTGGGGGTAGTTAAAATATCCCATGATTATTACTCTATGTCCTTTACTCATTTTACATATTTGCTTACATATTTCTTCCTCCACCAATTTCCACTATTAGATGGTCTGCCGTATAGCCTTATTAGCGTGATCAATCCCTTCTTAATTTTTATTTCAATCCATATGGATTCCAATTCTATCTTTCAGTTAGTTATCTCCCTTTTTACTACTGCCTTTCTGTTATCGCTGATTAGTATAGCAACCCCACCTTCTTCCTTTCCTATCCTATATGATTATATTATAACCTGCAATATTTAGTTGGCAGTCCTGTTTTTTATGTAGCCATGTTTCAATTATTCCTACTACATCTGATTCCTTGCTATGGATTATTGCCTCCAGTTCGTCTGTTTTATTTTGGATGCTGTGTATATTGCTGTACAGGCAGTTTAATTCGTCTTTAATAGTTGTTACTTTTACTTTATTTTTAACAGTCCTTTTGTACTTGTTTTATAACTATATTTGTTCCCTAACCGTTTATGTTACCCTTGTTTCTTACCTTGGTCTGATCTTTACTCTCATCTCCTATTTCTTTTATCTTCAGACTTATGTTATTTTCACCAGAACCCTCCCCCCATCTTACTAGTTTAATGTCCGATCAACAGGCCTATTTATCCTTTCTGCTAGGACACTGGTCCCACTCCAGTTCAGGTGGACCCCGTCCCAACGGTAGAGCTCCTTCCTGCCCCACTACTGATGCCAATGTCCCATGAAATGGAACCCCTCCTTCCCACACCAGTCTTTTGGCCACTCATTCACTTTTAAGATTACCACCCACAAGGTGCTGTTTTTTTAATTTAGTTCCTAACTTCTGATATTCCTTTAGCAGGACCTCCTTACTTTCTTCCCTATGTCATTGGTCCCAACGTGGACCAGGACAACTGGATCTTCCCCCTCCCTTTCCAAGGTCCTCTCCAGTTGCTCCGAGATATCCTTCACCTTTGCACCAGGTAGGCAACACACCCTTCTGGACTCTCGTTCACTACTACAGAGGACGCTATCTAGCCCCCTAATTATCGAATCCCCTATGACTACAACCTTTCTACTCTGCTCTTCCACCACCCGGGACCAACTCCTGCTCCACGGTGCCATGATTAGCATTCTGGCTGTCCAACACGCTGCCTGCATCCTTATCCTTACAGCTAGCAAGTACATTGTATCTGTTGGATAGGACCAGTGTCTGTGGAACCTCCTTCACTATCTCCCGTTGGTTTCCCTTATCCTGCTGATTAACAGTCACACTTGCCTCTTCCTGCACCTATACTTTCCTCTAAGCTGTGACTGTTCTCTGGAGAAATCTATCCAAAAAATTCCATCCCCCTCCCTTATGTGTTGGAGTGTCTCTAACTTGCACTCCAACTC
Source organism: Somniosus microcephalus (assembly GCF_052327205.1). NCBI lineage: Eukaryota > Metazoa > Chordata > Chondrichthyes > Squaliformes > Somniosidae > Somniosus > Somniosus microcephalus. The sequence goes on along the minus strand of NC_141001.1, from coordinate 56,702,908 downwards.
AAAAACTCTGATCTGGAGTGCAAGTTAGACGGGTACACACTCAAAACATTAACTGGTCTTTTCTCCTTACTGATGCTGACTTACCTGCTATGTATTTCCAACATTTTCTGTTTTTAATTAAGAAACAATGGCCCAGAAATTCGGGTCTCCACGGCTGAGTACGCACGGGGTACTCACCCGTAGGCCCAACGGAAGTGCTACTTTCGTGCATGCACGGCGCATGCGCGGGAAACCGGAACTTCCGTTCCCTTAAAGGAAGGGGTTCAGAGGTCGAACGCATGCGCTGGAGATGCGCCTGGAACTTCCGTTTTCTTTGCAGGGTTCTCCGGGAGGGTAAGTCTCCAGCAGTTACACATGTAAAAAGCAGGCGCAAGGCCTGCTTTTAACAAGGTAAGTGGTGAATTAATTAAAATTAAAACATTTTTCCACAGGTTTATTATTTTTAAATACTTTAAAGAAAGGTAAGTTTATTTTTAGCCCCATTAGAAAATGTAATTATTTTTTTCAAAAATTTAAATTATTGTTTAAAATAGTTATTTTATGTAATTTATAGTTATTTTAAAAATGTGATTTTTTTCCCAAATTTATTTGAAGTTTTAGTGATGTTTTGGGGCTTATAGTATTTATAGTTTTGACAGCTCTTCCTGTCAATTTTATGAATGGGCATTTCCCTGCTACCATTGGCTCTCCTTGGCCCACATGATCCCAGGGGAATCATTGAACTAACTGCGCCCCTGGGATACGCAAGCACTGCGCGCCAGCAGTTGGAGCAGGCCCAGGATCGGAATCCCACGTGGGCCCACAGCTCAACGGCCGGCGCACTGTGTAAGTGCAGGTCGGAGGCTTGCATCCGCGGGAAGCCTCCGACCCGAATTTCTGGGCCATTAATGTAGGGTGGATGTCATACACTGTCACGGGGGCTCTGTCCAAGATGATTTGGTTTCATTGCTTTCCTTCGGTAGCACTTGAAGCCAGTTTGTGATTGTTCTTTGCTGCATTTTTAAAAGGCACTAGTTTGAGATTGCAACCAATCAGCAAAATTGTGTCTCAGTCCTGCTCCCTATGTAAGTCAGTGTTTATGGCCACTGAACCAGAGCACCATGACAACCAGGGATCTATCGGCAAGAAACTCCCCATTGCTAAGCCACTCACTCAAAAACAACTTATGTTTATTTATTATGACTGCTATTAATAGGAGAGAATAGGTGTGATGCGACAAACTTCATTTAAAAATATTTGAACTTTTGTAACGCAACAAGTTATTTTCAGTCATGATGTGCAACTAAGGAATATCATAAAAATGAATCACTATGGACCTACAAGTTTTTTACAGAGTTGATCAGATACTGGGACAAAGTGTGAAACGTCAAAAGGGGTCTTGCTCCAACTTCATATGCTTCACAATTTCTTTACTGGTGACATGTTAATGTATAAGAAAGATACATACAATTAACTTTGACATCCTTATTTTCTTTATGAAAGGAGCAGTGAGATTAGTTTCTTCCTTAAGACCTTCCAGAAGTCTGTTCTGGGTCACAATATTCACATCATATCTAAACTGAAGGGCCTTTCAATAATTACAGAAAGAACGATTTCCCAACCATGTAATCTCCAGTAAAGAGAAGGGGGATATACATTTTCATAATTAAACCTGATTATGAAATGCTTCCTGTAGTTTGCTACCCAAGAGGACCTTTTTAAAAAAGCAGTCCTGTTTTGGTTGCATGACTTATCTTATCCAGGTTTTATGAAGTGTAAATAATAAAGAAGCAGTTTCAATCAAGTTTGATGAGTAAGAGCAAGAAAACTTAAAATAAGCAAACATCATACTGATATTGCACCTTTTAAAATGAAATGTAAATTGATTCTTACTAGATATGGAGGTGTAGAGGGCAAAGGATTTGAGACTCCTTAGCTCCTTGTGTCGAGTCTCTTCCACGCTTTTATGGAAGATTTGCTCCCAAGCATAGAGTTTAAGTAATTTGATTCCTCGCAGCAGTTCATTCGTTTTCCTCAAGCGTTCACTTGAATAATCCTGCAATAGGAAGGACAATCAGCAGCTGAACCTGGAGAAGGACAAATTAATCTAACAAGAACATCTAAGGACCAGAAAATCTGAGGACCAGAACATCTGTCTGTCAGCCCTGTTGATTATCTCAACCATCGTATGTGATGCTGTCCTTTACTTTCAAATTCATTATTTTTTAAAACTTTTTTTTTATCACGAAGTTTAGAAAAATCATTGCTGGTGAATGGAGTACATTCCCTCTTTGGTAACAAATGTCAGCATCAAGCAATCCCAAGTTAAGTAGCATAGGCATACGTAAAGTAAAACTTACTGGCCTAGAAATTCAGTTGGGCGCCGTTTGGGGCGCCAAGCTCGCCTGGGCGCCGGAATTACCGCTGCGAGCGGAGCCACTTGCGGCATCCCGATATTCAGATTCTGCACCCCAAACGGAAGCGGGCCGCTACTCGAGGCTCCCCGCGCCCCGCTTGGGGCGCTCACCCTGAATATCGCCGCGCTAAGGGCCAAAGCGCCACACGCTGCGGCACGGCAGGCTGCGGTACTGCAGGCCTTTCTCCCACTGTTAAGGGGGAGGTGCCTGCAACAGCGCGATCCCCGCTCGCGAGTGCCGGCAAATGAGCCCGGCACCAAGGAGAAGTGCTGGGCTCTCGGGAAACAGCCGGCACTGTCGCGGGGGGGGGGTGGTTAGGAGGCCGGGGACGGAGGTGCTGGCAGGCGGCCGCCGAAAAAGCGGCCGCCCAGCACATCCACCTTAACTTGCGCCACTACCGCCACAGGTAGGCCCTGTGAACCGGTCGCGATTTGCGACCGGCGTTAAAGAGGCGGGCGCGACCAAATATGGTGATCGGGGCGGGAGCGGGGCGCTGCGCACACCGATGATGTCATCGGTGGCGGCGCAGCGCTACAGGCTAATGCCGCCATTAGCGCCCCGCTAAATATCGCAGGAGGTGTGGCCAGTGGCGCTAAAGCCACTGAGTGCCCTCTTTGGGCGCTAACTGGTGGCGCAGCCCACTGAATTTCTAGGCCACTCTGTTCTGTTCCAACTATGTGCTTTACCCTGAGAAGAGAAATATACTCCAAAAAGCACCATTCCTCTCTATATTTTACACACCAACCACTCCAATGATCTCTCTGAATGAGATTGGAATTTTTGTTGAGTTATGGGCAGCTTTTGGTCTGTCAGCCAAGAATTATGCTCAGATTGACTCAACAACAAACAATAACAACTTGCATTTATAAAGCACCTTTAATATAGTAAAATGTCCCAAGGCACCTCGCAGGAGTGTAGTCAGACAAAAATTGACACAAGCCAATAAGAATACATTAGGACAAGTGACCAAAAGCTTGGTCAAAGAGGTAGGTTTTATGGAGCATCTTAAAGGAGGGGAGAGAGGTAGAGAGGTGGAACAGTTTAGGGAGGGAATCCCAGAGCTAAGGACCTAGACAACTGAAGGTATAGCTGCCAATTGTGGGGCGAAGGAAATCGGGGCTGCACAAGAAGCCAGAATTGGAGGAACGCAGAGTTCTCTAAAGGTTGTATGGCGGAAGCAGGTTACAGAGATAGGGAGAGGGCCACTCAAACTCATTTTACATAGGATGGTTACGGTGTAGTTCTGCTGCCAGTTTCATGTAGATGTAGAGTGTGTTTCCTGAGTATACACACAAGAAATAATAGTATAACACCCAAGTGCACAAAAACCAAGTGGTGGGAGATCTCTTCACACCACTTTCAGTTCATGCCGGCAGCAATATAACGCCAGTCTACTGTACCACAGATGTTGAGAACTGATATCTAGAGGAGGTGTAAATGGGAATATCAGAATCATCAGTAACAGCTGCCATCCAAAAAAATGGGGGCAGAGGTTATGATCTGAACCTGTTAAACTCAATGTTGATTCCCATTTACACCTCCTCTAGACCCATCTTTTGTTTCTTTACTTGTCCCATTACCACCTCCTTTCACCTTGCACCATTATTCCTTTCGTTATTTAATCTCTCCTGCCTTCCACCCTATCACAGACCTTCCCTTTTATTCTTTCCTCCCCTCCCGCCTTTCCCTGCCTCTGTACTTGCTTAAAACCTGTTATATCTCTAACTTTTCCAGTTCTGATTGGCTGGAATTTTCTGGGATGTCAGCGGGCAGGATTGGTGGCGGGTTGGGTGGGAAAGTTTTTTATTGATAGCGGTTCAGGAACCTGCTGACAACCTGCCGCAAAGTGCCTTTCCCAATGTCGGGTCTGTCAGCACTGAGCAGACCCAACAGACAGCGGCGGGTGACCCAATTATACTATTTATAATGTACTTACCAGACCCTTAACAGGCTTTTTTACCTTAATTTTTAACCTTAACTTCATGGCCAAGGGAACCACGCTGTTTAGTGACCACATGACCTGAGGTGAGAGTTCAGTGGCCATTGCTCCAGCTGATTACTTGACAACTTCAAATGTACAGTAAAAGCTTCCACCTGACAGAAATCACTTTCCTCAGCAACAAGCTGTTCCTCACTGCATTTCCACAACAGATTCAGTATGCTGCAAGTCTTTCCACAAGTCTCCATCCAGTCTCACCTCATTACCTCTCTCATCATTGACAGATCACTTCTGTCATCTGTACTTCACCTGCCATCTATTCCATCAGCATGGGTGCCATTTATACTGTCTCACCTTGGTCCTCAAAATCGGACCATGATGAGCCCCAACACCTGCAGCACCAGGTACACCAGCTTCTCCACAATCACCTGATGCTGCACAGGACAGAGGGCATCAGCACCTGAGCACATTGCTGCCCGGGAAGCCAGGGATGGCCTCACCAAGGCCAGATTTACTTAACTTTACGCTGTACACCCTGGCTGTCACATGATGCACCAGGTTGTACCACCCTACACCAACACCATAAAGCATATCTAAAATGACCAAGCCATTCCTTTCACACTCATCACCATTGCAGGGGGGGGCGGGGGGCTGGGTACCGTTATGTCTCACCATTCACTGCAACTCACTAAGCCACTTCCAAAGGTGCACACGGATCTGTCCAAGAATGACGTGTTGAAAATAAAGATTTCAATATTTGACAGCACATTAATAGAAACTTTACATAAACATTGGATAAAACACCCAAGTAGCTACACTTGTGTGTTGTTAGTTGGTATGATTGCACTAGGATGAGTGTGAGGGGTGGCTAGTGAGATGGGGAAGTGATAATATAGATAGAGAGGGATGGGTGGAGGTGCAAGGTATGTTGGTGTGAGTAAGGATGTGCAGGTGTAGGGTAGGGAAGGCAAAGTGATGGGGATGTGATGAGTGGCACAGCAGGATGAGGTTGGGTGTGGCTTTGTAATAACGTTATGAGATCATTAAAATGTTTGTGCCGCTGCACCCAGATCCTCCTGACCATAACCCTGCTTGTGTCCTCCTGTGCAATGTGCAACCAGGCTGTTTTGGTCTCCTGGGGAGGTCTCTTCCGTCCATGGGAAGGGAAGAGGACCTCCCTGCGTGCTATGACTCCCTCCATAAGCATATGGAAGGAGTCATGAGAGAGCCTCTGTGCAGTGATTGTCAGTGTTTGCAGCACTTCAGTGCTGTAGAACACTGACAGCACTATGTTAGGTTAAACTTCAAATGTAATGTGGCCATGGCCCCTTTAAGGAAACCAGCTGATGACGCGTCATGAATGACATCACCAGACCCACTTCCTCTAATTGGGCCGGGAAATGCGCTGGGTGGGCTTAACAAGCCCTATCAACGTAAATTCATTTTAGGCAGTGGGTTGGAGCCAGTAGCGGGGCCGCGACCCGCCACCGACACCGGCCGCACCAGACCTGCCGGGGTAAGTAAAATCCCAACCATCAACTCTGTTTCTCTCTCCACAGATGCTGCCTGACACGTTGAGTATTTCCAGCATTTTCTGCTTTTATTTCAGGTTTCCAGCATCCGCAGTATTTTGCTTTTGTAATAGAAATTAGCAGCTGGGGAGCACGTATCGAGACATGGATGTGCAGAGCATTAGTGTCGCTGCATCTGGGTGTCATTCAGACTCAGATCAGTATGTACTACAACACAGATCTGCCGACTGGGCCAAATCAAGGGTAGATTTTCCTGTCGATCCATTCCCCCTAGAAACTGGGTTAAGAATATCCATACTCATTTTACATAACAAGGCTGAGGAGACATTTGCCCATTAATCTGGGCTGGCTTTAAACCAAGGACCCAGACGTAAATGACTGTGGGATATAAATTCGTCCTGGACCCAAGCCGATCACTTCTATTTCCACTTTCTCCCCGCCACCCCTTTCTCTTCTCTCTCTATCCCTCCTTGACCACTCTCTCCTGTCATCATGCCTCCTTTCATTTCTCCTCTCTCGGGTACTCTGCCCTCCCAAATCCCTACCCCAACTCTTCATTACTCTTCGACCTTCCAACTCTCCTGCCGCTGTCCCAGACTTGACTCCCTCTTAGATAAGCCTACAGCTTCCCTCTGTGCCTCTCCTGGCATCCTCCGAAGGGCCCATCGAGGCACTCGTCGCTGCCTCCTCACGAGCAGCAGCCCCAACTGTCCCATCTTACTCTCTCGCCGATCTTCCTGCCCAGCGCGCCTGCTGGGGGCTCATTTTGTCAATCTCCTCCCCATCCAACTCATCCCTCCCAGCACTAACCCTGTGGACTCTGGCAGTGGGGCAGCCATCACCGACCCTCTCCGCATCTCCCTCCAGAATGTCCGTTCACTTGTGAATAAGGCCCTTGCCATCCATGAGCTTATCGTGGATAATTGCATCGACATCATGACTTTAACATAAACCTGACTGAGGGGTGATGACACCTTAACCCTAAATGAAGCCTCCCCACCTGGCTATACCTTCCACCACTTGCCCCACCCAGACCGTCACGGTAGTGGTGTGGCTCTCATCACCAAATCACACCGTGGTCTGTCCACCTACTCCTCCGGCACTTTCTCCTCCATTGAGCATCTCACCTTGTTCCACCCCTCTTACCTCTCATTTAAAATTCTCGTACCAAGTACCATAAACATTTTAACACCGAGATCTTCACTACTTTCCTCCCTCAGCCTCTGCACTGAGCGACTTCTCATTCTCGGTAATTTCAACCTCCATCTCAATACATCATGCTCTCTCTCCTCTGAGTTCACGAGCCTCCTATCCTCCCTTAATCTCTCCCTCCATGTAAACTCCCCAACCCATATTCAGGGCCACCCCCTTGATCTTGCCATCTCTCATGACCTCGCTACTCCCATCGTGTCAATCGCAGATAAGGCCATCTCTGACCACTTCCTTGTATCGCTCTCCATCGCCCCCCCCGCCCCCCAACTCTACTTCCTTCTGTGTCCACCCCAGGAAAAAACTCTCTCCCAACTCACTTATAACTGCACTTACGAAATCCCAACTTTCCAGCCTTTGGCCCTCCATCCTCCATAACATTTCTGCAGCTACTGATCTGCTCAACCACACCTTCCCCACTTCCTTTGATGCCCTAGTCCCCATTAAAACAATTACTTTCTCTCACCCTGGCCATTCCCCCTGGTACTGCCCTCATCTTCACTCTCTTAAGTCCAAGAGACGCAGACTTGAGCGGATATGGCGAACAACTGGTTTAGCCATTCACCGCCAGATCTGGCTGGACCACATAAAGCATTATTGTGTCCTGCTCTTGTCTGCCAAAACTGTTCAATATTCCAGGATCATTCTGGAATGCAAAGATAACCCTAGCTTCTTTTCTCTACTGCAAATCATCTTCTTAAACCACTCTCCCTTGTTTTCTCCACCCTCACCTCCAACAATAAATGCGAGGAGCTCATGGATGTCTTTGTCCCTATGATTGAGACCATTCGATCAGTTACCTCTGCCACTTCCCTTTCTTCCCCTAGCCCACCGGGCCAAATTTCCTCTATGGTTGCTGCCGGCCCTAGTCCTGAACTCACATCTTTCTCTAGTTTATCTCTGATCTCCCCTCATGACCTCTCCGCGCTCATCTTGTCCATGAGACCCCCATTACCACTAAACTGCTGACCACCCAACTTGCTTTTCTGGCTCCTATGTTAGTTGATATTGTTAACGGTTCTCTCTCCTCAGGTACCGTCCTCCTCTCCAAATCTTCCGTCATCACCCCTCTCCTCAAAAAGAACCCCTTGTACCCTCCATCCTTGTAAACTACCGCCCCATCTCCAACCTCCCTTTCCTCTCCAAAGTCCTTGAACGTGTTGTCACCTCCCAAATCCGTGCCCATCTTTCCCACAATTCCATGTTTGAATCCCTCCAATTAGGTCTCCACCCCTGCCACAGGATCGAAACGGCTCTTATCAAAGTCACAAGTGACTTCCTATGTGACTGTGACAATGGTAAACTATCCCTCCTCATCCTTCTCGACCTGTCTGCAGCCTTTGACATGGTTGACCACTCCATCCTCCTTCAAACGCCTCTCCACCGTCATCCAGCTGGGTGGGACTGCACTCACCTGGTTCTTTCTATCTAATCGTAGCCAGAAAATTACCTGCAAAGGCTTCTCTTCCTGCTCCCACATTGTTACCTCTGGTGTCCCCCAAGCATCTATCCTTGGCCCCCTCCTATTTCTCATCTACATGATGCCCCTCAGCGACATCATCCAAAAACAGTGTCAGTTCCCACATGTACACTGACGACACTCAGCTCTACCTCACCAGCTCTTCTCTCGACCCCTCCACTGTCTCTAACTTGTCAGACATCCAGTACTGGATGAGCAGAAATTTTCCCCAATTAAATATTGGGAAGTCCGAAGCCATTGTCTTCGATCCCCGCCACAAACTCTGATCCCTAGCCATCGACTCCATCCCTCTTCCTAGCATCTGTCTGAGGCTGAACCAGACTGCTTGCAATCTTGATGTCATATTGAGGAGAGATTGTGTCAATTGGGCTTATACTCACTGGAGTTTAGAAGATTGAGAGGGGATCTCATCGAAACCTATAAAATTCTGTCAGGCCTGGACAGACTAGATGCAGAAAGGATGTTTCTGATGGCCGGGGAGTCCAGAACCAGGGGTCATAGTCTAAGGATAAGGGGTAAGCCATTTAGGACTGAAATGAGGAGGAATTTCTTCACCCAGAGAGTGGTGAACCTGTGGAATTCTCTGCCACAGAGGGCGGTGGAGGCCAGTTCATTAAATATATTCAAGAAAGAGTTGGATATATTTCTTGAGTAAGAAGTCACACAACACCAGGTTATAGTCCAACAGCTTTATTTGAAATCACAAGCTTTCGGAGCGCTGCTCCTTCTTCAGGTGAAGTGGAGAAATGCATAAAGACACAGCTTATATAGTCAGAGAATCATGTCAGATGTTTACAGGTAACCTTTCCAACTGCCATTTATCACACCTCGGCAGAGAGATAATCACAGCAGTCAAAGGTGTGAATGGTGTCCAAACAGGTCAGTCAGGGAAACATTACATCAAAGAACAATGAGGTGGGGTCACAAGGGGTCAAATATTGCAGATGCTGGGGTCTGTATGAAAAACAAAAATACAGACAAAAAACATTTTTTTTGGCTGGAGATCACAGCAGGTCCGGCCGCATCTGTGTAGAGAGAACAAGCCAATGTCGACTCGAGTCTGGATGACCCTGCGTCAGGTGGGGTTACATGTAGCGTGACATGAACCCAAGATCTCGGTTGAGGCCGTCCTCATGGGTGCGGAACTTGGCTATCAGTTTCTGCTCGACTATTTTGCGTTGTCGTGTGTCTCGAAGGCCGCCTTGGAGAATGCTTACCCGAAGATCGGAGGCTAAGGCCTAGAAATTGGGTTTTGGCTTAGCCAGGGCTTTAGCGCCGGAAGTTAGTGCCGGCGCTAAGTCCCCCTGCGCGCGCCAAAAATTCAGTAGCGCCGCGCCCAAACGGCTGCCGGCGCTACTGAAGGGTCTTAGCGCCTGGAAAAGGGCGCTAACTGCCGTTTAGCGCCGCAATTCCGGCGCTGCGGCACCCGATGCGGTGCGGCAGGCTGGGGAAGTGCAGGCCTCCTCCTTCCGTTAAGGAGGAGCTGCCTGCACCCGGCCGCGGCCCGCGCAAATCTGTTTAAAAATGAGCCCGGCACCTCGGACAAGTGCCGGGCTTGCATCTGTTCCGGGGGGGGGGGGGGGGGGAGAAGTCCGGGGAGGGAGCTGCGGGCAGGCGGCCGGCGGGAAAGCGGCCGGCCACCGTGGGGCCTTTAATGCGCCGGCGCAAACACACGTTGGACTCTGTTGCCAGAGTCTTAGTTGCGGCTGCCACGGGCGAGGCGGCCGCAACTGAATTTTGGCGCTGGGGCCCGTCGGCATGGCAACCGGGACGCTGCGCACACCGATGACGTCATCGGTGCCGGCGCAGCGCTACCGGTGCAACGCCGCTTTAGGGCCCCAGGGAATTTTTCAACTGGCCATAACTCTGGCGCTAGTCCCTCTAGCGCCTCAAAAGCGGCGCTAAGGCTAGTGAATTTCTAGGCCTGAATGTCCTTGACTGCTGAAGTGTTCCCCGACTGGGAGGGAACACTCCTGCCTGGTGATTGTTGCGCGGTGTCCGTTCATCCGTTGTCACAGTGTCTGCATGGTCTCGCCGATGTACCATGCTCCGGGGCATCCTTTCCTGCAACGTATGAGGTAGACAACGTTGGCCGAGTCACATGAGTATGTACCATGTACCTGGTGGGTGATGTCCTCATGTGTGATGATGGTATCTGTGTTGATGATCTGGCATGTCTTGCAGAGGTTGCTGTGGCAGGGTTGTGTGGTGTCGTGGTCGCTGTTCTCCTGAAAGCTGGGTAATTTGCTGCGAACGATGGTCTGTTTGAGGTTAGGCGGCTGTTTGAAAGCGAGTAGTGGAGGCGTGGGGATGGCCTTTGTTGTGTATGTAACCGTTTACCTTTAAGGGAACTATAGAATGTAACCGTTCGCCTTTAAGAGCACTACTTTAGGGTGGCACTATCTATTGGCTCATGTATACTGTAATACCGATAGTGACCACACCAGTATATAAGGGTTGTGATACGTTAACTAGGGCAGAATCGCCCGAGCCTCTGAATAGTAAAGACGTGTTTTATTTTGTTAACAGTGGAGTCTGTGATTATTTATAATACAACCCACAGACTTAACATTGGCGACGAGTCAGGATTCGAACCCTGCGGCAGTTGTTCCACGGCGGCTTCGTCCGAAGACAGGACGTTGAAGAGAGGTTTCAATCCTCACCAGTCTGGAACCGACAGGCTGGAAGCGACAGGCATTAGGACCCTGAAGCCTCCATAACCTCGTGGGTAAGCCGCAGCGTTGGCTGCAAAGACAGGGCGATCGCAATCCCTGATAAGAGCCGCGGTGAAACGCGCGAGCGGGTAAGCCAGAGCCCGGGAGGGAGCGAGCAAGAGCTGCGCGAGCGGGTGAGCCAGAGGCCGGGGGCCGCTTTCAAGTGCGAGGCGCAGCCGGGCCATCGATCGCATCCGCTGATAAGGCCCGCACTCGGCCTGAAAGTCAGCGTCGGGGAACGGGTGATAACCGCCATTGAAGTGGGCGGAGAGCGCCGAGAAGCGCGGGAAAACCGCCATCGAAGTGGGCGGGGAGAGCGAGAAGCGCGGGAAAGCCGCCATTTTTCGCGGGGAAACCGCTGAAGAAGAAGGAAGAAGCGGGAAACCGCCATCTTGGAAATTATTAAGAATTTCAGGAAAGTAATAAGATTTTTCAGAAAGGCTGGTGTGTTCTCAAGAAGAGAGGGAAAATAAGTATAAGTACAGCAATACTTGTGGTGTTCTCAAGAAGAGAGAAGAAAATTAATAATAAGTAAAGTAATACTTGTACTGTACTCGAAAAGAGAAGAAGATGCCTAAGCGAGGAAATATTAATGATTTTAATGCTGAAATAGAAGACAGGGCCACGTATGGGGAACGCATAGGAATATATTGCGTAGCCATATACGACAAGGCAATAACTTTGTTAAATTCGATGGGAGCAAAAACATACGGGCTTTTGAAACATCTAATAGCACCAGTTAAACCAGTGGACCAGACCTTCGAAGAGATCGTAGCAGTGCTGAAGGATCACTTGAACCCCACACCGTTGATACTGGCTGAACGATTTAAATTTTACGCCAGAACCCAGAGGCAAGATGAAAGCAATGCGGAATACTTAGTCGAACTGCGTAAGCTAGCGAAATACTGCCAGCTTGGAGGGAATTTGACAGAGGCGCTGCGGGACAAGTTCGTATGCGGCTTGGCCAAAGAAGGAACGCAGAAGCGACTCCTGGAGGAAAACGACCTCACACTGGACAGGGCTGTCCTCATAGCTTCATCGCACGAAGCCGCAGTGAAAGGAACGGCGGAAATGCAGCTAAAGGCGGCGGCACTCGGGGTGGACCAAATGACTGCAAGCATTTCCAAATGCTACCGTTGTGGAAAGACAACGCACGACCAGAATCAGTGCTGGTTTAAGAATCAAGAGTGCAGGAAATGTGGCAAACTGGGTCACATCGCGAAGGTATGCAGGTCCAGAAAGAAGACCAACAAACAAAGGAAGCCACCACCACAAGAAAAGTACAACAAGGTGCATCAGGTGGCTGAAAAGAGTTCAGACGAACAAAATTCAGACTCAGACCCAAACAGCCAGGAGTTGGATAGTCTGAGAATCCACAATGTGGGTAAAGTAACTGATCTACAGACGATCTGGGTCACACTAAAAATAGCTGGAGTCCAAGTACGAATGGAGCTGGACACGGGATCAGCTGTATCAGTCATCAACCAAAAGGACTACCACCGACTATTCTCTCACATACCCTTAAGAAATACCAAGTTCGTATTACAGACATACACGGGGCATCGCGTATACCCCATGGGGAAAATAAGAGTCAAGGTGAGAGATAGGGGTAAAGTACACCCAAGAATGAATTTGTACGTACTACCTGAGGGAGGACCACCACTTCTAGGACGGGAGTGGATCAAGAAAATAGACATGGAATGGCACTACCGACAAGCAATGACGAGTGAGGACTCGGTGCAGACAAGCAGCTCAGACTCTGAGCCGGAAGACGATAAGTCCAGCTTATGTATGAAAAACAAGGTTAACATTAACTCACAGACTAAGGTTGGAAAATCGATGGCGTGCATAAAGACAGAGAATTCTGAGTCTGTTCAAGCTACAGACATATGCATTACGGAGGAACACCGGGCTCGAACTCAACGCTATTTCAAAGTACAACAACAATTAGAACAATTAAGTTACCGCCTCGTACAAGAGATGAAAACAATGAAAAAGTTCTATGACACCGAATGGGAGAGTCTGGAAAGACAACAGAACCTACTGGCTCAAGCAGAGAGCGACCATAGAGCCATCGTGACCAATTACCGATCACATCTCCCTGATGATGTTCAGGGGTTAGAATATTTGCATGATCTAGAGATACAGCAGAAGGGCAAATCACGCTGCACTGAGGATTTTGTTCTGCAATTAGAGACGGAGCTAGTGCAGGCAAAGTTAAGAGAAGTTGAATCACAGGGTGCTCTTAAGGAGATGCAGAAACAAATCTTGGACATGGAAAAGAGAAACGCTTCTTTACCTGATGAGAATAATGTGGCCATGTTGCAAGAGGAGCTTATAGGGGCGAAACTGAAAGAAGCTAAGCAAAGGATGTTGGAACTTGAAACGCAGAACCAAATCAGCGGTAATCAGCTATGTCAAGCAGAGAAGGAGTGCAAGGGTCTACATGAGAAGGTGCAATATCTCTCAGCCCAAAATAAGGGACTACTCACTCAGTTAAATGAAAGTAAACGGGAAATGGCTGAGATGGACTGCAAGAATAAAGAAGAGTTGATGGCAGTGAGACTTCGAGAGGCAGATAGCATAGCAGCCTTGGCTGAACTCCAACAGGAAATTGCGAAAGAAACAAATGAAGAGGAATCTTCAGGAAGCCAGGATTTTATTCCAGTTCTTCTCTACGACTCCTTACAAGCAGAGTGCGAGAAGTTGAAAAAACAGTATGAACAGGCCCAGACTACAATTCTGGAGGGGGTTAACTCAGCAACCTCCGAAAAGCTAGTTTCGTTGGAAGTATATGAGCAACTAAAGGTTGAACATGAGCAAGAAGTCCAAAGGCTGCAGGAAATTCTTGAGGAGCTCAGGGTCAAGACAGACTCATCGGTAGAAGTTCCATACATAGATGAGGATGTAGAGGTGAAAGACATGGCAGAACTCATAAAAATATGGAAGGAAGCCCAAGACAAATATGAGGCGGCAATTACCGAGGTTGACCGACTTGAAGAACAGTTTCAACTGGGAATGGGCCCTGAACATGAGCTAGAGAGCATCGAGGCGCAACTTCTCCAAGCACTGGAAGCCAAAGTACAAGAGGAAGAGAAGATGAAAGCATTGGAGAAAATGATGGATGAAATGGAGGAGTACGCTGAATTACGTCCAGGGGAACAGGAGAATGGGGAAACAGCTACTTCAGTAGAAGGATTAAATAGCCTGATAACGAAATCCCTGAAGGAAGGGAAAGGATTGAACGCACAAATGAGGCCAGGAGGGAAGGAAGGGCAGACATCCGAGGAAGAGCAGGATGAATATGATTGCTTGAAGAAGGGTTTTGACCTGTTGAGTGACACCGAATGTTATGAGGATGTGGTCTGCCCAAATTGTGATGGGAACTCCCAAAGTGCTGAAATCCTGAGGAAGCACTTAAGGTCTAAGGAACATAGAGAGTTGGTGGCGCTACAGATGGCAGCCGGGAAAAGAGCTCGGAGAGTTTCAAAAAGGCAGAAAAGAAAAAGAAGAAGCAGAAAATAATAACTGTTTAAAATATTATTACTTCTACTACCTCAGTCCGAACACTACGAAAGGTGCTAAATTTGTAAAAAAAATCCAGGGACATTATCAAGACAGCCAGTGGGTTGTATAAGTCCGCACTGCTGGTTCAACAGGACGAAAGTACAAGCTGTTAAAAAAAAAAAAAAAAAAAAAAAAAAAGGCTATGGAGGATGCTGTCTGGAACGAATTAATACCAGAGACTGAATTTATGAACTGTTCCCACAGAGACTGAACCTGTAAACTGATTCCACTGAGAGTATGTTTGTAAACTGTTATATGACGTTGACTCCATTGAGAGTATATCTGTAAATTGTTATATGATGTTGACTCCATCGAGAGTATATCTGCAAACTGTTCATATAAAGTTGAAGATTGTATGTTTAACGGGATTCTGTAAGTAATAAGCTAGGAAGGGAGGAGTGTTGTGTATGTAACCGTTTACCTTTAAGGGAACTATAGAATGTAACCGTTCGCCTTTAAGAGCACTACTTTAGGGTGGCACTATCTATTGGCTCATGTATACTGTAATACCGATAGTGACCACACCAGTATATAAGGGTTGTGATACGTTAACTAGGGCAGAATCGCCCGAGCCTCTGAATAGTAAAGACGTGTTTTATTTTGTTAACAGTGGAGTCTGTGATTATTTATAATACAACCCACAGACTTAACAGCCTTAGCGAGGTGTTCGTCGTCATCGATGACATGTTGAAGGCTGCGAAGAACATGGCGTAGTTTCTCCGCTCCGGGGAAGTACTGGACGACGAAGGGTACTCTGTTGGTTGTGTCCCGTGTTTGTCTTCTGAGGAGGTCTATGCGATTTTTCGCTGTGGCCCGTCGGAACTGTCGATCGACGAGTCGAGTGTCATATCCCGTTCTTACAAGGGCGTCTTTCAGTGTCTGTAGGTGTCCATCGCGTTCCTCCTTGTCTGAGCAGATCCTGTGTATTCGCAGGGCTTGTCCATAGGGGATGGCTTCTTTAACGTGGTTAGGGTGGAAGCTGGAGAAGTGAAGCATCGTGAGGTTGTCCGTGGGCTTGCGGTAGAGTGAAGTGCTGAGGTGTCCGTCTTTGATGGAGATTCGTGTGTCCAGGAATGAGACCGATTCTGAGGAGTAGTCCATGGTGAGTTTGATGGTGGGATGGAACTTGTTGATGTTATCGTGTAGTCTTTTCAGTGATTCTTCGCCGTGGGTCCATAGGAAGAAAATGTCGTCGATGTATCTGGTGTATAGCGTTGGTTGGAGATCCTGTGCAGCGAAGAAGTCTTGCTCGAACTTGTGCATGAAGATGTTTGCGTATTGGGGTGCGAATTTGGTCCCCATGGCTGTTCCGTGTGTTTGGGTAAAGAACTGGTTGTCGAAGGTGAAGACATTGTGGTCAAGGATGAAGCGGATGAGTTGTAGGATGGCGTCTGGAGATTGGCTGTTGTTGGTGTTGAGTACTGAGGCTGTCGCAGCGATGCCGTCATCGTGGGGGATACTGGTGTAGAGTGCCGAGACGTCCATCGTGGCGAGGAGTGTTCCTGGTTCAACTGGTCCGTGGGTGCTGAGCTTCTGTAAGAAGTCTGTAGTGTCGCGACAGAAGCTGGGGGTTCCCTGTATGATGGGTTTCAGGATGCCCTCGACACATCCAGAGAGGTTCTCACACAGGGTTCCGTTGCCTGATGCGATAGGACGTCCAGGTGTGTTGGCTTTGTGTATCTTTGGGAGGCAGTAGAAGTCTCCCACGTGGGGAGTACGTGGGATGAGAGCATGTAGGATGCTTTGAAGGTCTGGATCGAAGGTTTTGATCAGTCTGTTGAGTTGGCGGGTGTGTTCTTTGGTCGGATCTGCGGGTAACTGTCTGTAGTGTTCCTGGTTGTCCAGTTGTCCTCATACGTTGCAGGAAAGGATGCCCCGGAGCATGGTACATCGGCGAGACCATGCAGACACTGCGACAACGGATGAACGGACACCGCGCAACAATCACCAGGCAGGAGTGTTCCCTCCCAGTCGGGGAACACTTCAGCAGTCAAGGACATTCAGCCTCTGATCTTCGGGTAAGCATTCTCCAAGGCGGCCTTCGAGACACACGACAACGCAAAATCGTCGAGCAGAAACTGATAGCCAAGTTCCGCACCCATGAGGACGGCCTCAACCGAGATCTTGGGTTCATGTCACGCTACATGTAACCCCACCTGACGCAGGGTCAACCAGACTCGAGTCGACATTGGCTTGTTCTCTCTACACAGATGCGGCCGGACCTGCTCTGATCTCCAGCCAAAAAAAATGTTTTTTGTCTGTTTTTTTGTTTTTCATACAGACCCCAGCATCTGCAATATTTGACCCCTTGTGACCCCACCTCATTGTTCTTTGATGTAATGTTTCCCTGACTGTCCTGTTTGGACACCATTCACACCTTTGACTGCTGTGATTATCTCTCTGCCGAGGTGTGATAAATGGCAGTTGGAAAGGTTACCTGTAAACATCTGACATGATTCTCTGACTATATAAGCTGTGTCTTTATGCATTTCTCCACTTCACCTGAAGAAGGAGCAGCGCTCCGAAAGCTTGTGATTTCAAATAAAGCTGTTGGACTATAACCTGGTGTTGTGTGACTTCTTACATTTGTCCACCCCAGTCCAACTCCGGCATCTCCACACCATATTTCTTGAGGCTAAAGGGATCAAGGGATATGGGGAGAAGGCAGGGAGAGGGTACTGAATTCGGATGATCAGCCATGATCGCATTGAATGGCGGAGCAGGCTCGAAGGGCCGAATGGCCTACTCCTGCTCCTATCTTCTATGTTTCTATGTTTCTATATTTGACCCTAAAATGAGCTTCCGACCACATATCTGCACCATAACTAAGACTGCCTATTTCCACCTCTGGAACATGGCCTGTCTCTGCCCCTGCCTCAGCTCATCTGCTGATGAAACCTTCATGCATGCTTTTGTTATCTCTAGACTTGACTATTCTAACGCACTCCTGGCTGGCCGCCCATGTTCTACCCTACGTAACCTTGAGATCATCCAAAACTCGGTTGCCCGTATCCTAACTCGCACCAAGTCCCATTCACCCTTCACCCCTGTGTTCACTGACTTATGTTGGCTCCCAGCTAAGCAACGACTCGATTTTAAAATTCTCATCTTTGTTTTCAAATCCCTCCATGGCCTCACCTCTCCCTATCTCTGTAATCTCCTCCAGCCAACAACCCCCTGAGATATCTGCGCTCCTCTAATTCTGGCCTCTTGAGCATCCCTGATTTTAATCACTCAACCATTGGTGGCTGTGCCTTCAGCTGCCTAGGCCCTAAGATCTGGAATTCTCTCCCTAAACCTCTCCGCCTCTCTACCTCGCTTTCCTCCTTTAAGATGCTCCTTAAAACCTAACTCTTTGACCAAGCTTTTTTTTTAATTCATTCATGGGATGTGGGCGTCAGTTATTGCCCATACCTAGTTGCCCTTGAGAAGGTGGTGGTGTGCAGCCTTCTTGAACTGCTGCAGTCCTCTGCCCTAATGTCTCCTTATGTGGCTCAGTGTCAAGAAGCGCCTTGGGGCATTTTCTTACGTTAAAGGCGATATATAAATACAATTTGTTGTTGTTGTTGTTCTTGTCCAGGTTGGTAGTCCAAAGCAGGCGGAATCGCATGGGCTGCCCCTTATGTGCGCCGCCCGATATTCTGTTCCAATTAAACTGAATATTGGGTGGGGTGTATAAGGGGCAGATCAGACATTACTGCCCAACTTGAGCTACTGTCCAGGATGAATTTCCAACTCTATATCTAATCCAACTCATCACTCAGTCCCCAAACAGCAGTACACCAGCCACACTTTTTAACTGATTTCAAGGAGTTGAAAACATATTATTTCAGAATATGGGCTTTTTTGTGTTCCAAATTTATTTCAATTTTCCCATCCATTTATCAACAAATGTATTACTTTCCATTTCTAGCAAGATTAAGCATTTGGGATGTAGATTCCTATTTTATATTCTTTCGTAACAGAAGAAACCCCAACTTGGTTGGGCTTATTGGTTTTATGTGAAGGTCTGAGTAATTTTGTTTTCATCCTGAGCTACAGAATGACGAAAGGTGAGAGTGAAGTCAGGTGACTCGCCCTCAGAATTCTGTTAAATCTTAGCTGCAAGGAGCTATGTGAGAAAGGGCTGTGAATCCATCCAGTTTTACATCCTTGTGGTAAAATGTTTGCTTCCACTCAGTACATTTTCACAGCAGCACAGCTGAAATAGGCGCTCAGTGGAATGGTGGAGTGAACCTGTATCCCACCACTCTGTGGCATGGCATACTGGTGCTACAGTACACTGCGCTAGCACTGCACCCACCTCATATTCAAAATTATTTTAATTTTATGAAAAAAAAACATATAATAGCAAATTATTATGGAGTTTTCCCAAGTAACCCTAAATTTTGTAGGTTCAGAAGTTTAAGGATCTGACAGTCCCTGACATCCAAATACTCCCTATTATTAATCAGAGATATATGCTTTATTGGTCCTATGTTCAGTTGAACTTGGGATTGGTAGAGCAGCGCAGTTTGGTGCGCTATCATTTTGTGCCACAAAGTGACTGAAGTGGGCACCTATTCTTCACATAACAAAGCTCCATTCATGGTTGGGTCATTAGAAAGGGAGGTGCCAATTCAAAGATGTTTCCCTCAGAATGGACGAACTGGCATCTAGACTAACCTGTGCTGCTCACATGCACCCTACCTACTAGTAGTTGGTTACAGAGCAGCAAAGATATAACTTTGGGATCAGGTCTCTTGTTTGCCTGCTTAGTTGGGAAGTACAACATATGTGGATGTGAAAGGAATAAAAGGAACAAAAATAATTCCAATAAACAAACAAGCATTAGCCAATAACGAACATCTATTATTGGGTCATTTTCTCTTTAATTGATACTCACCAACGTGCTTCTCTGGGCCTGAGAGAATTTGGTTGCTACAAAATACTGGACAGGGGCCAGCAGTGCAATTACTGTCGCTCCAATTAAGGCACTAATTCCAAGGAGGGAGTAGAGAAGAATCACACCTACAATAATCTGTAATAAAATAAAAAATGATGATTTAGACAGGTATTCAATTAGCTCTGCAATGTAATGATAGTCAAAAAAAATCCCAGGTATATTCTGCTTTTTGACCTGCTTTTGTGCCCTTTAAATCTAGAAGTGTGACTCATACACAAATGTGGCACTGGATAGGAATCATCACTTCAACATGTCAAACAGACTTGTTTATTTTGTGGCTGTCACTGTCAGTTTAAACAACATTATTGTTAATGAATGTTAAAAGTGAGGTGAAAATGATTCCTTTGCAAGGATGGGCTCCAAAGCCGAATTCCACGTTGATCCAGATTTGGATGTTTGGGGAAGAAATCTAACTGGTAGTCCCAATTCAGATCACTTACAATTCAGATTGGCCAGTCCACAAAAAAATTATATGCCATCTATATGTGTTATAAGTTGGTTCCTGTTCATATATGTATGATGCCATTTAGAAACTATCCGATGCATTTTGCCAGTTGGTAGTGTTATCCTAAAAATTAAACAGCAGAATGTGGGTGTCTTTGCTGCCATTTGTTTACTGTCCGTGTTCCCGAGCTGCCTGTTGTGGAAAGTGGGGAGAAGTGCATCAGAGTTTCTTGGTGGTGGTGGATGAGGGCACCTTGTGGTTTAATGACAATGGAGGCGGGGTATTGGGATCAATGTTTATTGGTAGCTGTGGTGGGACATATCTTTGTTCCCTTTTCCTGAAGCGCACTTCAATCAATAGACTAATGTTCTTCTGATTAATGATTCAGACCATTTGAATTCCAAGTGGTCCAGGTTCTGCTGAGTTTATAGCCATTATCCTCATTCTATACCAAGTAACTGTAGGTTTTTTTTTCCAGTGGGAACCCTCTCCTCCTTAATAAAAAAGCTATCATTATGTAACAAGATTACTGACATCAGGGCTCTCCGATTGGTAAATACACCACCCAGTGTGGAACTGAGCTGTACAGACTAGTAAGATCTTACATTCAATTCCTGGTCTGCGCTGAGTCTGCTTATCTCAGGTAGAGCAACAGTAGCGAGGGCTACAATTGGTCTCAGCCTGGTTGGCCTTGGGAAAGGAAAATCAACCAAGGTTCCTGCTCTTGACTGCTATCCAGTGAATCCTGCTAGAAAGTGCATGCATGGACATCACTGATGACAAGGTTGGTTTTGACTGTGATGTGACCATTGACATGTCATTCATGAAAGAAAGACTTATGAAATAATACTGAGCGGCCTACAGGTGGCGCTGTCCAGGGAGAGTATAAATACTCAGGCGCGGGCCCAGCTTGCGCAGGACATTCTTAACAGGAACTAGTGAAGGACACAACTAGACCTCTGTGATGAAATATATGTCTTCATCAGCCCCTGTGTTTTACCTGCATTGTATTGTGTGTACCGCCCCCTTTTCCCCTATTGTGTGTATTGGCTCCGCCCCTGTCTTTTGTCATATAAAGGTCTCAAGAGCTGTATGAGTCATTCTGCCAGACGAATCCGATGTGGAATGACGTGCAATGTTCTTCGTGATTAAAAGCCTTCAGTTGAATCCTTTAACTTCTTGTCCTTGAGTTATTGATGGCACATCAATTTTAATCGCTAAAACACCAAGATGGATCGACTCCTGAAACCAGAGCGCTTGGATCTGGACCCCCATGCCACAGACGCAGCCACACAGTTCGGACACTGGTTCCAATGCTTCGAATTTTTCATCGAAACCTCAGCCAAGCCATAGCAGCCGCGACCGCCACCGGAGACGTGAAACTGGGAATCCTGCGAAACCGGGTGAGTCATTGGGTCTCCCCTCTCATCCGAGATGCCACCAGTTACGAGGATGCCTGCAC
Source organism: Somniosus microcephalus (assembly GCF_052327205.1). Lineage (NCBI taxonomy): Eukaryota > Metazoa > Chordata > Chondrichthyes > Squaliformes > Somniosidae > Somniosus > Somniosus microcephalus. The sequence continues at coordinate 56,681,219 of NC_141001.1, read as the reverse complement.
CATTCTGAAGGCCCACTACGTGCGGCCAATAAACGAGGTGTACGCCAGGCATCTTCTGACTACTCGCACGCAGCGGCATGGTGAGTCACTAGAGGACTTCATGCTAAGCCTAAAAGTACTGGGCAGAGACTGTAACTGTAAGGCCGTGTCTGCCACCGTGTACACGGAGGAGCTGGTCCGAGACTCCTTTATTGCGGGCCTCAGTTCAAATTACATTCGGCAGAAACTGTTTGAAAAGGAGGGACTGGACTTAAAACAGACTATGGGCATAGCGCGATCGCTGGATATGGCCCAGAGGAACTCTGAATCCTGTTCCTCAGGCCACGTGGCCCACTCCGCCTCATGCGCGCCGTGGGGGCCGCCATCTTGGAAGCCATCTTCACCTCCCAGGTCTCAGGCCAGCCCAGCACCGTCGGAGCCCCAGCCTCCACCCAGGAGCCCCACTACTGCCGCGATGCATCGGGGCCCGAAATGCTACTTCTGCAGCCAGGACAAACACTCCAGGCATTTGTGCCCAGCGAAGGGCACCACCTGTTTTAAATGCGGGAAGAAAGGACATTTCAGTAAAGTCTGCAGAGGGAACCCCGCCTCCAACTCTGCCACCGCCGCGTGCGCGCCGTGGGGGCGGCCATCTTGGACGCCATCTTGTCCACCCTCATGGAGTCCACCATCTTGTCCCGACTACACGGACCCCCAGGACCCACTGGTGGCCTCAATCACAGTGAATCAATCCAGGCCGCATCCGTTGTCTAGATCGATGATGGACATAGAGGTAAACGGGAACAAGGTTAAATGCTTGATTGACTGCGGGAGCACCGAAAGCTTTATTCATCCTAGCCTGGTAAAACAACTTTCACTAACGATAGTCCCTACACAGGGCAAAATCGCCATGGCTGATAAGACTCATACCTCAAAAATTACAGGTTTCTGCACGGTTATGCTGTCGGTAAAAGGCACTGATTACAGAGATTTTAAACTGTTGATAATGCCAGATCTCTGTGTGAGCGTGATCTTGGGTCTGGACTTCCAGTGCCACCACCAAAGTATCACGCTTACCTACGGTGGGTCCCAGCCGCCCCTCACAGTGTGCGGTCTGGCTACCCTGAAGGTCAAGCCGCCCTCTCTGTTCACCAACCTCGCACCCAACTGTCGACCCATAGCGACCAAGAGTAGGTGGTACAGCTGGGAGGACAGACGGTTCATTGCGTCTGAAGTAGAAAGACTCAAGCGGGAGGGTATCATCGAATGCAAAACCAGCCCGTGGCGCGCCCAGGTAGCAGTAGTTAAGGGTAGCGAAAAGAAACGGATGGTGATAGATTATAGCCAGACGGTTAATCTATACACCCAGCTAGACGCCTACCCTCTGCCCCGCATATGGTTAACCAAATTGCGCAATACCGGGTGTTTTCCACCATCGACCTAAAATCGGCATACCACCAGCTCCCCATTAGGCCAGAGGACCGTCCATACACCGCCTTCGAGGCGAACGGACGCCTCTACCACTTCCTCAGAGTCCCCTTTGGGGTAACGAATGGGGTCTCGGTCTTCCAGCGGGAGATGGACCGCATGGTCAATGAGAACCAGTTAACAGCCACCTATCCATACCTAGACAACGTCACCATCTGTGGCCATGACCAGCAAGACCATGACTCGAACCTCGCGAGATTTCTGAAAACCGCCCTCAGACTCAATCTCACCTACAACGAGGATAAGTGTGTCTTTAGCACCACGCGCCTCTGCATCCTGGGCTGCGTGGTGGAAAATGGGGAAATTGGTCTGGACCTCGACCGATTGCGCCCCCTACAGGAGCTACCCCTACCAAACACTCCCAAGGCCCTGAAAAGGTGCCTGGGGTTTTTCTCCTATTACGCCCAATGGGTCCCCAATTACTCCGACAAGGCCCGTCCCCTCCTGAAATCAACGTCCTTCCCGCTCACGGCCGAGGCCCACGCCGCCTTCAACAGCATTAAACACGACATTGAGAAGGCTGCGCTGCGGGCAGTGGATGAAAACATCCCTTTCCAGGTCGAAAGCGATGCGTCCGACTTCGCTTTAGCAGCCACCCTCAACCAGGATGGGCGGCCCATAGCCTTTTTCTCAAGAACCCTCCAAGGGCCCGAGATCAGGCACTCCTCGGTAGAGAAGGAGGCCCAGGCCATAGTGGAGGCAGTGCGGCACTGGAGGCACTACCTCGCCGGCAAACGCTTCACCCTGCTTACCGACCAGCGGTCGGTAGCCTTCATGTTTAACAACAAACAGAGGGGGAAGATCAAGAACGACAAAATTCTCAGGCGGCGGATCGAGCTCTCTACGTTTGAGTACGACATAATATATAGGCCGGGGGCCCTCAACGAATCCCCCGACGCCCTATCACGAGGGATGTGTGCCAGCATCCAGGGGGACAGGCTACAGGGCCTCCACAATGGCCTCTGCCACCCGGGGGTCACCCGGCTATTTCACTTTATAAAATCCCGTAACCTGCCCTATTCCATCGAGGAGGTCCGGTCTATGACCAGGGACTGCCGCACCTGTGCGGAATGCAAGCCCCGTTTTTACAGGCCCGACCGAGCCCACCTGATCAAAGTTACACGGCCATTCGAGCGCCTGAGCTTAGATTTCAAGGGACCACTCCCCTCCACCGACCGCAATGTGTACTTTCTCAACATTGTGGACGAGTACTCCCGCTTCCCATTCACCTACCCCTGCCCAGACATGACCAGTGCCACGGTCATCAAATGCCTCGGCAGCCTGTTTTGCACGTTCGGCATGCCGAACTACATCCACACTGACAGGGGGGCATCATTCATGAGCGACGAACTGCGCCAATACCTGCTGTCGAAGGGGATAGCCACGAGTCGGACCACTAGTTATAACCCTCGGGGTAATGGGCAAGTGGAGAGGGAGAACGCGACGGTGTGGAAGGCGGTCACCTTAGCACTAAGGTCTAAAGGCCTCCCTACCTCCCGCTGGCAAGAGGTCCTCCCAGACGTACTCCACTCGATAAGGTCGCTACTGTGTACTGCTACTAACGCCACTCCTCACGAGAAGATGTTTGTTTTTCCCCGCAAATCAACCTCGGGAGTGTCCCTACCTTCGTGGCTCTCCACCCCAGGGACAGTCCTATTACGGAAGCATGTGAGGGGCCACAAAATGGATCCCCTCGTGGAGGCAGTACACCTACTCCACGCAAACCCACAGTACGCGTACATCAAGCACGCCGACGGGCGTGAGGACACCGTGTCCATAAAGGACCTCGCCTCGGCAGGAAGTGACGACAACCCATCCTCACCACCCCCAGAAGAACCTCCACCATCCCCAGAGGTATCCTCACCACCCCCAGAAGTACCTGCAACACCCCCAGCACATGGGTATGCCCAGGAGGGCACCACGGACTCCCGGTCAGAACCCGCGGTACTGTTGCGACGTTCAGGAAGGACTATCACACCCCCGGACAGACTAAATCTGTAGAAGGGGTGAATGTGATGAAATATATGTCTTCATCAGCCCCTGTGTTTTACCTGCATTGTATTGTGTGTACCGCCCCCTTTTCCCCTATTGCGTGTATTGGCTCCGCCCCTGTCTTTTGTCATATAAAGGTCTCAAGAGCTGTATGAGTCATTCTGCCAGACGAATCCGATGTGGAATGACGTGCAATGTTCTTAGCGATTAAAAGCCTTCAGTTGAATCCTTTAACTTCTTGTCCTTGAGTTATTGATGGCACATCAACCTCCATGTTGTAAAACAGTTGATTAAAGCTTTGTTTAACGCTTAGACCAAGTGCCTAGTAGTTTTCTTACGTCAACCATCATAGTTGAATAGCTTGCTATCATCACTCACTGCCCAGGCTCAACATGAAGAATGGCTACTTCGCTGATTTACCACAGCTTTTCCAGGTACTACAGAATCGCATATCAATAAGAATGACTGCCTTCAGTTTACAGGCATCTCAGATTAACATGGACACAATGCACTTGCACCAAGAAGCACAGTATATTAATCTTCAAAGGCTCTGTATCTGGATAAAACAACAGAGGTGTGGCGGAACCACCAGAAGATTACGGACAATTGTATATAATTCCTTTTACAGCAATGTAGTACAGCTGGGGGCTGCACCTTTAATGTATCTGTTAACTGTACTAGGGCTTCTTTCCTGTACTCCGCATGATGACGTCATGCCGTCCGTCACGTGATCTCTCAATGGCGGGAAGAACATCATGACGTCATGACGTCAGAGCTCGGAACCTTCTAGCAGTAGAGCTCGGAACCTGCTGGCAGTTGAGCTCGGAACCTGCTAGCAGTTGAGCTCGGAACCTTCTAGCAGTTCCAGAGAGGCTTTCAAGCAGACCAGACCTATTTGCATTGTATCCTACAGTTTCCTGTACAGCTTCGTTTGTTCATTAAATTTTATTGTTTTTGATTTTCTGAGTCGATCTCAATTCTTCGGCTAGGAACCCCAGTTCCTACAGAGGGCTGATTTTTATCTTTCTGCCCTGTCGGAAAATGGGCAGTAGCAGGTCGGCCGGCCATTATACACCCAGCCCGATTTTCCTTTCCATTGACTGCAAGAGAAAAATCCGGCGGTGTGTGTAATGGTCAGCCGATCCTCTACCGCCTGTTTTCCGCCACTGCTGAAAGTTCAAATCAGCCCTCAGATCTGAAATGTGACAACAAGATAATGTTCCACAACAGCTGCTTGCCATGGAATGTCAATTAAATGGAATCTGCTGATGCTGAGTAGCGGTTAGTGACTTTATTATTGGAACGTGAACTTCATCAGCTGTTCGAAGGATGATGATTTTTTAACTACCAGGAAAAATACAGCTCTGCTTTAGCCCCCAGAGGCTCAACTACGTGATATGTTCCCATGAAGTCTTGTTCATGGTATAAATAATGGGTTATGTGAGGATACATCTAAAAGTGTTATAAATTCCCTGTCACTGCTTCCTACAATATTGCCACCAGATTCATAGTTTTTCTAATTCCTCATACTGCTGTCAGATAGTCTCCTTTACACAGTTGAAAGTGGCTTTTTTCGTCTCCAAACTCTCCACATCAAACTTCATTTATAATGCACTGTAATATAAATCCTCAGATACGTAGTCAGCGCTTATTTTTACCGACCAGCAGTTCACAACTAATTCTTTGGAAGCTTCAGAAATTAACAACTGACAAAGTTAGCCTCATGGCCTAGAAATAAGGTAGCAGTAACTAGACAGTTCTAATAAGCACAACTAAAGTCTCATGTCTTAAAAGTAGTCATAGGATGTAGGCATTAAAGTGGCATCATTTACTGAACGTCCTTCAAAAGTCTAAAGGTTCAGAGATGTTTTCTTTGCTGAGAAAAGGCAGTGTGATTTTGTTTGATGAACAGACTAGGTGAGGTGAGAATTTAGATGAAAAATCCACTAAAATGGCATTTGGTTCATTTTCCAGTGCAAAAGTCCCAGGAAATTTGGTGTGAGTTATGCCATTATTCACATATTAGGGTTGGCACTATGGAAGCATAATTCCAGTGCAATCAGATTTTAAAATGTAGCGTCTTTTCCTTGTTTTTTGAGAAAGCAGGCGTACCCATCTGCACTCTCAGAACAATAAAATTTATCAGCTGGTGGAGCGGAGCACTGCACTGCATGGTGTCCAGTCAGGCAGTGTGCGATTCTCAGCAAGGACAATATAACAGGGTTGTTGTCGGCTGCATTCTGTGCTCTGCAGCTACCAGTCTCAAACTGTTAATGCAGTATAACCACAGCCCATATAATACAATCCAATTCAGGAATGGTTTGCAGAGTTCCAAATGCAAATTCTCACCAGCCTCTAGATCCATCTCTATCTTTCATCAACATCCATGTGTTGGTTTTTTGGCAGCACTATGGATTCTTGATTAGCTAATTTATCTCTTCCAGGAAATTACACTTCGGGCTTCAGAATCTTTAAACCCTCTATTCCGCTGGAGCTACTATTAGCAGTCACATGCTGCCTTTGAAGCTTGGGGGAGCTTAAATCTCTGACAGTTAGTCCCTTCCAACCACACGATACCAGAAAATAAATACTAGCACGTCCTGCTTCCCACAAGCAAATGTTATTGAAATACAAGAGTCTAAAAAGGGAAGGTCAGAAATAACTCAATGTAAAATGTACTGTAGTTGATTTAGATATTTGGATTAGAATAATTTTAGCTTTTAAAAGTAGTGGAATACTGTGCAATGCATGGATGAGCATACATTTTCTTTGGAGATAGTGGGGCTGAATTTCCTGGCCCCCTTCTGCGCTGGACTGGAGCAGCAAATCTAAAGTGCACTGCTGCAGTTCAGGTCCAGGAGCACCTGGCCACTGAGACTAGAATCTTCTACCTGCTGATGGAGATCATCAGTCAGTAGGCTGTGACTGCATTCAGTGAGTGATGTCAGTGCTGGAGAATGGAGTACCTTATCCCTTTTGCCATCCAGCATCAGATCAGGTATAGCACAGGTTAAATGGAGCACCAAGCTCCCATTATGTCCCTTAGCCTCTAAACTTAGAAGAGCATCTTCATATTACATCAATGTGAACTTTCTTTCCAAATCCCCACCATCATTCTTAAGTTTGGGTTTAGGATTATCATGGAAAGATAATTAATGAAGGCATGGCATTTTCAGCCCTAGGGAAAGAGGCAGAATGGGATAGTTGGCCACCTCCTAGAACATAGTTAAAATGGTCTTAACAGAGTTCTGGAAACATGTCATCCACCTGCTGTCACAATCATAATTGCTGTGTCAAACAGGAGGACTCAGAAAAAACAAAAGGAGCAAAATAGAAAACAACTGAACACCTCAAAAGTTAGGACAACTATGCATAACTCACTATCTCAATTCATGAGGACACATCAGTTCAGATTCTACAAATGATGTTCTATCCATAAAGTTAAAAAGTTTCCAATGTGACCATAAAATTGGGAGACAAAATATGGTACTCCAGTGGGATGAGCAGGTATAGTAGTGCTGGCATTTTTTTTAAGGATAACCATGTCTGTCCTTTGAGGTTTGAAACAGAACTGCAGACAATGAAAACTCTGACCATATGCAGCAAATGGACAAACGGTGACAGAGCCAGTAAACATCTCACACTTGTTTTAGTCACGGTCATTATCTTCAAGCAATTCTGCAATATTCCAGATTGACTCTCATTCTGATCTAAATCCTCCTGTTAAGAAGGCATGATAGGCACTCATATGGGTTGCCATTGTTGTTAAATAGAACATCTGTGATAATGAATCAGTGATTAGAGTGGAGGGGATACATTTCCACAACTGTAAGACCACTCAGTACCATTCACAGGGTTCAGGAAAATTATTGCCAATAAAATACAGGAAAATAGGTAGAAATAAACAGGAATTGGATGCGTGTTTCCATCTTCAATCAATACTGTATAGAAAAGATGAGCATTTAATCAGTTATGTATCTAGGTAGGTACTTTTGATGTTGAGAAGAGAAAACATATTGGGGCATATTTTTGTCTTGTCACTAATGTTAGCTGAAAAATCAGGATAAATATGTATATAAAATGGAGAAACCTGTTTTATGCTCACTGACTACTTCACTCACATTAGCCTTGATACGTGAATTGGATCTCCTTCTATTTGCAGTTGTGGGATGGCTTTGATAAGCAATGCAAAAAACGCATGGCTGGCCTGTATCTGCAGAGCAGGCCAAAAGCATTTCTTAAGATAAAATTTTATGCCATAGGAAGCATTAGAATCACCTTGTTTATATTACATCACTGCAACCAAAGGTAGGGCTGCCACTGCCAGTAGAATTGTAATATAAATGCAGCAAAAGAGAGGATCATTAGTGTGAATATGTTCAATCTCTTTACAAATGATTGTGGGACAGCCTTTTGGTTTCACCCTCTGTTGAGTATCTTTGAGACTTTAATTCTGGGGGTTTCCAGTGGGTTTGATGGCTGGAAACATGTGGTGTATATATATACCTGTGAAACATTTCACTCTTAGTTCTAAGAATTTTTATGGTACTTTGGTGCTCTCAGCTCCCATTGCAAAGGAAATACAGCCAATGGCATTCCCCAATATAAATCGCATAGCCGCCTTCTGCTTATTTTGTCTGAACCAGTGAAATGGCATTGGGTGTTCCAATGCAAAAAACACGACGGGTGGGGGTGGGGGGCAGGAGGCCGGGGATGGAGGTGCTGGCAGGCAGCCGCCGAAAAAGGCGGCCGCCCCGCACCTCCACTTTAACTTGCACCGCTGCCGGCACAGTAAGGCCCCGTGAACCGGGCGCCGTTCGCTACCAAATATCACGAACGGGGCGCGATTGGGGCGCTGCGCACACTGATGACGTGATCGGTGGCGGTGCAGCGCAAATGGCTAACGCCACCATTAGCGCCCCTGCTGAATATCGCGGGAGGCGCAGCCCGTGGCGCTACAGCCACTGACTGCCTCTTTAGGCGCTAACAGGTGGTGCTTCTCACACAATTTTTTCCCCCCTTGTATTTTGGGGTGCCCATTGGTCTCGAAAGGCTTGAAAAGAGCCCAAGGGCATCATATGATTCTGTTCCAGGGTCAACTGGGCTTGCACAAGGCCTTGAAGAGGGGCAAGCAGTGTGAGCATTCCATCCCATCAATCTTGTGCATCCTGGACCTGTGTATGTAGCCTGCCTGCTTCTGGTAGCAGTGGGGCAAGAAAAGACTCTGTTTTTAATCTCTGGATCTGTTGTCAAAAATACCTCTTTTTAAAATTCATTCTCAGGATGTGGGCAACACTGGTAAAGCTGCAAGTTTTATTGTCCATCTTTAGTAGCTCTGAGGTGGTGGTGGGCCTTCTCCTTGAACAACTACAGCCCTTGTGCTGATGGTGCTTCCAAATGGTGTTATGGAATTCTCGCATTTTGACCCAGCAATGATGAAGGACTGATGGGATATGTCTAGGTCAGGATCTTGTGTGACTGCAGGAGAACTTGAAGGTGATGGTATTCCCAATCATCTATAAATGACTGATGCCAAGAATTCAAATGCAAAAATGTGAGCATGGCACAGTGCTGTTACTATGATATGTATTGTATTAAGTTACAATGTAAAAGCATTTTATAATTGACAGGAACTGTTGTGTATGTAACCTGTTCCACCTTAAGAGAGCTTAAGCCTGTTCCACCTTAAGAGATGTACTACTTTCTCAGGCTGCTGTAGACGTAATACCGGGGGTGAACACACCGGTATATAAGCACTGTGCAGTAATCTTGTATTCAGTGTAGTTCCTACCTCCAACCAGTAAAGACCTGTTTTATTGTTACTGATTAAGTCTGAGTATTAATTACTTGAACAACTCACAGACTTAACACTGGCGACGAGTCAGGTTCTTACCCTGCGGCAGTTATTCCACGGCGGCTTCGTCCACAGACAGGACGTTGAAGAGAGGTTTCAAATCTCACCACCCCACTGGAAGCGACAGGCATTAGGACCCTGAAGCCTCCATCAGCGACTGAAAACTGGAGGACAGAAGACATCCTGCAGCTTCTTTTTCAACCTCGGTGGTGGGTAAGCCAAGCAGCGTTGGCTGCAAAGACAGGGCTGGGGGAAGTCGGAGGTATAAGGGCCATCGATCGAAATCCCTGATAAGGGCCGCACTCGGGCTGAAAGGCGCAGCGTCGGCAGACACTGAAGGCGCGAGAGCCGCGGTGAAAAGCGCGGGCCATCGATCGCGGCGGAGATAAGGGCCGCACTCGGGGCTGAAGGGAGACGGCGTCGGGGGATGGGTGAAGACCGCCAAGTGCGGGAAAGCCACCATTTTGTGGGCGGAGGACGACGGCAAGAGCGGGAAGCCGCCATCTTGGATAGCAGTAAAAAAAAAAAACCTGAGAAATTGCAAATCTGATAAAGTACTACAATGCCTAAACACGGGAATATTAGCAACTTTGATAGTGACATCGAAGATTGGGCCATATATGTTGAACGAGTTAAAAATTATTGTAAGGCCAATAAAATTCGTGAGGCTGATAAAGCACTAACATTATTAAATTTAATGGGTGCGAAGACATACGGGCAATTGAAACACCTGTTATCACCAGATGAACCGGCGGATAAGACGTTCGATGAGATTGTTACTGTCCTGAAAGATCATCTAAACCCCACGCCACTGATGCTAGCGGAATGATTTAAATTTTACGACAGAAGGCAGCTACAGCATGAAAGCAATGCTGAATATTTGCTGGAATTGCGTAAATTAGCGAAATATTGCCAGTTTGGAACGGGACTGACAGATGCACTACGAGACAAATTTGTGTGTGGTTTATTTAAACAGGATACACAAAAGCGACTGCTCGAGGAGAATGAGCTGACGCTTGAGAAGGCGGTCACTATGGCAGCAGCACACGAAGCCGCAGCGAGAGGCACGGCAGTAATGCAGCTACGGTCACCGGAGCTCAGTGCACACAAATTGGGTGTGAGTTCTGGCAAATGTTATCGTTGTGGAAAGACAACGCATGATCAGAACCAGTGTTGGTTTAAAAACCAAGAATGTAGAACTTGTGGTAGGCTTGGACATATAGCTAGAGTATGCAGGTCAAGGAAGAAGACCAGCAACAAGAAGTCACCGCAAGGAAAATACGCAAAAGTACACAAGGTGGCCGAACAGGAGTCCGATTCAGACGCTAGCAGTAATGAACTGGCTGGCTTAAGCAGTATTGAACTGGCTAGCTTAAGGGTACTCAACGTTGGTAAGGGTGCAGACCTCCAGACAATTTGGGTTACTCTTCAGATAGAAGGAGTCCAAGTAAAAATGGAATTGGACACTGGATCGGCATTGTCGGTCATGAATAAGAAAGATTACAGAAGGTTATTCCAACATATTCCCCTACAGGATACGGAGATTATATTGACAACCTACACGGGGCAGAGAGTGTACCCCATCGGGACAATAAAGGTTGCAGTGGCCAACAAGGGCGAAGGAAGTCAAATAATGGACTTATATGTGCTACCGGAGGGAGGTCCACCACTACTAGGCCGGGAGTGGTTTAGAAACATAAATATGGACTGGCATTCGCTAAAAGCCATAAAGAGTGAGAACTCGGTGCAGATAATCAGCCCAGACTCTAGAACTGATGGTGGTAAGACCAACCCATGTGCAAAAGACAAAGTTTCAGCACAGAATTCCACTGAGCAACAACAACATAGTTTAACAGAGAGTTCTGAGTCTGTCAAGTCTACTGATATGCACATTCTTGAGGGACACTGGGCTCAAACTCAACTCCATTTCAAACTACAACAGCAATTAGAACAAATGATTCGCCGTTTTGAGCAAGAGATGAATGAAATAAAAAAGTTCTTTGTTACAGAGTGGGAGAATCTGGAAAGGCAACAGAAGCAACTGATGGAGAAAATGGAGCAGGAGCACACCAACCATCTGCGCGAGGAGGCCGAACGAATCAAAGCTGATTCAGGTTCTGAAGGTGCGTGCCATAATCTGGTGTCAGAAGAGTTAACGGTCAGCCAACTCCTTCATATGCTGAGGGACAAGACTCTGAAATGGGAAAAACTTGAACACGAGCTGCGATCTTCAAAGGAAAAGGGTTCGGAGCTCTCAAAAGTCATTGAGATGGCTGATGTGACGACACAGACTGAAACGACTGCAACAGAGCAGCCATTGGATGCCAAAAGTACGCTGACTCATGTCAATGTAGAACAACAGACCGCTGAAACAGCTGCTCCGGTAGAGGGATTGCATAGTCCGATCAATCAATCTCCAAAGGAAGTTGAAGTATTAAAATCACAAATGAGGTCACTAGTAAACGACTTGCTGAAAGCCCAGAAAAAGCTGGATGCAGAGGTACACATGAAGAAGTCTCTTCAGGAAAGATGTCTGGATTTGGAACAAGAGCTGGCTAACGTCCAGCTGGGTATGGAGGAAATAGACGACCCTCTCGCTGACCTGTCGGACGACTCCAAATATTACTATGTCCTGTCCTGCCCAACTTGTAACTTCGACTCCCACCATACAGAAATCATGGAGGAGCACCGAAAGTCTACGGAACATCGGGAGAAGGTGGCTCTACTACGAAAAAAGGAGGAAGAGAAGGAGGAACTGCGCATGCAACTGGCAGCTGTGGCAGCTGACAATGGAGCCCAGAGAGTCTACAAGAAGCAGAAAAGGAAAAGTAAAAACAGAAGATGACCCATCTGAACCATTATCACCTCTACCAGATCACACACGTGGTCCCTCCGAACGGAGCCAAATCAGTTCGGAAGTTCAAGCTGTTAAATCCATGAAAGGACTATTGAATGAGTAACGTGAACCGACTACACCACAGAGATTGAATCTGTGAACTGTTTTCCGCAGAGACTGAATCTGTGATATGTTACGTTAAACATGAAGTTATATATGTATATATGTTATTACGTTATGTTAAATGGGGGGGTGACTATAAAGCTAAGAAGGGAGGAGTGTTGTGTATGTAACCTGTTCCACCTTAAGAGAGCTTAAGCCTGTTCCACCTTAAGAGATGTACTACTTTCTCAGGCTGCTGTAGACGTAATACCGGGGGTGAACACACTGGTATATAAGCACTGTGCAGTAATCTTGTATTCAGTGTAGTTCCTACCTCCAACCAGTAAAGACCTGTTTTATTGTTACTGATTAAGTCTGAGTATTAATTACTTGAACAACTCACAGACTTAACAGGAACCATGAGTGGAAAGCACTCTATGAAGACATGTGCCATGCATGCATGCACCACCCATTGGTACTAGGCAGACACCCTAACCAGTGGTGCTTAAAAGGACCGCTGCAGGCCGCACATAAAATGTGGCAAAACATCTGTGGAATTGATTTTCGTGGGGCCAGGAGCCACGTTAATGCTATTCCTGGCCCCAAAAAAATCCTCCCACCCACATCCCCTACACCTGCATGCCCTTGTATAATAAAGTTGACTTCTTTCAGGTAATAATGTCACTTCCTTATTGTATAGAAATACTTCGAACAAAAAGTACTTTACCTTAGATTTTCCTTCCCCTTTAAATCAAACAAGGATTAGCTCTGTCTGTCTCAATTAATCACACAGGCATTTATTTCTCTCTTGCATGCACACAGCTGCATGGTTTTTCACAATGACAAAGCACAATGAAGTCTCTGTAGAGATGAATATGACACAATACACAGTCACAAAACAACACAAGCTAAAACAAAGAACTGCGATCATCTGTAACCCATAAAGCGTGGAGCATAATAAAGAAGAACAGAAATATGCAGGAGGAAATTTGGGAAAAGATGATACTGTAAAAATGTTTTTTATACACTTGTTTACAATTATGCTGTAAATAGCAAATGGAAATCTTCCCACATTTCAACTATTCAACTGTGGCCAATTGTTCTCCACAAATGACCTCCTCTTCCAGTCCCAGAGATACAGGGCTGAATTGTAACACCCAAAAAATGGGCGGATTGGAGTTGGGACAGGTGTTAAAAATTTTTTAATCTGCAACCCGCCTCTAACCCACCCACTTCCGGGTTTAACAGAGGCGAGACAAGAAGGGGCAGCCAACCCACTCCCAGGAAGTGGGTTGACAATTTAAATATTTTAATATGTGTACATAGAGTGCTTTTCACTTATGGTTCCTGTCAATTATAAAGATTTAACCTGCTTTGCAGGTTTTACAGTGGCCGGCTGGATTTCCTTGAAGGGAGGTGAGGACAGCTTCGGAGACAAGGTAAGTAAGTGCCTTTACAGCACTGCTTGTGGACCAGGAGGAGCAGGAGTGCTTCATCCCGGCCCCCTAGACATTCCCCCCCATTGTAATGATATCAGCAAATAGTGATGGTATTTGCCTGTTTGATTATTTATGCCTTACCAGCATATTTGCCTGATTGATTATTTATGCCTGACCAGCAGAGGGCATGTGAGAGACAAGCAGTTTAGTTTTAGTTTCGTTTTAGATGGATCTCTAAGATGGTGTCTCCTGTAATGCTGTTAACTGAGTTGAACATACTTTAGATAAAAAGTCATTCTCTTTCATGAATGTGTCATCATTGAACCCACATACAAATCAATACACCCATCAGACTCCCTGCCCCCCACCCCCATACAAAGACCCCTGGGATCGTACACCTCCCCGCACAGGGATCGGACCCCTTCCCACACACCACTCCCGCCCCGGGGTCGGAGATCAGACCTACCTGCTCCTGCGGCCTGCTCTGGAGTCCTCACCGCCCGACTGGAAGCCAAGCCTGTCAATCAGGCTGACTTTTGGGCGGGGACCCTGTGAAGTACAAAAGACGCACGCTGCATGCCGTCCAAAACACTGACCGCACCCCTCCCCCCACCTCCCCCCCCACCAAGGCCTACGTAACCCGCCCCATTAATATCTACAGCATAGATACTTGTGTTCCATGGAGCAATTGATCATTTCTTTCCACACAATCCTTGTTGAGGTTTAGACTTCTCCCAACGTGTTTGCGCTCACCACAAAAGGCAGGCCTATGCCATTTATTAACTAAAACTCAACTTTAGCAAAACAAGAAAGAAAGAAAGAACTTGTGGTGTATGTAACCTGTTCCACCTTAAGAGAACTTAAGCCTGTTCCACCTTAAAAGATGTACTACTTTCTCTGGCTGCTGTATACATAATACCAGTGGTGACCACACCGGTATATAAGCACTGTGTAGTAATACTGTATTCAGTATAGTCCCTACCTCCAACCAGTAAAGACCTGTTGAATTTACTCTCTTAGTCTGTGTAGTAATTATCACTATAACACACAGACTTAACAGTGGCGACGAGTCCGATTCTTACCCTGCGGCAGTTATTTCCACGGCGGCTTCGTCCACAGACAGGATGTCGAAGAGAGGTTTCCACCCTCATCACCCTACTGGAAGACACGTCGAGCGGCAGGCATCGAGAAACCGGAGTGCAGAAGACATCCTGACCTCGAAGCCTCCATCAGCGACTGTCAGCTTTCTTCTTCTACCTCGGTGGTGGGTAAGCCGGGCAGCGACGCGACAGAAAGTCAACCGCGTTGGCTGTACAGACGGGGCTGGGAAGATGGAGGAATAAGGGCGGTGAGATCGATCGCGACCGGAGATAAGGGCCGGGCCGCTTTTGAGCGAGAGGCGCAGCGTGGGGACATCGATCGCGACCGGAGATAATGGCCGCATTCGGGCTAAAAGGCGCAGCGTCTGGGGAAACTGAAGGCGCGAGAGCCGCGGTGAAACGGAGACAGCGTCGGGGGACGGTTGAAGACCGCCAAGCGCGGGAAAACCGCCATTTTGTGGGCGGAGGACGACGACAAAGAGAGGGAAGCCGCCATCTTGGATAACATAAAAATGCAATAAATTGCAACGATGCCTAAACATGGGAACATTAATACCTTTGATAGTGACATCGAAGATTGGGCCATGTATGTAGAACGCATACAAAATTATTGTAAGGCAAATAAAATTCCTGATGCAGATAAAGCACTAACATTATTAAATTTAATGGGTGCGAAGACATACGGGCAATTGAAACACCTGTTATCACCAGATGAACCGACGGATAAGACGTTCGAGGAGATTGTTACTGTCCTGAAAAATCATCTAAACCCCACGCCGCTGATGCTAGCGGAACGATTTAAATTTTACGACAGAAGGCAGCTGCAGAATGAAAGCAATGCTGAATATTTGATGGAATTACGTAAGCTAGCAAAATATTGTCAGTTTGGAACGGGACTGACAGAGGCACTACGAGATAAATTTGTGTGTGGTTTATTTAAACAAGATACACAAAAGCGACTGCTCGAGGAGAATGAGCTGACGCTTGAGAAGGCGGTCACTATGGCAGCAGCACACGAAGCCGCAGCGAGAGGCACGGCAGTAATGCAGCTACGGTCACCGGAACTCGGTACAAACAAATTGGGTTTGAGTTCTGTCAAATGTTATCGTTGTGGAAAGACAACGCACGATCAGAACCAGTGTTGGTTTAAAAACCAAGAATGCAGAACATGTGGCAGGCTTGGCCACATAGCTAAAGTATGCCGGTCAGGAAAGAAGACCAGCAACAAAAAGTCACCGCAAGGAAAATACGCAAAAGTACACAAGGTGACAAAGAACAGTTTGACCGAACAGAAGTCAGATTCAGATGCTAGCAGTAATGAACTGGATAGCTTAAGAGTACACAACGTTGGTAAGGATGCAGATCTCCAGACAATTTGGGTCACTCTTCAGATAGTAGGAGTCCAAGTAAAAATGGAATTGGACACTGGATCGGCATTGACGGTAATGAATAAGAAAGATTACAGAAGGTTATTCCAACATATTCCCCTACAGGATACGGAGATTATATTGAAAACATACACGGGGCAAAGAGTGTACCCCATCGGAAAAATAGAGGTAGAAGTGGTCCACAAGGGCGAAGAAAGCCAAGTAATGGACTTATATGTGCTACCTGAAGGAGGTCCACCACTACTAGGACGGGAGTGGATTAGGAAAATGAATATGGACTGGCACTCCTTGAAGGCACTAACGGTAGATTCCGGGGAAACAGATGTCAAACCTAAACGATTGTCCAGAATATTGGATGATGCTAAAGAGGTGTTCCAGCAGGGACTGGGAACACTGAGAGGAATTGCGGCAAACATCAAGATTGATGAACATGCACAACCAAAATTTTTTAAAGCCAGACCGGTACCCTATGCAATACGACCTACTGTTGAAGCGGAACTGGAAGCACTAGAACGTTCAGGTGTACTGTCTAAGGTAGATTGGAGTGAGTGGGCTACGCCCATTGTTCCCATTATGAAACGTCCTGCGAGCAACAAGCCAGGAGATCCAGGGAAGGTTTGCATCTGTGGAGATTTCAAAATCACCGTTAATCCGGTGCTTCACACGGTGCAGTATCCGCTTCCACGGATTGAGGATATTTTCGCTTCATTGTCTGGCGGGAAACACTTCACCAAGATAGACCTGGCGCAGGCATACTTGCAGATGGAGGTTGAGGAAGAGTCACGCCAATACCTCACGATCAACACGCATCGAGGGTTGTACCGGTACAATAGGCTGGTTTTTGGAGTGGCATCGGCTCCAGCAATTTGGCAGGGGGCCATGGAGCAGGTATTACAGGGAATTCCAGGCACACAATGTTACCTGGACGATATTCTGATCACAGGTGATGGTGATGAACAACATCTCGCAAACTTGGAACTGGTGCTCAACAGACTGAAAGAGTATGGACTTAGAGTAAATCGGCAGAAATGTGAGTTCTTCCAGAAGCGGATCTCGTACTGTGGCCATGTCATTGACCGGGAGGGGCTTCATAAGTCTCCTGACAAGATTGAGGCAGTTGTAAAGGCTCCCGCTCCGGAGAATGTCTCTCAGTTGAGGTCGTTTCTAGGATTAATTAACTATTATCATAAATTTCTGCCAAATCTATCCACGGTACTGCACCCGTTAAACGCTCTTTTACAGAACGGGGTACCATGGGAATGGGGCGAAAACTGTAAGAAGGCATTTCGCAAAAGCAAAGAATTGATCACCTCAGAGGAAGTGTTGGCTCACTTCAACCCGACACTGCCTATTCGGTTGGCTTGTGATGCTTCCCCATATGGTATTGGGGCAGTACTCTCACACAAGTTGCCAAATGGCACGGAAAGGCCAGTCGCGTTTGCATCCAGATCATTGACCTCCGCTGAGCGCAACTATGCGCAGATCGATAGGGAGGCTCTTAGCCTTGTATGGGGAGTGAAGAAGTTTAATCATTACCTGCAGGGCCAAAAATTCACACTTCTGACAGACCATCAACCGTTGGTATCCATTTTTAACCCTAAGAAGGGTGTTTCGGTGATGACAGCGCAGCGTCTCCAGAGATGGTCTCTTTTCCTAGGGGCACATCAATATCAAATAGAATTCAAAGGTACGAAACAGCATGGCAATGCTGATGGGCTGTCGCGCCTGTCACTACCTGAAGAAGAAGACATGACGAAAGTTGACCCTGTTGAGTTATTTCATTCGACCATCATCGAGTGTTTACCAGTCACCAATGCAAGTATTGAAAGAGAAACCAGGAACGACCCGACACTGTCCAGAGTCTACGAGGTGACAGTGAAAGGATGGCCAACACGGGGTGATCCTCTGTTACCGGCATTTTCGGCAAGGCGAGACCAGCTGTCCGTCTGCCATGGTACCTTGATGTACAGGACAAGAGTGATTATTCCTCCCAAGTTAAGGGAAAGAGTTTTAAACGAACTGCATGAAGGTCATCTGGGGGGAGTTAAAATGAAAAGTCTTGCTAGGGCTTATGTATGGTGGCCGGGTATTGACCAACAGATTGAGGAGTTAACGAAAAGCTGCGCTGGGTGCCAAAAAGTGCAAAATGCACCTCCGATAGCACCGCTACACCCATGGGAATGGCCTTCAGCCCCATGGCAACGCGTACACATCGACTTTGCTGGTCCATTCATGGACTCCATGTTCCTAATTGCGGTGGACGCACATTCCAAATGGCCAGAAGTCATCAAGATGAATACCACTACTTCAGAAAAGACAATTGCGGTGTTAAGAACAATATTCGCAAGGAACGGATTGCCAGAACAGATCTGTTCGGACAACGGACCACAGTTTGTATCGGAAGAATTCCGACAATTCTTAAAGAAGAATGGAGTAAAACATTATACCTCTGCCCCATATCATCCGGCGACAAACGGGTTGGCTGAAAGATTTGTCCAGACATTCAAAAAGGCAATTAAGGCCATGAACGATGATCAGATTCCGCTGCAACACAAGGTCGACAAGTTCCTGATGTCATGTCGAAACGCCAATCATGCAGTGACTAACCAAAGTCCTGCCATGATGTTTTATAACAGGAGGTTGCGGTCCAAGTTGGACTTGTTAAAACCAAATGTGCGGAGGGAAGTGGAAGACAAACAGTTTCGGCATATTAACAACAAGACCACTCGAACCTTCGACGTAGGACAACCAGTGTTGGCAAGGGGCTATGGAAATGAAAAATGGCAGTCTGGAACAATTCGGGCCAGACAAGGACCTCTGATGTACACAGTAGATATTGGTCATAATGTGATAAGGCGTCATGCGGATCAACTGGTAGAGTCGAGAGCAAGGGTCGAACCCATGGTTGTGACAGAGACAACTGTGGAAGACGTTAATGAACCTGAAGCATCTACCTCGGCAGGGAATGTACTTGATGATGATGACACCCAATACATTGGAAACCAAATAGAGGAGGCACCTCAACAACAAGAATCAGAGACTACTGAGAGGCGTTATCCAAGCCGCATCAGAAAGCCTCCTGAGAGACTGAACCTTTGAACTGTTATACCGGAAGTTATATATGTATATATGTTATTATGTTATGTTAAATGGGGATATGACTGTTAAGCTAAAAAGGGAGGATTGTGGTGTATGTAACCTGTTCCACCTTAAGAGAACTTAAGCCTGTTCCACCTTAAGAGATGTACTACTTTCTCTGGCTGCTGTATACGTAATACCGATGGTGACCACACCGGTATATAAGCACTGTGTAGTAATATTGTATTCAGTATAGTCCCTACCTCCAACCAGTAAAGACCTGTTGAATTTACTCTCTTAGTCTGTGTAGTAATTATCACTATAACACACAGACTTACAGAACTTACATTTATATAGTCTCCATATCATGTTGTTAGGGTGTCCTAAAGCACGACAATTCCAATAAATTACTTTATGAAGTGTAGCCACTGTTGTTATGAAGGCAAATATGCAGGAGAAAATTTGGGAAAAGGCAAATATGACAGCTGATTTGCAAACAGCAAATGAGATGAATGGCCAGTTAATCTGTGTTTTTGGTGGTGTTAGTTGAGAGGAATATTAGCCAGGACACTGTGGAAATTCCCTGTCTTTTGAATAGTGCCACAGGATCTTTTCCATCCACCTGAAAAAGTCTTGGTTTAACATCTCATATAAACTTTAACAATGAAGCACTCATTCAGTACTGCACTGATGTTCTAGCATACATTATGTGCTCAAGTCTTGCAGTGGGCTATAACTCACAATCTTCTAACTTAGAGGTGAGAGTGCTACCAACTGAAGTATGCTATTCCAAGAGACTGAACCATTTTCAGTGAGGAAATTTGTAGTATATTTGATTAGATGGGAAGATGTTGGGCCCCCCCCCTTATCCAGAAGATGTCCCCAGCAACTGTGCTTTGTAAGAGGGCCACACGTAAAAATGTTTTTATATGTCAACAATCCGAGTCTGGACCTCCAGGTGGGTCAGACTTCTGCCATTCAGTAGCCTGGTACACCTGGTTTCCTCAGACGCACCAGCCATTGATTTTGCCCCCACTAACTGAGAGGCCAGAGACTTGAGAACTCTGACATAATCTGGTACTGTTCTGAGTCACCACTTCTGCCCCACCACCTCTTGTGAGGCAGAGGCTCAGCTCCTTAGAAGGTCAAGCAGGAATTTCAATGCAGAGCTGGGGCTTGACATAGTCTGTCCGACCTAACTTCCAGCCCTCTGTCGGACCCCTATTAGGAGGACACTGGAATGAATGGCTGCGGACTTTCGAGGCCACTGGATTTAGTAGGAATGTATATATGCTTAAGTTATGCAGGTTGCACTCAATTTCAGATAAGGCTACAATCTTTCCACTGCTCTGATAGATGTTACATATCTGCATTAATGTGTCACAACCATTACTAAAGTTAGGGTGTCCTTGGCTATAGAGATTTATACCATGTTATTACCTGCACAGGCATGGCCCATAGATTGGGAGAGAGAAAGAAAAACCACATCAGCTGGTTTGTATCTATGGCGACCAGATTGCAGATCTGTCCAACGGTCATCTCTCCCATGGACATGTTTGAGGTTGACAAACGAAGAATCTTATTGTAGATCTTTGCCTGAAATAAAAGTAATGAAATACAGCTGTTGTGAGAAACTATCAGGACAATACTTCACAGATAAATATTCATTTATTTTCAGCAAGATTTTGAACCAACTAAAACTAAGACTGTTGTAATAGTGACTGTATAAGTCAGGAATTTGAAGTGATATTGGCCCGGAATTTGCAGTCAGCGGCGAAGCAAAGGCGTTTGCCGCTGGCCCCGAAGTAAGCTTCGCACAAAGATCTTGCGATCTCTGTGTCGAGAAGTTCGGGTTTTCCGATACGTAATTCAAATCAATGTAGTTTAGTGGGAATCCCATAGTGCGAGCTGCTGTGATGTCAACAAGCTGTCTAAGCAGCCAATGAAAATGCAGAATTCTCAAAGACAGCAAACCAGGAAGTGGGTAAGTTCTTAAAATTCTAACTTTTAAAAAATGTTAGAGAGAGCAAAACAAAGATTGGGGCTCTCACATGGGGAAAAGCCAAACCTGAAATAAAGAAGACAAACTTTAAAAAAATATATATTTTTTAAAGTTTCTTAATAAAAAAAAATTAACATGGATAAATTTGACACTGCACAAAATTAAAGTTAGTTTTTCAGGGCCATAACCTTTGTTTAGCAGTTAGTACGCTGTTAAAACCCCAGTTACACTTAATCCCTTTGGGTTTAACTTTTAATGGGATATTTAACAGCGTAATTACTGCGGAAGAGCCAAAGTTTTCGTCAGTTTCCATGATTTGAGAGATTTCACTGATTGCCAGCTCTGGGGCATGGGGGGTGGGGATGTGGGGGTGCATGGGGTGGGTGGGGGGCTGGTGGGCAGGGAGGGTGGGGGGCACAGCACAGCCTGTGGAGGAGCAGTGAATGACAGACTGCAACTTCAGGATTTCCGCATTAGGCTGCGTATGTGCTAAATCCTGAAGTTGCGGTCAGTTTCAAAGGCGAAATAATGGTGAACGCTGCCAGTTCGCCGTCATCAGGACCCTAAGTTCCAGGCCAATAAACCATAAGCAAAGTGGAATTATATGAACTCATGCAAATTTTACTTAATTAAATAGTTTAACTGTAAGTCAGGAGTTCCAGCCTCGTGACAAGCTTTGGTCTTCCAAATCTGTCTTATAAATTGTAACAGTGATGACTGTTATAGCCACCTCAACCCTGATAAAATCAGGTATCAGGCCTTTAGCCATGAGATAATATGCTCACTGGGAATATACTCCACGTTCTATAAACTAGAGAGCAAGCTTCATCTCCTCACTATTGTACAGTGTTATCAAAGCAATAATGACCTCAATCATTTTTGACACAGATTTTGGTACTTAATTTATCCTGCTCAGCAACCATCTAATCAGCAGTCTCTCTAACTCACCAATGGGTGTAATATAAAAAAAGGTGGTACTGCATGGGGGATATGTAGTGGAAATATTGAGTGAAAGTATATGGGATTATGTACTGTGTGATCCAAAAGAGAGGAGCATGAATTTTCCCAGATCATACGTTACTTGCGAATGAGGAAGACTATTTGGCCAATATTAGTTCATCCATCCAGAAGCAACCTACAGCCCCTCACCCATTGCAGTAACTAACTGGGGCAGATTTTAACTATTAGATGGCTGACCAGCAGAGCACACCAGCCGGTCACCCAATCCTGCCGCTGAGAGTCCCAATCCATTTTACGTGTTGGGAGAGATTATCATGCTGCAGGAGAGCTGCGAGCGGCATCGAAGTCAATGGAAAGGAAAATTGGGCCGAGTGTATAACAGGCGGCTAATCTGCTACTTTCTGCTTTGAACCCCACCAAAAGTTGAATTTTACCCCCCTTGTTTTAGATTTGCTATCTTTTTCAGAATGAGGTTACTTGGATCTGTTTTCTGTGGAGCATGATGCAATATCTGACAACTCATTTTAATGTGGTCAGACCTCCACCAAATCTAAGGGTGACAGCAAGGTACCATTTTACAGCATTCATTAAGAGATATGCTCAAGGTTCTACAGGCTGGTCGCTGCCTAAAGAACAAATTGAATATCTCACCAGTTTATGAAAATTCCTGTTGAAGAAAATTACAATTTCTGATTACAGACTTAAAAGAGCCAATTTTAACTACTAGCAGAAAATGGGTGGAAGTCACCCAATTCTTGCCGGGGGGACGGCGACTCATTTAGAGGCCCGGGCCTCATTTCCATTCTGCCGGTAAGTTGCGGACACCTCGCTGTAGCTTGCCGGTTCTAGAAGGGCTGGAGATCAGCTGGCCAACAGGTGGAGCCTGGTGAAGGGGAGGCGATTCTAGGAGGGTCAGCAGCAGCCAGGAATTTTTTTTTATGGGCATTCCTGCTAGTACTGATCCCACCCAAAAAAAATATATTTCTTGGGTTGTATTGTGAATGGCCTCCAGCGGCCCTGTAAGGACGGCTGGTTAGGCTGCTCACCACTCAAATGTGTGGAGTGTGCCTGGCGCACGTTCTGCTTATTTGTCCCTCAAATTTGCAATCAGTGTGTTCTACGTATGTCACCAAAGTCAGATTTGCATAACTTAATGAGGCTCCTGCCTGATTCAGTTGGGCACCTCTTGTATAAGCCCTGTGAAATATGGTGGTGCGAACAATTGGAGTGGAAACGTGGCATTAAGTGCAGTGCTCCGATGCTACTACTGCCTTGTTCCCGCCTGGTGGACGAGCTAAATTCTGTCCTATAGTTTCTCACACTCATGAACTTCCGTCATCAGTGAATGATAATCTATTTCTAGCAGTCCATCATCCCCCTTCATTTCTCTGCTCCATTCATTCACCATCAATGAAAGGATTGTAGTTCTCCATGACCATGGTCACCAACACAGCTTCATCCAAACCAGAGACAAACTTGATTCTGGACAGAAATATCGGGGGTAATTTTAAGCCCCCAAAACGATAGTTTTGGTTGGGTGGAAGGTTAAAAACCTAAAAATCTGAAACAGGAACATGAATCTGCCCACTTCCGATTCTAACGGAGGCGGGACAAGGGACGGCTGACCAATCCGCTCTCAGGAGGCAGATTGGTCAATTAAATATTTTAATGAGGCTACGTGCCTTCATTTTAACAGTGATTATATTTTTAACCACAGTCGACTTGGTTTCCCAGGCCTCGGGAAACCCAACAGGTGAAAGGCGACGAGAAGGGCTGAATCCATGAAGTAAGTGCCTTTACAGCACTGCTTGTGGGCCAGGAGGAGCAGGAGTGTTTGCTCCAGGCCCAACAAGCTTACCAGAAACCCCCTCCTGCGATCTGTCTGCTCCACACCCCCCGCGCTCGGACCCTTCGACCATCATCTGCCCCACCCCCGACTGCCATCTGACACCCCCGACTGCCATCTGACCCCCCCGACCACCATCTGCTCCCCCCCGACCACCATCTGCTCCCGCCGACCACCATCTGCTCCCCCAACCACCATTTGCTCCCCCCCGACCACCATCTGCTCCCGCCGACCACCATCTGCTCCCCCAACCACCATTTGCTCCCCCCCGACCACCATCTGCTCCCGCCGACCACCATCTGCTCCCCCAACCACCATTTGCTCCCCCCCGACCACCATCTGCTCCCCCCCGACCACCATCTGCTCCCCCCGACCACCATCTGCTCCCCCGCGACCAGCATCTGCTCCCCCTGACCACCATCTGTCCCCCGCCGACCACCATCTGCTCCACCCCCCGACCACCATCTGCTCCCCCGACCACCATCTGCTCCACCTCGACCACCATCTGCTCCATCCCCCCGACCACGATCATAATATGATAGAATTCTTCATTAAGATGGAGAGTGAAGTAGTTGACTCAGAGACTAGGGTCCTGAATTTAAATGAAGGAAACTACGATGGTATGAGGTGCGAGTTGGCTAGGATGGATTGGGGAATGTTACTTAAATCGTTGACGGTGGGTAGGCAATGGCAAACATTTAAAGATCGCATGGATGAACTACAGAATTTGTTCATCCCTGTTTGGCATAAAAATAAAACAAAAATGGTGACTCAACCGTGGCTAACAAGGGAAATTAGGGATAGCATAAGGTCCAAGGAGAGGACATATAAATTAGCCAGAAAAAGCAGCAAAACTGAGGATTGGGAACAGTTTAGGATTCAGCAAAGGAGGACAAAGGGAATAATTAAGAGGGGGAAAATAGAATATGAGAGTAAGCTTGCATCAAACATAAAACCTGACAGTAAAAGCTTCTATAGATATGTGAAGAGAAAAAGATTGGTGAAGACAAGTGTAGGTCCCTTGCAGTCAGAATCAGGGGAATTTATAATGGGGAACAAAGAAATGGCAGACCAATTAAATACATACTTTGGTTCTGTCTTCACAAAGGAGGACACAAATAACCTTCCAGAGATGTCAGGGAACATAGGGTCTAATGAGAGGGAGGAACTGAATGAAATCAGTATTTGTAGGGAAATGGTGTTAGGGAAATTGACGGGATTGAAGGCCGTTAAATCACCAGGGCCTGATAATCTACATCCTAGGGTACTTAAGGAAGTGGCCCTAGAAATAGTAGATGCATTGTTGGTCATCTTCCAAAATTCTATAGACTCTGGAATAGTTCCCATGGATTGGAGGGTAGCTAATGTAACCCCACTATTTAAAAAAGGTGGCAGAGAGAAAACGACTAATTATAGACCGGTAAGCCTGACATCGGTAGTGGGGAAAATGCTAGAGTCCATTATAAAAGATGTAATAGCAGAGCACTTGGAAAACAGTGACAGAATCGGACAAAGTCAACATGGATTTACAAAAGGTAAATCGTGCTTGACTAATCTACTGGAATTTTTTGAGGATGTAACTGGTAGAATAGATAAGGGAGAACCAGTGGATGTGGTGTATTTTGACTTTCAGAAGGCTTTCGATAAGGTCCCGCATAAGAGATTGGCGTGCAAAGTTAAAGCACATGGGATTGGGGGTAAGGTACTGACTTGGATAGAGAACTGGTTGGCAGACAGGAAGCAAAGAGTTGGAATAAACAGGTCTTTACCCGAGTGGCAGGCAGTGACTAGTGGGGTACCGCAGGGATCGGTGCTAGGACCCCAGCTAACCAGAATATATATAAATAATCTAGACGAGGGAACTAGCTGTAATATCTCCAAGTTTGCAGACAACACAAAGCTGGGTGGGCGTGTGTGCTGTGAGGAGGATGCAGAGAAACTCCAGTGTGATTTGAACAGGTTGGGTGATTGGGCAGATGCATGGCAGATGCAGTATGATGTGGATAAATGCGAGGTTATCCACTTTGGTGGCAAAAACAGGAAGACAGATTATTATCTGAACGGCAATAGATTGGGAAAAGGGGAAGTGCAACGAGATGTAGGTGTCCTTGTGCACCAGTTGCTGAAGGTAAGCATGCAGGTGCAGCAGGCGGTTAAGAAGGCAAATGGTATGTTGGCCTTCATAGCAAGAGGATTCGAGTACAGGAGCAAGGATGTCTTGCTGCAGTTGTACAGGGCCTTGGTGAGACCACACCTTGAGTATTGTGTGCAGTTTTGGTCGCCTTATCTGAGGAAGGATGTTCTTGCCATGGAGGGAGTGCAGCGAAGATTCACCAGACTGATACCTGGGATGGCAGGAATGACGTATGAAGCGAGAATGAGTCGATTAGGCTTATATTCGCTAGAGTTTGGAAGAATGAGAGGGGATCTCATTGAAACTTATAAAATTCTAACAGGACTAGACAGACTAGATGCAGGAAGGATGTTCCCGATGGCGGTGGTGTCAAGAACCAGGGGTCACAGTCTAAGGATTAGGACTGAGATGAGGAGGAATTTCTTCACCCAGTGAGTGGTGAAGCTGTGGAATTCTCTACTACAGAAGGCAGTTGAGGCCAACTTATTAAATATATTCAAGAAGGATTTAGATATATTTCTTAAGGTTAAAGGGATCAAGGGATATGGGGAGAAAGCAGGGACAGGGTACTGAATTTGGATGATCAGCCATGATCTCATTAAATGGTGGAACAGGCTCGAGGGGCCGAATGGCCTACTCCTGCTACTATCTTCTATGTTTCTATCTGCTCCACCCCCGACCACCATCTGCTCCACCTCCCCGACCACCATCTGCTCCAATCCCCCGACCACCATCTGCTCCACCCCCCTGACCACCATCTGCTCCCCCCGAAAACCATCTGCTCCCCCGACCACCATCTGCTCCACCCCGACCACCATCTGCTCCAACCCCCCGACCACCATCTGCTCCACCCCCCGACCACCATCTGGCCCCCCCGACCACCATCTCCTCCCCCGACCACCATCTGCCCCCCCGACCACCATCTGTCCCCCCGACCACCATCTGCTCCACCCCCCGACCACCATCAGCTCCCCCCCGACCACCATCTGCTCCGCCCCCGACCACCATCTGCTCCGCCCCTGACCACCATCTGCTCCCCCCCGACCACCATCTGCTGCCCCCGACCACCATCTGCTCCACCCCGACCACCATCTGCTCCCCCCGACCACCATCTGCCCCCCCAACCACCATCTGCTCCCCTGACCACCATCTGCTCCCCCGACCACCATCTGCTCCACCCCGACCACCATCTGCTCCCCCCGACCACCATCTGCTCCACTCCCCTGACCACCTTCTGCTCCACCCCCCGACCACCATCTGCTCCACCCCCGACCACCATCTGCTCCCCCCCCGACCACCATCTGCTCCACCCCGCCCACCATCTGCTCCCCCCGACCACCATCTGCTCCACTCCCCTGACCACCATCTGCTCCACCCCCGACCACCATCTGCTCCACCCCCGACCACCATCTGCTCCACTCCCCTGACCACCATCTGCTCCACCCCCCGACCACCATCTGCTCCACCCCCGACCACAATCTGCTCCCCCCGACCACCATCTGCTCCCCCCCGACCACCATCTGCTCCACCCCCGACCACCATCTGCTCCCCCCGACCACCATCTGCTCCACCCCCGACCACCATCTGCTGCCCCCCCGACCACCATCTGCTCCACCCCCCCGACCACCATCTGCTCCACCCCCGACCACCATCTGCTCCACCCCCGACCACCATCTGCTCCCCCCGACCACCATCTGCTGCCCCCCCGACCACCATCTGCTCCACCCCCCGACCACCATCTGCTGCCCCCCCGACCACCATCTGCTCCCTCCGACCACCATCTGCTCCCCCGACCACCATCTGCTCCCCCCGACCACCATCTGCTCCCCCTCCGACCACCATCTGCCCCCCTGACCACCATCTGCTCCCCCTCCGACCACCATCTGCCCCCCTGACCACCATCTGCTCCCCCCGACCACCATCTGCTCCCCCCCGACCACCATCTGCTCCCCCCGACCACCATCTGCTCCACCCCCGACCACCATCTGCTCCCCCCGACCACCATCTGCTCCACCCTCCCGACCACCATCTGCTCCACCCTCCCGACCACCATCTGCCCCCCTGACCACCATCTGCTCCCCCCGACCACCATCTGCTCCCCCCCGACCACCATCTGCTCCCCCCCGACCACCATCTGCTCCCCCCGACCACCATCTGCTCCACCCCCCGACCACCATCTGCTCCCCCCGACCACCATCTGCTCCCCCCCCGACCACCATCTGCTCCACCCCCGACCACCATCTGCTCCACCCCCGACCACCATCTGCTCCACTCCCCTGACCACCATCTGCTCCACCCCCCGACCACCATCTGCTCCACCCCCCGACCACCATCTGCTCCACCCCCCGACCACCATCTGCTCCACCCCCGACCACCATCTGCTCCACTCCCCTGACCACCATCTGCTCCACCCCCGACCACAATCTGCTCCCCCCGACCACCATCTGCTCCACCCCTGACCACCATCTGCTCCACCCCCGACCACCATCTGCTCCACCCCCCGACCACCATCTGCTCCACCCCCGACCACCATCTGCTCCACTCCCCTGACCACCATCTGCTCCACCCCCGACCACAATCTGCTCCCCCCGACCACCATCTGCTCCACCCCCGACCACCATCTGCTCCACCCCCGACCACCATCTGCTCCACCCCCCGACCACCATCTGCTCCACCCCCGACCACAATCTGCTCCCCCCGACCACCATCTGCTCCACCCCCGACCACCATCTGCTCCCCCCGACCACCATCTGCCCCCCGACCACCATCTGCTCCACCCCCCGACCACCATCTGCTCCCCCCGACCACCATCTGCTCCCTCCGACCACCATCTGCTCCCCCTCCGACCACCATCTGCCCCCCTGACCACCATCTGCTCCCCCCGACCACCATCTGCTCCACCCCCCGACCACCATCTGCTCCCCCCCCGACCACCATCTACCCCCCTGACCACCATCTGCTCCCCCCGACCACCATCTGCTCCACCCCCCGACCACCATCTGCTCCCCCCCCGACCACCATCTGCTCCCCCCGACCACCATCTGCTCCACCCTCCCGACCACCATCTGCTCCCCCCGACCACCATCTGACCCCCCTGACCACCATCTGCTCCACCCCCCGACCACCATCTGCCCCCTGACCAACATCTGCTCCCCCTGACCACCATCTGCCCCCCCGACCACCATCTGCTCCCCCGACCACCATCTGCTCCACCCCCCGACCACCATCTGCTCCACCCCCCCGACCACCATCTGATCCCCCCGACCACCATCTGCTCCACCCCCCGACCACCATCTGTTCCCCCCGACCACCATCTGCTCCACCCCCCGACCACCATCTGCTTCACCCCTGACCACCATCTGCTCCACCCCCTGACCACCATCTGCTCCACCCCCCGACCACCATCTGCTCCACCCCCCGACCACCATCTGCTCCACCCCCCGACCACCATCTGCTCCACCCCCCGACCACCATCTGCTTCACCCCTGACCACCATCTGCTCCACCCCCTGACCACCATCTGCTCCACCCCCCGACCACCATCTGCTCCACCCCCCGACCACCATCTGCTCCACCCCCCGACCACCATCTACTCCACCCCCCGACCACCATCTGCTCCCCCCGACCACATCTACTCCACCCCCGGACCACCATCTGCTCCACCCCCCGACCACCATCTACTCCACCCCACGACCACCATCTGCTCCACCCCCCGACCACCATCTGCTTTGCCAATAGGTAAACACATATAACAGTTATGATTGTATTCACTTATTGCTATCAATTCAACTTGCTTTTGCATAATAATATATAAAAAATGAAAATGCTACACCACCCAACTTCAGCAGGTTGTTTTGCTTGACTTATAGATAATTTTGTAAATCCGCACTACTGTATTCCATCCTTCTTAAAGCCTCTTGATGCCTGACTGCCTGCACAGCATCCTCTTTCCAAAAACCAGACTGAATGTGCAGTTGTCAGTGATTCTAAATTATTTGCTGGTTTTTCACATCCTGAAAGATATCAAAAAGCTTGCAACACCATAGGTGTGAAGCATTTATTGATTCCTGAGACAGGCTAATAAATTGCGTATTATTTGTAGTTCTGGCATCTCATGTCTAATGCTTCTAGCTTCCATGTATAAGTACCTTAATATAGATTTATCTCCTTTCATGTCCTTTCATGCTGAGCTTTTTCCTGGGCTCTGGTCCATGTATGTCTCTCTGGGTTACTATCTCCAAACCTGCCAATTATCTAGCTTTTACCCTACAGTCTGTCCTGTATGGGATCTAGTTACCTTCCTGCTCTCCACACCTCCCCCCACACCACCACCCTTCACCACACCCCCACTCCGCTCCTACACTCCCAGCTATCTAATTTAAATGATTTTTAATTGCTACCTCAGTGTTCCTTGTAAGTCTCTATTCCTGTTTAATTTAGGTGTGCTAAATATTGCGAAGACCGACGACATTGGGCTAGATTTTTGGGGAGCAATCAGGCGGGGTTTCAGGCGTGTGGGGGGGGGGTGGAAAATCCTGACTTTGGGGGTCCCGACACCATCCCGCCCAAAACCCCGCCCCACGTAAGTTTCAGGGGCGGTGGGTGTATCGATTTGTATGTGGGTTCAATGACGAGACATTAATGAAAGAGAATGGCCTAGAAATTCAGTATAGCCAGTTTTGGGGCGGTAAAGTCGGGCGGGCGCTAAAGTTTGCGCCCGGCGCAAAGTCGAGGGCACTTCGCCGATATTCAGTAGCTTCGCCCTGAGAGGCTGCTGGAGCGCTAAAACTGGCGATGCACGACTATCTTTAGGCGCTAAGCCGGCGGTGCTGAGGGATAGCGCCGAGGCCGGGCGCAGCGCAGGTGCGGTCATTTCTTGATTGACAGCAGACACCGTGGCGCCGGCCAGCTCTTAAAGGGGGAAGGGTCGACTTGGTCTGCTGCAACGGCCTGCACACTGCAGCCTTCCAGCTAGGCGTGAACACTGCTGGTGAGCAGAAGGAGCCATGGCAACGGTACAGAAGGCCCGTGAGCGTGCCCTGCGCTTCTCAGCCCATGACTTGAAGGTGATGGTGACGGCCTTGGAGAAGAGACAGCACATCTTGTTCCCGGACACTGGCAGGAAGCCTCCCACCAGCGTCTATAGGAAAGCCTGGAGGGAGGTCGCCCGCAGGGTGTCGGCCACCGGCGATGCCCCCAGGGACAATGTCCAATGCCGGAAGAAGTTTAATGACCTGACCAGGATTGTCAGGGTGAGTACCCTTTCCCGTCTCCTCCTCATCCTTGCATGTACACCTGACATGATGGGCAAAGGGACCTGAAAGCCCTAATGGCCAGCCCTCAGCCAGCAGCTATGGGACAGTCATGAACATCAATTACACATTCTGCACTTTACACCATGGGAGGCAGTGCACACCATATCAAATCAAATCAAATCAACTTTTATTGTCATTGTTAGTGCACAAGTGCAGTACAACGAAATGTAGGCTTGCGGCTCCCGAGAGTGTACAATTTGGATTAGGACACTTAAACATTTCAACATACATTTGTACATATATATTAGCATAAATATGACCATAATAAAGTGCATCGGCAGATGTGCAGGCTTTAGTGTTTATTTGTGGAGTTCAGTAGGATGACAGCCCTGGGAAAGAAGCTGTTCCTAAATCTGGTTTTACAGGTGCGAATGCATCTGTAGCGTCTTCCAGATGGTTGGAGGGTGAACAGACTGTGGCTGGGGTGGGTAGGGTCTTTGATGATGGTCCGTGCCCTCCGTAGGCAGCGTTTCTGATATATATGTTCTATGGTCGGTAGCCGGGTGCCGGTAATGCGTTGGGCAGTTTTGACTACCCGCTGCAGGGCTTTCCGGTCATGGGAGCTACAGCCGCCGTACCATACCGTGATACAGCTTGTCAGGATGCTCTCTATAGTGCAGCGGTAGAAGTTAGAGAGGATCGGGGGTGACAGATTACATCCCTTCAGCCTCCTCAAGAAATATAGGCGCTGCTGGGCCTTCTTCACCAGGGAGGGGGTGTTGAGGGACCAGGAGAGGTCTTCCGTGATGTGGACTCCGAGGAACTTAAAGCTGGCCACCCTTTCCACCTCCGCCCCATTGATGTGGATGGGGGGGTGACTTCCGCCTTTGGACTTCCTGAAGTCCACGATTATTTCCTTTGTTTTCTTGGTGTTAAGGGCCAGGTTGTTGTCGGCGCACCACTTCACGAGATGCTGGACCTCCTCCCTGTAGGCTGACTCATCATTGTTGGTGATCTGGCCTACTACTGTGGTGTCATCTGCAAACTTGATGATGGTGTTGGAACCATTAACAGCCACACAGTCGTGGGTGAAGAGGGAGTAGAGGAGGGGGCTCAGCACACATCCTTGTGGGGCCCCCGTGTTCAGGGTCGGGGGGGGAGGTGTGGTTACCTAATTTGACAGACTGGGGTCTGTTTGTTAGGAAGTCCAGGGTCCAGTTGCAGAGGGAAGTGTTCAGGCCAAGAGTTTGGAGTTTGGTGGCCAGCTTATTGGGGACGATAGTGTTGAATGCTGAGCTGTAGTCTATAAACAACATTCTGATGTAGGTCTCCTTACCATCTAGGTGATTCAGTGCCGAGTGTAGAGCAGTAGTGATTGCATCCTCCGTTGATCTGTTTGCCCGATAGGCAAACTGGTGTTGGTCAAGGGAGGCAGGAACACTGGCTTTGATGTGGGCTAAGACCAGTCTCTCGAAACACTTCATTATGATGGGTGAGTGCGACAGGTCGATAGTCGTTCAGACACGTCACAGCCGCTTGTTTAGGCACAGGAATGATGGTGGCGGTCTTGAAGCATGTAGGGACTACTGCCTGGGCCAATGACAGGTTGAAGATGGCGGTGAAGACATCAGCCAGCTGATCAGCACATTCCTTGAGTACCCGTCCAGGGATGCTATCCGGTCCAGTAGCCTTTCGTGTGTTCACTCTGCGTAAAGCGCCCCTTACGTCGGAGGTCGACAGAGTGAGCACCTGGTCTTCCGGGGGTGGCAAGGCTTTGGTAGCCGGCTCCTTGTTGTCCCTGTCAAAGCGAGCGTAGAAGTTGTTAAGTTCCTCCGGGAGGGAGGCGTCGCTGACCGGGGGACTGGTGTTTTTGCCCTTGTAGTCAGTGATGGCCTGGATGCCTTGCCACATGCGCCGGGGGTCCGAGTTGTTGCGGAAGTGGTCCTCTATCCGCAGTGTCTGTTTCCATTTGGCAGTCCTGATACCCTTTTTTAGGTTGGTCCTAGCTGCTCTGTAAGCCGCCGTGTCGCCATATTTAAATGCTGCGTCGCGTGCTTTCAACAGTGAGCGGACCTCTCCGTTCATCCAGGGTTTCTGGTTGGGGTATGACCTGATATTTTTGTGGGTCGTGACGACCTCGGCGCAGCTGTTGATGTAGAATAGCACTGTGGATGCGTATTCCTCGATGTCATTGTGGGCAAACATGCCCCAATCAGTGCGTTCGAAGCAATCCTGAAGCTCCGATACTGCCCCCTCTGGCCATACTTTCACTGCTCTCATTGATGTTCTCTCTCTTTTGATGAGCGGTTTGTATGCTGGGGCTAGAAACAGGGAGAGGTGGTCAGACTTCCCAAGGTGGGGGCAGGGAATGGCCTTGTAAGCGTCTACAATGCTCGTGTAGACTTGATCCAGTGTGTTCTCCCCTCTTGTGGGGCAGGAGACATTCTGGTGGAATTTCGGTAGTACAGTTTTTAGGTTTGTGTGATTGAAGTCCCCCGCAACGATAAAAGCTCCGTCTGGGTGCGCAGTTTGTTGTTCGCTGATGGCCCTGTAGAGGTCCTTCAGTGCTAGTTTGGCATTAGCGTGTGGTGGGATGTAGACTGCAGTGATGATAACATTCGTGAATTCCCGAGGCAGGTAGAAGGGTCTGCACCTTACCATGAGGAATTCCAAATCAGCCGAGCAGGATCTATCAATTATATCACTGTTGGTGCACCAGGCATTGTTGGTATAAATGCACAAACCGCCTCCCTTGCTCTTACCGGAGTCTGCAGTTCTGTCGGCGCGGAAGACCGTGCGTCCTTCTAGTTGTATGGTGGTGTCAGGGATGCCATTGTTCAGCCAGGTTTCTGTGAAGATCATGGCGCAGCATTCCTTTGTCCTTTTCTGTGTGGTGAGATCCAGTTTGATCTCATCCATTTTGTTCTCCAGTGACCTGACGTTGGCCAGGAAAATACTTGGGAGGGAGGGTTTGTGTGGGGACCTCTTCAGCCTGTTTTGGATCCCTGCTCTCTTACCCCGCTTCTGCTTGCGTTCCCTGCGCGGTCTGCGCTGACTTCCTGCTGGGGAAGGACGCCACGCTGGTCCCGGGGGTCGGGTGATGTCGGGAGGCAGATCGATGTCGCCGAATTCAAGCTTCACGCAGTCGGCCCCGATGTCTAGGAGCGTCTGCCGGCTGTACAGTAGGTCAGCCTTTAATTCCCGGATCAGCAGAGTCCAGAAGAGACTCAGGAGGAGGGTGAAACCGTTCAGTCTCGGGAGAGACAAAGCCACTGCGTCCGTGCGCGCCGCCATTGGCTACACACTGGCCAAGCTATTCCACCATGGGAGGCAGTGCACACCACATCAGGGCTACACACTGGCCAAGCTATTCCACCATGGGAGGCAGTGCACACCACATCAGGGCTACACACTGGCCAAGCTATTCCACCATGGGAGGCAGTGCACACCACATCAGGGCTACACACCGTACTTACAGGCCGTCCTTTCTCTTGCAGGCAAAACTTGCAAACAACCGAAGGCAACAGGAGGAGACCGGGGGAGGCCGCCCCCAGATCCAGGAGCTCACTCCCCTGGAGGAGCGCGTGAGTCGCCTCATGGGAGCCCGGGTGATTGGGCCCGTCGCCTGTGGAGATGCCGACCCTTCTCTGGGCCACTATGGTAAGGACATCACCTTTTGGACCTCTCTCGTCGCACTTGCGCATCCGATCTACCTCCTTTGCCACTGTCCGACCAATGTGCTGAATGCCACCAGTCATGCCTCCCTCGCTGACGCCCTCTCCTCACTCTAAAGCTACTCTTGTGCCTTCCTGCTTTCAGCTGGTGACGAGGAGCTCCCTGAAGCTGCCAGTGACAGCCCCTCCGAAGAGGAGGAGGAAGAGGAAGGCGGACCATCAGGGCAGCACTCAGGTCCGGCTGCAGATGCCGAAGTAGTGGACACGTCTTCCCTGGAGGAGAGCCTGGAGGAAGTGTCGGAGGGGAGTGGAGCTGCTGGGACCAGTGGCGTCCAGCAACCCAGGAGGGCTGCGGTTGGTCCGCGGCCTTCCCCCCAGAGGGGGGAAGGATCGGAGGGGAGTGCAGTTGCTGGGCCCAGTCGCCGCCGGCAACGTGGCAAGGGTCGGCCAGCTCTGCCCCCTGCTCCCCAGCGGGAGAGTCCAGACTCCAGTCCGGACACGTTCAACTCAGAGGAGGCGTGCCACCTCGATCAAATGGCCCAGGATTCGGATCGCCGGCACACCGAGCTGATGGGGGTAGTGGCACGGATGCCTGAGGCAATCGAGTCCCTGGCTAGTAGTGTACGCGAGTTCGGGGCCTCACATGCCGCGAGTGGCTGGCTGATCAGTGATGCCGTCCAGACAGTGGCTGCTCTGTTGCGGTCGCAGACCAGGGCAACAGGGGAACTCACTGCTGCCACACGCGCTGCGTCAGCCAGGCATCGCCTGGACACCCGCCGTGCTGCAGCAGCACAGCGGGCTGCCCTTCGGCAGATTGGTGCGCATGCTGCAGTGCGGGCCCGGGCGAGTGCCAGAGTGCCACATCACCAGCCAGCGCCTCCCATCCGCCAGATTGCACACATTCCTCCAGCCGTCACCGCCACTCCCCCAGTGGAGCCTCAACGGCAAGCGGCTGCAAATGATGTTGGCCAGGCACAGCTGCGCCAATCACCAGCCGGCCCCTCGAGGGCCAAACCCCGTCTAGGCCGCCCCCCAAGGGCATCTGCCGGAAGGACATCTGACCCTCAAGAGCCTTCCCCCAGCCTCGCAGCAGCCACTGGGCAGAGCTTGCGGAGGAGCAGCAGGCCGGGCAGGGGCCCCAAAAGGCTCGACAAGGTCTCGGCCTCGCGGCCCAATAAGTAGACGGTGTAGCCAAGTGTTATTTTATATGGCGATGCCTATGTTTCTTTTGGGGATGGTTGTTTTGTTTCTGGGGATGTTTTTTGGGTTAAGGCCGAGGATGAAGGCCATTTTTGTCCAAATGTTCAGTTATTCCTCCCCAGGTTGTGGGAGTGAGTCATTTGATGTACTGTTTTTTGGGGCCGTTGAATGTTTCTGGGTTTCATGTGGGAAGGGGTTTCATTTGTCTAAAATAAAGATTTCTCTTTATTCAGAGAGTGTCCATGTTTGTTGTTGTAAGTGTTTGTTGCCTTCGCCGGCTGAGGGCTTGCGGAGCGGCTGCGTTCATGTTCCTTCATGGCCACAAGGCATTCCCTGACAGGGGGCTTAGAAGTGACGTTCAATAAGCCGCCGACGGACGGCCCTTGGACCTTCTCGCTCCCTCCTGGGATGGTACTCCTCCTCCTGCTCCTCCTCCTCATGCTCCTCCTGCTCCTCCTCCTGAGGTGGTGGTCCAACGTGAGGTGGCAGTGCCTGAGTCCTGCGGAGAGTCATGTTGTGCAGCATGCAGCAAACAACGACGAATTGGGAGACTCGGTCCGGCGAATACTGCAGAGATCCGCCGGAACAATCCAGGCAGCGGAACCGCTGCTTGAGGACGCCAATTGTTTGCTCGATTATGTTCCTGCTCACTTGATGACTCTCGTTGTATGCCTCTTCAGCAGGGGTCCTGGGCGCGCGGAGCGGGGTCATGAGCCAGTACACAAAGGATAGCCTTTGTCCCCGAGAAGCCATCCTCTTGGGGGAGGCTGTGCCTTGAACATGTCACGCACAGTTGTCTGCCGCAGGATAAAGGCATCGTGGCTGCTGCCTGGAAAGCGGGCATTGACAGCTAGGATGCGCTGCTTGTGGTCACACACCAGCTGCACATTGAGGGGATGGTAGCCCTTCCGGTTGCGGTAATCCTCGGCATGCTCCACAGGTGCCCGCAAAGCCACATGCGTACAGTCAATGGCGCCCTGCACCAAGGGGAAGGCCGCGAATCTTGCAAATCCCAGTGCACGCTGATGCTGCCTCTCCAGGGCCATGGGGAAGGAGATGAATTGGCGCCTCCTTCTGAAAAGGGCATCGGTCACCTGGCGGATGCAGCAATGCACGGCGAACTGGGATATGTTAGCAATGTCCCCAGCAGCGGATAGGAAGGAGCCGGTGGCATAGAAGTTCAAGGCCACCGTCACCTTCGCGTCCACTGACAGAGATGTCCTGCTCCTGAGCTTTGGATGCAGATCTCTGCGAAGCAGATGGCAGATCTCTGCAACCACCTCTTTTCGGAATCTCAGCCTTTTTACACATCGCGCGCCACTCATGTTGAGGTAGGAGCGCTGCTGGCGGTATGCCCTGACTGGGTAAGGCCTATGTTGCCGACGCCTGTTGCCCCCTCTGCGTCTAGCCAGGGCTGCCCCTCTCACCCCGCGTCTGCGAGCCCTACGGACATGACGCTGAAACTCAGCGTTGGCACCCCATGCAGCCCCCATAATATGCTGCCAAACAGTCAAATATCCAAGAGGCCACTTGCAATGCTCTGGCCTGAAGCCAAAAATACCTGAGCTAGTGTAGGCCCAAACCAGAAAGCTCTCTTCCTTGGTCTCTCTCCAGAAATCCGTTGCACAAGAGTGTTTGCCGCAAAATGGCTGCCCTTTATAGTGCAGGGTAAGTGCCCTTTAATTTGCGCTCCCCGGGGCCCGCTTCGGCTCTGTTGCGTTCCACTAAACAAACGTTCGGGCCGCCGGCCGCACAATGGGGCGGTCCCACTGAAGTTCTGGATCGGGGCGCGCAAAGGGCGTTGCACGAGGATCACACAGAATCACACAGAATCCCCACAGTGCAGATAGAGGCCATTTCGGCCCATCGAGGATATGACGTCATTTTCTGCGCGCGCAGGTGAGCGCGCGCTAAGACTTTGCGCCGGCGTTAAATGTCTACTTAATTTGGGGCGAGGCGCAGATCGCGCTGCGCCCGGACGCTACACGCATAGCGCCCAAAATTCACTTCTCTTAAGGCGCTAACGGCTGGCGCAACCAACTGAATTTCTAGGCCAATGTCTTTTAATCTAAAGTTTGTTCAACTCACTTAACAGCATTACAGGAGACACCATCTTAGAGATCCATCTAAAACAAAACTAAAACTAAACTGCTTGTCTCTCACATGCCCTCTGCTGGTCAGGCATAAATAATCAATCAGGCAAATATGCTGGTAAGGCATAAATAATCAAACAGGCAAATACCATCACTATTTGCTGATATCATTACATCTCCCTTTCTTAAAACAAAAGTATTTTACTTTTATCTAACAACATGTTTTCTTTGTATTACTCTGCATTTTAACTGTAACACTTAATGAACTTACATTATCATAATCATGATCAAGGTTTTTTAACCTTGTTTTGTGTGTTCACATGAAATATGTAAATACCTAGAACTTGAAGAAAGAATAAGATAACATTACTTCCTTCTATAACAAGAGTCCTTAAACTTGCTCAATGAGTCTCTCAGGA
Organism: Somniosus microcephalus; assembly: GCF_052327205.1. NCBI lineage: Eukaryota > Metazoa > Chordata > Chondrichthyes > Squaliformes > Somniosidae > Somniosus > Somniosus microcephalus. The sequence goes on along the minus strand of NC_141001.1, from coordinate 56,642,381 downwards.
GGCTTCACGCGTCTTGAGGATTTTCTGATTGATTGTCCTTGAATCTGAGTTGTTGCCTCAGATGATGATTTCTCAGTTGTGTGATCAGGTTGTTCAACAGTATCAGTCTTTCGACCTGCTGTGTGATCAAGTTGTTCAACAGTATCAGTCTTTTGACTTGCTGTGGCTGGTCCCATGAGAAGATCTCGACGATTTCTTCGCAGAACAGCACCCTCATCTGTCTGAATGGTGTATGATCTTGGTTGAACTTCACTCAGGACAGTTCCCTTCTGAGTCTATATGTTTGTTTTGTCTTTGAACCTTACTTGGTCACCAGTGTGGAGTTCAGGTAGGTTTTGTGTTCCTCTGTCACAGTAGTACTTTTGCTTTTCTTTCTGTTGTTCTTTGAACTTCCTCACTTTCTCCCCCTCTTTTGTTTTCAGGAGGTTCTCCAGGATGGGTAGGTTTGACCTTAGCAGACATCCCATAAGGAGTTGGACTGGTGACATACCACACTCGAGCGGCGTTATGCGGTATACAAGCATGCTCTGGTAGAAGTCAGTTCCACTGTCTTTTGCCTTGTACATCAGTCTTTTCACTGTCTGGACCGATTTTTCCACTAGTCCATTGGACTGTGGAAAGTGAGGACTTGAAGTTGTGTGGACAAAGTCTCACTCTTTGGCAAAGTGTCGGAAACTTGCATTGTAAAACTGGGGTCCGTTGTCTGTGAAGACCTCGCTTGCCACGCCATGTCTGGAGAATATGGCTTTCATACATGTTATCACAGCATCTGCAGTGGTGGTGTACAGTCTACAAACCTCTGGATACAGGGAGTAATAGTCTGTGACTACAAGATAGTCCTTCCCTTGACATACGAATAGGTCAGCGCCTACCTTCTGGTAAGGTCTGTCTGGCGCTGGGTGTGGCTTTAGTGGTTCTACCGGATTGCTTGCTCGATATTTCAGGCATATTGTGCAGTTTGACACCTCATTTGTCACATCTTGGTTGATTCGTGGCCAGTACATCACCTCTCGTGCTCTTTTCTTACACTTTTTGATTCCCAGATGTCCTCCATGGATCCTTTTTAGCATCTCTTTTCTCAGACTCTTTGGGATAACTATTTTACTTCCTTTGTAGATGATGTCTTCGACCACTGATAGTTCCGCCCTGCAGTTCCAGTACTCTGCCATGTCAGGTGAGCAGTCTTGCTTCATGTTGGGCCATCCATCCAAGATGCTTTTCCTCAGTCGTCTCATTGTTTCATCTTTGTTTGTCTCAGTCTTTATGAGCTCCATTTTTGCATCTGCTATGGGCAGTGCACTTGTGATCATGTCCACATAGGCGTTCACTTTTTCATCCATTTTGGTGTTTGCGGGCTCTCTTGGGTCTACAGCTCTGGACAATGTGTCTGCTGTATACATCAGCTTACCCGGTGTGTACGCAACATTCAGTGTATAGCGTTGCAGCCTGATCATCATTCTTTGTATTCTAAGCGGACAGCTATTTAGTGGCTTCTGGAACAATGCAATCAAGGGCTTATGGTCAGTCTCTACACTGATTGCTTGTCCTGCCACAAACTGGTGAAATCTTTCACAGGCGTATGTGATGCTGAGCAGCTCCTTTTCTATTTGAGGATATCGCGTCTCCGCGTCTGTCATTGAGCGTGATGCATATGCAATAGGTTGCCAGTAGTCATATTTTTGCAGAAGAACGGCACCGAGCCCACTCTGTGATGCATCTGATGATATCTTGATGGGTCTCGCTGGGTCATAAAACCTCAGAACTGGTTCCTCTGTGAGCAGTTTCTTTAGATCGCTCCATGACTTCTCATGCTCATGATTCCATTCCCATTCCATGTTCTTTTCAGTTAGTCGTCTCAGTGGCGCCATCTTTTCTGAGAGGTTGGATATGAATTTCCCCATGTAGTTGATCATTCCATTAAACCTCTGCACGTCCTTTTTGCATTGTAGCTTTGGCATATTCTCAATGGCGGACACCTTTCTGGGATCTGGTCTGATGCCCTCACTGCTAAGGATATCTCCCACGAATGTCAGTTCTGTCACCCCGAGCTGGCATTTCTCTCTATTCAGCTTCAGGTTTGTTTTCCTTGTTGCTTCCAGCACTTTTTTCAGTCTCTCGTCATGCTCAGTTCTCGTGGTTCCCCATACTATGATGTCATCCATTGATGTATCAACTCCCTCCAGGTGCTCATAGATCATATGGATAGTTTTGTGATACACTTCAGGAGCTGAGGCAATGCCAAATGGTAACCTTAGGAATCTGTATCTGCCAAATGGACTGTTGAACGTGCACAGTCTTGAACTTGCCTCGTCCAGTTTCATCTGCCAAAATCCTGATGATGCATCTAACTTGCTGAAATACTTTGCATTTGCAAACTGTGACATGATTTCCTCACGTGTAGGAAGCTTGAAGTGCTCTCTCTTTATTGCTCTGTTTAGATCTCTTGGATCCAGGCAAATTCTGAGCTTTCCATTCTTTTTGTCCACAACAACGAGGGAACTCACCCACTCAGTTGGCTCATCTATCTTCTGAATCACGTTCAGGCTTTCCATCCTGTCCAACTCTGCCTTCAGTTGCTTTTGAAGAGCAAACGGAACCTTTCTGCATGGATGTATGACCGTTGGCATACTTTTATCTACTCTGATCGTGTGTTCTCCTGGAAGGCAGCCTAGACCCTGAAATAGGTCGTTGTACTCTTTCATGAGTTCATCATAGACTGTCTCTCCTTCGCTTTCCACAACGAGGACTCTCTTTACCAGGTTCAGTCTCTCACAGGCTTTTAAACCTAGTATGGCCTGCACATCCTTTGGCACCACGATTAACGCTAGCGTGTGCTCTCTGTCCTTGTGTGTCACTTTGACAATGCATCTTCCTTTCACTGGTATATCAGTACCTGAGTATCCTGTCACTTTCACTTTTATTCCATGTATCTTTGGTCTGGGTCTAATTTTCTTAAAATCAGTCTCTGATATCACATTAACTTGTGCTCCAGTATCCAATTTAAATGGAATGTGTATGTCATTCACTTTTAGTGTCAACATCCAGTCTCTTTTTTCTTCTTTGTTTTCAGACACTACATCCACATAGAACTCCTCTATCTCGCTTTCATCTACTGTATGGACCTTGCTTTGTTGCGCTTGTTTCTTACAGCAACGGGCATAATGGTTGTTTTTGTTGCAACTATTGCATGTTTTACCATATGCTGGACACTTTTTTGGTGTATGCTGTGTACCGCATCGACTACATGACTTTTGATTGCCCCTTTCATTTTTGTTCGCTGGCCACGCCTCTTTTTTCACATTGGCGCTCTTTTTGTTAAACGGTTTGTGTCCGTTCTTTCTCACTGCATCCACGTTGCAGCTACTGTCACTGAACAGCTCCTTTGCCTGCGACTTCACAGTCTCTGTAGCTCTACACAGTGCTATGGCTTTTCCCAGGTCTAGATTTTGCTCTCTTAGCAGTCTTTCCCTTAGACCATTATCTAGAATGCCACACACCAGTCTGTCTTTTATCAGCGAGTCTGTCAGTCCCCCAAATTCACACGTTTTGCTTCTGTTTCTCAGTTCAGTCACATACTGATCAATAGTCTCTCCCGTTTTCTGTACACACGTGAAAAATCTGTGCCTCTCAAACGTCACGTTACATTTAGGTATGCAGTAGGCCTCAAACTGTTCTATTATTTTATCCAGTTTCATTTTGTCTCCATCAGCAGCGAATGTGAAGTTATTATACACCTCCAGCGCTTCATCACCCACGACATGTAAGAACACTGACGCTTTCATTTTATCACTTTTCTCGTCAGCTCCGATTGCCGCTAAATACAACTCCAAACGTTGTTTGAACCTCCTCCAATTTTCAGCCACATTACCTGTCAACTGAAGCTTCGCCGGTGGGTGTAATCCTACCATTTTTCACTTCATTAGCTATTCTCCAATGGTAAGTAACGATGTTCTCTTTTGGCTTGCTAATATGTGGAGAGCTGATTTAACTTCAGATTTTTCCTCTTCATCTCTTTCAATCACTTCTGACACCATGTATCGATTTGTATTGTGGGCTCAATGACGACACATTCATGAAAGAGAAAGTCTTTTAATCTAAAGTTTGTTCAACTCACTTAACAGCATTACAGGAGACACCATCTTAGAGATCCATCTAAAATGAAACTAAAATGAAACTGCTTGTCTCTCACATGCCCTCTGCTGGTCAGGCATAAATAATCAATCAGGCAAATATGCTGGTAAGGCATAAATAATCAAACAGGCAAATACCATCACTATTTGCTGATATCATTACAGCGGGTACCTGCCCCGCACTGGGACCCACCGAAACCAGGCGGGAAGGGATTAGTGCCAATTAACTGCCTGTTAACAGGCAGTTTTTAGCCTAATCCCCATTTTGAGGGGTTTTGTGTGGGTTTCCTGAAAGCTCCAAACCACGCCAGGTTAGAGCAGCGGGCCGTCGGGTTGAATGAGTTGGAGGGGTCGCGATGTCGGCGCTCAGGTGAGTGATGGGTGCATGAGTGTAAAGGTAAGTGTGTTTGGTGTGTCTAAAGTGTGTAAAGAACTTTTACTTACCTTTACTTACCTTCACAGCCTTTCTTCCTATAGCTGTCCGGAGCGCAGCACTCAGCCGGAACTGAAAGCTGAACGGCTGCGATCTGTCAAAAGTGACAGCCTTCAGCTTTTAGTGCTGCTGAGATTTCTAAATGAGTCTGCGCAGAAGGACTCATCTTAGAAATCAGACTGTCAGTGTTTGACAGCTTCAAACAGCTGTAAAACACTGATATTTCATCTGTCAGAAATCTTGACAGATGAAATTTCAGTCTGTGACGTCACCTGTTGCCGGGTGGCCCTTAATTGGCCTGCTGAGCCTGCTGGGCGGGCTCAACAAGGTCAATCAAGGGAAAGTCGCGCGGATTGGCCGGACGTCGAAGTAGGCGGGTCAGAAACCTGAAAGGGGAAGTCCCGCCTTCTTCCCGACAGGTTCGACAAAATCGACCCCATTGTTTTCGGTCCCCGCCACGAACTCCATTCCCGAGCCACCGACTCCATCCCTCTCCCTAGCATCTGTCTGAGGTTGAAGCAGACTGTTCGCAACCTTGGTGTCATATTTGACCCTGAAATGAGCTTCCAACCACATATCCGTGGCATAACTAAGACCGCCTATTTCCAGCTCTGTAACATTGCCCATCTCTGTCCCTGCCTCAGCTCATCTGCTGCTGAAACCCTCATCCATGCCTTTGTTACCTCTAGACTTGACTAGTTCAATGCACTCCTGGCTGGCCTCCCACATTCTACCCTATGTAAACTTGAGGTCATCCAAAGCTCGGGTGCCCATGTCCCAACTCGCACCAAGTCCCGTTCACCCATCTCCCCTGTGCTCGCTGACCTACATTGGCTCCCGGTTAAGCAACACCAGGGAAATGGGCATTCCAGGGGAAACGGTCAGAAAAATCTTTCCGAAGGAGTTTGCAACTTATCTATGTCTCAGCCTAACTCGATACAAATGTTGCAAATACATCCAGTCTGGCTTTCTTACTGAAAGGCTGGAGAGAGGATATAACCACATTGAAACAAACAAATACTATGGCCTGGATTTTGTGGACAGCTGAGAATGAACGGTCCCAGTCGTTCATTACACTTACACTTGTCTGAAATCCATTTCGGTGCGGCTCTCTCAACTGAGGATCTGGGACCTGCTCCGCCATTCAATAAGAGCATGGCTGATCTTCTACCTCAACTCCATCTTCCGGCACTATCCCCATATCCCTTGATTCCCTTAATATTCAAAAATCTATCGATCTCTGTCTTGAATGTACTCCCCGACTGAGCATCCACAGTACTCTGGGGTAGAGAATTCCAAAGATTCACAACCCTCTGAGTGAAGAAATTTCTCCTCATCTCAGTCTTAAGTGGCCGACTCCTTATTCTGAGACTGTGATTCCTGGTTCTAGACTCCCCAGCCAGGGGAAACATCCTCCCAGCATCTATCCTGTCAAGCCCCTTAAGAATTTTATATGATTCAATGAGATCGCCTCTCATTCTTCTTTAGGGAATATAGGCCTTGTCTACTCAATCTCTCATCATAGGACAATCCCCCCCATCCCAGGAATCAGTCCAGTGAATCTTGTTGCACTCCCTCTAAGGCAAGTATATCCTTCCTTACGCAAGGAGACCAAAACTGTACACAGTACTCCAGTTGTAGTCTCACCAAGGCCCTATATAATTGCAGTGCCTATATTACTTTGCAGCCTTCTGACAACTTACTTTTCCACCTAGCTCTGTATCATCAGCAAACTTGGATACATTACACGCTGTCCATCTAAGCCATTGATATAGATTATAAATAGCTGAGGTCCAATCACTGATCTGTGTGGTACCCCACTAGTTACAGCCTGCCAACCCAAAAATGACCCGTTTATTCCTACTCTCTCTTTTCTATCCGTTAAGCAATCCTCAATCCATGCTAACATATTACCCCTATTCCCATGAGCCCTAACTTTGTGTAATAACCTCTTGTGTGGCACCTTATCGAATGCTTTCTGAAAATTCAAATCTACAGGTTCCCCCTTATCTACCCTGCTAGTTACAACCTCAAAAAGCTCTAACAGATTTGTCAAACACAATTTACCTTTCATAAATCCGTGTTGACTCTGCCCAATCATATTGGCCTGTAATTTCAAAAATCTATGCCCTTACCTGAAGGCTCCCGAGGTCCAGACACTTCCGATGCTGGGCCTCTCCACAGTCGAAATGCGCAGGGCCCACGTATCTCAGGGGTGCATGTGGTTCGCAAGCGTCCCTGGTATCACGTGGGCCAGGCCAGCCAATGAAAGAAGGGAATCTCCCTTCATACTTTTGACAGATAGACCTATCAAAAGTATGAATGGGGATCACTGAAAAAAGACACTGAAACATTAAATAAAATTTTTAAAAAACCATCACATTTTTTAAATGAGTTAAAATTATATTAATATTTTAAACAAAAATTTAATTTTTTGAAAAAAATAATTCAAGTTTTTTACTGGGCTAAAAATAAACTTACCTTTTTAAAAAGTATTTTAAAATTATAAATAAGTGGAAAAAAATTATTATTTTAAACTTTTTTAAACTCTTATACTGGTAAAAGCAGGCCTTACGCCTGCTTTTACCAGGCGTAAGATTTTTAAGTGATTTCTGCGGGCGGAGGTTCTGCAGAAAGTGGAACTCTCCGCCCGCAGAGGCCCTTCTCCAGGGCAGGTGTCCGATCGGTGAAGAGGCTTTGCATGCCTGAAACCAGCATTCCCGATGTCCCTACGGGTGTGTACACAGCTCGTACACACCCGTAGGCATCGGAAAATACGGGCCATTATGATTTTCTAAGTGCCCTGTTACCACGTCCCTAATAATAGGTTCTAGCATTTTCCCTACTACTGATGTCAGGCTAAAATATAAAATTGACCTTCACACCAGTGCACTCTGATAGTTTTGACTTATGCATCTTGTCTGCTTATATTTGCAATAATGTTAAAGGCACCAGAACTATTTGATTTGAGCACAGGTAATGCCTTCTGTAGTGCATTACATTTTCTGCACTTGCACTCAGGTTAACGGGCCCAGTGTTACTCATTCACAAATATAATTTTCCACAAACTTACTTTGTAAGTCATACATGATGATTTGTGTTGTGAATGCTGTTAAGTCTGTGTGTTATAGTGATAATTACTACACAGACTAAGAGAGTAAATTCAACAGGTCTTTACTGGTTGGAGGTCGGGGCTATATTGAATACAATATTAATACACAGTGCTTATATACCGGTGTGGTCACCATCGGTATTACGTATACAGCAGCCAGAGAAAGTAGTACGTCTCTTAAGGTGGAACAGGCTTAAGTTCTCTTAAGGTGGAACAGGTTACATACACCACAATCCTCCCTTTTTAGCTTAACAGTCATATCCCCATTTAACATAACATAATAACATATATACATATAATATAACTTCAGGTATAACAGTTCAAAGGTTCAGTCTCTCAGGAGGCTTTCTGATGCGGCTTGGATAACGCCTCTCAGTAGTCTCTGATTCTTGTTGTTGAGGTGCCTCCTCTATTTGGTTTCCAATGTATTGGGTGTCATCATCATCAAGTACATTCCCTGCCGAGGTAGATGCCTCAGGTTCATTAACGTCTTCCACAGTTGTCTCTGTCATAACCATGGGTTCGACCCTTGCTCTCGACTCTACCAGTTGATCCGCATGACGCCTTATCACATTATGACCAATATCTACTGTGTACATCAGAGGTCCTTGTCTGGCCCGAATTGTTCCGGACTGCCATTTTTCATTTCCATAGCCCCTTGCCAACACTGGTTGTCCTACGTCGAAAGTTCGAGTGGTCTTGTTGTTAATATGCCGAAACTGTTTGTTTTCCACTTCCCTCCGCACATTTGGTTTTAACAAGTCCAACTTGGACCGCAACCTCCTGTTCTAAAACATCATGGCAGGACTTTGGTTAGTCACTGCATGATCGGCGTTTCGATATGACATCAGGAACTTGTCGACCTTGTGTTGCAGCGGAATCTGATCATCGTTCATGGCCTTAATTGCCTTTTTGAATGTCTGGACAAATCTTTCAGCCAACCCGTTTGTCGCCGGATGATATGGGGCAGAGGTATAATGTTTTACTCCATTCTTCTTTAAGAATTGTCGGAATTCTTCCGATACAAACTGTGGTCCGTTGTCCGAACAGATCAGTTCTGGCAATCCTTTCCTTGCGAATATTGTTCTTAACACCGCAATTGCCTTTTCTGAAGTAGTGGTATTCATCTTGATGACTTCTGGCCATTTGGAATGTGCGTCCACCGCGATTAGGAACATGGAGTCCATGAATGGACCAGCAAAGTCAATGTGTACGCGTTGCCATGGGGCTGAAGGCCATTCCCATGGGTGTAGCGGTGCTATCGGAGGTGCATTTTGCACTTTTTGGCACCCAGCGCAGCTTTTCGTCAACTCCTCAATCTGTTGGTCAATACCCGGCCACCATAAATAAGCCCTAGCAAGACTTTTCATTTTAACTCCCCCCAGATGACCTTCATGCAGTTCGTTTAAAACTCTTTCCCTTAACTTGGGAGGAATAATCACTCTTGTCCTGTACATCAAGGTACCATGGCAGACGGACAGCTGGTCTCGCCTTGCCGAAAATGCCGGTAACAGAGGATCACCCCGTGTTGCCCATCCTTTCACTGTCACCTCGTAGACTCTGGACAGTGTCGGGTCGTTCCTGGTTTCTCTTTCAATACTTGCATTGGTGACTGGTAAACACTCGATGATGGTCGAATGAAATAACTCAACAGGGTCAACTTTCGTCGTGTCTTCTTCTTCAGGTAGTGGCAGGCGCGACAGCCCATCAGCATTGCCATGCTGTTTCGTACCTTTGAATTCTATTTGATATTGATGTGCCCCTAGGAAAAGAGACCATCTCTGGAGACGCTGCGCTGTCATCACCGAAACACCCTTCTTAGGGTTAAAAATGGATACCAACGGTTGATGGTCTGTCAGAAGTGTGAATTTTTGGCCCTGCAGGTAATGATTAAACTTCTTCACTCCCCATACAAGGCTAAGAGCCTCCCTATCGATCTGCGCATAGTTGCGCTCAGCGGAGGTCAATGATCTGGATGCAAACGCGACTGGCCTTTCCGTGCCATTTGGCAACTTGTGTGAGAGTACTGCCCCAATACCATATGGAGAAGCATCACAAGCCAACCGAATAGGCAGTGTCGGGTTGAAGTGAGCCAACACTTCCTCTGAGGTGATCAATTCTTTGCTTTTGCGAAATGCCTTCTGACAGTTTTCGCCCCATTCCCATGGTACCCCTTTCTGTAAAAGAGCGTTTAACGGGTGCAGTACCGTGGATAGATTTGGCAGAAATTTATGGTAATAGTTAATTAATTCTAGAAACGACCTCAACTGAGAGACATTCTCCGGAGCGGGAGCCTTTACAACTGCCTCAATCCTGTCAGGAGACTTATGAAGCCCCTCCCGGTCAATGACATGGCCACAGTACGAGAGCCGCTTCTGGAAGAACTCACATTTCTGCCGATTTACTCTAAGTCCATACTCTTTCAGTCTGTTGAGCACCAGTTCCAAGTTTGCGAGATGTTGTTCATCACCATCACCTGTGATCAGAATATCGTCCAGGTAACATTGTGTGCCTGGAATTCCCTGTAATACCTGCTCCATGGCCCTCTGCCAAATTGCTGGAGCCGATGCCACTCCAAAAACCAGCCTATTGTACCGGTACAACCCTCGATGCGTGTTGATCGTGAGGTATTGGCGTGACTCTTCCTCAACCTCCATCTGCAAGTACGTCTGCGCCAGGTCTATCTTGGTGAAGTGTTTGCCGCCAGACAATGAAGCGAAAATATCCTCAATCCGTGGAAGCGGATACGGCACCGTGTGAAGCACCGGATTAACGGTGATTTTGAAGTCTCCACAGATGCGAACCTTCCCTGGATCTCCTGGCTTGTTGCTCGCAGGACGTTTCATAACGGGAACAATGGGCGTAGCCCACTCACTCCAATCTACCTTAGACAGTACACCTGAACGTTCTAGTGCTTCCAGTTCCGCTTCAACAGTAGGTCGTATTGCATAGGGTACCGGTCTGGCTTTAAAAATTTTTGGTTGTGCATGTTCATCAATCTTGATGTTTGCCGTAATTCCTCTCAGTGTTCCCAGTCCCTGCTGGAACACCTCTTTAGCATCATCCAATATTCTGGACAATCGTTTAGGTTTGACATCTGTTTCCCCGGAATCTACCGTTAGTGCCTTCAAGGAGTGCCAGTCCATATTCATTTTCCTAATCCACTCCCGTCCTAGTAGTGGTGGACCTCCTTCAGGTAGCACATATAAGTCCATTACTTGGCTTTCTTCGCCCTTGTGGACCACTTCTACCTCTATTTTTCTGATGGGGTACACTCTTTGCCCCGTGTATGTTTTCAATATAATCTCCATATCCTGTAGGGGAATATGTTGGAATAACCTTCTGTAATCTTTCTTATTCATGACCGTCAATGCCGATCCAGTGTCCAATTCCATTTTTACTTGGACTCCTGCTATCTGAGGAGTGACCCAAATTGTCTGGAGATCTGCATCCTTACCAACATTGTGTACTCTTAAGCTATCCAGTTCATTACTGCTAGCGTCTGAATCTGACTTCTGTTCGGTCAAACTGTTCTTTGTCACCTTGTGTACCTTTGCGTATTTTCCTTGCGGTGACTTTTTGTTGCTGGTCTTCTTTCCTGACCGGCATACTTTAGCTATGTGGCCAAGCCTGCCACACGTTCTGCATTCTTGCTTTTTAAACCAACACTGGTTCTGATCGTGCGTTGTCTTTCCACAACGATAACATTTGACAGAACTCAAACCCAATTTGTTTGTACCGAGTTCCGGTGACCGTAGCTGCATTACTGCCGTGCCTCTCACTGCGGCTTCGTGTGCTGCTGCCATAGTGACCACCTTCTCAAGCGTCAGCTCATTCTCCTTGAGCAGTCGCCTTTGTGTATCCTGTTTAAATAAACCACACACAAATTTATCTCGTAGTGCCTCTGTCAGTCCCGTTCCAAACTGACAATATTTTGCTAGCTTACGTAATTCCATCAAATATTCAGCATTGCTTTCATTCTGCAGCTGCCTTCTGTCATAAAATTTAAATCGTTCCGCTAGCATCAGCGGCATGGGGTTTAGATGATTTTTCAGGACAGTAACAATCTCATCGAACGTCTTATCCGCCGGTTCATCTGGTGATAACAGGTGTTTCAATTGCCCGTATGTCTTCGCACCCATTAAATTTAATAATGTTAGTGCTTTATCTGCATCAGGAATTTTATTTGCCTTACAATAATTTTGTATGCGTTCTACATACATGGCCCAATCTTCAATGTCACTATCAAAGGTATTAATGTTCCCATGTTTAGGCATCGTTGCAATTTATTGTATTTTTATGTTATCCAAGATGGCGGCTTCCCGCTCTTTGTCGTCGTCCTCCGCCCACAAAATGGCGGTTTTCCCACGCTTGGCGGTCTTCAACCGTCCCCCGACGCTGTCTCCGCTTCACCGTGGCTCTCGCGCCTTCAGTTTCCCCAGACGCTGCGCCTTTTAGCCCGAATGCAGCCCTTATCTCCGGTCACGATCGATGTCCCCGCGCTGCGCCTCTCGCTCGAAAGCGGCCCGGCCCTTATCTCCGGTCGCGATCGATCTCACCGCCCTTATTCCTCCGCCTTCCCAGCCCCGTCTGTACAGCCAACGCGGTTGACTTTCTGTCGCGTCGCTGCCCGGCTTACCCACCACCGAGGTAGAAGAAGAAAGCTGACAGTCGCTGATGGAGGCTTCGAGGTTAGGATGTCTTCTGCACTCCGGTTTCTCGATGCCTGCCGCTCGACGTGTCTTCCAGTAGGGTGATGAGGGTGGAAACCTCTCTTCGACGTCCTGTCTGTGGGCGAAGCCGCCGTGGAAATAACTGCCGCAGGGTAAGAATTGGACTCGTCGCCACTGTTAAGTCTGTGTGTTATAGTGATAATTACTACACAGACTAAGAGAGTAAATTCAACAGGTCTTTACTGGTTGGAGGTCGGGACTGTATTGAATACAATATTAATACACAGTGCTTATATACCGGTGTGGTCACCACCGGTATTATGTATACAGCAGCCAGAGAAAGTAGTACATCTCTTAAGGTGGAACAGGCTTAAGTTCTCTTAAGGTGGAACAGGTTACATACACCACAAATGCCACTTGTATCTAGTGGCATGCTAGGGGATATTTTGGTTGTGCTATTTTTGGTTCAATTATACCTTCAAGCTTATAAATGCTGTAAAAGTCCAGATGAATAATTAAAAAGACAATTAAAATGCTTTGTTATAGCAGGGAGAACTCATGCGAAGAACCTTCCCCAATTGTTCCTATTGTACAATCAGAGGTTGAGATAATACTCTTAATAGAAGTTATACATCTGGTTTGCTCATTGGGTACTGTCTTCCAGTACGTTTTCTCCTTATATCTTGGCTATCAAAAGAAATGATTGACTTTGAAATGAACCCCTGTTATCCAATACAATCAGTTACTCCAATGTTTTGGTCTAGACAGAATAGCTCACATTACCTTTAAGGTTATTTTCTGCTGTTTGCTTTTCCCCGTACTACTCAGAATCCACAGCTAACACAATGCAAACATGCTGACCAACAACTTCAATACAGTTAGTGCAGAGCCAAAACATTGCCAATTCAAGAATAGCACTAACATAAATATATGTAGGTATAGGGACTTGGAAATTAATCTGTAGGTATACATAACTGTCCTTCAATTATACTGGAGGAAAAAAAAAGATAAGTGGACAAAAGCTTGAAAGGGAAACTCAAATGTTAAAGGAATAAGATTGGTCATGCATTTCTAGCAAGTCCGGGGGCATGCTGCCCAGAAAATGTAAATTTTTGCATCATAAATGATGCACCCTGCTTCATTTTCAACACTTTTGTACTTCACAACTAATTTTAAAAATAAGAGTGGCAATTGTATTTTCAACAGACCAACCCGACTATTATTTACCCAAACGTTACCTCAACAGTCTCTCTCTCTCGCATCTAATTCCTCACTACACCAATTCACAAATGCACTCCTTGTGGGGGTACCTTCACCGCATGGACTGCAGCGGTTCAAGAAGGCAGCTCACCACCATCTTCTCAAGGGCAATTAGGGACGGGCAATAAATGCTGGCCTTGCCAGCGATGCTCAGATCCCCTGAATGAATTTAAAAAATACCCTACCCCCTCCTACCCATTCCCAGCTTGAAATGTTATGCTTATTAATGATAATGAACAGAAAATCAGGACTGGGAGTGTGCAAATTTGTGATTTGCATTCCTGGCACATGCCAGCAGCAGGCACATTGGATTTATTATCCCTTAGTGTCAACTTGAGACTGCTTGTTGTTAGTTTTGGTGTTGTACGCTGCACATACTAGGTTTGGGTTACCAACATTTATTTCACAGTTACAGAAGGAAGAGAGAGAAAAATGTCATCCCATTGGAAATAGCTGGATTTAACTCCAGGTCCTGAGGAGAATGTATAATGTATAATTCAGCACACTATCCACTCACCATAATTTATATAATTTTCTATTGAAGTGAATACTCTGGGAATTTCATTTTAATGTATGTTATTGCAAGAATATTTGCTTGGAATTTCTCCTTCCTGGGAAGGAAAATTCCATTCTTTTCTAATGAGAAAGCAACCTAGTGGAAACTCCTCATGTTGGATCTGCTGGATGGAACGCACATACAAAAGTACCTGAATTGCTCCTCGTAAGTTGATTCCAGTTTCTATAGCAACGTAGTAAGATGCCTGAAGAAATGTCCTTTGCAGAAGAAGGGCAAGAAACAAAAGGACTGCGATAACATAAGCATTGGCCAAGAACTCCTGTGAGGAAATGAAGTAAACACCCAGCAATTTGACCTATAAAGACCAAACAGAGTCTGTAAGCAGTCAGCAGTAACGACTGCACTGTGCAACTTGCAAAATATAATTTCTTTAGAACATTCAGAAAACACTACCTGTTGAATGATTTAGCTCAGCAAAATTATCAGCAAGGCAGAAATAAAGATATGGATGTAAAGTTAATTAAAATGGTTTGTTTTTCAAACAGTGCTTCACTCCTAGCCCCAGACAGACCCTGCTTTAATCAATGCTTCACTTCTTGCTCAGATCAGACCCAACTTTAATCAATGCTTCACTCCTGGTCCCAGACGGACCCTTCTTTAATCAATGCTTCACTCCTGGTCCCAGACAGACCCTTCTTTAATCAATGCTTCACTTCTTGCTCAGATCAGACCCTTCTTTAATCAATGCTTCACTCCTGGTCCCAGAGAGACCCTTCTTTAATCAATGCTTCACTCCTTGTCCCAGACAGACCCAACTTTAATAAATGCTTCACTCCTGGTCCCAGACGGACCCTTCTTTAATCAATGCTTCACTCCTGGTCCCAGACAGACCCTTCTTTAATCAATGCTTCACTCCTGGTCCCAGACGGGCCCTTCTGTAAGCAATGCTTCACTCCTGGTCCCAGATGAACCCTTCTTTAATCAATGCTTCACTCCTGGCCCCAGACAGACCCTTCTTTAATCAATGCTTCACTCCTGGTCCCAGACAGACCCTTCTTTAATCAATGCTTCACTCCTGGTCCCAGACGGTCCCTTCTTTAATCAATACTTCACTCCTGGTCCCAGACAGACCCTTCTTTAATCAATGCTTCACTCCTGGTCCCAGACGGACCTTTCTTTAATCAATGCTTCGCTCCTGGTCCCAGACAGACCCTTCTTTAATCAATGCTTCGCTCCTGGTCCCAGACAGACCCTTCTTTAATCAATGCTTCACTCCTGGTCCCAGACAGACCCTTCTTTAATCAATGCTTCACTCCTGGTCCCAGACAGACCCTTCTGTAATCAATGCTTCACTCCTGGTCCCAGACAGACCCTTCTGTAATCAATGCTTCACTCCTGGCCCTGATCAGTGCTTCTTTTAATCACTAAGGTCAATCCTTGCCCCGGTCAATCTTGCTTTAATCACACCCATACTCTTGGCCCCGGTCAGATCATGTGTTAATCACTGCTTCATGTTTGGCCTTTCTCAGACCCTATGCTAACCACCAAATAGCTGCAACCCAGAGTTAGCGTTCAATTGTACTTATTAATTTTCAGTAACAAGAAGCTGTAAGGAAATTCTTAAACCCAATTTGAAAGCTGCAAATCATGCTATGCATTCAAAACATAAAAGCATTACAGGGAACATAATCTGTCTAGCTACTATGTCATAGGACTAACTCCCGTGACATTAATCTGAAGACTTTAACTTCAAAGAAAGTGCATATAACTTAACATTCAGAATAAAAAGTCATAGTACTGTAATGCCCTGATTCATTCTGTCATCATTAATGAGCTTGCCCAAAAATTGTCAGGCATAACTGAGGCATCTGTCCTCAGAATCCTTAGTGTGTAGATGAGTTAAATGTGAAACCCCTAGGACTTGATCCAGTTCAGACCAGACTGGAACCATGCTGAACTTAACATCAGACTTACCTTGTACCTTGAAATCTGACGTTTTAATATTACAGTATGAACACTTAATGTGTCCATATTAAAGACCTCTGTTCATTATTTTAATGGCGGTGGTAACCCATTGAGTAATGCCTTCACCGAAATAACAGACAAAATAATTTATTACACTGGAAGGGTATATTACACAGCTTGTGTTGAATTATTGTTAAGCATTTGTATCTTAACAGCAATTTTGTTCCGTAATGTTCGAATTGAACAAGACGTGAGCTATTGTAGGAACACATTAAACTAACTTAAGTTAAATGCTAAGTTAAGTTAAATGTTGAGTTTTTTTCTAATAAGCAGTATTACAGTCCCAATCACTGAAGTAATTAAAGTAAAATTATCCTTGTTTTAGACCAACTGCTGTTCTCAACAGGATGATGCTGTATTTAATGTAATCTATAATTCACTGTGTGCATTGTTTTGGGAAATGTTTGACAGATTGTGATTTATACTTTCAGCTTATAACATGGAACCTTCTATCTGCTCTGAGAATCCTGTTTCTATTTCACATAACAGTGACCTTATTTAGGCAGCATGATCATTACTGATGTCCACTGTGGAGCACAGTAACAAATTCCTTGGCACCAGTAATAAACATCGTGCCTGAACAAAATGATGCCGGCACTATTTTCTACCTATATGAACTTATTTTCACTTCTGTGCTATTTTAAAGCATTTCTACAGTGCTTGGTTTCAACCCTTTTGTGGTCTTTGAGTCACACTCTCTTATCTACATTGGGGTTGATGTGCAAGTTTGTAGCTGAATTGCCTCATTATGTGCTTATATTGATAAAAGTGATTTCTGAGGTAATCCTCTCTCTTGAAGACTGATTTTTCATGATGTTTCAAACATGTTGGCTGCGATTTTGCAAATGGATGTGGCTTGGGAGCGGGTCAGCTGGTTTCCAGGTTCCAGTCCCGTCCTCAACTGCATCCGGCCAACAGACGTGATTTTACGTCGATTGGCCTTTTTAAGCCCACCCTGCGGGCTTGTCGGCCAATTAAGAAGAAACCAGTCAGATGACGTCATATGATGACGCGTCATCTGCCGGTTTTCTTAAAGGGACCACGCACAATTTTTTTTGACAGCTCATTTCTCAGTGTTTGACAGGATTGAGGTGCTGCAAACGCGGACAATGACTGTTCACAGGTGAGCTCTTGCACCCAGGCTCTCCCTCCTTAAGCTAGAACAGATGGCAGCTGCAGGTGAGGTTACAGAAGCGATCTGTCACTGGTGAGAGAGGTTTTCCCAATAAGGTGGGACTAGACAGCCAATTCAAAACTTCTTACCTACAGAAAAGAGTAAATACATTAAAAATGATTTTCCCAACATTTCCTTACCTCTGACACTCACCAGTGCACCATTGGATCTTTCACACCACTTCTGCAGCTGTCATCAATGCAGAAACACTACAGCAGACTCACAACACGCCACACTTACCTGGCGTGGCGTCCGGACATTGGGGAACCCAAGACAGAAGCGGCAAAATTGAAAAAGAGCCTGTTAACAAGTATCAAATACCTGTTAACAGCCAGGTAAGTGGCTATAATCCTCTTCCCACCACTAGGTGTCGGGTCCATGTGCAAATCGGGGACCCGACACTTGGGAAGATTGATTAGAGGTGGGTTGACAGCGGGTTTCTTGCCTGCTGTCAATCTTTGCGATTTTGACAGCGGTCCCACCTCCAATCCTGCACTCTGAGGACCGGCAAAATTCCGACCGTTATCTTAGACTGCAGCCATGTTACTGGGTTGAAATGCTCTGAAGAAGTCAAATGATTTCCAAAAAATAAAATGACTTCCAAATATATGGAGAACCATCAGAATGTATGGAACTCCATTATATATCACATATACGGAAGAGAGAAGAATGGATAGGCAGGTGTAATTAATTGAGGAGTTAGTTGGCACCAGATTCTATCAGAGGATTTTCATTAGGGAAAAGAAGATTGAAAGGAGACATGATCCAGGTTTTTAAAATGCTGAGCGGAGTGGATGTTGTAGATCCAAATTATCCAACTTGGACTGTGAGCATTGAACTAGAAAGAGCAAGAATAAAATTAATATGTCACAAGCAAAAATGAGACTAGAAGGATTTTCTACCAACAGGGTGGTGGCTATGTGGAGTAGAGTCCCAGATAAATCTGTAAATGATGAAACAATTAGCATTTTATTTAAAGATCTGGATGAATATCTGGTTAGCAATGAAACTGGGAGTTATAAGAACACTGATATGTACCAGAGTTAATCAAATGCTATGGTTACTGGCGCTGCCCGGACCATAGAAATATTATTCCAAGGAAGGTAACCCAGCTCAGCTGTATTAAGCAGGATATGAGTTTAGAGGAGCACAGAGCCTCACAGCGCCAGGGACCCGGGTTCGAATCTGGCCTCGGGTGACTGTCTGTGTGGAGTTTGCACATTCTCCCCGTGTTTGCGTGGGTTTTCTCCGGGTGCTCCGGTTTCCTCCCACAGTCCAAAGATGTGCGGGTTAGGTTGATTGGCTATGATAAATTGACCCTTAGTGTTAGGGGGATTAAATACGTGGGGATAGAGTGGGATATGTAGGGGTTACGGGGATCGGGTGGGATATGTGTCGGTGCAGGCTCGATGGGCCGAAATGGCCTCTATCTGCACTGTGGGGTTTCTGTGTGATTCTGTGTGTGTAATAATCCTCATTCTAAACAAATTGGAAGAACAGCATTCTCAACAGAAACTGTGGAACACTCAATCTATTCCATTTGTGAACAAGACCATGAGTGACAGATCTTATGTGAATTATCAGGTCTCCACTCAAGGAACACATTGACCCAAAATTTGCGGTCAGCGGTGAAGCAAAGGCATTTGCCGCTGGCTCCAAAGAAAGATGCCCACAGAAATCTCGCGATCTCTGTGGAGAGAAGTTTGCCTTTTTCGACGCATAAGTGATTTCAGTACAGTGTAGTGGGGATTCCCTAGCGCAATCTGCTGTGGCGTCAACAAGCTGTCTAAGCGGCCAATCACATTGCAGAATTCTCAGA
Source organism: Somniosus microcephalus (assembly GCF_052327205.1). NCBI lineage: Eukaryota > Metazoa > Chordata > Chondrichthyes > Squaliformes > Somniosidae > Somniosus > Somniosus microcephalus. The sequence goes on along the minus strand of NC_141001.1, from coordinate 56,623,238 downwards.
CAGGGCACCAGGAAATGAGAACCTGCTTTTATCCGGACTTTTCAAAAATGTTACAGAGAGCAAAACAAAGATTGGGGCTCTCACATGGGGATAAAAGAGAACTAGGAGGGAAGAACATATAGGGGGAAGGGTGGGGGCCAAAGCGCAGCCAGTGTCGGAGCAGTGAATAACTGATTGCAACTTCAGGATTTCCGTGTTCAGATGCACATGCGCTGCATCCTGAAGTTGCGGTCAATTTCGAAGGGGTAATAACAGCGAAGGCTGTTAGTTCGCCATCATTACCCACCGCAAATTCCAGTCCATTTAGTATCACATGCTCATTTGCTGAATATTATTCATAAATGAATGGAATTCACCACATGAGTTTTATGAAACAGATTTTCCATTAACCTAGACTTGTGCTAGACCTGTGTTTTGCAATAGCAATAACATTGCTGTACCTGTGGACGGAAGGTTTTGTTTTCATCGCTCAGGTGATGTACAATCCCAGAGATGCAGAGTGGCCCCGCGAACCCCAGCAAGTCTGCCAGAATGCGAAATGTACTGCTGAGAACGATGGGACGACCAAATGCCTGCCGTAGCACATGCCAGATCAGCTTTGAGTCCTGAGGGCTGACAGTAGTCTTTTTCTGCAACAGAAAGAAAAACAAACATGTTTTGATGTGTGTTTTACACAAATATAGCTGCACAACCGACTACCAGACTTATGGTCATACCACCCTACTACACTGTAATGAGGAACAAAAACCAGAAGTATCCTGCTTGCCAATTTCAATTCCTATTTAATCTTTTAAAATTTGAAATAACATTTACTCTTTAAAAAAAAAATAGATTCACATAAACAAAATTAGTACTATCATCATAACAATATAAGGATGCTATATAGGAAAAGAATTGCAACAAATCAATGTATCTAGTGATACCTCATTTTGCAATATTGCAATATTGATAAAAGACATAATTACATCAGTAGAAAGAAAAGATTTCAGTAAGGATGATCAGACAGTGGAAACACTATTTGAATAGAATTAAGGAACAGTAAAGGATGCAAAACTCTGCTGGGAGTTGTATACAGCCCTCCTGATAATCGTGATGTAGTGGGGAGATATACAAGTACAGAGAAGCACATAGCAAAAACAATGCCGTTATAATGGGAGATTTTAATGTTCACACAGCCTGGGAGAAGCAGAATAACTCTTGCAGTAAAGACAATGAATTCCTAGCTAACAGAAGCTATTATAAATATATTAAGAAAAAGAGAGTGGTAAAGGGATATTTTGGCCCATTAAAGACAGATGCAGGTGAGATTATATGAACAATAAGGACATGGTAGATTTGTTAAATTAATACTTTGTACATGTTTTCACAGTAGAGGAAGAGGATAAAATACCAACCGTCAAAGAGAATTGACAAATAAGTCAAGGGGGGTGAGTGGGGGGCTGGAGCTTAGAGAATTCAATAGAGGAGTTGTGCTGTTTTTTCCAGCACAATTAGCCCAAAATCGGCCAGACCAGTGCAAGAGACCACGGAATTTTAAGCACAAATTACATTCAGCGCAAATCGAGTTTCTATGATCTTTTGCGCTACTTTAGAAAGCATTGCGTGAGAAGCTAGCTCCACCCACAAAACTGACCTCACCTTCAGATCGAATTAATCACCATTGTGAGTTTCCAGAAATTGTGCCTGTTTGCAGGCTTCACAGAATCACAGAAACCCCACAATGCAGATAGAGGCCATTTCGGCCCATCGAGCCTGCACCGACACATATCCCACCCTGATCCCTGTAACCCCTACACATATCCCACCCTATCCCTGTAACCCCACGTATTTAATCCCCCTAACACTAAGGGTCAATTTATCATAGCCAATCAACCTAACCCACACATCTTTGGACTGTGGGAGGAAACCAGAGCACCCGGAGAAAACCCACGCAAACACGGGGAGAATGTGCAAACTCCACACAGACAGTTGCCCGAGGCTGGATTCGAACCCGGGTCTCTGGCGCTGTGAGGCAACAGTGCTAACCACTATGCCACAGTGCTGCTTTAGAAGAGGATCTAAAAATTAAGCTGTGTTTTTTTAGGCGCAAGGACCATAATAGGCACCTTTTTAAATTTACTAAGAAAATGACTAATGTACACCAAAATAACTAGCAAGTGATTTTGTGTAGTATTTTAAAGTCATTGTCAGTTATTTAAAATTGGGTTACTCACTGGACTAGATACTCTGATTAAAATGCTTATTTTTTGTGATAAACCCATTATCAGCTGCATTAATAAAACTGCACCAAGTTACCGCTCTTAAATATATCAGGGAATATATTTTAAAGCAATTTAAAAAAATTACGTTCCAAAATGCTGCCTGATTGCACTGGTTCACAGTAGATTTTACGTCTGCTGTTTTGCAAATGAGTTTTTGTGGAAAATTGAGAAAAAATGTTTTCTCAAAACTAGCGCAATTGTGGGCGCAATTTGCTCCTGGATCGCGAAGGTCCCCAAAGCAGAAACTCTACCCCATCAATTTTTAAATGGTAATGGAGAAAATAACGGGATTTCAGATATACAAATGTCCAGGAAGTAATGGTTACCACCTCAGAGTATTCACAGAAAGAGGTGAGAAATTTGCAGGTGCATTAGTCAGAATTTTCTAAAGCACCTCTAGATTCATGAAATATGGGGGGAACATTTTGGGAGGTCAGCGGGCATGTTTGGTGGCGGGTCGGGTGGGAAAAACATTTTTTGACAACGGGTCGGGACCCCCGCTGTCAACCTGCCGCCACGCGCCTTTCCCAGATGTTGAGTCTGTCAGCACTGAACAGACCCGACACGCAGCGGCGGGGGAGGCAATTCAGGTCATTATGACCTTGTTAACAGCTAATTAAGAAGTATTTGGCATTCAACTTTATATTTTATGAGGTTGCTTGGGGATCACGTCAGGTAAGGAGGTCAGGAGTGGTATGACCATGGAATCACCTTATTACTTGACAGCTACAAATGTGCTATAAAAGCTCCCATCTCACAGCTGTTCACTTTCCAAGCTCAGAAGCTGTTGCTTACTGCAGTTGGAAGACAGATTGAGCTTTATGCAGGTTGCAAGTATTTGGAGTAACATAGAAACATAGAAGATAGGAGCAGGAGTAGGCCATTCGGCCCCTCGAGCCTGCTCCGCCACTTAATGAGATCATGGCTGATCATCCAAATTCAGTACCCTGTCCCTGCTTTCTCCCCATAACCCCTGATCCCTCCAGCCTTAAGAAATATATCTAACTCCTTCTTGAATATATTTAATGAATTGGCCTCAACTGCCTTTTGTGGTAGAGAATTCCACAGGTTCACCACTCTCTGGGTGAAGAAATTCTTCCTCATCTCTGTCCTAAATGGCTTACCCCTTATCTTTAGACTGTGACCCCTGGTTCTGGACTCCCCCGCCATCGGGAACATCCTTTCTGCATCTAGTCTGTCTAGTCCTGTTAGAATTTTATAAGTTTCAATGAGATCCCCTCTCATTCTTCTAAACTCTAGCAAATATAAGCCCAATCGACCCAATCTCTCCTCATATGTCATTCCTGCCATCCCAAGTATCAGTCTGGTGAATCTTGGCTGCACTCTCTCCATGGCAAGAACATCCTTCCTCAGATAAGGCGACCAAAACTGTACACAATACTCAAGGTGTGGTCTCACCAAGGCCCTGTACAACTGCAGAAAGACATCCTTGCTCCTGTACTCGAATCCTCTCGCTATGAAGGCCAACATACCATTTGCCTTCTTAACCGCCTGCTGCACCTGCATGCTTACCTTCAGCGACTGGTGCACAAGGACACCTAGGTCTCGTTGCACTTCCCCTTCTCCCAATCTATTGCTGTTCAGATAATAATCCGCCTTCCTGTTTTTGCCACCAAAGTGGATAACCTCGCATTTATCCACATTATACTGCATCTGCCATGCATCTGCCCAATCACCCAACCTGTCCAAATCATCCTGGAGTTTCTCGGCATCTTCCTCACAGCACACATACACACCCAGCTTTGTGTCGTCGGCAAACTTGGAGATATTACATCTAGTTCCCTTGTCTAGATCATTAATATAGATGTTGTGAATAGCTGGGGTCCTAGCACCAATCGCTGCCTGCCACTCGGAAAAAGACCAGTTTATTCCAACTCTTTGCTTCCTGTCTGCCAACCAGTTCTCTAACCAAGTCAGTACCTTACCCCCAATCCCATGTGCTTTAAATTTACATGCTAATCTCTTATGCGGGACCTTACCGAAAGCCTTCTGAAATTCAAAATACAACTCATCCACTGGTTCTCCCTTATCTATTCTACCAGTTACATCCTCAAAAAATTCCAGTAGATTAGTCAAGCACGATTTACCTTTTGTAAATCCATGTTGACTTTGTCCGATCCTGTCACTGTTTTCCAAGTGCTCTGCTATTACATCTTTTATAATGGACTCCAGCATTTTCCCCACTACCGATGTTAGGCTTACCGGTGTATAATTCCCCATTTTCTCTCTAACACCTTTTTTGAATAGTGGGGTTACATTAGCTACCCTCCAATCCATGGGAACTGTTCCAGAGTCTATAGGAAGATGACCAGCAATGCATCTACTATTTCTAGGGCCACTTCCTTAACTACCCTAGGATGTAGATTATCAGGCCCTGGGGATTTATCGGCCTTCAATCCAGTCAATTTCCCTAACACCATTTCCCTACAAATACTGATTTCATTTAGTTCCTCCCTCTCATTAGATCCTATGTTCCCCGACATCTCTGGGAGTTTATTTGTGTCCTCCGTTGTGAAGACAGAACCAAAGTATGTATTTAATTTGTCAGCCATTTCTTTGTTCCCCATTATAAATTCCCCTGATTCTGACTGCAAGAGACCTATGCTTGACTTCACCAATCTTTTTCTCTTCACATATCTATAGAAGCTTTTACAGTCAGTTTTTATGTTCTCTGCAGGAGTTAGGTATATTTCTTAAGGCTAAAGGGATCAGGGGATATGGGGAGAAGGCAGGGACAGGGTACTGAATTTGGATGATCAGCCATGATCTCATTGAATGGCGGAGCAGGCTTGAGGGGCCAAATGGCCTACTCCTCCTATCTTCTATGTTTCTATGTTTCTGCAAGCTTACTCTCATAATCTATTTTCCCCCTCTTAATTATTCCCTTTGTCCTCCTTTGCTGAATCCTAAACTGCTCGCAATCCTCAGGTTTGCTACTTTTTCTGGCCAATTTATATGTCCTCTCCTTGGATCTTATGCTATCCCTAATTTCCCTTGTTAGCCATGGTTGAGTCACCTTTTTTGTTTTATTTTTATGCCAAACAGGGATGAACAAATTCTGTAGTTCATCCATGCGATCTTTAAATGTTTGCCATTGCCTATCCACCGTCAACCCTGTAAGTAACATTCCCCAATCCATCCTAGACAACTCACGCCTCATACCATCGTAGTTTCCTTTATTTAAATTCAGGACCCTAGTCTCTGAGTCAACTACTTCACTCTCCATCTTAATGAAGAATTCTATCATATTATGATCACTCCGCCCCAAGGGGCATCGCAGAACAAGATTGCTAATTAATCCTTTCTCATTACATAATACCCAGTCTAAGATGGCCTGATCTCTAGTTGGTTCCTCAACATATTGGTCCAGGAAACCATCCCGTATACACTCCAGGAATTCCTCCTCCACAGTATTGTTACTAATTTGGTTAGCCCAATCTATATGTAGATTAAAGTCACCCATGATAACTGCTGTGCCTTTATTGCACGCATCTCTAATTTCCCGTTTAATGCCATCCCCAACCTCAACGTTACTGTTTGGGGGTCTGTATACAACTCCCACTAACGTTTTCTGCCCCTTGGTATTTCTCAGCTCTACCCATACAGATTCCACATCATCAGAGCTAATATCCTTCCTTACGATTGTGTTAATCTCCTCTTTAACCAGCAATGCCACCCCACCTTCTTTTCCTTTTTGCCTGTCTTTCCTGAATATTGAATACCCTTGGATGTTGAATTCCCAGCCTTGGTCACCCTGGAGCCATGTCTCCGTAATCCCATATCCGTTTACATCTATTTGCGCAGCTAATTCATCCACCTTATTATGAATGCTCCTCGCATTAAGACACAAAGCCTTCAGACTTGTTTTTTTAACACTCTTAGTCCGTTTAGAATTATTATTTACTGTGGCCCTGTTTGATTTAAACCCTTGATTTCTCTGCCTTCCACTTTTGCTTTCCTCCTTCCTGTCTTTTGCTTCTATCCTTGCTTCCCTTTCCTCTGTCTCTCCCTGCACATGTTCCCAACCCCCTGCCATTTTAGTTCAAACCCTCCCCAACAGCACTAGCGAACACTCCCCCTAGGACATCGGTCCCGGTCCTGCCCAGGTGCAAACCGTCCAGTTTGTACTGGTCCCACCTCCCCCAGAACCGGTTCCAATGTCCCAGGAATTTGAATCCCTCCCCCTTGCACCATTCCTCTAGCCATGTATTCAGCTGAAATATCCTTCTATTTCTGCTCTGACTAGCACGAGGCACTGGTAGCAATCCTGAGATTACTACCTTTGAGGTCCTATTTTTAAATTTATCTCCTAACTCCCTATATTCAGCTTTTAGGACCTCATCCCAGTTTTTACCTATATTGTTGGTACCTATATGCACCACGACAACTGGCTGTTCACCCTTCCCCTCCAGAATGCTTTGCAGCTGCTCCGAGACATCAGGGAGGCAACATACCATCCTGGAGTCTCATTTGCGGCTGCAGAAATGCCTATCTATTCCCCTTACAATAGAATCCCCTATCACTATAGCTCTCCCGCTCTTTTTCCTCCCATCCTGTGCAGCAGAACCCCCCACGGTGCCAGGAAGTTGGCTGCTGCTGCCTTCCCCCGATAAGACATCTCCCTCAACAATATCCAAATCGGTATATCTGTTTGAGAGGGGGATGGCCACAGGGGACCCCTGCACTACCTGTCTGTGCCTACTACTCTCCCATTCCCTTCCTGCCTGTGCAGCCTTTACCTGCGGTGTGACCAACTGATTAAACGTGATATCCATGACATCCTCAACATCGCGAATGCTCCAGTGTCCAGTATCCAGTGTCACCTCATTAGAACAACCTCTCTCACCATTGATGGGTCGCTTCTGTCATCTCAAGTTCACCTGCCATCTATTACAATAGTCTCGGTGCCCTTGAAACTATTTCACCTTGGTCCTCAGAATCCCACCACGATCAGCCCCAACACCAGCAGCACCAGGCACACCAGCAGCACCAACAACAACACCAACCTTCTCTGCAATCAACTGATGCTGCACAGGACACATGGCATCAGCGTCCGACCTCATTGCTGTCCGGGAGACCAGGGATGGCCGCACCATAGCCAGATTTACTTCATTTGATGCTATACACCCTGGCTGCCACATGATGCGCTAGGTTGGCACCACCCCACACCAACACCATAAAGCATCCCTACAATGTTCAAGCCATTCCTTTCACATTCATCACCATTGCGGGGGTACCGTTATGTCTCACCATTCACTGCTACTCACTAAGCTACTTCCAAAGGTGCACACAGATCTGTCCAAGAAGGCAGAGTGTTGAAAATAAAGATTTCAATGATTGACACCACATTAACAGAAACTTTACATCAACATTACATAAAACACACAAGTGCCTACCCTTGTGTGCTGTCAGTTGGTATGATTGGACTAGGATGAGGATGAATGTGAGGGGTGGCTGGTGAGATGGGAAAGTGGGAATGTATATAGAGAGGGATGGGTGGAGGTGCAAGGTAAGTTAGTGTGAGTAAGGATGTGCAGTAGGGTAGGGAAGGCAGAGCGATGGGGATATGATGAGTGTCACAGCAGGATGAGGTTGACTGTGGTTTTGCAGTAACATTTCGTGATCTAGTGAGATCATTGAAAGGTTTGCGCCACTGCAGCCTGGTCCTCCTAATGACATCCTTGCTTGTGTCCTCCTGTGCAATGTGCAACCAGGCTGTGTTGCTCTCCTGGGGCGGTTTCTTCCACCAATTGGAAGGGAAGAGAACCTCCCTGCGGCTGTAACTCATGGGACAGCCTGGGTGTAGCCATGCACCACTGTGCAGTGCTTGTCAGTGTTTGCAGCACCTCAATGCTGTAGAACACTGACAGCACAAATGTCAAACTAAATTTGCGCATGGTCCCATTAAGGAAACCGGCTGATGATGTGTCATTGAATGACGTCATCAGAGCTGCTTTCTTCAATTGGCCGGGAAACGTGCTGGGCGGGCTTAACAAGCCCAATCACGGTAAAATAATTTTGGACAGCGGGCTGGAGCCAGCAGCGAGGTCAGGACCTGCCATCGACCCCGGCGCACCGAACCCACCGAGGTTGGGGAAATCGCGGCCATTGACTTTGGAGGAGGTACAGCGCAAATTCATTAGAATGCAACTGGGGTTTTAAGGCTTAAATTATGAGGACAGGTTGTATAAACTTGGTTTGTATTCCCTTGTGTTTAAAAGATTAATGGGTTAACTAAGCAAGGTCTTTATCGGGTACATATTGAGAAATAATTTCCTCTGGTTGGCAAATCCAGAACAAGGGGTATAATCTTAAAATTAGAGCTAGGCCATTTAGGAGTGAAATCAGGGAGCACTTTTTCACACTAAGGGTGGTAGAAATCTGGAACTCTGCCCTCCAAAAGGCTGTGGATGCTGGGTCAATTGAAATTTTCAAGATTGAGATCGCTAGATTTTTTGACAGGTAAGGGTATCAAAGGATATGGAGCAAAGGTGGGTAAGTTGACTTGAGGTACAGATTTGCCATAATCTAATTGAATGGGGAAATGTGCTCGAGGAGCTGAAAGGCCAATCCTGTTCCTGTGCAGAATCAATAAGGCTTTTGGGTTTTTTAGGTCAAATACAGAGATAATAATAGAGTGCAACACACTTTTAAACTTTAGTATATTGAGGTCGATATATTCCAACCCCGTCATTGCACTGAGACAAGGACATTCCGTATGTGTGTGTGAGTGTGTGTGCATAGCTCTATGCAGCCTAAACCCTGCATTATTTTTAGAGGATGATCTCCTCTTCAAATTTTGAAGTCAATGTTAACAAAACCACTCAGATGATTAAATGGTGCCCAGAGATACTTGGAAGGTTTTACATTACACACTTTTTGTTGGGCTTTAACATTTGATTTTGAAGTCCAATGAAAAAGGATACCAGAACTTTTAATATCTAGCTGATCAACCTCCACTAAATATCCATTGTTGGCTTTTATGGCTCTCTTCACTGGATTCAACAATATTTGGGAAGGACACACGAAGAAGAATGACTGCATTGTGAAACATAAAACAAAAATACGCAATGCTGGTAATCTTGGAGTTCTGAGAAATTAATAGTCAATTCTCTATCTGACACAGAGATCATCTGATTGTCTCTTGGCTCTCACGTTTCCTTCATTACATCAAATATTGATGTAATTAGGCAAACCACTGGTAAAGAAAATAAACGTCTGAACTAGACAGGGTGAATCATTTGCCAGATTCGGCTTAAAATAATATATAATTAACTTGTGGGAAAGACATAAAGATGGAAAGGAAATTGTTCTGCTCTCCAAATGATGGAATTTTAAAAACTTCAGGGAAAATGTTAGAGCTGATTCCATTTTGTGTTTTTACTTAATTTAGTTTAATTTCACACACAATAATTCTTGCATTTATATAATGACCTTTCACATTCAACATCTCAAAGTGCTTTATATAACAGACTGCTTTTCAAGTGCAGTGATAGTTATATGGACAAAAAATATAAAGGGACCAAGGGGTAGAATTTCCACAGGGGTTCTCTGATCTCCTGTCATAACCCTGGTGGAAACCCCAGAGAAATGGCATAAACCAGTATTTATGCTGTTTCTCCAGGGTTTCCGTTTAAATTACAACGGAAGTCAGTAAAAACACTGTGGAATTTTTACCCCAGATGTTTAATTGAGGGGACAGTAGAGAATGCTGGACCCTGTTAGATCGGAATTTAACCCTTTTGATATCCCTTAGCATGCACTGTATCCAATCAAACACACATGGAACTCGTATTATTTACTCCATGCTCCATTTCTAACATTAGAGCATGAATTCTGAATCAAGGGATTGAATATGAGATTCAAGGAGTCAAAGTGGACTTGTTACAGTGAAAATGTTCTGCAACACTCATCCATGCCATTGTTACCTCTAGACTTCACTATTCCAACGCACTCCTGGCCGGCCTCCCACGTTCTACATTCCGTAAACTTGAGGTCATCCAAAACTCTGCTGCCTGTGTCCTAACTCACATGAAGTCCCATTCACCCATCACCCCTGTGCTCGCTGACCTACATTAGCTCCCGGTTAAGCAATGCCTCAATTTTAAAATTCTCATCTTGTTTTCAAATTCCTCCATGGCCTCGCCCCTCTGGAAATTCCCTCCCTAAACCTCTCCACCTCACTACCTCTCTTTCCTGCTTTAAGGTGCCACGGTTGCGAACAGTCTGGTTCAGCCTCAGACAGATGCTAGGGAGAGGCATGAAGTAGGTGGCTAGGGAATGGAGTTTGTGGCGGGGATCGAAGGCAATGGCGAAAACATTGGAGAATATATCTCCTCATCCAGTACTGGATGTCGGACAAGCAGTCTGACAATTTAGAGATAGTGGAGGGGTCGAGAGAAGTGGTGGTGAGGTAGAGCTGGGTGTCGTCAGCGTACATGTGGGAACTGATGCTGTGTTTTCAGGGCAGCATGTAGATGAGAAACAGGAGGGGGCCAAGGATGGATCCATGGGGACCCCAGAGGTAACGATGCGGGAGTGGGAAGAGAAGCCATTGCAGGTGATTTTCTGGCTACGATTATATAGATAACAAAGGAACCAGGCGAGTGCAGTCCCACCCAGCTGGACGACGGTGGAGAGGTGTTGGAGGAGGATGGAGTGGTCAACCATGTCAAAGGCTGCAGACAAGTCAAGAAGGACAAAGGATGTCATCTGTGACTTTGATGAGAGCCGTTTCGGTAGTGTGGCAGGGGCGGAAACCGGATTGGAGGGATTTAAACGTGGAATTCCAGGAAAGATGGGCATTGATTTGGGAGGCAACGACATATTCAAAGATTTTGGAGAGGAAAGGGAGGTTGGATTACTCCCAGTGCCACGTGCTAGTGAGTATAGGAATAGGAGGATAGTGCAGATGAATGCGTGGCTAAAGAGTTGGTGTAGGAGGGAGGGTTTTAGTTTCCTGGATCACTGGGCCTGCTTCTGGGAAAGGTGGGACTTGTACAAGTCGGACGGGTTGCACCTGAACCAGAGCAGGACAAATATCCTTGCGGGGAGGTTTGCTAGCACTGTTGGGGGGGGTTTAAACTAACTTGGCAGGGGGATGGGATACAGAGGGGAGCTGAAATAGGGGGTGATGTGCTGCCAATTATAGAGAAAAAAACAAGTCAGCTTGGTAGACAGGGCAAATATATAAGGGCAAGGCTGGATGGCATCTATTTTAATGCAAGGAGTCTTGCAAATAAGGTGGATGAACTGAAGGTGTTGATAAACACATGGGAGTATGATATTGTTGCTATCACGGAGACATGGTTGAGGGAGGGGCAAGACTGGCAGCTCAATATTCCGGGGTACAGAATCTTCAGGCGAGACAGAGGGGGAGGTAAAAGAGGAGGGGGTGTCGCAATATTAATTAAGGAGTCAATTACTGCAGTAAGGAGGGATGATATATTAGCAGGTTCCTCTAATGAGGCCATATGGGTGGAGCTTAAAAACAAAAAGGGGGCAAGCACTTTGCTGGGAGTGTACTATAGGCCTCCAAACAGTCAGGGGGAGATAGAGGAACAGATATGTAGGCAAATCTCAGAGAAATGTGCAAATAATAGGGTAATAATAATGGGGGATTTCAACTTCCCCAATATTAACTGGGATAGTCAAAGTGTGAAAGGCTCAGAGGGTGTAGAATTCTTAAAGTGCATCCAGGAGAGTTTTTTGAGCCAGCATGTAGAAAGTCCTACAAGAGAGGGGGCAGTACTGGACCTAATTCTAGGGAATGTGGCCGGCCAAGTGGAAAAAGTGCTAGTAGGTGAGCACTTTGGTGACAGTGACCATAATATGGTGAGATTTAAGGTGGTCATGGAAAAGGACAGGGATGGGCCGGAAATAAAGGTTCTAAATTGGGGGAAGGCCGATTTTAATAGGATAAGGCAGGATCTGGCCAAAATGGACTGGGATCAGCTACTTGTAGGAAAATCCGCATCGGAGCAATGGGAGGCTTTCAGAAGGGAGATTGAGATCATACAATGGCAACATGTTCCCGTAAAGGTCAAGGGTGGTTCCAAAAACCACAGGGAACCTTGGATGTCAGGGGATATACGAGAATGGATTAGGAAAAAAAGGAGGGCTTTTGGCAGATACAAAAGGCTAAAGACGGAGGAAGCCCTAGAGGAGTACAAAAAGTGCAGGGGGATACTTAAAAAAGAAATTAGGAGATCAAGGAGGGGCCATGAAATAGCACTGGCGAGCAAAATAAAGGAAAATCCTAAGATGTTTTATAAGTATATTAAGGGTAAGAGGATAACTAGGGAAAAAATAGGGCCCATTAGGGACAAAAGTGGCAATCTGTGTGTGGAGCCGGAAGATGTAGGAGGGGTTCTAAATGAATTTTTTGCATCTGTTTTCACTATGGAGGAGGACGATGTAGACATAGAAATAGGGCGGGGGGACTGTGATATGCTCGAACATATTAACATCGAGAGGGAGGAGGTATTGGCGGTTTTAGCAGGCCTAAAAATGGATAAATCCCCAGGCCCGGATGAAATGTATCCCAGGCTGCTGTGTGAGGCAAAGGAAGAGATTGCGGGGGCTCTAACACATATATTCAGGACCTCTCTGGCCACAGGGGATGTGCCAGAGGACTGGAGAACCGCTAATGTAGTACCATTATTCAAGAAGGGAAGTAGGGAAAAACCGGGGAACTACAGGCCAGTGAGCCTAACATCAGTGGTAGGAAAATTATTGGAAAAAATTCTGAGGGACAAAATTAGTCTCCACTTGGAGAGACAAGGATTAATCAGGGATAGTCAACATGGCTTTGTCAAGGGAAGATCATGTCTGACTAATTTGATTGAATTTTTTGAGGGGGTGACTAGGTGTGTGGATGAGGGTAACGCAGTGGATGTGGTATACATGGATTTCAGTAAGGCCTTCGATAAAGTCCCGCACAGGAGACTGGTCAAGAAGGTAAGAGCCCATGGAATCCAGGGTGCCTTGGCACATTGGATACAAAACTGGCTTAGTGGCAGAAGGCAGAGGGTGATGGTCGAAGGTTGTTTTTGTGACTGGAAGCCTGTGGCCAGTGGGGTGCCACAAGGATTGGTGCTGGGTCCCTTGCTGTTTGTGGTCTACATTAATGACTTGGATATGAATGTAAAAGGTATGATCAGTAAGTTCGTGGATGATACAAAAATTGGTAGGGTGGTAAATAGCGAGGAGGGTAGCCTCAGTCTGCAGGACGATATAGATGGGTTGGTCAGATGGGCGGAACAGTGGCAAATGGAATTTAACCCGGAAAAGTGCGAGGTGATGCACTTTGGGGGGACTAACAAGGCAAGGGAATACACAATGAATGGTAAGACCCTAGGTAAGACGGAGGTGCAGAGGGATCTGGGTGTGCAAGTACACAGATCCCTGAAGGCGGCGGAACAGGTGGATAAGGTGGTAAAAAAGGCATATGGGATACTTGCCTTCATTAGCCGAGGCATAGAATATAAGAGCAAGGAGGTTATGATGGAGCTGTATAAAACACTGGTTAGGCCACAGCTGGAATACTGTGTGCAGTTCTGGTCACCACACTACAGGAAGGATGTGATCGCTTTGGAGAGGGTGCAGAGGAGATTCACCAGGATGTTACCAGGGCTGGATCGCTTCAGCTATGAAGAAAGACTGGGCAGATTGGGTTTGTTTTCCTTGGAGCAGAGGAGGCTGAGGGGGGACATGATTGAGGTGTACAAAATTATGAGGGGCATAGATAGGATGGATACTGAGGAGCTTTTTCCCTTAGTAGAAGGGTCAATAACTAGGGGGCATAGATTCAAGGTAAAGGGCGGGAGGTTTAGAGGGGGTTTGAGAAAGAACTTTTTCACCCAGAGGGTGGTTGGAGTCTGGAACTCACTGCCTGAAAGGGTTGTGGGGGCAGGAACCCTCACAACATTGAAGAAGCATTTGAATGAGCACTTGAAATGCCATAACATACAAGGCTACGGACCAAATGCTGGAATATGGGATTAGATTAGACAGGGCTTGATGGCCGGCACGGACACGATGGGCCGAAGGGCCTCTATCCGTGCTGTATAACTCTATGACTCTATGACTCTATGGAGGTTGGAGATGGGGCTGTAGTTTGCAAGGATGTAGGGGTCAAGGGTTGGTTTTTTGAGGATGGGTGATGATGGCAGATTTGAAGGAGAGGGGAACAGTACCTGAGGAGAGAGAACCATGAACAATGTCAGCTAACATGGGAGCCAGAAAAGGAAGTTGGGTGGTCAGCAGTTTAGTGGGAATAGGGTCAAGGGAGCAGGAAGTGGGTCTCATGGACAAGATGAGCGTGGAGAGGGCACGAGGGTGGATCGGAGATAAACTAGAGAAAGATGTGAGTTCAGGGCTAGGACAGGGGGGAACCTTGGAGGAAGTTTGGCCCAGTGGGCTAGGGGAAGGAAGGGAAGTGGCAGAGGCAGCTGATCCGATGGTCTTAATCTTAGAGACAAAGAAGTCCATGAGCTCCTCGCACTTGTTGTTGGAGGTGAATGTGAGGGAGACAGGGGAGAGGCGTTTAAGAAGACAGTTAGCAGTAGAGAATAGAAGCTGGGGGTTATCTTTGCATTCCAGAATGATCCTGGAATAGTGAGCAGTTGTGGCAGACAAGAGTAGGACCCAATAGTGCTTTATGTGGTCCATAAGTGGTGAATGGCTATACCATTTGTCCGCCATATCCATTCAAGTCTGTGTCCCTTGGACTTAAGGGAGCGAAGATGAGGGCCATACCGGGTGAATGGCCAGAGTGAGAGAGAGTAATGGCTTTAATAGGGACTAGGGCATCAAAGGTGGTGGTGAGGGGGTGTTTGAGCAGATCGGTAGCTGCAGAAATGTCGTGGTGAATGGAGGACCAAAGGCTGGACAGTTGGGATTTCATAAGTGCAGTTGTAAGACAGTTGGGAGAAAGTTTTTTTCCAGGGGTGGGCACAGAAGGAAGTAGGGTTGGTGGTGGGGGGAGAGGGATGTGGGTGGAGAGCGATACAAGGAAGTGATCAGAGATAGCCTTATCTGGGATTGACACGATGGGAGTAGGGAGGCCACAAGAGATGGCAAGGTCAAGGGGGTGGCCGTGAATATGGGTTGGGAAGTTTACATGGAGGAAGAGATTAAGGGAGGATAGGAGGGTTGTGATCTTAGAGAGAGAGCATAATGAATTGAGATGGAGGTTGAGAAGTCGCTTGGTGCAGAGGCCGAGGGAGGAAATCAGTGAAGATATCTTGGTGATAAAACTTTTAAGGTACTTGGGTGTGCAGTAGAGAATGAGAATTTTAAATGAGAGATGAGAGGGGTGGAACAAGGTGAGATGTTCAAAGGAGGAGAAAGTGCCAGAGGAGTAGGGAACAGACCAAGGTATGATTTGGTGATGAGAGCCACACCACCACCGTGATGGTCTTTATGGGCAAGTGGTGGAAGGTACAGCCAGGTGGGGAGGCTTCATTTAAGGGTAAGGTGTCATCACCCCTCAGCCAAGTTTTTGTCAGAAGTTTCCATCAGGGCTACGATGTCGATGCAATCATCCATGATAAGCTTGTGGATGGTAAGGGCCTTGTTCGCAAGTGAATGCATATTCTGCACAGAGATGCGGAGATGGCTGATCCACTGCCAGAGTCCACAGGGCCAGTCCTGGGAGGGGTGAGTTAGAGAGGGAGGAGATTGACAAGATGAGCCCCCAGCGGGCACGCTGGGCGGGAAGGCCGGTGTTGAGTCTGTGTTTTCCCAAGTGTAGTTATGCTGAATAACTAAACACAGACAACAGAATACTTAAACAGGTCTTTAGTAATTGAGGGTCAGGGCTGAACTGAAATACAACCTGCTCCACAGTGCTTATATACAGGTGTGGTCACCACCGGTACTACAATATACAGGAGCCATCAGAAAGTAGTTCATCACCTTAAGGTAGTCTCTTAAGGTGGTACGGGTTACATACACTACAATTCCTCCCCTTTTAGCTTAACAGTGTACACCCCAATTTAAACATAACATGAATAACATATATATACAACTTTTATACAAAACTATTCAAAGATTCAGTCTCTGAGGAGGCCTCCTGATCCGGGCCGGATAACGCCTTTCAGGGGTCTCTGGTTCTCGTTGCTGGGGTGACTCATCCATTTGACCTCTTATGGATTGAACATCATCATGTACGTTCGAGTCTGAGGTAGATGCTACAGGCTCAATAACTTCTTCAACTGGTGTCTCTGCCGTAGACGTGGGGTCGACCCTTGTTCTCGATTCCACAAGTTGGTCAGCATGACGTCGTATTACGTTCTCACCAACGTCTACCGTGTACATCAAGGGTCCTTGTCGGGCACGAATTGTTCCGGATTGCCATTTATCATTCCTGTAGTCCCTGGCCAACACTGGTTGTCCTATTTCAAACTCCGAGTGCCCTTGTTATTTACGTGCTGGAATTGTTTGTTTTCGACTTCCCTACGCACATTGAGTTTTAACAAATCCAACCGGGACCGCAACCTCCTGTTATAAAACATTATGGCAGGGCTTTGATTCGTCACTGCATGCGTTGCGTTTCGATATGCCATCAGGAAATTGTCCACCTTGTGTTATAGTGGAATATGGTCTTCGCTCATGGCCTTTATCGCCTTTTTGAACGTTTGTACAAATCTCTCGGCCAACCCATTTGTAGCCGGATGATATGGGGCAGATGTATAGTGTTTCACCCCATTCTTCTTCATGAATTTCTGGAATTCTTCTGACACGAACTGTGGTCCGTTATCTGAACATATTTGTTCCGGCAACCCATTCCTTGCAAATATGGTTCTTAGAACTGCGATCGTCTTTTCCGAGGTAGTGGTCGACATCTTAATCACTTCTGGCCATTTAGAATGTGCGTCTACCGCTATCAGAAACATGGAATCCATGAATGGACCTGCGAAGTCGATATGCACACGTTGCCATGGGGTTGACGGCCATTCCCACGGATGCAGCGGTGCGATTGGAGGTGCATTTTGAACTTTTTGGCACCCTGAGCAACTTTTAGTCAGATCCTCTATTTGTTTGTCGATACCTGGCCACCACACATAAGCCCTAGCAAGGCCTTTCATCTTGACTCCCCCCAGATGACCTTCATGCATTTCCTTCAGAACTCTCTCCCTTAATTTAGGAGGAATAATCACCCTTGTTCCATACATCAATGTTCCTTGGCAGACGGACAGCTGCTCTCGTCTGGCTGAGAATGCCGGTAACAGTGGTTCGCCATGTGTTGGCCATCCCTTCACTGTCAAATCGTAGACCCGAGACAGTGTCGGGTCGTTTCTGGTCTCTCTCTCAATACTCGCATTGGTAACTGGTAAGCATTCGATGATGGTCGAGTGAAATATCTCGACAGGGTCAACTGCCGGTGCCTCTTCCGCTGTAGGTAGTGGCAGGCGCGACAGCCCATCAGCATGACCATGTTGCTTTGTACCTTTGAATTCGATATCATATTGATGTGCCCCTAGGAAAAGGGACCATCTCTGAAGCCTCTGCGCCGTCATAACCGGAACACCCTTCTTAGGGTTAAAAATGGAAACCAACGGCTGGTGATCTGTCAGCAGCATAAACCTTTGGCCTTGCAGGTAATGGTTAAATTTCTTAACTCCCCACACGAGGCTGAGAGCCTCCTTATCTATCTGAGCATAGTTGCGCTCAGCGGAGGTCAATGATCTGGATGCGAACGCGACTGGCCTTTCCAAGGCAACTTATGTGAGAGCACTGCCCCGATACCATATGGAGAAGCATCACAAGCTAAACGAATAGGCAGCGTTGGGTTAAAGTGAGCCAACACTTCCTTAGAGGTGATCAGTGCCTTGCTTTTTTGAAAAGCCCGCTTACAGTCCTCGCTCCACTTCCATGGTACTCCCATTTGCAAGAGAGTGTTCAGCGGGTGTAACACCGTGGATAAATTTGGAAGAAACTTGTGGTAATAGTTAATCAACCCAAGGAACGACCTCAACTGGGATACATTTTCCGGAGCAGGAGCTTTCACAACAGCTTCGATCTTGTCAGGTGACTTATGAAGCCCCTCCTGGTCAATGACGTGACCGCAGTACGAGGTTTGTTTCTGAAAGAACTCACATTTCTGGCGATTAACTCTGAGTCCATATTCTTTCAATCTGGTGAGCACCTGCTCCAAATTCGCGAGGTGTTCCTTATCATCATCTCCTGTAATCAGAATGTCGTCCAGGTAACATTGTGTGCCTGGAATTCCCTGTAATACCTGCTCCATGGCCCTTTGCCAAATCGCTGGAGCCGATGCCACTCCAAAAACCAGTCTATTATACCGATATAAGCCCTTATGTGTGTTGATCGTGAGATACTGGCATGACGCTTCATCAACTTCCATCTGTAAGTACGCCTGCGCCAGGTCTATCTTGGTGAAGTGTTTCCCGCCAGACAGCGAAGCGAAGATATCCTCAATCCGCGGAAGCGGATATTGCACCGTGTGAAGAACCGGATTAACAGTGATCTTGAAATCGCCACAGATGCGAACTTTCCCAGGTTCCCCCGGCTTGTTGCTCAACGAACGCTTCATGACGGGAACAATGGGCATGGCCCATTCGCTCCAGTCCACCTTTGGCAGTACTCCTGAACGTTCTAGCCCTTCCAGCTCTGCTTCCACAGCAGGTCGTATCGCATAAGGTACCGGTCTGGCTTTGAAAAATTTTGGATTTGCATGTTCTTCAACCTTGATGTTCGCCGTAATTCCTTTCAGTGTTCCCAGTCCCTGTTGGAACACCTCCTTAGCATCGTCCAATATTTTGGACAGTCGTTTAGGTTTGACGTCGTCCTCTTTACCGGAATCTACAGTTGGTGCTTGTAAGGAATGCCAGTCCATATTTATTCTCCGGATCCATTCCCGTCCCAGCAGTGGTGGACCTCCCTCAGGTAACACATACAAGTCCATTCCTTGACTTTCTTTACCATTGTAGACCACCTTTACCTTTATCTTTCCGATGGGGTATACTCTTTGCCCCGTATATGTTTTCAATGCAATCTCCATATCCCTCAGGGGAATGTGTGAGAATAACCTTTTGTACTCTTGCTTATTCATGACCGTCAATGCCGATCCAGTGTCCAATTCCATCTTCACTTGGACTCCTGCTATCCGAAGCAAGACCCAGATAGTTTGGTGGTCTGCTGTGTTACCCACATTATGTATTTTTAGACAACCCAGTTCCTTACTGCTGGAGTCTGAATCCGTCTTCTGTTCATCCGAACTGTTCTCTGTCACCTTGTGTACTTTCTTGTACTTCTCCTGCGGCGACTTTTTGTTGCTGGTCTTCTTTCCTGACCGGCATACTTTCGCTATGTGACCAATTCTGCCACATTTCCTGCATTCTTTATCTTTGAACCAGCACTGGTTCTGATCATGCGTTGTCCTTCCGCAACGATAACACTTTACTGCACCCAATGCCATTTCATTGGTGCTGAATTCCGATGGCCTTTGCTGCATTTCCGCAGTGCCTCGTGCTGCTGCCTTGTGCGATGCTGCAATGCTGAAAGCTTTGTCCAGCGTAAGATCCTTTTCCTCTAGCAGTCGCTTCTGGGTTCCTTCCTTTAGTAGCCCACACACGAACTTATCTCTCAGAGCGTCTGCTAGTCCTGTACCGAACTGACAGTACTTTGATAACTTGCGCAGTTCGATTAAGAATTCAGCATTGCTTTCCACTTTCAGCTGAATTCTTTTGTAAAATTTAAATCGTTCCGCTATCAGCAGCGGCGTGGGGTTTAAATGCTCTTGCAGGATAGTAACAATCTCCGCGAAACTCTTTCCTACCGGTTTATCTGGTGTTACAAGGTGCCTTAATAACCCGTACGTCTTCGCACCCATCGAGTTTAATAGGGTTAGTGCTTTCTTATCCACCGGTACCTCATTCGCTGTACAATAAACTTCAACGCGTTCCACATAAGTGGCCCAATCTTCTACATCGCTATCAAAAGCAGTGATGTTACCCGTTTTTGGCATCTTGTTGAGTTTCCTTTATTTTATTTATTTTCCAAAATGGCGGCTTCCCGCGCTTGGCGGCTTTTCCCGCGCTTGTCTTCTTCCCCCGCCGACTAAAATGGCGATTACCGCGCTGTTGCCGTTCTCGCCTCCCAGCAGTTCTTTATTTCCCCCCGACGCTGCTGCTCTTGTTCCCCGCGGTCCTCGTGGACATTAACGCTTCTCTGGCTGCTGCGCGTCTCTGCCCGATTGCAGTCTGGCCCCTTACACCGGCTGCGGTCATGTTCTCCGCCCTTTTCTTCGGATTCCCTCCCCTTCTCCCACTGACAACTCGGCCGACTTTCTCTCCGTGTCGCTAGATCGGGCTTACCCGCCGCTGTCGTAGAAGGGATGATCACTGCCTGTTGCTGTTGGTGGACTTCGTGGCCAGCAATTCCAACCCGGGTTCTCGATGCCTCCCGTGCGCTGCGGTGCTCAGCAGGATGATGAGGGTGGATGCCCCTTTTCGACGCCCGTTCTGAGGACGAAGCTTCAAAACTGCTGCTAGGTACGATCAGACTCGTCGCCACTGTTGAGTCTGTGTTTTCCCAAGTGTAGTTATGCTGAATAACTGAACACAGACAACAGAATACTTAAACAGGTCTTTAGTAATTGAGGGTCAGGGCTGAGCTGAAATACAAACTGCTCCACAGTGCTTATAGACCGGCGTGGTCACCACCGGTACTACAATATACAGGAGCCATCAGAAAGTAGTTCATCACCTTAAGGTAGTCTCTTAAGGTGGTACAGGTTACATACACTACAGCCGGTGAGAGTAGGATGGGACAGTTGGGGCTTCTACTCGTGGGGAGGCAGCGATGAGTGCCACGGTGGGCCCTTCGGAGGATGCCAAGAGAGGCACAGAGGGAAGCTGTAGGCTTATCTAAGAGGGAGTCAAGCCTGGGATGGCGGCAGGGGAGTAGGAAGGGCGAAGATTAATGAAGGATTGGGGAAGGGATTTGGGAGGGCAGTGTATCCGATAGCGGAGAGATGAAAGGCGGCATGGCATCAGGAGAAGAGTGGTCAGGGAGGGATAGAGAGACAAGAAAAAGGGGGAGAAAAAAGTGGAAATAGAAGTGAATGGTTCGGCTCCAGAGTGGCAGCCAAAGTGCGAATGGACACATAAAAACTCAAGTTACATAGGCCTGGTTAGGTAGAGATTATAGAGATACATATTTCTTGGTAGTAACAGGGGATAGGTTGTAGACAATAGTAGGGAGTCCAGAGTTAAAGTCGCCGGTCCCATGGAGGGAAAAAGTTGATGTAGGTAGGGTGGAGTAGGCATGGAGCATCGACGAGCTGTTGTTCAAGTTCAGAGACAGGTGTAGCGGGCGAGTGAAATCCAGAAGCTATTTGAAGGGTAGAGAATTGGAGGATGGAGGTTATTGCGTAGGAATGAAAATTGGTTGCGGTGCAGAAAGATGATGAAGTTGGAGGTCTGAATAGATCAGAAGCAGCGGAGAAAATGTAAAATCACTAGCCAGTGACCAACAAAGCTGAAAAATCAGTCTAACGAGTCACGCAGCTCAGCAGAGATACAGCCACAGTTGGGGAAGATGATTAAAAGTTATTTAAAAATTTTTAGCAGCAGAATCAGAGACCCAGCAGATGAGTCTTACGGTGTAGTCCAGTGCAGAAGTGCAGTGGTGTAATCCAGTTTAGTCCAATGCAGAAACGTAGTCTTGATGTCCAGCGAAGTCCAGGAATTCGGAAACCAAATTTCAGAAGAGAATTCAGCAGCTCAGTGAGAAACAGAGAGTAGGGGTAGAGGATGGGTAATGATGGTTTAAAACAGTTAACTTGTAGTTAACTCGTTTTAGGGCTAAAATGCACCAACTGATGGAGCCAGGGGAACTCGAACAGTGGAAGTGAGGAGATTTGGGACAGAAAGGGCAAAGGATGGCAGTAGATTCTGTTAGATCCGTGGTTCAGTGGATATGCTATTATTAAATAATCACACGGATGCTGTACATTAACAAATAACAGGTCTTTACTGGAGGAGGGTAGCCTCTAGACTGGGGGTACAGAGGCATGCGCAAAGCTTATATACCGGTGTGGTCACTGCCGGTACTACAGTATACAGGAGCTGTAAAAGTAGTTCTGACTTAAAGGCACATACACTACAATTCCTCCCCTTTTAGATTAGTAATACCCCTAATATTCAAATAACAATTAACATTTCAACATGTACATTAAACAACAAAAGTCCATTTATAGATTCAGCCTTTGGGGCGGCTTCCTGACCCTTTCGGGATAGCGCCTTTCCAGAGGTTCTTGTTCTTGGTGCAGAGGCGATTCTGACCCCTTTTCATCAGGTAGTTCATCGGGTTCCACTGCTGCTGGGTCTGAAGTAGATGCTACCGGTATGTCGGGTTCATCCCCAGGTACTCGAGACATGGGGTTGACGCGTTCCTGTGACGCTAAGATCTGATCGACATGGCGTCTCACAATGTTCTCCCCGACATCCACTGTGTACATTAATGGCCCCTGCCTTGTACATATCGTTCCGGGTTGCCACTTCTCTGTTCGATAGTCACGGGCCAAGACTGGTTGTCCTACATTGAAGCTCCTTGTCGGCTTCTCATTGATGTGCTGGAATTGTTTGTCCTCAACATTTCTTCGCACATTTGGTCTGAGCAAGTCCAGACGAGATCTCAACCTTCGGTTAAAGAACATCATGGCCGGGGTCTGGTTGGTAACTGCATGTGTCGCGTTTCGGTAGGCTAATAAGAAATTGTCCATCTTATGCTGTAGTGGAATTTCCTCGTCGCACATGGCCTTTATCGCCTTCTTAAAGGTTTGTACGAACCTCTCAGCCAATCCATTTGTGGCTGGATGATACGGGGCGGATGTGTAATGCCTTACCCCATTCCTTTTCATGAATTTTTGGAACTCGTCGGACACAAACTGTGGTCCATTATCAGAGCAAATCTGCTCTGGCAAACCGTTTCTGGCAAATATGGTCCGTAGGACTGCAATCGTTTTCTCTGTAGTGGTTGAAGACATTTTTATCACCTCAGGCCACTTTGAATGAGCATCCACTGCTATTAAGAGCATTGAGTCCATGAATGGACCAGCGAAATCAATATGCACCCATTGCCATGGAGAGGAGGGCCACTCCCATGGGTGTAGAGGGGCATGTGGTGGTGCATTTTGGACCTTCTGGCATCCTAAGCAGCTCTTAGTTAGGTCTTCGATTTGTTGATCGATTCCCGGCCACCACACATAAGCCCTAGCAAGGCTTTTCATTTTCACTCCCCCGAGATGACCTTCATGTAGCTCATTTAGCACTCTCTCCCTTAACTTGGGTGGAATCACCACTCTGGATCCACACATCACTGTCCCCTGGCATACTGACAGCTGTTCTCTTCTGGATGAGAATGCTGGCAACAGTGAGTCGCCATGTGTTGGCCATCCCCTCACCGTCAATTCATATACCCGTGACAGCGTCGGATCATTGCGGGTCTCCTTCTCTATATCCGCGTTTGTTACTGGCAATCGTTCAATTATTGACGAATAAAATATCTCAATAGGGTCCACTGCTGGTGCTTCCTCCACAGTAGGCAGTGGCAGGCACGATAGCCCATCAGCGTTCCCATGCTGTTTCGTGCCTTTATATTCTATTTCATATTGATTCGCCCCTAGAAACAGGGACCATCTTTGTAACCGCTGTGCAGTCATCACTGGAACGCCCTTTTTAGGATTAAAGATGGAGACAAGTGGTTGGTGGTCAGTCAGCAAGGTGAACTTCTGCCCATGCAGATAGTGGTTGAATTTTTTTACTCCCCATACTAGGCTGAGGGCCTCCCTGTCAATCTGGGCGTAGTTGCGCTCGGCTGAGGTTAGTGACCGAGACGCAAAGGCTACTGGCCTCTCCAACCCGTCTGGGAATTTGTGCGACAGCACCGCTCCAATACCATAGGGTGATGCATTACATGCCAAACGAATTGGTAGTGCTGGGTTGAAATGGGCCAACACCTCTTTTGATGTGATCAATTCTTTACACTTCTGGAAAGCTCGTCTACGTTCGTCATCCCACTTCCATGGTACCCCTGTTTGCAGTAGGGTGTTCAGCGGGTGTAATACCGTAGACAAATTTGGTAAGAACATGTGGTAGTAGTTTACCAGCCCGAGGAACGACCTCAGTTGTGACACATTTTCCGGTGCTGGAGCCTTGACTACTGCCTCAATCTTGTCAGGGGACTTATGTAACCACTCTTCATCGATGACGTGGCCACAATACGAGATCTGTTTCTGGAAAAACTCGCACTTGTGGCGATTAGCTCGTAGCCCATACTCCTTTAATCTGGTGAGCACCTTCTCCAAGTTGGCGAGGTGATCACCGTCATTTTCGCCCGTGACCAAGATGTTGTCCAAATAACACTGGGTCCCTGGAATCCCTTGCAGGACCTGATCCATCGCCTTTTGCCAGATAGCCGGAGCCGAGGCTACTCCAAACACCAGCCGGTTGTATTGATAGAGACCTTTATGAGTGTTGATCGTAAGGTAATGTTTCGAAGCTTCTTCTACCTGCATTTGCAAGTACGCCTGGGCTAGATCAATTTTGGTGAAGCGTTTACCTCCAGACAGCGAGGCGAAAATATCCTCAATTCGTGGAAGCGGATATTGCACCGTGTGAAGGACTGGGTTCACTGTCACCTTAAAATCCCCACAGATGCGGACCTTCTTTGGTTCCCCAGGCGTATTACTCAACGACCTCTTCATTACAGGAACGATGGGTGTAGCCCACTCGCTCCAGTCCACTTTGGACAGTACTCCTGAAAGTTCCAACCCTTCCAGCTCTGCTTCAACAGCTGGTCTGATCGCATAAGGCACTGGTCTGGCCTTCAGAAACTTTGGGCTTGCCTTTTCCTCTATTTTAATCGTTGCTGTTATTCCTTTTAGTGTTCCTAGTCCCTCCTGGAACACTTCTTTTGTGTCAGTTAGCATTTTTGACAGTCATCCAGGTGTGACGTCGTCATCCTTTTTGGCCTCAACCTTCAGTGCTTGTATGGAATGCCAATCTAATTGTATCTTCCAGATCCATTCACGTCCTAGCAGTGGTGGTCCTCCATTTGGCAATACATATATATCCATTTTAGGTATTTCCTGGCCTTTATATGTCACTTTCACCCTTACTTTTCCTTTGGGGTAGACTTTTTGCCCCGTATACGTCTTCAAGACAATCTCTGTAGCTTTCAAGTGTATGTGTGAAAATAGCCGCTTGTAGTCTCTTTGATTTATGACTGTTAGAGCTGACCCTGTGTCCAATTCCATTTCCACTTGGACTCCGTCTATCTTGAGTGTAACCCAGATAGTCTGGTGATCCTCCATTTCGGTTACCTTATGTAGTTTTAGACACCCAGCTCCTTGCTTCCGGAGTCTGTGTCACTTTTCTGTTCGTCTGAACCACTGTCCATCACCTGGTGTACCTTTTTGTACTTCTCCTGTGGAGATTTCTTACTGTTGGTTTTCTTCCCAGACCTGCAGACTCTTGCTATGTGTCCTGCTTTCCCACACTGTCTGCACACTTGGTCCTTGAACCAACAATCTTTCTGGCCATGTGTTGTTCTGCCGCAGCGAAAGCACTTCCCTGTTCCATAGGACATTTCATTGGTGCCATATTCTTGCGGTCTCCGTTGTATCTCTGCAGCGCCCCTTGCGGCTGCTTCGTGTGATACTGCCATGCTGAAAGCTTTGTCCAGCGTAAGGTCCTTTTCTGATAGAAGCCGTTTCTGGGTTACTTCACTTTGTAGCCCACACACAAACTTGTCCCTTAATGTGTCTGCTAGTCCCGCTCCAAACTGGCAGTGTTTTGATAGCTTGCGCAGTTCCGTTAGGTACTCAGCATTGCTTTTGTCTTTGTGTTGGTTCCTTTTATGGAACTTAAATCGTTCTGCTATCAGCAGCGGTGTGGGGTTTAAGTGGTCCTGTAGGATTTCTACTATG
This sequence comes from Somniosus microcephalus, assembly GCF_052327205.1. Classification (NCBI taxonomy): domain Eukaryota; kingdom Metazoa; phylum Chordata; class Chondrichthyes; order Squaliformes; family Somniosidae; genus Somniosus; species Somniosus microcephalus. The sequence goes on along the minus strand of NC_141001.1, from coordinate 56,596,994 downwards.
CTTTCAAAATTCTTGTTTACCGGCTTCTCTGGGGTTATTAGATTTCGCAGTAACCCATAAGTTTTTGCACCCATGGAATTTAACAGAACCAGTGCTTTATTAGCATCTGGCACTTCATTCGCCCTGCAGTACACCTCAATATGTTCCACATATGTCGCCCAATCTTCGACTTCATTGTCGAACGTAGAGATACTGCCACTCTTTGGCATCCTTGGGTGTGAGTTAACTATCACAAATGGTGCCTCCCGCACTTCCCCTTCTTCTCCACTGGCACAAAATGGTGTCTCCCGCGCTTTCCTTCCTTCCCACGCTCGCCCTTCTTCTCCGCTGCGGCTTCTAAAAATGGCGCCTCCCGCGCTCTTCCTTCTTCTCCGTGGCTCAATGGCGTCTCCCCTTTCTTTGCCCCGTGGACCCTGTTCAGCCTGTGAGCACTGGCTGTGCTCTGCGCGTTCTTCTTTTTATATTTTTCGACGCCGCTCAGTCTAGAACCCAGCTGTTTCTTACCCTCTCTCTCTCCGGTTTGTTTTCTTTTTCTCGACGCCGCTCGGTGTTCAACCCCCGGCTGCGCCCTGCGCTCTTCACCCTCTGTCTTACCCCGTCGACGCTGCTCGGCTTTCTCTCCGCCGTCGGTCGGCTCCAGCCGCCGCTGCTCGGGAAGGGTCTGCGCTGGACCTGTCGTCGGTCTCTTACTGCTCGTTGTGGCTGGGGAACCAAGCCCGGCTCTCCACAGCCTCCCCTGCGAAGTTGGATCTCTGCCTGACTGCTGGGCGGTTGCTCGTGGTCGACGCCCGTGTTCATGGCCTCGATTATTTTTAATAAAAATTTTTTTATTTTGCAGATAGATTCGAATCGACATTCGTCGCCACTGTTAGATCCATGGTTCAGTGGATATGCTATTATTAAATAATCACACGGATGCTGTACATTAACAAATAACAGGTCTTTACTGGAGGAGGGTAGTCTCTAGACTGGGGGTACAGAGGCATGCGCAAAGCTTACATACCGGTGTGGTCACTGCCGGTACTACAGTATACAGGAGCTGTAAAAGTAGTTCTGACTTAAAGGCACATACACTACAGATTCCCATGGATAGAGGTGAAGAGCTCCTTATGGAACTGCCAGCCTAGCGGCAGCCATCTTAATACAAATGAACAAAGGTAGATTATCATACTGACAGATTGTCTGCTTCTGATAACTAAAATCTTTTCTATGATGCCTTTATGCAATGTCAACTGTTCATTAGGTACTTTAATATATGACTAGAGGTAACACTCGGGATTTCTATATGACATTCCACAACTGCTATCCCTTTCTTCCTCACACAAAAGAAAATAGTATCAAAAATCTAAAGAATTGTTGCTGGCAGTTCATCAAACATCTGCACGCCAGCCAACTATGATATATGGCAATCACAAATGTCTAATGAAACACCGAGACACAAAGTTAATTCCAAATAATTAACTTCATTTCTTTACAGAACCAAGGGCTCTTCTCTTCTGCAGTCAGATGGCATGGTATGGCACAATGCTCAAGTTGTTTTTGCAACTTTTATTTTTATGTGGCTATTCTGAATATGAATAATAGAGTGTGGTTATAAGGGAAAATAGATCAGCAGCTCTTATGAAGATAGTTACATACGCTGATGATGATTAATGTTGGCGTATGTGTAGTGTATGTACCCGTCTACCTTTAAGGGAACGATTGAGTGTAACCGTTCACCTTTAAGAGAACTACTTTAGGTGTGGCACTATTTGATTGGCTTCTGTATACGGTAATACCGACGGTGACCACACCAGTATATAAGTGATGTTACAGGATAACTAGGGCAGATTCGCCCTGACCTCTGAATAGTAAAGACCTGTTTGTTTGTACTTCAAAAGTCTGTGTATTTATTTACTGCACAACCCACAGACTTTACAGTGGCGACGAGTCCGATCGTACCCTGCGGCAAGAATAGCAAAGTAACAAAGAGCGTCGAAGAGAGGCAACCGCCCTCGTCGTGCTACCAAAAGAAAACACGAGGCTACAACAACAGAAAGTGTGGTACTTTACAGAAGCTGGAAGACTAGCAACAAAAGCTTCATCAGCAACAGGCACTGATTACCCTGCTACCACGGTGTGGAGTGAGCCGACCAGCAAGAAACAAGGTGGCCGAAGAGACTGTGAGTAGGGGAAGGGGTAGAAGTATCCGGAGGAGAAGGGCAGAGCACTCGACCTCGGTCGAGGGGGAGCTGTACCGGCCAAAAGTCGGGTCCAACGGCGTCGGGTGACAGCCGGACCGCGATCGGCGGGAAAAATCCGGGCAGCGACCGCAGCCACGAAGCACTGAGCCTGCGAGTAGGCGCAGGAGGAGAAACCCAGCCGCAGCCGGGGAGGGAAACACCGGTCTGCGAGAGGGCTGGGGAGGCGAACGGGAACCGTGCGGGTGAGAGCCGGGTGCGGAGTGAGAGACTGCGAGGAGCCAGTCCAGCGGCTGAGCTGTTCTCCACCAACGGGGTACTCAGAGCCAGCAAAACCGAACGTGCGGGAGTGGGAGAGCGAACAGGAGCCGAGAACGGGGAGAGAGACTGCGCGAGAGCCAGTCCAGCGGCTGAACTGTTCTCCACCTACGGAGTACCCAGAGCCAGTAGAACCGAACGTGCGGGAGAGGGAGAGACAGAGCCGAGCACGGGGAGAGAGAGACTGCGCGAGGGCCAGTCCAGCGGCTGAACTGTCCTCCGTTAACGGGGTGTACCCAGAGCCGGTAGAACCGAACGTGCGGGAGAGGGAGAGACAGAGCTGAGCACGGGGAGAGAGAGACTGCGCGAGAGCCAGTCCAGCGGCTGAACTGTCCTCCGTTAACGGGGTGTACCCAGCGCCGGTAGAGCCGTGCGGGCGGGAGGAAAAGACAGAGCCGAGTAAGGGGAGCTGTGTAAAAGCCAGCCCAGCGGCTGAACCTGTCCGCTGTGGGGAAAGCGTACCCCTTACACCAGGGAGAAACGCGGAAAGTCGCCATTAGGCGGAGAAGACGACAGAGGCGGGAAACCGCCATTGAAGTGGGCGGGGAGAGAAAGGAAGAGCGGGAAACCGCCATTTTTGCGGGAAAAGAACCGCCATCTTAACTGCCATTGAAGTGGGCAGAGAGAGAGAGAGAGAGAGAGAAGGGAAGAGCGGGAAACCGCCATTTTCGCAGGAAAACCGCCATTTTAGAAAAAAGAAGATAATAAATAATACTTAAAGAAATACTGTGCTGCTTCAAAGAAAGAAAGATGCCTAAGCGAGGGAATATTAACGATTTTAATTCTGAAATAGAAGACTGGGCCACGTACGTGGAACGCATAGAGATCTATTGCGAAGCCAACAAAATAGAGGAAGATGACAAGGCGATAACATTGCTAAACTCGATGGGGGCAAAAACATATGGGCTCTTGAAGCATCTAATAGCACCAGCTAAACCAGCGGATCAGACCTTCGAAGAAATTGTGGCTGTGCTGAAGGACCACTTGAACCCCACACCGTTGATGCTGGCTGAGCGATTCAAATTCTACGCAAGAACTCAGAGGAAAGACGAAAGCAATGCGGAATACTTGGTCGAACTGCGTAGGCTAGCGAAATACTGCCAGTTCGGAGGGAATCTGACAGAGGCACTGCGGGACAAGTTCGTATGCGGATTGTCCAAAGAAGGAACGCAGAAGCGACTACTGGAAGAAAACGACCTCACACTGGACAGGGCTGTCCTCATAACTGCATCACACGAAGCCGCAGCGAAAGGAACGGCCGAAATGCAGCTAAAGGCGGCGGCACTCGGGGTGGACCAAATTACTTCGAGCACAACAAAATGCTACCGTTGTGGGAAGACCACGCACGACCAGAATCACTGCTGGTTTAAGAACCAAGAGTGTCGGAAATGTGGCAAACTGGGTCACATCGCGAAGGTATGCAGGTCCGGGAAAAAGACCAACAATCAACGGAAGCCACCACAAGAAAAGTACAACAAGGTACACAAGGTGGCTGAAAAGAGTTCAGACGAACAGAATTCAGACTCAGACCCAAACAACCAGGAGCTGGGTAGTCTGAAGATCCACAATGTGGGGAAAGAAACTGATCTACAAACGATTTGGGTCGTACTAAAAATAGCTGGAGTCCAAGTACGAATGGAGCTGGACACTGGATCAGCTCTATCAGTCATTAACCGAAGGGACTACCACCGGCTATTCTCTCACATACCTTTGAGAAATACCAAGTTCGTATTACAGACATACACGGGGCATAATGTATACCCCATGGGGAAAATAAGAGTCAAGGTGAGAGATAGAGGGAAAGAACACCCAAGAATGAATTTGTACGTATTACCTGAGGGAGGACCACCACTTCTAGGACGGGAGTGGATTAAGAAAATAGACATGGAATGGCACTACCTAAAAGCCATAATGAAGGAGGATTCGGTGCAAGCTATCAGCTCAGATTCTGAGATGGATGACGATAAGACCAATTCAAATATGCATGACAAGGCTAAAGGGGACTTGCCGACGATGGGGAAGGAAACAAAGACATGCAGAAAGACTTATGTCACCAAGAAGAATAAAGTTACAGAGCAGAACTCCAGGTTGACAGAGAATTCTGAGCCTGTTCAAGCTAAGGATTCATCCACGACGGAAGAACACCGAGCTCGGACTCAAACTTGTGTCAAAGTACGACAACAATTAGAACAGTGGAGTGACCGTCTCGTACAAGAGATGAAAAATATGGAAAAGTTCTGGGACACTGAATGGGAGAACCTGGAAAGACAACAGAGACAGCTAGCTCGAGAAAAGAGCGACCACAGAGCCATCGTGGCCAAGTACCGATCACATCTCCCTGAAACTGTTCAGGAACTAGACTATTTACAGAACGACCTAAAGGAAGAGGAATCTTCAGGAAGCCAGGATTTTATCCCAGTTCATCTCTACGACTCGTTGCAAGCAGAGTGTAACAAGTTGAAGGAACAGTATGAACGGGCCCAGACTACAATCCTGGAAGGGGTTAACTCGGCAACCTCCGAAAAGCTAGTTTTAGTGAAAGCATATGAACAACTAAAGTTTGAACATGAGCGAGAATTACAAAGGCTGAAGGAAATGTTTGACGAGCTCCAGGCCAAGACAGACTCATCGGTAGAGATTCCATCCGTAGATGGAAAATTAGAGGTGGAAGACATAGCAGAACGTGAAATTCAAGATGTCCAAGAACTCGTTAAATTATTGAAGGAAACCCAAGACAAATATGAGGCGGCAATGGCAGAGGTCCAACAACTTGAAGAACATATTCAACTAGGAATCCGGGCAGTGGAAGGAAAGGCCAATGGAAGGAACACAGAGACTGTAGGAATGGCCCCTGATCAGGAGTTAGAGAACACCAAGGCGCAATTTCTTCGAGCGCTTAAAACCAAAGGACCGGAGGAAAGGAAGGTGAAAACATTGGAGGGAAAGGTGGATGAAATGGAGAAGGCGCTAATCCACAGTGTCCCCGTAGAAGAGTTAACGGCCAGCCAACTCTTATACACGCTGAGGGACAAGACTCCAAAATGGGAACACGAGTTTCAGGTTTCAAAGGGAAAGAATTCGGAGTTTCCAAAAGTCACGGAGAGAGCTGAGGGGGCAACACAGCTTGCACATGGATGTCAAAAGTATGCTGAATTACGTCAAGGGGAACAGAAGAATGCGGAAACAGCTACTTCAGTAGAAGGATTAAATAGCCTGATAACGGAATCCCCGATGGAAGGGAAGGTATTGAACTCACAAATTAGGCCAGGCGTGAAGGAATGGCAGACATCCCAGGAAGAGCGGGATGAATATGAATGCTTGAAAAAGTCTTTTCAAGAAAGATGGTCAGAGAAGGAACCACCGTCGGCTAACGTCCAGTTGGATAAGAAGGAAGTAGAAGGGCCCCTCACTGGCCTAACTCAGGACGACCCCGAATACTATCCTGACCTATTGAGTGACACTGAATATTATGAGGATCTGGTCTGCCCAGTTTGTGATGAAAACTCCCAAAGTACAGAAATCCGCATGAAGCACTTAAGGTCTAATGAACATAGAGAGTTGGTGGCGCTACAGATGGCCGCAGAGAAAGGAGCTCCGAGAGTTTCAAAAAGGCAGAAAAGAAAAAGAAGAAGCAGGAGATAATAACTGTCTAAAATACTATCATCTCAGGCGGGACACCATGAAAGGAGCTAAATTAGTTGAAAACCCGAAAATTATCAAGACAGCCAGTTGGTTGTAAAAGTCCGCACTGCTGGTTCAACAGGACGGAAGGTCAAGCTGTTACGTTAAGAAAAAGGCTATGGAGGAGTCACGCTAGCCATGTGAACCGGCTACACCAAAGAGATGCTGTTCGGAATGAGTCAAGATCAGAGACTGAATCTATGAACTGTTTCCGCAGAGACTGAACCTGTGAACTGTTCCCACCGAAAGTATATCTGTAAACTGTTTATATGACGTTGACTCCACCGGAATTATCTCTGTAAATTGTTTGTTCTCCACCGAGAGTATATCTGTAAATTGTTATGTGAAGTTGAAGATATGTATGTTTAACGGGGACCCTGTAAGTAATAAGCTAAAAAGGGAGGATTGTAGTGTATGTACCCGTCTACCTTTAAGGGAACGATTGAGTGTAACCGTTCACCTTTAAGAGAACTACTTTAGGTGTGGCACTATTTGATTGGCTTCTGTATACGGTAATACCGACAGTGACCACACCAGTATATAAGTGATGTTACAGGATAACTAGGGCAGATTCGCCCTGACCTCTGAATAGTAAAGACCTGTTTGTTTGTACTTCAAAAGTCTGTGTATTTATTTACTGCACAACCCACAGACTTTACAGTATGGTAATACAGTGAGGTACAGATGACTTGCCCTTTAAAGATCCCGATGAAAAATGAGAAAGGCAACAATACACTATTCATCACAGCTGGCAGTGTAAGGCTACAGGGAGTCATTACTGCATTCATTCTATGCAATACAATTTTTGACGAAGCAGTTTCTAGAAATGATTGAATTTATTATTAAATGCAAAATTTCAAGGATAGGTGTTGGCTGCACCATTGGTGACAGAACAGAAGTACATGCCTTGTTACGTGGTGAGCTCCCCTGATCTGAGTTGTAAGCTGAAATTAAACTATTCCTCACAGGGAGGGAGAGAAAAACAAATTATCTGCCAATTTGAACTGTCCTTGTGCACCTCATAGCGGAAGGTTACAGAGCAGCATTGGCTTAAGTCTGGAAGCAGCTTGCCTCCTCAATCTCCTTTCAGCCACGGAAACCTGCACACTGAGAGGAACCTAACGCAGAGGAACAAAAAATACTTAATAATGGAGGGCTTAAAGAAAACAAAGCAATGTACAACAAATCCTTAATAATTTTAACATGACTTGAAAAATGGTGATAGAAATGAGATTGATCATTTATCTAACTAAAGTAGTGGAGCTTTTAAAGCTGGGTGGGCGTGTGTGCTGTGAGGAGGATGCCGAGAAACTCCAGGATGATTTGGACAGGTTGGGTGATTGGGCAAAAGCATGGCAGATGCAATATAACGTGGATAAATGTGAGGTTATCCACTTTGGTGTCAAAAACAGGAAGGCAGATTATTATCTGAATGGCAATAGATTGGCAGAAGGGTTAGTGCAATGAGACCTGGGTGTCCTTGTGCACCAGTCGCTGAAGGTAAGCATGCAGGTGCAGCAGGCGGTTAAGAAGGCAAATGGCATGTTGGCCTTTGTAGCGAGAGGGTTTGAGTACAGGAACAAGGATGTCTTGCTGCAGTTGTACAGGGCCTTGGTGAGACCACACCTTGAGTATTGTGTGCAGTTTTGGTCGCCTTATCTGAGGAAGGATGTTCTTGCCATGGAAGGAGTTCAGCGAAGATTCACCAGGCTGATACCTGGGATGGCAGGAATGACGTATGAGGAGAGATTGGGTCGATTGGGCTTGTACTCACTGGAGTTTAGAAGAATGAGAGGGGATCTCATTGAAACTTATAAAATTCTGACAGGACTGGACAGACTAGATGCAGAAAGGATGTTCCCGATGGTCGGGGAGTCCAGAACCAGGGGTCACAGTCTAAGGATAAGGGATAGGCCATTTAGGACAGAAATGAGGAGGAATTTCTTCACCCAGAGAGTGGTGAACCTGTGGAATTCTCTACCACAGAAGGCAGTAGAGGCCAATACATTAAATATATTCAAGAAGGAGTTGGATATATTTCTTAAGGCTAAAGGGATCAAGGGGTACGGGGAGAAAGCAGGGACCGGGTACTGAATTTGGATGATCAGCCATGATCGCATTGAATGTCGGAGCAGACTCGAGGGGCCGAATGGCCTACTCCTGCTCCTATCTTCTATGTTTCTATGTGAGCTTTCACAATGAATACCTTTCTTTGAAAGCAATGCAAATCAAAGAACTCACAGGTTCGCTTTTTCTAATGGAACTTCAAAGTCATAAATAAATTGGGTTTCCAAGACATTCATTTGGTCTGTAATGAAAAGTCAAAGTCATAAGTAAGTCGGATTTCAGACAGCCTCCATTTGCTTTGTGTGAGCAACAGGATATTGTCTAAGGATACTTCTACTTAATTGGCAGTCTCAGTCCTGAGAGTTCTGCTTAACACTCAGGAAGAATGAATGGAAGAATGATCTATTCGCACTGAAGAAGTCTTTCAAAAATCAAAGCTGAAGCTGTGGGAAACAAATAATTTGCCCCATATGTGACTACCAGTTGGCAGAGACAAAATTCTAAATTTCCAGCACCAGCAACTATGAAGACTATTTAAATGCATAAAAAATGCAAGAATTATCTATTTGCGTATATTTGCAGTGAGCTGGACCAGATTTCTGACTGGACCCATTGGAGAACAAGACGCACCCAACAGTTTGTCTGGAAAGTGTAATTTGATTCTGTCTGCTATAGAGTAATTCAATGTTCTCTGCAATGTGTAATTTGATCCAGTCATTGTCAGGCAGACTACAGAGTTCAGAGTGCTAACACTACTGATTTCAGAGAACACACAGCCCTCACACTGCCGAGTTCAGAGAACGCGCATTGCTAATACTACTGATTTCAGAGAACACACGGCCCTCACACTGCCGAGTTCAGAGAATGCACATCGCTAATACTACTGATTTCAGAGAATGCACAGTGCTCACACTACCGAGTTCAGAGAAAGCACACTGCTCACATTGCCGAGTTCAGAGAATGCACAGCGCTAACATTGCCCAGTTCAGAGAACGCACAGCGTTCACACTACCGAGTTCAGAGAATACACAGCACTCACACTACTGACTTGAGAATGCACAGCGCTCACATTGCTGAAACATAGAAACATAGAAGGTAGGAGCAAGAGTAGGCCATTCGGCCCCTCGAGCCTGCTCCGCCATTCAATGAGATCATGGCTGATCATCCAAATTCAGTACCCCGTTCCTGCCTTCTCCCCATATCCCTTGATCCCTTTAGCCTTAAGAAATATATCCAACTCCTTCTTGAATATATTTAATGAATTGGCCTGCACTGCCTTCTGTGGTAGAGAATTCCACAGGTTCACCACTCTCTGGGTGAAGAAAATCCTCCTCATCTCAGTCCTAAATGGCTTACCCCTTATCCTTAGACTATGACCCCTAGTTCTGAACTCCCCGGCCATCGGGAACATCCTTCCTGCATCTAGTCTGTCCGGGCCTGACAGAATTTTATAGGTTTCAATGAGATCCCCTCTCAATCTTCTAAACTCCAGTGAGTACTAGCACAATCGACCCAATCTCTCCTCGTACGTCATTCCTGCCATCCCAGGTATTAGCCTGGTGAATCTTCGCTGCACTCCTTCCATGGCAAGAACGTCCTTCCTCAGATAAGGCGACCAAAACTGCACACAATACTCAAGGTGCGGTCTCACCAAGGCCCTGTACAACTGCAGCAAGACATCCTTGTTCCTGTACTTGAACCCTCTTGCTACGAAGGCCAACATACCATTTGCCTTCTTAACCACCTGCTGCAGCTGCATGCTTACCTTCAGCGACTGGTGCACAAGAACACCCAGGTCTCTTTGCACTTCCCCTTCTCCCAATCTATTGCCATTCAAATAATAATCTGCCTTCCTGTTTTTGCCAGCAAAGTGGATAACCTCACATTTATCCACATTATAGTGCATTTGCCATGTTTCTGCCCAATCACCCAACCTGTCCAAATCGTACTGGAGTTTCACAACATCCTCCTCACAGCATACTCTCCCACCCAGCTTTGTGTCGTCTGCAAATTTGGAGATACTACATCCAATTCCCTCATCCAGATCATTAATATATATTGTTAACAGCTGGGGTCCTAGGACCGATCCTTGCATTACCCCACTAGTCACTGCCTGCCACTCGGAAAATGACCCGTTTATTCCAACTCTTTACTTTCTATCTGCCAACCAGTTCTCTATCCAAGTCAATACCTTGCCCCCAATCCCATGTGCCTTAATTTTACAAGCTAATCTCTTATGCGGGACCTAATCGAAAGCCTTCTGAAAGTCCAAATACACCACATCCACTGGTTCTCCCTTATCTATTTTACCAGTTACATCCTCAAAAAATTCCAGTAGGTTAGTCAAGCACGATTGACCTTTTGTAAATCCATGTTGACTTTGTCCGATCCTGTCACTGCTTTCCAAGTGCTCTGCTATTACATCTTTTAGAATGGACTCTAGCATTTTCCCCACTACCGATGTCAGGCTTAACGGTCTATAATTCCCCGCTTTTTCTCTACCACCTTTTTTGAATAGTGGGGTAACATTAGCTACCCTCCAATCCATGGGTACTGTTCCAGAGTATATCGACTTCTGGAAGATGACCAACAATGCATCCACTATCTCCAGGGCCACTTTCCTTAAGTTTATATAACACACAGCGCTCATACTACTGAGTTCAGAGAACGCACAGTGCTCACACGACCGAGTTCAGAGAACACACAGCGCTCACACGACCGAGTTCAGAGAACACACAGCGCTCACACGACCGAGTTCAGAGAACACACAGCGCTCACACTGCCGAGTTCAGAGAACACACAGCGCTCACACGACCGAGTTCAGAGAACACACAGCGCTCACACGACCGAGTTCAGAGAACATACAGCGCTCAAGTTGCCGAGTTCAGAGAACACACAGAGCTCCCACTACCGAGTTCAGAGAACACACAGCGTTCACAATGCCGAGCTCAGACAACACACAGCGCTCACACTACCGAGTTCAGAGAACACACAGCGCTCACACTACCGAGTTCAGAGAACGCACAGCGCTCACATTACCGAGTTCAGAGAACGCACAGCGCTCACATTGCCGAGTTCAGAGAACACACAGCGCTCACACGACCGAGTTCAGAGGAAGCACAGCGCTCACACTACCGAGTTCAGAGAACACATGGCGCTCACAGTGCCGTGTTCAGAGAACTCACAACGCTCACACTACTGAGTTCAGAGAACACATGGCGCTCACACTACCGAGTTCAGAGAACACACAGCGCTCACACTACCGAGTTCAGAGAAAGCACAGCGCTCACACAACCGAGTTCAGGGAACACACAGCGCTCACACTGCCGAGTTCAGAGAACACACAGCGCTCACATTACCGAGTTCAGAGAACACACAGCGCTCACACTAGCGAGTACAGAGAACGCACAGCACTCACACTCCTGAGTTCAGAGAACACACAGTGCTCACACTGCCAAGTTCAGAGAACACACAGCGCTCACACTCCTGAGTTCACAGAACGCACAGCACTCACACTACCGAGTTCAGAGAAAACACAGCGCACACACTACCGAATTTAGTGAACACACAGCGCTCTCACTACCGAGTTCAGAGAACACACAGTGCTCTCACTACCGAGTTCAGAGAATGGACAGCGTTCACATTACCGCGTTCAGATAAGGCACAGTGCTCACACTAGCGAGTTCAGAGAAAACTCAGTGCTCACACGACCGAATTTAGTGAACACACAATGCTCAAACTACCGAGTTCAGTGAACAGACAGCGCTCACATTGCTGTGTTCAGAGAACGCACAGCGCTCACACTATCGAGTTCAGAGAACACACAGCGCTCACACTACCGAGTTCTGAGAACACACAGTGCTCACACTACCAAGTTCAGTGAACAGACAGCGCTCACATTGCTGAGTTCAGAGAACACACAGCGCTCACACTACCGAATTCAGAGAACACACAGCGCTCACACTACCGAGTTCTGAGAACACACAGTGCTCACAATACCGAGTTCAGAGAACACACAGCGCTCACACTATCGAGTTCAGAGAACACACAGCACTCACATTGCCGAGTTCAGAGAACACACAGCGCTCACACTACCGAGTACAGAGAACACACAGCGCTCACACAACCGAGTTCAGAGAACACACAGCGCTCACATTGCCGAGTTCAGAGAAAACACAATGCTCACACTACCGAGGTCAGAGAACACACAGCGCTCACACTACCGAGTTCAGAGAACACACAGCGCTCACACTGCTGAGTTCAGAGAACACACAGTGCTCACACTACCGAGTTCAGAGAACACACAGCGCTCACACTACTGAGTACAGAGAACACACAGCGCTCACACTACTGAGTTCAGAGAACGCACAGCGCTCACATTGCCGAGTTCAGAGAACACACAGCGCTCACACTACCGAGTTCTGAGAACACACAGTGCTCACACTACTGAGTTCAGAGAACACACAGCGCTCACACTATCGAGTTCAGAGAACACACAGCGCTCACATTGCCGAGTTCAGAGAACACACAGCGCTCACACTACCGAGTACAGAGAACACACAGCGCTCACACAACCGAGTTCAGAGAACACACAGCGCTCACATTGCCGAGTTCAGAGAACACACAATGCTCACACTACCGAGTTCAGAGAACACACAGCGCTCACACTACCGAGTTCAGAGAACACACAGCGCTCACACTGCTGAGTTCAGAGAACACACAGTGCTCACACTACCGAGTTCAGAGAACACACAGCGCTCACACTACTGAGTACAGAGAACACACAGCGCTCACACTACTGAGTTCAGAGAACACACAGCGGTCACATTGCCGAGTTCAGAGAAGACACAGCGCTAACATTGCTGAGTTCAGAGAACACACAGTGCTCACACTACCGAGTTCAGAGAACACACAGCGCTCACACTACAGAGTTCAGAGAACACACAGCGCTCACACTACCGAGTTCAGAGAACACACAGCGCTCACACTACTGAGTTCAGAGAACACACAGCGGTCACATTGCCGAGTTCAGAGAAGACACAGCGCTCACATTGCCGAGTTCAGAGAACACACAATGCTCACACTACCGAGTTCAGAGAACACACAGCGCTCACACTACCGAGTTCAGAGAACACACAGCGCTCACACTGCTGAGTTCAGAGAACGCACAGCGCACACACTACAGAGTTCAGAGAACACACAGCGCTCACACTACCGAGTTCAGAGAACACACAGCGCTCACACTACCAGGTTCAGAGAACGCACAGTGCTCAAATTACCGAGTTTAGAGAACACACAGCGCTAACATTGCTGAGTTCAGAGAACACACAGTGCTCACACTACCGAGTTCAGAGAACACACAGCGCTCACACTGCTGAGTTCAGAGAACACACAGTGCTCACACTACCGAGTTCAGAGAACACACAGCGCTCACACTACTGAGTACAGAGAACACACAGCGCTCACACTGCTGAGTTCAGAGAACACACAGTGCTCACACTACCGAGTTCAGAGAACGCACAGCGCTCACACTACCGAGTTCAGAGAATACACAGCGCTCACACTACCGAGTTCAGAGAACACACAGCGCTCACACTATCAAGTTCAGAGAACGCACAGTGCTCAAATTACCGAGTTTAGAGAACACACAGTGCCAACATTGCTGAGTTCAGACAACACACAGCGCTCACATTACCGAGTTCAGAGAAAACACAGCGCTCACATTGCTGAGTTCAAAGAACGCACATCACACACACTACCGAGTTCAGAGAACGGACAGCGCTCACATGACCGAGTTCAGAGAATGCACAGCGCTCACATGACCGAGTTTAGAGAACACACAGCGCTAACATTGCCGAGTTCAGAGATCACACAGCGCTCACATTACCGAGTTCAGAGATCACATGGCGCTCACACTACCGAGTTCAGAGAACACACAGCGCTCACACTGCCGAGTTCAGAGAATGCACATCTCTCACACTACTGAGTTCAGAGAACGCACAGCGATCGCACTGCCGAATTCAGAGAAGACACAGTGCTCACACTACCGCGTTCAGAAAACGCACAGCGCTCACACGACCGAGTTCAGAGAACACACAGCGCTCAGACTACTGTGTTCAGAGAACGCACAACGCTGACACTGCCGAGTTCAGAGAATGCACATCGCTCACACTACCATGTTCAGAGATCGCACAGCGCTTACATTGCTGAGTTCATGGAACGCACAGCGCTCACACTACCGAGTTCAGAGAACACACAGTGCTCACACTACCGAGTTCTGAGAACACACAGTGCTCACACTACCGAGTTCAGAGAACACACAGCGCTCACATTGCCGAGTTCAGAGAACACACAGCGCTCACACTACCGAGTACAGAGAACACACAGCGCTCACACTACCGAGCTCTGAGAACACACAGCGCTCACACTACCGAGTACAGAGAACACACAGCGCTCACACAACCGAGTTCAGAGAACACACAGCGCTCACACTGCTGAGTTCAGAGAACACACAGTGCTCACACTACCGAGTTCAGAGAACACACAGCGCTCACACTACTGAGTTCAGAGAACACACAAAGCGCTCACACTGCTGAGTTCAGAGAACACACAGTGCTCACACTACCGAGTTCAGAGAACACACAGCGCTCACACTACTGAGTACAGAGAACACACAGCGCTCACACTACTGAGTTCAGAGAAAACACAGCGCTCACATTGCCGAGTTCAGAGAACACACAGCGCTCACACTACCGAGTTCAGAGAACGCACAGCGCTCACACTACCGAGTTCAGAGAACACACAGCGCTCACACTACCGAGTTCAGAGAACACACAGCGCTCACACGACTGAGTTCAGAGAAAACACAGCGCTCACATTGCCGAGTTCAGAGAACACACAGCGCTCACACTACCGAGTTCAGAGAACGCACAGCGCTCACACTACCGAGTTCAGAGAACGGACAGCGCTCACACGACCGAGTTCAGAGAATGCACAGCGCTCACATTACCGAGTTTAGAGAACACACAGCGCTAACATTGCCGAGTTCAGAGAACACACAGCGCTCACATTACCGAGTTCAGAGAACACACAGCGCTCACATTGCTGAGTTCAGAGAACGCACATCACACACACTACCGAGTTCAGAGAACGGACAGCGCTCACACGACCGAGTTCAGAGAATGCACAGCGCTCACATTACCGTGTTTAGAGAACACACAGCGCTAACATTACCGAGTTCAGAGATCACACAGCGCTCACATTACCGAGTTCAGAGATCACATGGCGCTCACACTACCGTGTTCAGAGAACACACAGCGCTCACACTACCGAGTTCAGAGAACGCACATCGCTCACACTACTGAGTTCAGAGAACGCACAGCGATCGGAGTGCCGAATTCAGAGAAGACACAGTGCTCACACTAGCACGTTCAGAGAATGCACAGCGCTCCCACGACCGAGTTCAGAGAACACACAGCGCTCAGACTACTGTGTTCAGAGAACGCACAACGCTGACACTGCCGAGTTCAGAGAACGCACATCGCTCACACTACCAAGTTCAGAGATCGCACAGCGCTTACATTGCTGAGTACATGGAACGCACAGCGCTCACACTACCGAGTTCAGAGAACACACAGTGCTAACACTACCAAGTTCAGAGAACGCACAGTGCTCAAATTACCGAGTTCTGAGAACGCACAGCGCTCACATTGCCGAGTACAGAGCATTGCCGAGTACAGAGAACACACAGCGCTCACATTCCTGAGTTCAGAGAACACATGATGCTCACATTGCCGAGTTCAGAGAACACACAACGCTCACACTGCCGAGTTCAGAGAACACACAGCGCTCACAATACCGAGTTCAGAGAACACACAGCGCTCACACTACCGAGTTCAGAGAACACACAGCGCTCACATTACCGAGTTTAGAGAAAACACAGCGCTCACACAACCGAGTTCAGAGAACACACAGCGCTCATACGACCGAGTTCAGAGGAAGCACAGCGCTCACACTACCGAGTTCAGAGAACACATGGCGCTCACAGTGCCGTGTTCAGAGAACACACAACGCTCACACTACTGAGTTCAGAGAACACATGGCGCTCACACTACCGAGTTCAGAGAACACACAGTGCTCACACTACCGAGTTCAGAGAAAGCACAGCGCTCACACAACCGAGTTCAGGGAACACACAGCGCTCACACTACCGAGCTCTGAGAACACACAACGCTCACACTACCGAGCTCTGAGAACACACAGAGCTCACACAACCGAGTTCAGGGAACACACAGCGCTCACACTACCGAGCTCTGAGAACACACAGCGCTCACACTACCGAGTACAGAGAACACACAGCGCTCACACAACCGAGTTCAGAGAACACACAGCGCTCACATTGTCGAGTTCAGAGAACACACAGTGCTCACACTACCGAGTTCAGAGAACACACAGCGCTCACACTATTGAGTTCAGAGAACACACAGCGCTCACACTGCTGAGTTCAGAGAACACACAGTGCTCACACTACCGAGTTCAGAGAACACACAGCGCTCACACTACTGAGTACAGAGAACACACAGCGCTCACACTACTGAGTTCAGAGAAAACACAGCGCTCACATTGCCGAGTTCAGAGAACACACAGCGCTCACACTACCGAGTTCAGAGAACGCACAGCGCTCACACTACTGAGTTCAGAGAAAACACAGCGCTCACATTGCCGAGTTCAGAGAACACACAGCGCTCACACTACCGAGTTCAGAGAACGCACAGCGCTCACACTACCGAGTTCAGAGAACACACAGCGCTCACACTACCGAGTTTAGAGAACACACAGCGCTAACATTGCTGAGTTCAGAGAACACACAGTGCTCACACTGCCGAGTACAGAGAACACACAGCGCTCACATTGCTGAGTTCAGAGAAAGCTCATCACACACACTACCGAGTTCAGAGAACGGACAGCGCTCACACGACCGAGTTCAGAGAATGCACAGCGCTCACATTACCGAGTTTAGAGAACACACAGCGCTAACATTGCCGAGTTCAGAGAACACACAGCGCTCACATTACCGAGTTCAGAGAACACACAGCGCTCACATTGCTGAGTTCGGAGAACGCACATCACACACACTACCGAGTTCAGAGAATGGACAGCGCTCACACGACCGAGTTCAGAGAATGCACAGCGCTCACATTACCGAGTTTAGAGAACACACAGCGCTAACTTTGCCGAGTTCAGAGATCACACAGGGCTCACATTACCGAGTTCAGAGATCACATGGCGCTCACACTACCGAGTTCAGAGAACACACAGCGCTCCCACGACCGAGTTCAGAGAACACACAGCGCTCAGACTACTGTGTTCAGAGAACGCACAACGCTGACACTGCCGAGTTCAGAGAACGCACATCGCTCACACTACCAAGTTCAGAGATCGCACAGCGCTTACATTGCTGAGTTCATGGCACGCACAGCGCTCACACTACTGAGTTCAGAGAACACACAGTGCTAACACTACCAAGTTCAAAGAACGCACAGTGCTCAAATTACCGAATTCAGAGAACACACAGCGCTCACATTGCTGAGTTCATAGAACGCTCATCACACACACTACTGAGTTCAGAGAACGGACAGCGCTCACACGACCGAGTTCAGAGAATGCACAGCGCTCACATTACCGAGTTTAGAGAACACACAGCGCTAACATTACCGAGTTCGGAGATCACATGGCGCTCACACTACCGAGTTCAGAAAACACACAGCGCTCACACTACCGAGTTCAGAGAACGCACATCGCTCACACTACTGAGTTCAGAGAACGCACAGTGATCGGAGTGCCGAATTCAGAGAAGACGCAGTGCTCACACTACCGCGTTCAGAGAACGCACAGCGCTCACACGACCGAGTTCAGAGAACACACAGCGCTCAGACTACTGTGTTCAGAGAACGCACAACGCTGACACTGCCGATTTCAGAGAACGCACATCGCTCACACTACCAAGTTCAGAGATCGCACAGCGCTTACATTGCTGAGTTCATGGAACGCACAGCGCTCACACTACCGAGTTCTGAGAACGCACAGCGCTCACATTGCCGAGTACAGAGAACACACAGCGCTCACATTCCTGAGTTCAGAGAAAACACGATGCTCACATTGCCGAGTTCAGAGAACACACAACGCTCACACTGCCGAGTTCAGAGAACACACAGCGCTCACAATACCGAGTTCAGAGAACGCACAGCGCTCACACTACCGAGTTCAGAGAACGCACAGCGCTCACACTACCGAGTTCAGAGAACACACAGCGCTCACACTACCGAGTTCAGAGAACAAACAGCGCTCACATTACCGAGTTTAGAGAAAACACAGCGCTCACACTACCGAGTTCAGAGAACACACAGCGCTCACAAGACCGAGTTCAGAGGAAGCACAGCGCTCACACTACCGAGTTCAGAGAACACATGGCGCTCACAGTGCCGTGTTCAGAGAACACACAACGCTCACACAACTGAGTTCAGAGAACACATGGCGCTCACACTACCGAGTTCAGAGAACACACAGCGCTCACACTACCGAGTTCAGAGAAAGCACAGCGCTCACACAACCGAGTTCAGGGAACACACAGCGCTCACACTGCCGAGTTCAGAGAACACACAGCGCTCACATTACCGAGTTCAGAGAACACACAGCGCTCACACTAGCGAGTACAGAGAACGCACAGCACTCACACTCCTGAGTTCAGAGAACACACAGTGCTCACACTGCCAAGATCAGAGAACACACAGCGCTCACACTCCTGAGTTCACAGAACGCACAGCACTCACACTACCGAGTTCAGAGAAAACACAGCGCACACACTACTGAATTTAGTGAACACACAGCGCTCACACTACCGAGTTCAGAGAACACACAGTGCTCTCACTACCGAGTTCAGAGAACGGACAGCGCTCACACTACTGCGTTGAGAGAATGCACAGCACTCACACGACCGAGTTCAGAGGAAACACAGCGCTCACACTACCGAATTTAGTGAACACACAGCGCTCTCACTACCGAGTTCAGAGAACACACAGTGCTCTCACTACCGAGTTCAGAGAATGGACAGCGTTCACATTACCGCGTTCAGATAAGGCACAGTGCTCACACTAGCGAGTTCAGAGAAAACTCAGTGCTCACACTACCGAATTTAGTGAACACACAATGCTCAAACTACCGAGTTCAGTGAACAGACAGCGCTCACATTGCTGTGTTCAGAGAACGCACAGCGCTCACACTATCGAGTTCAGAGAACACACAGCGCTCACACTACCGAGTTCTGAGAACACACAGTGCTCACACTACCAAGTTCAGTGAACAGACAGCGCTCACATTGCTGAGTTCAGAGAACACACAGCGCTCACACAACCGAATTCAGAGAACACACAGCGCTCACACTACCGAGTTCTGAGAACACACAGTGCTCACACTACCGAGTTCAGAGAACACACAGCGCTCACACTATCGAGTTCAGAGAACACACAGCGCTCACACTGCCGAGTTCAGAGAACATACAGCGCTCACACTACCGAGTACAGAGAACACACAGCGCTCACACAACCGAGTTCAGAGAACACACAGCGCTCACATTGCCGAGTTCAGAGAACACACAATGCTCACACTACCGAGTTCAGAGAACACACAGCGCTCACACTACCGAGTTCAGAGAACACACAGCGCTCACACTGCTGAGTTCAGAGAACACACAGTGCTCACACTACCGAGTTCAGAGAACACACAGCGCTCACACTACTGAGTACAGAGAACACACAGCGCTCACACTACTGAGTTCAGAGAACACACAGCGCTCACATTGCCGAGTTCAGAGAACACACAGCGCTCACACTACCGAGTTCAGAGAACGCACAGCGCTCACACTACCGAGTTCAGAGAACACGCAGTGCTCACACTACCGAGTTCAGAGAACACACAGCGCTCACACTACCAAGTTCAGAGAACGCACAGTGCTCAAATTACCGAGTTTAGAGAACACACAGCGCTAACATTGCTGAGTTCAGAGAACACACAGTGCTCACACTACCGAGTTCAGAGAACACACAGCGCTCACACTGCTGAGTTCAGAGAACACACAGTGCTCACACTACCGAGTTCAGAGAACACACAGCACTCACACTACTGAGTACAGAGATCACACAGCGCTCACACTACTGAGTTCAGAGAACACACAGCGCTCACATTGCCGAGTTCAGAGAACACACAGCGCTCACACTACCGAGTTCAGAGAACGCACAGCGCTCACACTACCGAGTTCAGAGAACACACAGCGCTCACACTACCGAGTTCAGAGAACACACAGCGCTCACACTATCAAGTTCAGAAAACGCACAGTGCTCAAATTACCGAGTTTAGAGAACACACAGCGCTAACATTGCTGAGTTCAGAGAACACACAGTGCTCACATTACCGAGTTCAGAGAACACACAGCGCTCACATTGCTGAGTTCAGAGAACGCACATCACACACACTACCGAGTTCAGAGAACGGACAGCGCTCACATGACCGAGTTCAGAGAATGCACAGCGCTCACATTACCGAGTTTAGAGAACACACAGCGCTAACGTTGCCGAGTTCAGAGATCACACAGCGCTCACATTACCGAGTTCGGAGATCACATGGCGCTCACACTACTGAGTTCAGAGAACACACAGCGCTCACACTACCGAGTTCAGAGAATGCACATCGCTCACACTACTGAGTTCAGAGAATGCACAGCGATCGGAGTGCCGAATTCAGAGAAGACACAGTGCTCACACTACCGCGTTCAGAAAACGGACAGCGCTCACACAACCGAGTTCAGAGAGCACACAGCGCTCAGACTACTGTGTTCAGAGAACGCACAACGCTGACACTGCCGAGTTCAGAGAACACACAGCGCTCACACTACTGAGTACAGAGAAGACACAGCGCTCACACAACTGAGTTCAGAGAACACACAGCGCTCACATTGCCGAGTTCAGAGAACACACAGCGCTCACACTACCGAGTTCAGAGAACGCACAGCGCTCACACTACCGAGTTCAGAGAACGCACATCGCTCCACTACTGAGTTCAGAGAACGCACATCGCTCACACTACTGAGTTCAGAGAACGCACAGCAATCGCACTGCCGAATTCAGAGAAGACACAATGCTCACACTACCGTGTTCAGAGAACGCACAGCGCTCACACGACCGAGTTCAGAAAACACACAGCGCTCAGACTATTGCGTTCAGAGAACGCACAACGCTGACACTGCCGAGTTCAGAGAACGCACATCGCTCACACTACCAAGTTCAGAGATCGCACAGCGATCACATTGCTGAATTCAGAGAACGCACAGCGCTTACATTGCTGAGTTCATGGAACGCCCAGCGCTCACACTACCGAGTTCAGAGAACACACAGCACTCACACTACCGAGTTCAGAGATCGCACAGCGCTCACACTACCGAGTTCAGTGAACACACAGCGCTCACACTGCCGAGTTCAGAGAAAGGACAGCGCTCACACTACTGAGTTCTGAGAACGCACAGCGCTCACATTGCCGAGTACAGAGCATTGCCGAGTACAGAGAACACACAGCGCTCACATTGCTGAGTTCAGAGAACACACAACGCTCACACTGCCGAGTTCAGAGAACACACAGCGCTCACACTACCGAGTTCAGAGAACACACAGCGCTCACACTACCGAGTTCAGAGAAAGCACAGCGCTCACACAACCGAGTTCAGGGAACACACAGTGCTCACACTGCCGAGTTCAGAGAACACACAGCGCTCACATTACCGAGTTCAGAGAACACACAGTGCTCACACTAGCGAGTACAGAGAACGCACAGCACTCACACTCCTGAGTTCAGAGAACACACAATGCTCACACTGCCAAGTTCAGAGAACACACAGCGCTCACACTCCTGAGTTCACAGAACGCACAGCACACACACTACCGAGTTCAGAGAAAACACAGCGCAAACACTACCGAATTTAGTGAACACACAGCGCTCACACTACCGAGTTCAGAGAACACACAGTGCTCTCACTACCGAGTTCAGAGAACGGACAGCGCTCACACTACTGCGTTAAGAGAATGCACAGCGCTCACACTACCAAGTTCAGAGGAAACACAGCGCTCACACTAACGAATTTAGTGAACACACAGCGCTCTCACTCCCGAGTTCAGAGAACACACAGTGCTCTCACTACCGAGTTCAGAGAATGGACAGCGTTCACATTACCGCGTTCAGATAAGGCACAGTGCTCACACTGGCGAGTTCAGAGAAAACTCAGTGCTCACACGACCGAATTTAGTGAACACACAATGCTCAAACTACCGAGTTCAGTGAACAGACAGCGCTCACATTGCTGAGTTCAGAGAACGCACAGCGCTCACACTACCGAGTTCAGAGAACACACAGCGCTCACACTACCAAGTTCTGAGAACACACAGTGCTCACACTACCAAGTTCAGTGAACAGACAGCGCTCACATTGCTGAGTTCAGAGAATACACAGTGCTCACACTACCGAATTCAGAGAACACACAGCGCTCACACTACTGAGTTCTGAGAACACACAGTGCTCACACTACCGAGTTCAGAGAACACGCAGCGCTCACACTACCGAGTTCAGAGAACACACAGCGCTCACATTGCCGAGTTCAGAGAACACACAGCGCTCACACTACCGAGTACAGAGAACGCACAGCGCTCACACAACCGAGTTCAGAGAACACACAGCGCTCACATTGCCGAGTTCAGAGAACACACAATGCTCACACTACCGAGTTCAGAGAACAGACAGCGCTCACACTACTGAGTACAGAGAACACACAGCGCTCACACTACTGAGTTCAGAGAAAACACAGCGCTCACATTGCCGAGTTCAGAGAACACACAGCGCTCACACTACCGAGTTCAGAGAACGCACAGCGCTCACACAACCGAGTTCAGAGAACACACAGCGCTCACACTACCGAGTTCAGAGAACACACAGCGCTCACACTACCAAGTTCAGAGAACGCACAGTGCTCAAATTACCGAGTTTAGAGAACACACAGCGCTAACATTGCTGAGTTCAGAGAACACACAGTGCTCACATTACCGAGTTCAGAGAAAACACAGCGCTCACATTGCTGAGTTCAGAGAACGCACATCACACACACTACCGAGTTCAGAGAACGGACAGCGCTCACATGACCGAGTTCAGAGAATGCACAGCGCTCACATTACCGAGTTTAGAGAACACACAGCGCTAACGTTGCCGAGTTCAGAGTTCACACAGCGCTCACAATACCAAGTTCAGAGATCACATGGCGCTCACACTACCGAGTTCAGAGAACACACAGCGCTCACACTACCGAGTTCAGAGAACGCACATCGCTCACACTACTGAGTTCAGAGAACGCACAGCGATCGGAGTGCCGAATTCAGAGAAGACGCAGTGCTCACACTACCGCGTTCAGAGAACGCACAGCACTCACACGACCGAGTTCAGAGAACACACAGCGCTCAGACTACTGTGTTCAGAGAACGCACAATGCTGACACTGCCGAGTTCAGAGAATGCACATCGCTCACACTACCAAGTTCAGAGATCGCACAGCGCTTACATTGCTGAGTTCATGGAACGCGCAGCGCTCACACTACCGAGTTCAGAGAACACACAGTGCTCACGCTACCGAGTTCATAGAACACACAGCGCTCACACTACCGAGTTCTGAGAACAAACAGTGCTCACACGACCGAGTTCAGAGAACACACAGCGCTCACACTACCGAGTTCAGAGAACACGCAGCGCTCACATTGCCGAGTTCAGAGAACACACAGCGCTCACACTACCGAGTAGAGAGAACACACAGCGCTCACACTACCGAGCTCTGAGAAGACACAGCGCTCACAGTACCGAGTACAGAGAACACACAGCGCTCACACAACCGAGTTCAGAGAACACACAGCGCTCACATTGCCGAGTTCAGAGAAAGCACAGTGCTCACACTAACGAGTTCAGAGAACACACAGCGCTCACACTACCGAGTTCAGAGAACACACAGCGCTCACACTGCTGAGTTCAGAGAACACACAGTGCTCACACTACCAAGTTGAGAGAACACACAGTGCTCACACTACTGAGTACAGAGAACACACAGCGCTCACACTACTGAGTTCAGAGAACACACAGCGCTCACATTGCCGAGTTCAGAGAACACACAGCGCTCACACTACCGAGTTCAGAGAAAGCTCAGCGCTCACACTACCGAGTTCAGAGAACACACAGCGCTCACACTACCGAGTTCAGGGAACACACAGCGCTCACACTACCAAGTTCAGAGAACGCTCAGTGCTCAAGTTACTGAGTTTAGAGAACACACAGCGCTAACATTGCTGAGTTCAGAGAACACACTGTGCTCACACTACCGAGTTCAGAGAACACACAGCGCTCACATTGCTGAGTTCAGAGAACGCTCATCACACACACTACCGAGTTCAGAGAACGGACAGCGCTCACACGACCGAGTTCAGAGAATGCACAGCGCTCACATTACCGAGTTCAGAGAACACACAGCGCTCACATTGCTGAGTTCAGACAACGCACATCACACACACTACCGAGTTCAGGGAACGGACAGCGCTCACACGACCGAGTTCAGAGAATGCACAGCGCTCACATTACCGAGTTTAGAGAACACACAGCGCTAACATTGCCGAGTTCAGAGATCACACAGCGCTCACATTACCGAGTTCAGAGATCACATGGCGCTCACACTACCGAGTTCAGAGAACAAACAGCGCTCACACTACCAAGTTCAGAGAACGCACATCGCTCACACTACTGAGTTCAGAGAATGCACAGCGATCGGAGTGCCGAATTCAGAGAAGACACAGTGCTCACACTACCGCGTTCAGAGAACGCACAGCGCTCCCACGACCGAGTTCAGAGAACACACAGCGCTCAGACTACTCTGTTCAGAGGATGCACAACGCTGACACTGCCGAGTTCAGAGAACGCACAACGCTCACACTACCAAGTTCAGAGATCGCATAGCACTTACATTGCTGAGTTCATGGAATGCACAGCGCTCACACTACCGAGTTCAGAGAACACACAGTGCTCACACTACCGAGTTCAGAGAACACACAGCGCTCACACTACCGAGTTCTGAGAACACACAGTGCTCACACTACCGAGTTCAGAGAACACACAGCGCTCACACTACTGAGTTCAGAGAACGCACAGCGCTCACACTACCGAGTTCAGAGAACACACAGCGCTCACACTACCGAGTTCAGAGAACACACAGCGCTCACACTACCGAGTTCAGAGAAAACACAGCGGTCACATTACCGAGTTTAGAGAAAACACAGCGCTCACACTACCGAGTTCACAGAACACACAGCGCTCACACTACCGAGTTCAGAGAACACACAGCGCTCACACTACCGAGTTCAGAGAACACACAGCGCTCTCATTACCGAGTTTAGAGAAAACACAGCGCTCACACTACCGAGTTCAGAGAACACACAGCGCTCACACTACCGAGTTCAGAGAACACACAGCGCTCACACTACCGAGTTCAGAAAACACACAGCGCTCACATTACCGAGTTTAGAGAAAACACAGCACTAACGTTGCCGAGTTCAGAGAACACACAGCGCTCACACTGCCGAGTTCAGGGAACACAACGTGCTCACACTACTGAGTTTAGAGAACACACAGGGCTAACATTGCCGAGTTCAGAGAACACACAGCGCTCACACTGCCGAGTTCCGAGGAGACACAATGCTAACATTGCTGAGTTCAGAGAACACACAGTGCTTACATTACCGAGTTCAGAGATCACATGGCGCTCACACTACCGAGTTCAGAGAACACACAGCGCTCACACTACCGAGTTCAGAGAACGCACATTGCTCACACTACTGAGTTCAGAGAACGCACAGCGATCGCACTGCCGAATTCAGAGAAGACACAGTGCTCACACGACCGCGTTCAGAGAACGCACAGCGCTCACACGACCGAGTTCAGAGAACACACAGCGCTCAGACTACTGTGTTCAGAGAACGCACAACGCTGACACTGCCGAGTTCAGAGAACGCACATCGCTCGCACTACCAAGTTCAGAGATCGCACAGCGCTTACATTGCTGAGTTCATGGAACGCACAGCGCTCACACTACCGAGTTCAGAGAACACACAGCACTCACACTACCGAGTTCAGAGAAAGGACAGCGCTCACACTACCGATTTCTGAGAACGCACAGCGCTCACATTGCCGAGTACAGAGCATTGCCGAGTACAGAGAACACACAGCGCTCACATTGCTGAGTTCAGAGAACACACGATGCTCACATTGCCGAGTTCAGAGAACACACAACGCTCACACTGCCGAGGTCAGAGAACACACAGCGCTCACACTACCGAGTTCAGAGAACGCACAGCGCTCACACTACCGAGTTCAGAGAACACACAGTGCTCACACTACCGAGTTCAGAGAACACACAGCGCTCACACTACCGAGTTCAGAGAAAACACAGCGGTCACATTACCGAGTTTAGAGAAAACACAGCGCTCACACTACCGAGTTCAGAGAACACACAGTGCTCACACTACCGAGTTCAGAGAACACACAGCGCTCACACTACCGAGTTCAGAGAACACACAGCGCTCACATTACCGAGTTTAGAGAAAACACAGCGCTCACACTACCGAGTTCAGAGAACACACAGCGCTCACACTCCCGAGTTCAGAGAACACACAGCGCTCACACTACTGAGTTCAGAGAACACACAGCGCTCACACTACCAAGTTCAGAAAACACACAGCGCTCACATTACCGAGTTTAGAGAAAACACAGCACTAACGTTGCCGAGTTCAGAGAACACACAGCGCTCACACTGCCGAGTTCCGAGAAGACACAATGCTAACATTGCTGAGTTCAGAGAACACACAGTGCTCACATTACCGAGTTCAGAGATCACATGGCGCTCACACTACCGAGTTCAGAGAACACACAGCGCTCACACTACCGAGTTCAGAGAACGCACATTGCTCACACTACTGAGTTCAGAGAACGCACATCGCTCACACTACTGAGTTCAGAGAACGCACAGCGATCGCACTGCCGAATTCAGAGAAGACACAGTGCTCACACGACCACGTTCAGAGAACGCACAGCGCTCACACGACCGAGTTCAGAGAACACACGGCGCTCAGACTACTGTGTTCAGAGAACGCACAACGCTGACACTGCCGAGTTCAGAGAACACACATCGCTCGCACTACCAAGTTCAGAGATCGCACAGCGCTTACATTGCTGAGTTAATGGAACGCACAGCGCTCACACTACCGAGTTCAGAGAACACACAGCACTCACACTACCGAGTTCAGAGAAAGGACAGCGCTCACACTACTGATTTCTGAGAACGCACAGCGCTCACATTGCCAAGTACAGAGCATTGCCGAGTACAGAGAACACACAGCGCTCACATTGCTGAGTTCAGAGAACACACGATGCTCACATTGCCGAGTTCAGAGAACACACAACGCTCACACTGCCGAGTTCAGAGAACACACAGCGCTCACACTACCGAGTTCAGAGAACGCACAGCGCTCACACTACCGAGTTCAGAGAACACACAGCGCTCACACTACCGAGTTCAGAGAACACACAGCGCTCACACTACCGAGTTCAGAGAAAACACAGCGGTCACATTACCGAGTTTAGAGAGAACACAGCGCTCACACTACCGAGTTCACAGAACACACAGCGCTCACACTACCGAGTTCAGAGAACACACAGCGCTCACACTACCGAGTTCAGAGAACACACAGCGCTCACATTACCAAGGTCAGAAAACACACAGCGCTCACATTACTGAGTTTAGAGAAAACACAGCACTAACGTTGCCGAGTTCAGAGAACACACAGCGCTCACACTGCCGAGTTCAGGGAACACAACGTGCTCACACTACCGAGTTTAGAGAACACACAGGGCTAACATTGCCGAGTTCAGAGAACACACAGCGCTCACACTGTCGAGTTCCGAGCAGACACAATGCTAACATTGCTGAGTTCAGAGAACACACAGTGCTCACATTACCGAGTTCAGAGATCACATGGCGCTCACACTATCGAGTTCAGAGAACACACAGCGCTCACACTACCGAGTTCAGAGAACGCACATTGCTCACACTACTGAGTTCAGAGAACGCACATCGCTCACACTACTGAGTTCAGAGAACGCACAGCGATCGCACTGCCGAATTCAGAGAAGACACAGTGCTCACACTACCGCGTTCAGATAACGCACAGCGCTCACACGACCGAGTTCAGAAAACACACAGCGCTCAGTCTACTGTGTTCAGAGAACGCACAACACTGACACTGCCGAGTTCAGAGAACGCACATCGCTCACACTACCAAGTTCAGAGATCGCACAGCGATCACATTGCTGAGTTCAGAGAACGCACAGCGCTTACATTGCTGAGTTCATGGAACGCCCAGCGCTCACACTACCGAGTTCAGAGAACACACAGCACTCACACTACCGAGTTCAGAGATCGCACAGCGCTCACACTACCGAGTTCAGTGAACACACAGCGCTCACACTGCCGAGTTCAGAGAAAGGACAGCGCTCACACTACCGAGTTCTGAGAACGCACAGCGCTCACATTGCCGAGTACAGAGCATTGCCGAGTACAGAGAACACACAGCGCTCACATTGCTGAGTTCAGAGAACACACAACGCACACACTGCCGAGTTCAGAGAACACACAGCGCTCACACTACTGAGTTCAGAGAACACACAGCGCTCACACTACCGAGTTCCGAGAACACACAGCGCTCACACTACCGAGTTCAGAGAACACACAGCGCTCACACTACCGAGTTCAGAGAAGACACAGCGCTCACACTACCGAGTTCAGAAAACACACAGCGCTCACATTACCGAGTTTAGAGAACACACAGCGCTAACGTTGCCGAGTTCAGAGAACACACATCGCTCACACTGCTGAGTTCAGAGAACACAACGTGCTCACATTACTGAGTTCAGAGAACACACAGCGCTCACACTACCGAGTTCAGTGAACAGACAGCGCTCACATTACTGAGTTCAGAGAACACACCGAGCTCACACTACCGAGTTCTGAGAACGCACAGCGCTCACACTGCAGAGTTCAGAGAACACACAGCACTCACACTACTGACTTGAGAGAATGCACAGCGCTCACATTGCTGAAACATAGAAACATAGAGCAGCCATTAAAAAGCAACATGAACTGAACTCTACTTATGGCCTCTGGATTATCTTTGCAAACGCAAGATTTGGCAACGAGGATGACTGAAATCTCTCTTCCACCACCTCCTACCTTCCTTGCACTACCCGGTGAGCCGCTGATCCCATGGGTTCGCTGGTTACAGTCCTTTGAAACCTATCTCATTTCTCTTGGACTAGAAAATGTGAGTACATCACGGAAAAAGGCACTGTTATCCCATTGCTTGGGTGCGGATGGCCAGCGTGTTCTTGGGACATTATGCACAGCAGACTCAATTCAAACATATGATGAGGCTGTGGCTCTGTTAAGCACACACTTCTCTGCCCCACAAAGTGCCCTCCTGCGGCGATTCATTTTTAGACAGCGTCACCAACTCCCCGGCGAGTCTGTGCATCAATATGTGGCTAATTTGAGGGGGTTAGCTAGTTCGTGCAAGTTCAGTGCACTACAAGATGAGATGGTGCGTGATCAACTAATAGAGCACACCAACAACGTGAGAGTGCGTGAAAGATTGTTACTCGAGTCCAACGATCTGTCGTTGTCACAGGCAGTCAACATTGCCTTTCAAGTGGAGTCTGCAGCCGAATGTGCAGTGAAACCAGCACACACACCCAGTGACAGCACCCTCGGCCCCGACAGCTCTGACACGGTAATGCTCACGCGACGGCAGCAATGCGCACTACCGCGGCAACAGTGTGGAAACTGCGGATCTCGTTCACATGCTACTAGAGCGCAGAATTGCCCCGCACGTGGCCAAGCCTGTTGCAATTGTGGAAAACAAAATCACTTTGCCAATGTCTGCCGCTCTGCCCCGGTTGCTACAAATGAACACTCTCAGTCCTCAAGCACTATAATTCACAACGTGAGCTCTGGGCCAGTAGTGGCTTTAAAGTCATGCACAATTAACCTGAATGATGTGTGCATTCCGCTGTTGTTGGATACCGGTGCCAACGTCTCACTGCTGAGTGTGGACACATTCGAATGCTTTTTCAGCTCCCTGCCACTCTCTGCGCCCTCCACTGCCCTTTGCGGGTATGCTAATTTGAAAATTGGACTAGTGGGCTCAGTCAACCTCACTGTACGCTATGGAACAAAAGTTTTGCCCGATTTTTGTTTTCATGTGGCACGCCAAGGAGCTAACCTGATGGGACTGGATCTTTTCACTGACCTGGGTTTTTCTCTCTTGGACACCGGCGGGTCTGCGATTCTGCATGTCGCCTCACCATGGCGCCAAACATGGCCAGCACTCTTCGAGGGTCTGGCTGCCTGGCTGCCTTCACCCACCAGCCCATGGTTGACTCCACTGTTACCCCCGTCATTCAGCCACTGCGCCGCATCCCGCTTGCTCTCCGTGATGGGGTCATAGCTGAACTAAAGCAGCTACTGGAAGCTGGCATCATCGAACCAGTTGATGCCTCCCCATGGGTCTCCAACCTGGTGGTCGCAATGAAAATGTCAGGTGGTCTATGCGTCTGTCGATATTTGAGCAGTGAATAAGGCCGTAATCCCTGACAAATATCCACTGCCCACGTCAGAGGAACTCACAGCGCAGTTCTATGGTTCCATCCTGTTCTCGAAACTGGACCTTCGACAGGGCTATCTACAGGTTCCCCTCCACCCCAGCAGCAGGGACCTCACTGCTTTTGTGACACATGCTGGCGTCTTTTGGTACACCAGGATGCCATTTGGACTTAGCTCTGCACCCAGCTGCTTCCAAAAGGTGATGTCCTCTGTGCTCGCGGGCATTCCTGGGATGGCCATCTACCTGGATGACATCATCGTGCATGGGCCCTCAACCTCCACTCACGACGAACGCCTTCACAGAGTTTTCACGGCTCTAGCAAAACACAAGCTCACACTGAATGGTGAAAAGTGTGTCTTTGCTGTTTCAGAGATCGAATTTGTGGGGTTTTGGTTGTCGGCTGACGGTATATCCCCACTCCAGTCAACCGTGGATGCCATTCACAGCATCCCAGAACCCAGCTCTGCAGCACAGGTTGCCTCCTTCCTTGGCATGACTAGGTACTACCTGAAGTTTTTGCCCCAGTACTCAGCAACCACAGCCCCACTGTGCCAGCTCCTGTGAAAGGATGAGCCCTGGGTGTGGCCACAAGCCTGTACGGAAGCTGTTGGCCTCCTCAAATCGCAGCTCACATCGCCTCCAGTGTTGGCTCACTTTGACGTCGCCAGCCCCACCCTCGTCACCTGCGACGCGTCCGCTGCAGCTGTGGGGGCGGTGTTATCGCAGGTACAGAATGGAGTGGAGAAACCAATCGCCTTTGCCTCCCGAGCCCTTAGCCCCACCGAACAGAAGTACTCAGTAGGCGAGCGTGAGGCACTGGCGTGTGTCTGGGCATGTGAGCGGTGGCACCTGTACACATATGGCCGTGCCTTCACCCTGCGAACCGATCACCAGGCTCTCACTGCCCTGCTGTCGACATCTGGCATGGGCCACAGACCACTGCGTCTACACCGCTGGTCTGACCGCCTCCGCCAATACAATTTCAGTCTCCAGTTCACACCAGGACGTGACAATGTTGTTGCAGATCTGCTCTCCCGCACTGTCTCTGCCCCAGCCCCACTCGTCAGGTCTGACCATGTGGAACAGGATATCGTCCAGATGCTGCACACGCCTCTCCAAACCACAGTCTCTCTCCAGGAGCTCAAAGAGGCCTCTGAACAGGATCCGGCCCTCTCCCAGCTGTGCACCTTCATCAGAGATGGCTGGCCTCACAAGGTGCCTGAGGAACTGTCTGCCTACTCCAGAGTTAAAGAGGAGCTCTCCTGCTGGAATGACTCCTGTGTTGCACGTGGGCTCTGCAGTGTGGTCCCAAGTGCCCTTTGTGCGCGTGTTTTATCCATGGCGCATGAGGGCCACTTGGTCATAGTCAAGCTCAAACAACGATGCCGAGACCTAGTGTGGTGGCCGGGTATCGACAGGGAAATTGAGGCCCTGGTCAAGGACTGTGCAGCCTGCCTTGTAAGTGGCAAGACTGGCCACCAAGCTCCTCCACCCCTGCAACCCCTTGCCTGGCCCTCTCAGCCCTGGGAGCACCTGCAGCTGGACGTCTGCGGGGAGATCCATGGTGTCCCCCACCTTCAACGGTTCCTAGAGGTGACCTATGACCTGCACTCAAAATGGCCAGAGGTCACTGCCGTGGGCTCCGTCACCTCTCAGGTCATCATTGATATCCTTGAGTCCCTCTTCTCCCGCTGGGGGCATCCAAAGGCCATCACCACAGACAATGGCCCCCAAATGGTCTCTTCAGAACTCTCCTCTTACCTTGAGAGCAAGGGCATCCTGTTGTGTCCGTGTATAATAAGACACAGACTGCAGGAGAAATGGTACAACAGGTGTTTACTAAACGTGGCTCACACTGGAACTGCCTGTACAGATTACTACTCAGTGCTATATACAGGTGTGGTCACTGCCGGTACTACAGTATACATGAGCTGTAAAAAGTAGATCCCCCCTTAAAGGTATATACATTACAATTCCTCCCCTTTTAGATTAACAGTACCATAACACTCATTTAACAATTAAATATCAAACTAATTACAATTAACACTTTTAACATGCAACATTAGCTGAAAATAGTCTATTTATATATTCAGTCTTTGGGGAGGCCTCCTGATCCTTTCTGGATAGCGCCTTTCCCGAGTGTCTTGCTCTTGGTGCGGAGGCGATTCTGGCCCCCTGTCGTCGGTTGGTTCATCAGCTTCCGATGTTACAGTTTCTGGGGTAGATGCGACCTGTATGTTGGGTTCATCACCAGGTACGTATGGGCGAGGCAGGGGGTTGACTTGTTCCAGTGACTCTAGGATCTGGTCAGCATGGCGTCTCACAATGCTCTCCCCAACGTCCACTGTGTACATTAGTGGGCCCTGCCGTGTGCATATCGTTCCTGGCTGCCATTTTTCTGTTCAGTAGTCGCGGGCCAAGACTGGTTGCCCTACATTGAAGCTCCTTGTTGGCTTCTCATGGATGTGCTGGAATTGCTTACTCTGAACATCTCTTCGTACGTTTGGTCTGAGCAAATCCAGGCGAGATCTTAACCTTCGGTTAAAGAACATCATGGCTGGGGCCTGGTTGGTGACTGCATGTGTCGCATTCCGGTAGGCGAACAGGAAATTGTCTACCTTGTGCTGCAGCGGAATGTTGTCATTGTACATAGCCTTTATTGCCTTCTTAAAGGTTTGTACGAACCTCTCAGCCAATCCATTTGTGGCTGGATGATACGGGGTGGATGTGTAATGCCTTACCCCATTCTTTTTCAAGAACCTCCGGAACTCTTCGGACACAAACTGTGGTCTGTTGTCGGAGCAAATCTGTTCTGGCAAGCCATTCCTGGCAAAAGTGGTCCGTAGGATTGCAATAGTTTTCTCCATGGTGGTGGAGGATATTTTGATGACGTCAGGCCATTTTGAGTGCGCATCCAAGGCTATTAAAAACATTGAGTCCATGAATGGACCAGCAAAATCAAGATGCACCCGTTACCATGGAGATGAGGGCCACTCCCATGGGTGTAGAGGGGCCTGTGGTGGTGCATTATGGACTTTCTGGCATCCTCAGCAGCTCTTGGTCAGGTCCTCGATTTGCTTATCGATTCCCGTCCACCACACATAAGCCCTGGCTAGGCCGGTACTGCAGTATACATGAGCTGTAAAAGATAGTTCCCCCCTTAAAGGTATATACATTACAGCTAGTGTGAGCGCTGTGTGTTCTCAGAACTCGGTATTATGAGCGTCGTGTGTACTCAGAACTGGTCAGCGTGAGCACTGTGTGTTCTCTGAACTCGGCAATGTGATCGCTGTGGTTTCTCTGAACTCAGTAGTGTGAGCGCTGTGTGTTCTCTGTACTCGGTAGTGTTGGCGCTGTGTGTTCTCTGAACTCGGTAGTGTTGGCGCTGTGTGTTCTCTGAACTCAGTAGTGTGAGCGCTGTGTGTTCTCTGAACTCGGTAGTGTGAGCGTTGTGCATTCACTGAACTCGGCAACATGAGCGCTGTGCATTCTCTGAACACGGTAGTGTGAGCATTGTGTGTTCTCTGAACTCGGTAGTGTGAGCGCTGTGTGTTCTCTGTACTCAGTAGAGGGAGCGCTGTGTCTCCTCTGAACTCAGTAGTGTGAGCGCTGTGTGTTCTCAGAACTCAGTAGTGTGAGCGTTGTGCGTTCACTGAACTCGGCAATATGAGCGCTGTGCATTCTCTGAACACGGTAGTGTGAGCATTGTGTGTTCTCTGAACTCGGTAGTGTGAGTGCTTGTCTTCTCTGAACTCCGCAATGTGAGCGTCGTGCATTCTCTGAACTCGGCAATG
Source organism: Somniosus microcephalus (assembly GCF_052327205.1). Taxonomy (NCBI): domain Eukaryota; kingdom Metazoa; phylum Chordata; class Chondrichthyes; order Squaliformes; family Somniosidae; genus Somniosus; species Somniosus microcephalus. Next base: position 56,562,123 of record NC_141001.1, on the reverse strand, counting down.
TTACCACTGTGCATTCACTGAACTCGGCAGTGTGAGTGCTGTGTGTTCTTTGAACTCAGGAGTGTTAGCGCTGTGCGTTCTCTGAACTCGGTAGTGTGAGCGCTGTGTGTTCTCTGAACTGGTCAGTGTGAGCACTGTGTGTTTTCTGAACTCGGTAGTGTGAGCGCTGTGTGTTCTTTGAACTCGGTAGTGTGAGCGCTGTGTGTTCTCTGAACTCGGCAATGTGGTTGCTGTGTGTTCTCTGAACTCGGTAGTGTGAGCGCTGTGTGTTCCCTGAACTCGGTAGTGTGAGCGCTGTGTGTTCTTTGAACTCGGTAGTGTGAGCGCTGTGTGTTCTCTGAACTCGGCAATGTGAGCGCTGTGTGTTCTTTGAACTCGGTAGTGTGAGCGCTGTGCGTTCTCTGAACTCGGGAACGTGACTGCTGTGCGTTCTCTGAACTCCGCAATGTGAGCGCTGTGCATTCTCTGAACTCGGTAGTGTGAACGCTGTGCGTTCTCTGAACTCGGTAGTGTGAGCGCTGTGTGTTCTCTGAACTCGGTCGTGTGAGCGCTGTGCGTTCTCTGAACTCAGCAGTGTGAGTGCTGTGTGTTCTCTGAACTCGGCAATGTGAGCGCGGTTTTTTCTCAGAACTCAGTAGTGTGAGCGCTGTGTGTTCACTGAACTCCGCAATGTTACCACTGTGCGTTCACTGAACTCGGCAGTGTGAGCACTGTGTGTTCTCTGAACTCGTTATTTTGAGCACTGTGTGTTCTCTGAACTCGGTAGTGTGAGAGCTGTGCATTCACTGAACTCGGCAACGTGAGCGCTGTGTGCTCTTTGAATTCTGTAGTGTGAGCGCTGTGCATTCTCTGAACCCGGTAATGTGAGCGCTGTGCGTTCTCTGATCTCGGAAGTGTGAGCGCTGTGCGTTCCCTGAACTCGGTAGTGTGAGCGCTGTTCATTCTCTGATCTCGGCAGTGTGAGCGCTGTGTGTTCTCTGAACTCGGTAGTGTGAGAGCTGTGCGTTCTCTGAACTCGGCATTGTGAGCACTGTGCGTTCTTTGAACTCGTTAGTGTGAGCGCTGTGTGTTCTCTGAGCTCGGCAATGTGAGCGCTGTGTTTTCTCTGAACTAAGTAGTGTGAGCGCTGTGTGTTGTCTGAACTCGGTTGTGTAAGCGCTGTGTGTTCTCTGAACTCGATAGTATGAGCGTCGTGTGTACTCAGAACGGGTCAGTGTGAGCACTGTGTGTTCTCTGAAATCGGCAGTGTGAGCGCTGTGTTTTCTCTGAACTCGGTAATGTGAGCGCCGTGTGTTCTCTGTACTCGGTAGTGTTGGCGCTGTGTATTCTCTGAACTCGGTAGTGTGAGCGCTGTGTGTTCTCTGAACTCGGTAGTGTGAGTGCTGTGTGTTCTCTGAACTCGGTAGTTTGAGCGCTGTGTGTTCTCTGAACTCGGTAATGTGAGATCTGTGTTTTCTCTGAACTCGGTAGTGTTGGCGCTGTGTGTTCTCTGAACTCGGTAGTGTGAGCGCGGTGTTTTCTCAGAACTCAGTAGTGTGAGTGTTGAGTGTTCACTGAACCTGGCAATGTGAGCGCTGTGTGTTCTCTGAACACGGCAATGTGAGCGCTGTGCGTTCTTTGATCTCGGTAGTGTGAGCGCTGTTCATTCTCTGAATTCGGTCCTGTGAGCGCTGTGCGTTCTCTGAACTCGGTTGTGTGAGCGCTGTGTGTTCTCTGAACTCGGTAGTGTGAGCGCGGTGTGTTCACTGAACTCAGCAGTGTGAGCGATGTGCGTTCTCTGAACTCGGTAGTGTGAGCGCTGTGCGTTCTCTGAACTCGGTAGTGTGAGCGCTGTGCGTTCACTGAACTCGGTAGTGTGAGCGCTGTGCGTTCTCTGAACTCGGTAGTGTGAGCGCTGTGTGTTCTCTGAACTCGGTAGTGTGAGCGCTGTGTGTTCTCTGAACTCGGTAGTGTGAGCGCTGTGTGTTCACTGAACTCGGTAGTGTGAGCGCTGTGTGTTCTCTGAACTCGCTAGTGTGAGCGCTGTGTGTTCTCTGAACTCGGTTGTGTGAGCGCTGTGTGTTCTCTGAACTCGGTAGTGTGAGCGCTGTGTATTCTCTGAACTCGGTAGTGCGAGCGCTGTGTGTTCTCTGAACTCGGCAGTGTGAGCGCTGTGTATTCTCTGAACTCGGTAGTGTAAGCGCTGTGTATTCTCTGAACTCAGTAGTGTGAGCGCTGTGTGTTCTCTGAACTCGGTAGTGTGAGCGTTGTGCATTCACTGAACTCGGCAACATGAGCGCTGTGCATTCTCTGAACACGGTAGTGTGAGCATTGTGTGTTCTCTGAACTCGGTAGTGTGAGCGCTGTGTGTTCTCTGTACTCAGTAGAGGGAGCGCTGTGTCTCCTCTGAACTCAGTAGTGTGAGCGCTGTGTGTTCTCAGAACTCAGTAGTGTGAGCGTTGTGCGTTCACTGAACTCGGCAATATGAGCGCTGTGCATTCTCTGAACACGGTAGTGTGAGCATTGTGTGTTCTCTGAACTCGGTAGTGTGAGTGCTTGTCTTCTCTGAACTCCGCAATGTGAGCGTCGTGCATTCTCTGAACTCGGCAATGTTACCACTGTGCATTCACTGAACTCGGCAGTGTGAGTGCTGTGTGTTCTTTGAACTCAGGAGTGTTAGCGCTGTGCGTTCTCTGAACTCGGTAGTGTGAGCGCTGTGTGTTCTCTGAACTGGTCAGTGTGAGCACTGTGTGTTTTCTGAACTCGGTAGTGTGAGCGCTGTGTGTTCTTTGAACTCGGTAGTGTGAGCGCTGTGTGTTCTCTGAACTCGGCAATGTGGTTGCTGTGTGTTCTCTGAACTCGGTAGTGTGAGCGCTGTGTGTTCCCTGAACTCGGTAGTGTGAGCGCTGTGTGTTCTTTGAACTCGGTAGTGTGAGCGCTGTGTGTTCTCTGAACTCGGCAATGTGAGCGCTGTGTGTTCTTTGAACTCGGTAGTGTGAGCGCTGTGCGTTCTCTGAACTCGGGAACGTGACTGCTGTGCGTTCTCTGAACTCCGCAATGTGAGCGCTGTGCATTCTCTGAACTCGGTAGTGTGAACGCTGTGCGTTCTCTGAACTCGGTAGTGTGAGCGCTGTGTGTTCTCTGAACTCGGTCGTGTGAGCGCTGTGCGTTCTCTGAACTCAGCAGTGTGAGTGCTGTGTGTTCTCTGAACTCGGCAATGTGAGCGCGGTTTTTTCTCAGAACTCAGTAGTGTGAGCGCTGTGTGTTCACTGAACTCCGCAATGTTACCACTGTGCGTTCACTGAACTCGGCAGTGTGAGCACTGTGTGTTCTCTGAACTCGTTATTTTGAGCACTGTGTGTTCTCTGAACTCGGTAGTGTGAGAGCTGTGCATTCACTGAACTCGGCAACGTGAGCGCTGTGTGCTCTTTGAATTCTGTAGTGTGAGCGCTGTGCATTCTCTGAACCCGGTAATGTGAGCGCTGTGCGTTCTCTGATCTCGGAAGTGTGAGCGCTGTGCGTTCCCTGAACTCGGTAGTGTGAGCGCTGTTCATTCTCTGATCTCGGCAGTGTGAGCGCTGTGTGTTCTCTGAACTCGGTAGTGTGAGAGCTGTGCGTTCTCTGAACTCGGCATTGTGAGCACTGTGCGTTCTTTGAACTCGTTAGTGTGAGCGCTGTGTGTTCTCTGAGCTCGGCAATGTGAGCGCTGTGTTTTCTCTGAACTAAGTAGTGTGAGCGCTGTGTGTTGTCTGAACTCGGTTGTGTAAGCGCTGTGTGTTCTCTGAACTCGATAGTATGAGCGTCGTGTGTACTCAGAACGGGTCAGTGTGAGCACTGTGTGTTCTCTGAAATCGGCAGTGTGAGCGCTGTGTTTTCTCTGAACTCGGTAATGTGAGCGCCGTGTGTTCTCTGTACTCGGTAGTGTTGGCGCTGTGTATTCTCTGAACTCGGTAGTGTGAGCGCTGTGTGTTCTCTGAACTCGGTAGTGTGAGTGCTGTGTGTTCTCTGAACTCGGTAGTTTGAGCGCTGTGTGTTCTCTGAACTCGGTAATGTGAGATCTGTGTTTTCTCTGAACTCGGTAGTGTTGGCGCTGTGTGTTCTCTGAACTCGGTAGTGTGAGCGCGGTGTTTTCTCAGAACTCAGTAGTGTGAGTGTTGAGTGTTCACTGAACCTGGCAATGTGAGCGCTGTGTGTTCTCTGAACACGGCAATGTGAGCGCTGTGCGTTCTTTGATCTCGGTAGTGTGAGCGCTGTTCATTCTCTGAATTCGGTCCTGTGAGCGCTGTGCGTTCTCTGAACTCGGTTGTGTGAGCGCTGTGTGTTCTCTGAACTCGGTAGTGTGAGCGCGGTGTGTTCACTGAACTCAGCAGTGTGAGCGATGTGCGTTCTCTGAACTCGGTAGTGTGAGCGCTGTGCGTTCTCTGAACTCGGTAGTGTGAGCGCTGTGCGTTCACTGAACTCGGTAGTGTGAGCGCTGTGCGTTCTCTGAACTCGGTAGTGTGAGCGCTGTGTGTTCTCTGAACTCGGTAGTGTGAGCGCTGTGTGTTCTCTGAACTCGGTAGTGTGAGCGCTGTGTGTTCACTGAACTCGGTAGTGTGAGCGCTGTGTGTTCTCTGAACTCGCTAGTGTGAGCGCTGTGTGTTCTCTGAACTCGGTTGTGTGAGCGCTGTGTGTTCTCTGAACTCGGTAGTGTGAGCGCTGTGTATTCTCTGAACTCGGTAGTGCGAGCGCTGTGTGTTCTCTGAACTCGGCAGTGTGAGCGCTGTGTATTCTCTGAACTCGGTAGTGTAAGCGCTGTGTATTCTCTGACTCAGTAGTGTGAGCGCTGTGTGTTCTCTGAACTTGGTAGTGTGAGCGCTGTGTGTTCTCTGAACTCGGTAGTGAAAGCGCAGTGTGTTCTCTGAACTCGGTTGTGTGAGCGCTGTGTGTTCTCTGAACTCAGTAGAGTGAGCGCTGTGTGTTCTCTGAACTCAGTAGAGTGAGCGCTGTGTGTTCTCTGAACTCGGTAGTGTGAGCGCTGTGTGTTCTCTGAACTCGGTAGTGTGAGCGCTGTGTGTTCTCTGAACTCGGCAGTGTGAGTGCTGTGCTTTCTCTGGGCTCGGCAGTGTGAGTGCTGTGCTTTCTCTGGACTCGGTAGTGTGAGCGCTGTGTGTTCTCTGAACTCGGTACTGTGAGCGCTGTGAGTTCTCTGAACTCGGCAATGCTTTTTCTTTTTTATTAATTGATGGGATGTGGGCGTCGCTGGCTAGGCCTGCATTTAGTGCCCATCCCTATTTGCCCTTGAGAAGATGGTGGTGAGCCGCCTTTTTGAACCGCTGCAGTCCATATGGTGTAGGTACACCCACAATGCTGTTAGGGAGTTCCAGGATTTTGGCCCAGCGACAGTGAACGAACGGCGATACAGGTCCAAGTCAGGATGGTTTGTGGCTTGGAGGGGAACTTGTAGGTGGTGATGTTCCCATGCGTCTGCTGCCCTTGTCCTTCTAAGTGGTAGAGGTCGCGGGTTTGGAAGGTGCTGTTGAAGGAGCTTTGGCGAGTTGCTGCAGTGCATCTTGTAGATGGTACACACTGCAGCCACAGTGCGCCGGTGGTGGAGGGAGTGAATGTTGAAGGTGGTGGATGGAGTGCCAATCAAGCGGGCTGCTTTATCCTGAATGGTGTCGAGCTTCTTGAGTGTTGTTGGAGCTGCACTCATCCAGGCAAGTGGAGAGTATTCCATCACACTCCTGACTTGTGCCTTGTAGATGGTGGAAAGGCTTTGGGGAGCCAGGAGGTGAGACACTCGCTGCAGAATTCCCAGCCTCTGGCCTGCTCTTGTAGCCACAGTGTTTATATGGCTGGTCCAGTTCAGTTTCTGATCAATGGTAACCCCCAGGATGTTGATAGTGGGGGATTCAGCGATGGTAATGCCATTGAATGTCAAGGGGAGATGGTTAGAGTCTCGCTTGTTGGAGATGGTCATTGCCTGGCACTTGTGTGGTGCGAATGTTACTTGCCACTTGTCAGCCCAAGTCTGAATGTTGTCCAGGTCGCTGTGTGTTCTTTGAACTCTGTCGTGTGAGCGATGTGTGTTCTTTGAACTCTGTAGTGTGAGCGCTGTGCGTTCTCTGAACTCGGCAACGTGAGCACTGTGTGTTGTCTGAACTCGGTAGTGTGAGCACTGTATGTTCTCTGAACTCCGCAATGTGAGTGTCGTGTGTTCTCTGAACTCGGTAGTGTGAGCACTGTGCGTTCTCTGATCTCGGTAGTGTGAGCGCTGTGCGTTCTCTGAACTCGGCAATGTTAGCGCTGTGCATTCTCTGAACTCGGTATTGTGAGGGCTGTGCGTTCTCTGAACTCGGAAGTGTGCGCGCTGTGTGTTCGCTGAACTTGGCAATGTTAGCACTGTGCGTTCTCTGAACTCGGTATTGTGAGCGCTCTGTGTTCACTGAACTCGGTAGTGTGAGCGTTGTGTGTTCACTGAACTCGGTAATGTGAGCGCTGTGCGTTCTCTGAACTCGGTATTGAGAGCGCTGTGTGTTCTCTGAACTCTGTAGTGTGGGTGCTGTGTGTTCACTGAACTCGGCAATGTGAGCGCTGTGTGTTCTCTGAACTCTGTAGTGTGAGCGCTGTGTGTTCTTTGTAATCAGCAATGTGAGCGCTGTATGTTCTGCGAACTCGGCAATGTTTTTTCTTTTTTATTCATTGATGGGATGTGGGCATCACTGGCTAGGCCTGCATTTAGTGCCCATCCCTAATTGCCCTTGAGCAGATGGTGGTGAGCTGCCTTCTTGAACCGCTGCAGCCCATATGGTGTAGGTACACCCACAATGCTGTTAGGAAGGGAGTTCCAGGATTTTGGCCCAGCGACAGTGAAGGAACGGTGATACAGGTCCAAGTCAGGATGGTTTATGGCTTGGAGGGGAACTTGTAGGTGGTGATGTTCCCATGCGTCTGCTGCCCTTGTCCTTCTAAGTGGTAGAGGTCGCGGGTTTGGAAGGTGCTGTTGAAGGAGCTTTGGCGTGTTGCTGCAGTGCATCTTGTAGATGGTACACACTGCAGCCACAGTGCGCCGGTGGTGGAGGGAGTGAATGTTGAAGGTGGTGGATGGAGTTCCAATCAAGCGGGCTGCTTTATCCTGAATGGTGTCGAGCTTCTTGAGTGTTGTTGAAGCTGCACTCATCCAGGCAAGTGGAGAGTATTCCATCACACTCCTGACTTGTGCTTTGTAGATGGTGGAAAGGCTTTTGGGAGTCAGGAGGTGAGTCACTCGCCGCAGAATTCCCAGCCTCTGGCCTGCTCTTGTAGCCACAGTATTTATATGGCTGGTCCAGTTCAGTTTCTGATCAATGGTAACCCCCAGGATGTTGAGAGTCGGGGATTCAGCGATGGAAATGCCATTGAATGTCAAGGGCAGAGGGTTAGAGTCTCGCTTGTTGGAGATGGTCATTGCCTGGCACTTGTGTGGTGTGAATGTTATTTGCCATTTGTCAGCCCAAGTCTGAATGTTGTCCAGGTCACTGTGTGTTCTTTGAACTCTGCAGTGTGAGCACTGTGCGTTCTCTGAACTTGGCAACGTGAGCACTGTGTGTTCTCTGAACTCAGTAGTGTGAGCGCTGGGTGTCCTCTGAACTCGGCAATGCGAGCGACGTGTGTTCTCTGAACTCGGTAGTGTGAGCGCTGTGCGTTCTCTCATCTCGGTAGTGAGAGCGCTGTGTGTTCTCTGAACTCGGTAGTGTGAGCGCTGTGTGTTCTCTGAAATCGTCAGTGTGAGCGCTGTGCGTTCTCTGAACTCGGTAGTGTGAGCGCTGTGTGTTCTCTGAACTCGGTAGTGTGAGCGGTGTGCGTTCTCTGAAATCGTCAGTGTGAGCGCTGTGTGTTCTCTGAACTCGGTAGTGTGAGCGCCATTTGATCTCTGAACTCGGTAGTGTGAACGCTGTGTGTGCTCTGAACTCGGCAATGTGAGCGCTGTGAGTTCTCTGAACTCGGTAGTGTGAGCGATGTGTGTTCACCGAATTCGGTAATGTGAGCGCTGTGTGTTCTCTGAACTCGGTAGTGTGAGCGCCATTTGATCTCTGAACTCGGTAGTGTAAACGCTGTTTGTTCTCTGAACTCAGTAGTGTGAGCGGTGTGCTTTCTCTGAACTCGTCAGTGTGAGCGCTGTGTGTTCTCTGAACTCGGTAGTGTGAGCGCCATTTGATCTCTGAACTCGGTAGTGTGAACGCTGTGTGTTCCCTGAACTCGGCAATGTGGGCGCTGTGTGTCCTCTGAACTCGGTAGTGTGAGCGATGTGTGTTCGCTGAACTCGGTAGTGTGAGCGTTGTGTGTTCGCTGAACTCGGTAATGTGAGCGCTGTGCGTTCTCTGAACTCGGTAGTGTGAGCGATGTGTGTTCGCTGAACTCGGTAGTGTGAGCGCTGTACGTTCTCTGAACTCGGCAATGTGAGCGCTGTGCGTTCTCTGATCTCGGTAGTGTGAGCGCTGTGCATTCTCTGAACTCGGTAGTGTGAGAACTGTGTGGACTCTGAAGACGGAAATGTGAGCGCTGTGCGTTCTCTGAACTCGGTGATGTGAGCGCTGTGCGTTCTCTGAACTCGGTAGTGTATGTGCCATATGTTCTCTGAGCTCAGCAATGTGAGCACTCTATGTTCTCTGAACTCGGTAGTGTGAGCGCTGTGTGTTCTCTGAACTTGGTTGTGTGAGCACTGTGTGTTCTCTGAACTCGGCAGTGTGAGCGCTGTGCTTTCTCTGAACTCGGCAGTGTGAGTGCTGTGCTTTCTCTGGACTCGGTAGTGTGAGCGCTGTGTGTTCTCTGAACTCGGTAGTGTGAGCGCTGTGTGTTCTCTGAACTCGGCAATGTGAGCGCTGTGCATTCTATGAACTCGGTGGTGTGGGTGCTGTGTGTTCACTGAACTCGGTAGTGTGAGCGCTGTGTGTTCTCTGAACTCGGTACTGTGAGCGCTGTGAGTTCTCTGAACTCGGCAATGTTTTTTCTTTTTTATTCTTTGATGGGATGTGGGCGTCGCTGGCTAGGCCTGCATTTAGTGCCCATCCCTATTTGCCCTTGAGAAGATGGTGGTGAGCTGCCTTCTTGAACCGCTGCAGTCCATATGGTGTAGGTACACCCACAATGCTGTTAGGAAGGGAGTTCCAGGATTTTGGCCCAGCGACAGTGAAGGAACGGCGATACAGGTCCAAGTCAGGATGGTTTGTGGCTTGGAGGGGAACTTGTAGGTGGTGATGTTCCCATGCGTCTGCTGCCCTTGTCCTTCTAAGTGGTAGAGGTCGCGGTTTTGGAAGGTGCTGTTGAAGGAGCTTTGGCGAGTTGCTGCAGTGCATCTTGTAGATGGTACACACTGCAGCCACAGTGCGCCGGTGGTGGAGGGAGTGAATGTTGAAGGTGGTGGATGGAGTGCCAATCAAGCGGGCTGCTTTATCCTGAATGGTGTCGAGCTTCTTGAGTGTTGTTGGAGCTGCACTCATCCAGGCAAGTGGAGAGTATTCCATCACACTCCTGACTTGTGCCTTGTAGATGGTGGAAAGGCTTTGGGGAGTCAGGAGGTGAGACACTCGCTGCAGAATTCCCAGCCTCTGGCCTGCTCTTGTAGCTGCAGTATTTCTATGGCTGGTCCAGTTCAGTTTCTGATCAATGGTAACCCCCAGGATGTTGATAGTGGGGGATTCAGCGATGGTAATGCCATTGAATATCAAGGGGAGATGGTTAGAGTCTCGCTTGTTGGAGATGGTCATTGCCTGGCACTTGTGTGGTGCGAATGTTACTTGCCACTTGTCAGCCCAAGTCTGAATGTTGTCCAGGTCGCTGTGTGTTCTTTGAACTCCGTAGTGTGAGTGCTGTGTGTTCCCTGAACTCGGTATTGTGAGCACTGTGCATTCTCTGAACTCGTCAGTGTGAGCGCTGTGTGTTCGCTGAACTCGGTAGTGTGAACGCTGTTTGTTCTCTGAACTCGGTAGTGTGAACGCTGTGTGTTCTCTGAACTCGGCAATGTGGGTGCTGTGTGTTCTCTGAACTCGGTAGTGTGAGCGACGTGTGTTCGCTGAACTCGGTAGTGTGAGCGATGTGTGTTCGTGGAACTCGGTAGTGTGAGCGCTGTGTGTTCGCTGAACTCGGTAGTGTGAGCGCTGTGCGTTCTCTGAACTCGGTAGTGTGAGCGCTGTGTGTTATCGGAACTCACTAGTGTGAGCGATGTGCGTTCACTGAACTCGGAAATGTGAACGCTGTGCGTTCTCTGATCTCGGTAGTGTGAGCGCTGTGCGTTCTCTGAACTCGGTAGTGTGAGAACTGTGTGTACTCTGAACTCGGTAGTGTGAGCGCTGTGTGTTCTCTGAACTCGGTAATGTGAGCGCTGTGCGTTCTCTGAATTTGGTAGTGTGAGCGATGTGCGTTCTCTGAACTCGGAAATGTGAGCGCTGTGCGTTCTCTCATCTCGGTAATGTGAGCGCTGTGCGTTCTCTGAACTCGGTAGTGTATGCGCCATATGTTCTCTGAGCTCGGCAATGTGAGCACTATGTGTTCTCTGAACTCGGTAGTGTGAGCACTGTGTATTCTCTGAACTCGGTTGTGTGAGCACTATGTGTTCTCTGAACTCGGCAATGTGAGCACTATGTGTTCTCTGAACTCGGCAGTGTGAGCGCTGTGCTTTCTCTGAACTCGGCAGTGTGAGTGCTGTGCTTTCTCTGGACTCGGTAGTGTGAGCGCTGTGTGTTCTCTGAACTCGGTACTGTGAGCGCTGTGAGTTCTCTGAACTCGGCAATGCTTTTTCTTTTTTATTAATTGATGGAATGTGGGCATCGCTGGCTAGGCCTGCATTTAGTGCCCATCCCTATTTGCCCTTGAGAAGATGGTGGTGAGCCGCCTTCTTGAACCGCTTCAGTCCATATGGTGTAGGTACACCCACAATGCTGTTAGGAAGGGAGTTCCAGGATTTTGGCCCAGCGACAGTGAACGAACGGCGATACAGGTCCAAGTCAGGATGGTTTATGGCTTGGAGGGGAACTTGTAGGTGGTGATGTTCCCATGCGTCTGCTGCCCTTGTCCTTCTAAGTGGTAGAGGTCGCGGGTTTGGAAGGTGCTGTTGAAGGAGCTTTGGCGTGTTGCTGCAGTGCATCTTGTAGATGGTACACACTGCAGCCACAGTGCGCCGGTGGTGGAGGGAGTGAATGTTGAAGGTGGTGGATGGAGTGCCAATGAAGCGGGCTGCTTTATCCTGAATGGTGTCGAGCTTCTTGAGTGTTGTTGAAGCTGCACTCATCCAGGCAAGTGGAGAGTATTCCATCACACTCCTGACTTGTGCTTTGCAGATGGTGGAAAGGCTTTTGGGAGTCAGGAGGTGAGACACTCGCCGCAGAATTCCCAGCCTCTGGCCTGCTCTTGTAGCTGCAGTATTTATATGGCTGGTCCAGTTCAGTTTCTGATCAATGGTAACCCCCAGGATGTTGATAGTCGGGGATTCAGTGATGGAAATGCCATTGAATGTCAAGGGGAGAGGGTTAGAGTCTCGCTTGTTGGAGATGGTCATTGCCTGGCACTTGTGTGGTGCGAATGTTATTTGCCATTTGTCAGCCCAAGTCTGAATGTTGTCCAGGTCGCTGTGTGTTCTTTGAACTCTGCAGAGTGAGCACTGTGCGTTCTCTGAACTCAGCAATGTGAGCACTGTGTGTTCTCTGAACTCAGTAGTGTGAGCGCTGGGTGTCCTCTGAACTCGGCAATGTGAGCGCTGTGTGTTCTCTGAACTCGGTAGTGTGAGCGCTGTGCGTTCTCTGAACTCGGTAGTGTGAGCGCTGTGTGTTCTCTGAACTCGGTAGTGTGAGCGCCATTTGATCTCTGAACTCGGTAGTGTGAGTGCTGTGTGTTCCCTGAACTCGGTATTGTGAGCACTGTGTGTTCTCTGAACTCGGTAGTGTGAGCGCTTTGTGTTCTCGGAACTCGGCAATGTGAGCGATGTGTGTTCTTTGAACTCTGTAGTGTGAGCGCTGTGCGTTCTCTGATCTCGGTATTGTGAGCACTGTGTGTTCTCTGAAGTCGGTAGTGTGAGCGCTGTGTGTTCTCTGAACTCGGTTCTGTGAGCGCTCTGTCATTTCTGAACTCAGTAGTGTGAGCGCTGTGTGTTGTCTGAACTCGGTAATGTGAGCACTGTGTTCTCTGAACTCGGCAGTGTGAGCACTGTGCGTTCTCTGAACTCGGCAGTGAGAGCGCTGTGTGTTCTCTGAACTCGGTATTGTGAGCTCTGTGTGTTCTCTGAACTCGGTAGTGTGAGCACTGTGTGTTCTCTGAACTCAGCAGTGAGAGCGCTGTGTGTTCTCTGAACTCGGCAATGTTAGCGCTGTGCTTTCTCCAAACTCAACAATGTTAGCGCTGTGCGTTCCCTGAACTCGGTATTGTGAGCACCAAGTCTTCTGTTAACTTGGTAATGTGAGCACTGTGTGTTCTCTGAACTCGGCAATGTGAGCTTCGTGTGTTCTCTGATCTCGGTTGTGTGAGCGCTGTGCGTTCTCTGATCTCGGTAGTGTGAGCGCTGTGCTTTTTCAGAACTCGGTAATGTGAGCACTGTGTTCTCTGAACTTGGCAGTGTGAGCGCTGTGCGTTCTCTGAACTCGGCAGTGTGAGAAGTGTGTGTTCTCTGAACTCGGCAATGTGAGCACTGTGTGTTCTCTGAACTCGGCAGTGTGAGTGCTGTGTGTTCTCTGAACTCGGCAATGTTAGCGCTGTGCGTTCTCTGAACTCGGTAGTGTGAGCGCCATGTGTTCTGTTAACTTGGGAATGTGAGCACTGTGTGTTCTCTGAACTCGGTAATGTGAGCGCTGTGCGTTCTCTGAATTTGGTAGTGTGAGCGATGTGCGTTCTCTGAACTCGGTAATGTGAGCGCTGTGCGTTCTCTGAACTCGGTAGTGTATGCGCCATATGTTCTCTGAGCTCGGCAATGTGAGCACTATGTGTTCTCTGAACTCGGTTGTGTGAGCACTGTGTGTTCTCTGAACTCGGCAATGTGAGCACTATGTGTTCTCTGAACTCGGCAGTGTGAGCGCTGTGCTTTCTCTGAACTCGGCAGTGTGAGTGCTGTGCTTTCTCTGGACTCGGTAGTGTGAGCGCTGTGTGTTCTCTGAACTTGGTAGTGTGAGCGCTGTGTGTTCTCTGAACTCGGCAATGTGAGCGCTGTGCATTCTATGAACTCGGTAGTGTGGGTGCTGTGTGTTCACTGAACTCGGCAATGTGAGCGCTGTGTGTTCTCTGAACTCTCTAGTGTGAGCGCTGTGTGTTCTCTGAACTCGGCAATGTTTTTTCTTTGTGTTCTCTGAACTCGGCAGTGTGAGCACTGTGCTTTCTCTGAACTCGGCAGTGTGAGTGCTGTGCTTTCTCTGGACTCGGTAGTGTGAGCGCTGTGTGTTCTCTGAACTCGGTAGTGTGAGCGCTGTGTGTTCTCTGAACTCGGCAATGTGAGCGCTGTGCATTCCATGAACTCGGTAGTGTGGGTGCTGTGTGTTCACTGAACTCGGCAATGTGAGCGCTGTGTGTTCTCTGAACTCGGTAGTGTGAGCGCTGTGTGTTCTCTGAACTCGGGAATGTGAGCGATGTGTGTTCTTTCAACTCTGTAGTGTGAGCGCTGGGTGTTCTCTGATCTTGGTATTGTGAGCACTGTGTGTTCTCTGAAGTCGGTAGTGTGAGCGCTGTGCGTTCTCTGAACTCGGCAATGTGAGCAACGTGTGTTCTTTGAACTCTGTAGTGTGAGCGCTGTGCGTTCTCTGAACTCGGCAACGTGAGCACAGTGTGTTTTCTGAACTCGGCAGTGTGAGCACTGTATGTTCTCTGAACTCCGCAATGTGAGTGTCGTGCGTTCTCTGAGCTCTGCAATGTGAGTGTCGTGTGTTCTCTGAACTCGGTAGTGTGAGCACTGTGCGTTCTCTGATCTCGGTAGTGTGAGCGCTGTGTGTTCTCTAAACTCTGTAGTGTGAGCGCTGTGCATTCTCTGAACTCGGCAATGTGAGCGCTGTATGTTCTTTGAACTCTGTAGTGTGGGTGCTGTGTGTTCACTAAACTCGGCAATGTGAGCGCTGTGTGTTCTCTGAACTCTGTAGTGTGGGTGCTGTGTGTTCACTGAACTCGGCAATGTGAGCGCTGTGTGTTCTTTGTAATCAGCAATGTGAGCGCTGTATGTTCTGCGAACTCGGCAAAGTTTTTTCTTTTTTATTCATTGATGGGATGTGGGCATCGCTGGCTAGGCCTGCATTTAGTGCCCATCCCTAATTGCCCTTGAGCAGATGGTGGTGAGCCGCCTTCTTGAACCGCTGCAGTCCATATGGTGTAGGTACACCCATAATGCTGTTAGGAAGGGAGTTCCAGGATTTTGGACAAGCGACAGTGAAGGAACGGCGATACAGGTCCAAGTCAGGATGGTTTGTGGCTTGGAGGGGAATTTGTAGGTGGTGATGTTCCCATGCGTCTGCTGCCCTTGTCCTTCTAAGTGGTAGAGGTCGCGGGTTTGGAAGGTGCTGTTGAAGGAGCTTTGGCGAGTTGCTGCAGTGCATCTTGTAGATGGTACACACTGCAGCCACAGTGCGCCGGTGGCGGAGGGAGTGAATGTTGAAGGTGGTGGATGGAGTGCCAATCAAGCGGGCTGCTTTATCCTGAATGGTGTCGAGCTTCTTGAGTGTTGTTGGAGCTGCACTCATCCAGGCAAGTGGAGAGTATTCCATCACTCTCCTGACTTGTGCTTTGTAGATGGTGGAAAGGCTTTGGGGAGTCAGGAGGTGAGACACTCGCCGCAGAATTCCCAGCCTCTGGCCTGCTCTTGTAGCCACAGTATTTATATGGCTGGTCCAGTTCAGTTTCTGATCAATGGTAACCCCCAGGATGTTGATAGTCGGGGATTCAGCGATGGAAATGCCATTGAATGTCAAGGGGAGATGGTTAGAGTCTCGCTTGTTGGAGATGGTCATTGCCTGGCACTTGTGTGGTGCGAATGTTATTTGCCATTTGTCAGCCCAAGTCTGAATGTTGTCCAGGTCGCTGTGTTTTCTTTGAACTCTGTAGTGTGAGCGCTCTGCGTTCTCTGAACTTGGCAACGTGAGCACTGTGTGTTCTCTGAACTCAGTAGTGTGAGCGCTGGGTGTCCTCTGAACTCGGCAATGTGAGCGACGTGTGTTCTTTGAACTCTGTAGTGTGAGCGCTGTGCGTTCTCTGATCTCGGTATTGTGAGCAGTGTGTGTTCTCTGAAGTCGGTAGTGTGAGCGCTGTGTGTTCTCTGAACTCGGCAACGTGAGCACAGTGTGTTCTCTGAACTCGGCAGTGTGAGTGTCGTGCGTTCTCTGAACTCGGCAATGTGAGCGACGTGTGTTCTTTGAACTCTGTAGCGTGAGCGCTGTGCATTCATTGAACTCGGCAACGTGAGCACTGTGTGTTCTCTGAACTCGGTAGTGTGAGCGCTGTGTGTTCTCTGAACTCTGCAATGTGAGTGTCGTGTGTTCTCTGAACTCGGCAATGTGAGCGACGTGTGTTCTTTGAACTCTGTCGCGTGAGCGCTGTGCATTCATTGAACTCGGCAACGTGAGCAGTGTGTGTTCTCTGAACTCGGCAATGTGAGCACTATGTGTTCTCTGAACTCGGCAATGTGAGCGCTGTGCATTCTATGAACTCGGTAGTGTGGGTGCTGTGTGTTCACTGAACTCGGCAATGTGAGCGCTGTGTGTTCTCTGAACTCGGCAACGTGAGCACAGTGTGTTCTCTGAACTCGGCAGTGTGAGCACTGTATGTTCTCTGAACTCCGCAATGTGAGTGTCGTGCGTTCTCTGAACTCGGCAATGTGAGCGACGTGTGTTCTTTGAACTCTGTAGCGTGAGCGCTGTGCATTCATTGAACTCGGCAACGTGAGCACTGTGTGTTCTCTGAACTCGGTAGTGTGAGCGCTGTGTGTTCTCTGAACTCTGCAATGTGAGTGTCGTGTGTTCTCTGAACTCGGCAATGTGAGCGACGTGTGTTCTTTGAACTCTGTAGCGTGAGCGCTGTGCTTTCTCTGGACTCGGTAGTGTGAGCGCTGTGTGTTCTCTGAACTCGGTAGTGTGAGCGCTGTGTGTTCTCTGAACTCGGCAATGTGAGCGCTGTGCATTCTATGAACTCGGTAGTGTGGGTGCTGTGTGTTCACTGAACTCGGCAATGTGAGCGCTGTGTGTTCTCTGAACTCTAGTGTGAGCGCTGTGTGTTCTCTGAACTCGGCAATGTTTTTTCTTTTTTATTCATTGATGGGATGTGGGCGTTGCTGGCTAGGCCTGCATTTAGTGCCCATCCCTATTTGCCCTTGAGAAGATGGTGGTGAGCCGCCTTCTTGAACCGCTGCAGCCCATATGGTGTAGGTACACCCACAATGCTGTTAGGGAGTTCCAGGATTTTGGCCCAGCGACAGTGAACGAACGGCGATACAGGTCCAAGTCAGGATGGTTTGTGGCTTGGAGGGGAACTTGTAGGTGGTGATATTCCCATGCGTCTGCTGCCCTTGTCCTTCTAAGTGGTAGAGGTCGCGGGTTTGGAAGGTGCTGTTGAAGGAGCTTTGGCGAGTTGCTGCAGTGCATCTTGTAGATGGTACACACTGCAGCCACAGTGCGCCGGTGGTGGAGGGAGTGAATGTTGAAGGTGGTGGATGGAGTGCCGATCAAGCGAGCTGCTTTATCCTGAATGGTGTCGAGCTTCTTGAGTGTTGTTGGAGCTGCGCTCATCCAGGCAAGTGGAGAGTATTCCATCACACTCCTGACTTGTGCCTTGTAGATGGTGGAAAGGCTTTGGGGAGTCAGGAGGTGAGAAACTCGCTGCAGAATTCCCAGCCTCTGGCCTGCTCTTGTAGCCACAGTATTTATATGGCTGGTCCAGTTCAGTTTCTGATCAATGGTAACCCCCAGGATGTTGGTAGTGGGGGATTCAGCAATGGTAATGCCATTGAATGTCAAGGGGAGATGGTTAGAATCTCGCTTGTTGGAGATGGTCATTGCCTGGCACTTGTGTGGTGCGAATGTTACTTGCCACTTGTCAGCCCAAGTCTGAATGTTGTCCAGGTCGCTGTGTGTTCTTTGAACTCTGTAGTGTGAGCGCTGTGTGTTCCCTGAACTCGGTATTGTGAGCACTGTGTGTTCTCTAAACTCGGTAGTGTGAGCGCTGTGTGTTCTCTGAACTCGGCAATGTGAGCGATGTGTGTTCTTTCAACTCTGTAGTGCGAGCGCTGTGTGTTCTCTGATCTCAGTATTGTGAGCGACGTGTGTTCTCTGAACTCGGTAGTGTGAGCGCTGTGTGTTCTCTGAACTTGGCAATGTGAGCGGTGTGCGTTCTCTGAACTTGGTAGTGTGAGCGCTGTGCGTTCTCTGAACTTGGCAATGTGAGCGCTGTGTGTTCTCTGAACTCGGTAGTGTGAGCACTGTGTGTTCTCTGAACTCGGCAGTGTGAGCACTGTGTGTACTCTGAACTTGGCAATGTGAGCGCTGTGCGTTCTCTGAACTCGGTAGTGTGAGCGCTGTGTGTACTCTGAACTTGGCAATGTGAGCGCTGTGCGTTCTCTGAACTCAGTAGTGTGAGCGCTGTGCGTTCTCTGAACTCGGTAGCATGAGCGCTGTGTGTTCTCTCAACTCAGTAGTGTGAGCGCTGTGTGTTCTCTGAACTTGGTAGTGTGAGCGCTGTGCGTTCTCTGAACTCAGTAGTGTGAGCGCTGTGCGTTCTCTGAACTCGGTAGTGTGAGAGCTGTGCGTTCTCTGAACTCGGCAGTGTGAGTGCGGTGTGTTCACTGAACTCAGCAGTGTGAGCGATGTGCGTTCTCTGAACTCGGTAGTGTGAGCGCTGTGTGTTCTCTGATCTCAGTAGTGTGAGCGCTGTGTGTTCTCTGAACTCGGTAGTGTGAGCGCTGTGTGCTCTCTGATCTCAGTAGTGTGAGCGCTGTGTGTTCTCTGAATTCATCTGTGTGAGCGCTGTGTGTTCTCTGAATTCAGTAGTGTGAGCACTGTGTGTTCTCTGAACTCGGTAGTGTGAGTGCTGTACGTTCTCTGAACTCGGTAGTGTGAGCGCTGCATGTTCTCTGATCTCGGTAGTGCGAGCGCTGTGCGTTCTCTGAACTCAGTAATGTGATCGCTGTGCGATCTCTGAACTTGGTAGTGTGAGCGCTGTGTGTTCTCTGAAATCGGCAATGTGAGCACTGTGCGTTCTCTGAACTCGGTAGTGTGAGCTCTGTGTGTTCTCTGAACTCGGTAATGTGAGCACTGTGTTCTCTGAACTCGGCAGTGTGAGCGCTGTGCGTTCTCTGAACTCGGTAGTGTGAGCACTGTGTGTTCTCTGAAATCGGCAGTGTGAGCGCTGTGTGTTCTCTGAACTCGGCAATGTTAGCGTTGTGCTTTCTCCAAACTCAGCAATGTTAGCGCTGTGCGTTCCCTGAACTCGGTATTGTGAGCGCCATGTCTTCTGTTAACTTGGTAATGTGAGCACTGTGTGTTCTCTGAACTCGGCAATGTGAGCTTCGTGCGTTCTCTGATCTCGGTAGTGTGAGCGCTGTGTTTTCTCAGAACTCGGTATTGTGAGCACTGTCCTTTGTCTGAACTCGGCAGTGTGAGCGCTGTGTGTTCACTGAACTCCGTAATGTGAGCAGTGTGTTCTCTGAACTCGGCAGTGTGAGCGCTGTGCGTTCTCTGAACTCGGCAGTGTGAGAACTGTGTGTTCTCTGAACTCGGTAATGTGAGCTCTGGGTGTTCTCTGAACTCGGCAATGTGAGCACTGTGTGTTCTCTGAACTCGGTAATGTGAGCACTGTGTGTTCTCTGAACTCGGCAGTGTGAGCGCTGTGTGTTCTCTGAACTCGGCAATGTTAGCGCTGTGCTTTCTCCAAACTCAGCAATGTTAGCGCTGTGCGTTCTCTGAACTCGGTAGTGTGAGCGCCATGTGTTCTGTTAACTTGGTAATGAGAGCACTGTGTGTTCTTTGATCTCGGTAATGTGAGCACTGTGTGTTCTCTGAACTCAGCAGTGTTAGCGCTGTTTTTTCTCTGAACTCAGCAATGTTAGCGCTGTGCGTTCTCTGAACTCAGTAGTGTGAGCGCTGTGTGTTCTCTGAACTCGGCAATGTGAGCATCGTGTGTACTCTGATCTCGGTAGTGTGAGCGCTGTCAATTGTCTGAACTCGGCAGTGTCAGCGCTAAGTTTTCTCTGAACTCGTTATTGTGAGCGCAGTGTGTTCTCTGAACTCGGCAATGTTACCACTGGACTCGGCAGTTTGAGCGCTGTGAGTTCTCTGAACTCGGTAGTGTTGGCGCTGTGTGCTCTGAACTTGGTAGTGTGCGCGCTGAGTGTTCTTTGAACTCTGTAGTGTGAGCGCTGAGTGTTCTCTGAACTCGGTAGTGTTAGCACTGTGTGTTCACTGAACTCGGCAATGTGGGCGCTGTGTGTTCTCTGAACTCAGCAATGTGTGTGCTGTGTGTTCTTTGAACTCTTTAGTGTGAGCGCTGTGTGTTCTCTGAACGCGGTAGTGTGAGCGCTGTGATTTCTCTGAACTTGGTAGTGTTAGCGCTGTCTATGCTCTGAACTCGGTACTGTGAGCTCTGTGTGTTCTCTGAACTCAGTAATGTGAGCACTCTGTCTTCTCTGAGCTCGGTAGTGTGAGCGCTGTGTGTTCTCTGAACTCAGTAGTGTGAACACTGTGCTCTCTCTGAACTTGGTAATGTTAGCGCTGTCTGTACTCTGAACTCAGTAGTGTGAGCGCTGTGTGTTCTCTGAACTCGGCAATGTGAGCGTCGTGTGTACTCTGATCTCGGTAGTGTGAGTGCTGTCCATTGTCTGAACTCGGCAGTGTCAGCGCTAAGTTTTCTCTGAACTCGTTATTGTGAGCGCAGTGTGTTCTCTGAACTCGGCAATGTTACCACTGGACTCGGCAGTTTGAGCGCTGTGAGTTCTCTGAACTCGGTAGCGTTGGCGCTGTGTGCTCTGAACTTGGTAGTGTGAGCGCTGAGTGTTCTTTGAACTCTGTAGTGTGAGCGCTGAGTGTTCTCTGAACTCAGTAGTGTTAGCACTGTGTGTTCACTGAACTCGGCAATGTGGGCGCTGTGTGTTCCCTGAACTCAGCAATGTGAGTGCTGTGTGTTCTTTGAACTCTTTAGTGTGAGCGCTGTGTGTTCTCTGAACGCGGTAGTGTGAGCGCTGTGATTTCTCTGAACTTGGTAGTGTTAGCGCTGTCTATGTTCTGAACTCGGTACTCTGAGCTCTGTGTGTTCTCTGAACTCAGTAATGTGAGCACTCTGTCTTCTCTGAGCTCGGTAGCGTGAGCGCTGTGCGTTCTCTGAACTCAGTAGTGTGAACACTGTGCTCTCTCTGAACTTGGTAATGTTAGCGCTGTCTGTATTCTGAACTCGGTAGTGTGAGCGCTGTGTGTTCTCTGAACTCAGTAATGTGAGTGCTCTGTCTTCTCTGACCTCGGTAGTGTGAGCTCTGTGTGTACTCTGAACTTGGTAGTGTGAGCACTGTGTGTACTCTGAACTCAGTAGTGTGAGCTCTGTAATGATCAGTAACCTGTCATTCTGGAATGGTACACTAGGTGGTGCTGTATGTATATAAGAGTGGGCTACCCACGATGCACTAGGCTACCCACAAGGCAGCAGTCAAGATGGAGGCCTCTACAGATACTGTACCTAGTCCACATGTGCTCAATAAAGTGTCTAGCAAAAGCTAGCTGTTCTTAATAAAAACGACTAGTTATTAAAGAACATAACATGGTACCAGGATTGGTAAGATCTGCTGAATATTGTGCAACGCGACATGGAGAATTTGAAGCCACCAGAGCGTTTGAAACTCACAGGAAACGTCGACTACAATTGGCAGACTTTTAAACAACAATTCGAACTCTACATTGCTGCCATCGGGTACGGTACGAAGCCAGACGCAAGGAAAATAGCGCTGCTGCTCACGGTTGCAGGCCCACAGGCGATAGAGGTATTTAATACATTTGTATTTAATCCAGAGGAGAACAGAGAAAAATTAGACGATGTGCTAAAGAAGTTTGATACACATTGTTCTCCCAAAAAGAATGGAACCTATGAGAGGTACATCTTCTGTTCTCGAACACAGCAGCAAAATGAGACTTTTGATAGCTTTTTGACTGATCTGAAACTGAAAGCACAGACATGTAATTTCTCTGAGCTGAAAGCATCCATGATTCGTGCCCAGTTGTGTTTGGTATTCATGATAAAAAAGTCAGGGAACGTCTGTTGAGAGAAACCGAACTAACATTGGAAATTGCTGTGAAAATATGCCAAGCTAGCGAGCTAGCTCAAAAGCATGCCAAGACTTTCAGTGAAATCAATGATGATGCGATTGCAGTAAGTGCTGCTGTCAGTGCTGTGTCCTACAAGGGGAAGAAACATGGGCAGAACAGAAGTGAAAAGCAATCGGAGAAAGGAATTTTTAATTGTAAACGCTGTGGTTACAAACACCAGTTAAAACAATGTCCAGCGTTTGGAAAAATGTGCACAAAATGTCATGGAAAGAATCACTTTGCCAAACAATGCTTTTCAAAAGTAAAAACTAAGAAAGGGCAATGAGTTAATGTAATTGAGGACACTGATTTAAGTGAGACATGTTTTGTAGGAATGGTGTCATGTGACAATATCAAAAAGTATACAGAAAATGTGCAGCCCTCAGGAATTAACAATGCTGAACATAAAGTTAATGCAGTAAAAGAGGACAAATGGATGATCCCACTGCAGGTAAATGGAGCATTAGTTACATTGAAACTAGACACTGGGGCAAAAGCAAACTTAATCAGTATGAGTGACATTAACAATATGAAAGAAAAGCCCAAAATACAGAAAAAGTCAGTACTACTGAAGGACTATAATGGACAGAAAATAGATAGCTTAGGTGTATGCAGACTTAAAGTGACAGTCAAAGACAAAGTGCATCATGTCATGTTTTCTGTTGTGGATGAAGGACTTGATTCGCTGCTGGGTGACAAAGCTTGTGAGGACTTAGAACTGGTCAAGAGAGTCTACCGTATAAACTGTGCCATAAGCAGACCAGATGACTCGATGGATTCTGTAGAGAATAATTTCCAGGATGTGTTCAAAGGATTTGGAGTTCTACCATTCACTTACAAGATCCAGCTAAAGGAGGATGCTCAACCAGTGATACATGCTCCACGAAGAGTTCTAGCACCCCTGCGTGACCGGCTCAAGAATGAACTGGACAGAATGACCACACTAGGAGTCATCAGGAAAGTCGAAGAGCCAACAGACTGGGTTAACTCCATGGTATGTGTAAAGAAAAAGAACAATGATCTAAGAATATGCATGGATCCAAAGGACTTAAATGCAAACATAAAACGTGAACACGACCAGATTCCCAAGTGAGAAGAAATCACCAGTGAAATGTCAGGTGCCAGATACTTTACAAAGCTCGATGCCTCACAAGGATTTTGGCAACTAAAACTGGATGAAGAGAGCACCAAATACTGTACCTTCAACACACCATTTGGCAGGTATTGTTTCCTCAGAATGCCTTTCGGGATAATATCTGCATCTGAAATCTTTCATAGAGCAATGGAACACATAATTGAAGGTCTGGAAGGAGTTCGGGTCTATGATGATGACATCATCATCTGGGGCTCCACACTGAAAGAACACAATGAGAGACTGACTAAAGTGCGGCAGAGCATACGCCGGAATGGACTGAAGCTCAACAAAGCCAAGTGTCAGTTTGGCGTCCAGGAAGTCACTTTCCTAGGAGATAATCTATCTGGTAAAGGAATAGAGCCAGATATGGAAAAAGTAAACGCCATACTCAAAATGCCCCAACCCACTGACAAAAAAGGAGTGCTACGCATCATGGGGATGATAAACTTCATTGGAAAGTTCATTCCTAACTTGTCAGCCAAGACAGCCTGTCTGCGAGACCTGCTACGTAAAACAAATGAGTTCACATGGACAGAAAGACATGAACAAGAGTGGATAAACCTCAAAACAGTGCTGACAACCACACCTGTACTCACCTTCTTTGACCCAACAAAAAGAATCAAAGTGTCAACGGATGCATCAAAAGATGGCCTAGGTGCGGTCTTGCTACAAGCAGAGGCTGAAGATTGGAAGCCTGTTGCCTATGCCTCCAGGTCTATGACTGATACTGAGTGTCGATACGCCCAGATTGAAAAGGAATACCTAGGCTTGGTAGTTGGACTAGAAAAGTTTCATGGCTACATATATGGACTTCCCACCTTCACAGTTGAGACAGACCACAGCCCACTGGTTGCCATCATAAAAAAGAACCTGAATGAGATGTCTCCAAGGATTCAATGACTCATGATGAAGCTGCAAAGATATGACTTTGAACTGATCTACACACCAGGCAAATACATAGTATTAGCAGATGCACTATCCCGAGCACCCACAATGAGTCATGTGAGCTCTACTGATGAAGATGTGGATGCTCATGTGAGTATGGTCACTGCTGCGCTGCCCGTGTCAGACACAAAATCAAAGCAAATAGCAGAAGAAACAGTAAAAGATACAGTATTACAAACAGTAATAGAGAACATTCATCGTGGTTGGCCAAAATGTTCCTGTCCAAAATATTTTCACATAAGGTCAGAATTGAGTGTCGCAAGTGGACTATTACTAAAACAGAACAGAATAGTCATTCCACAGGCTCTACGTCAAGACATGCTCAAAAGGATTCAAGAGGGACACCTCGGAATTGAAAAATGCAAAAGGAGAGCAAGAGACACTGTTTATTGGCCTGGCATAACTAAGGACATTGAGAACATGATAGGCAAATGTGAGACATGTCAGAAACACCAAAACAAACAAGCAAAGGAACCAATGATAGTAGCTGACATACCAACAGCACCATGGCAAAAGGTTGGTATGGACCTTTTTCATTTAAATGGTAAAGACTATCTAATAGTGATTGACTACTATTCTATCTATCCTGAGATGGCGCTGCTCTCAAGCACCACAGCAAGCAGTGTCATAATGCATGTGAAATCCATCTTCGCCAGACATGGAATTCCCAGGATTGCCGTTCGCGACAATGGTCCGTGCTTCAACTGTAAGGAGTGGCAACAGTTTGCAGCACATTATGACTTTCAACACATCACATCCAGTCCTTTGTATGCTCAGTCAAATGGTAAGGCAGAGAAAGGTGTTCAAGTTCTCAAGCAGCTACTGAAGAAAGCGACAGAAAGCAAGTCTGATCCTTATCTCTGCTGAGCTACCGAGCCTCCCCTTTAGACTCTGGTTCTTCACCTGCTGAACTCCTAATGGGTCGCAAGTTGCGTACCACGCTACCCTGCTGTGCAAAAGAAAAGCAGAGTAAGGAACCGAGACAGAGGCCTAGAAATTGAGTGCCCTTAGCGCCGATTTTGCGGCGCTAGAGGGCCTAGCGCTGCAATTGGCGCCGGCGCCAAAATTGCCTGGGGCCCTTCCGCCGCGGTAGACCGGTAGCGCTGCGCCGGCACCGATGATGTCATCGGTGTGCGCAGCGTCCCGGTTGCCATGCCGACGGGCCCCAGCGCCGAAATTCAGTTGCGGCCGCCTCGCCCGTGGCAGCCGCAACTAAGACTCTGGCAACAGAGTCTTACAAGTCTTTGCGCCGGCGCATTAAAGGCCCCGCGGCGGCCGGCCGCTTGCCCGCCGGCCGCCTGGCCGCAGCTCCCTCCCCGGACTTCCCCCCCCCCCGGAACAGAAGCAAGCCCGGCACTTGTCCGAGGTGCCGGGCTCATTTTTAAAAAGATTTTCGCGGGCCGCGGCCGGGTGCAGGCAGCTCCTCCTTAAGGGAAGGAGGAGGCCTGCACTTCCCGAGCCTGCCGCACCGCATCGGGTGCCGCAGCGCCGGAATTGCGGCGCGAAATGGCAGTTAGCGCCGATTTACCGCCGCAAAGACCCTTCAGTAGCGCCGGCAGCCGTTTGGGCGCGGCCCTGCTGAATTTTTGGCGCGCGCAGGGGGACTTAGCGCCGGCACTAACTTCCGGCGCTAAAGCCCTGGCTAAGCCAAAACTCAATTTCTAGGCCAGAGACTTCAACTGTTAAAGCTGAAACAGAAATCATACTGTGACAAGTCATCCAAAACTCTGAAACCATTGACAAGGGATGATGTTGTCAGGATTGAGGATCCAGATGCATGGAACAGGAAAGCTACAGTTCTTGAGGAAGTAGGACCAAGGTCATACACTGTTAGAACTGAGGAAGGACAGATTCTCAGGAGGAACCGCTGTTCCCTCCTAAAAACACAAGAGACTATCGAAGAGCAAATCGATGACAATGCCGCAACTGAATCTTGTCACTCACCACCAGAACAATCTAAAACAAATACACATACAGGCTCTCATGAAAACACATCAGACTTACCTGTGCTGAGAAGATCCACACGTGAAGTAAAAAATCCTGTTAGACTTAATCTTTGAGTACAAAGAAAACTACAATGAAAATGTATTGACGGTTAAAGATGTTTATGTTGTTATTGATTGATATTGATTGATACTGATTTTGTTTAACCTCAAAGAAAGGGGGATGTAATGATCAGTAACCTGTCATTCTGGAATGGTACACTAGGTGGTGCTGTATGTATATAAGGGTGGGCTACCCACGATGCACTAGGCTACCCACAAGGCAGCAGTCAAGATGGAGGCCTCTACAGATACTGTACCTAGTCCACATGTGCTCAATAAAGTGTCTAGCAAAAGCTAGCTGTTCTTAATAAAAACGACTAGTTATTAAAGAACATAACAAGCTCTGTGTGTTCTCTGAACTCGGCAATGTGAGCACTGTGTGTTCTCTGAACTCAGTAATGGGAGCGCAGTGTGTTCTCTGAACTCAGCAATGTGAGTGCGGTGTGTTCTCAGAACTCAGCAACGTGAGCGCTGAGCGTTCTCTGAACGGGGGAGTGTGAGCACTGTGTGTTCACTGAACTTGGCAATGTGGGCGCTGTGTGTTCTCCGAACTCGGCAATGTAAGTGCTGTGTGTTCTTTGAACTCTATAGTGTGAGCGCTGTGTGTTCTCTGAATGCGGTAGTGTGAGCACTGTGTGTTCTCTGAACTCGGCAGTGTGAGCACTGTGTGTTCTCTGAACTCAGTAGTGTGAGCGTCGTGTATTCTCTGAACTCGGCAATGTGAGCGCTGTGTGTTCTCTGAACGCGGCAATGTGAGCGCTGTGCGTTCTCTGATCTCGGTAGTGTGAGTGCTGTGCGTTCTCTGAACTCAGCAATGTGAGCGCTGTGCGATCTCTGAACTTGTTTTTGTGAGCGTGGTGTGTTCTCTGAACTCGGCCGTGTGAGCGCTGTGTGTTCTCTGAACTCAGGAGTGTGAGCGCTGTGTGTTCTCTGAACTCGGTAGTGTGAACGCTGTGTTCTCTGAACTCAGCAACGTGAGCGCTGCGCATTCTCTGAACGTGGTAGTGTGAGCGGTGTGCATTCTCTGAACTCGGTAGTGTTATAGAGTCATAGAGTCATAGAGTAATACAGCACGGATAGAGGCCCTTCGGCCCATCGTGTCCGTGCCGGCCATCAAGCCCTGTCTAATCTAATCCCATATTCCAGCATTTGGCCCGTAGCCTTGTATGCTATGGCATTTCAAGTGCACATCCAAATGCTTCTTAAATGTTGTGAGGGTTTCTGCCTCCACAACCCTTTCAGGCAGTGAGTTCCAGACTCCAACCACCCTCTGGGTGAAAAAGTTCTTTCTCAAATCCCCTCTAAACCTCCCGCCCTTTACCTTGAATCTATGCCCCCTACTTATTGACCCCTCTACTAAGGGAAAAAGCTCCTCAGCATCCATCCTATCTATGCCCCTCATAATTTTGTACACCTCAATCATGTCCCCCCTCAGCCTCCTCAGCTCCAAGGAAAACAAACCCAACCTGCCCAGTCTCTCTTCATAGCTGAAGCGCTCCAGCCCTGGTAACATCCTGGTGAACCTCCTCTGCACCCTCTCTAACGCGATCACATCCTTCCTGTAGTGTGGCGACCAGAACTGCACGCAATATTCCAGCTGTGGCCTAACCAGTGTTTTATACAGCTCCATCATAACCTCCTTGCTCTTATATTCAATGCCTCGGCTAATGAAGGCAAGTATCCCATATGCCTTTTTTACCACCTTATCCACCTGTTCCGCCGCCTTCAGGGATCTGTGTACTTGCACACCCAGATCCCTCTGACCCTCCGTCTTGCCTAGGGTCTTTCCATTCATTGTGTATTCCTTTGCCTTGTTAGTCCCCCCAAAGTGCATCACCTCGCACTTTTCCGGGTTAAATTCCATTTGCCACTGTTCCGCCCATCTGACCAACCCATCTATATCGTCCTGCAGACTGAGGCTACCCTCCTCGCTATTTACCACCCTACCAATTTTTGTATCATCCGCGAACTTACTGATCATACCCTTTACATTCATATCCAAGTCATTAATGTAGACCACAAACAGCAAGGGACCCAGCACCGATCCCTGTGGTACCCCACTGGCCACAGGCTTCCAGTCACAAAAACAACCTTCGACCATCACCCTCTGCCTTCTGCCACTAAGCCAGTTTTGTATCCAATGTGCCAAGGCACCCTGGATTCCATGGGCTCTTACCTTCTTGACCAGTCTCCTGTGCGGGACTTTATCGAAGGCCTTACTGAAATCCATGTATACCACATCCACTGCGTTACCCTCATCCACACACCTAGTCACCCCCTCAAAAAATTCAATCAAATTAGTCAGACATGATCTTCCCTTGACAAAGCCATGTTGACTATCCCTGATTAATCCTTGCCTCTCCAAGTGGAGACAAATTTTGTCCCTCAGGATTTTTTCCAATAATTTTCCTACCACTGATGTTAGGCTCACTGGCCTGTAGTTCCCCGGTTTTTCCCTACTACCCTTCTTGAATAATGGTACTACATTAGCGGTTCTCCAGTCCTCTGGCACATCCCCTGTGGCCAGAGAGGTCCTGAATATATGTGTTAGAGCCCCCGCAATCTCCTCCTTTGCCTCACACAGCAGCCTGGGATACATTTCATCCGGGCCTGGGGATTTATCCATTTTTAGGCCAGCTAAAACCGCCAATACCTCCTCCCTCTCGATGTTAATATGTTCGAGCATATCACAGTCCCCCCGCCCTATTTCTATGTCTACATCGTCCTTCTCCATAGTGAAAACAGATGCAAAAAATTCATTTAGAACCCCTCCTACATCTTCCGGCTCCACACACAGATTGCCACTTTTGTCCCTAAGGGGCCCTATTTTTTCCCTAGTTATCCTCTTACCCTTAATATACTTATAAAACATCTTAGGATTTTCCTTTATTTTGCTCACCAGTGTTATTTCATGGCCCCTCCTTGATCTCCTAATTTCTTTTTTAAGCATCCCCCTGCACTTTTTGTACTCCTCTAGGGCTTCCTCCGTCTTTAGCCTTTTGTATCTGCCAAAAGCCCTCCTTTTTTTCCTAATCCATTCTCGTATATCCCCTGACATCCAAGGTTCCCTGTGGTTTTTGGAACCACCCTTG
This sequence comes from Somniosus microcephalus, assembly GCF_052327205.1. Taxonomy (NCBI): domain Eukaryota; kingdom Metazoa; phylum Chordata; class Chondrichthyes; order Squaliformes; family Somniosidae; genus Somniosus; species Somniosus microcephalus. Next base: position 56,533,673 of record NC_141001.1, on the reverse strand, counting down.
ACCTTTACGGGAACATGTTGCCATTGTATGATCTCAATCTCCCTTCTGAAAGCCTCCCATTGCTCCGATGCGGATTTTCCTACAAGTAGCTGATCCCAGTCCATTTTGGCCAGATCCTGCCTTATCCTATTAAAATCGGCCTTCCCCCAATTTAGAACCTTTATTTCCGGCCCATCCCTGTCCTTTTCCATGGCCACCTTAAATCTTACCATATTATGGTCACTATCACCAAAGTGCTCACCTACTAGCACTTTTTCCACTTGGCCGGCCACATTCCCTAGAATTAGGTCCAGTACCGCCCCCTCTCTTGTAGGACTTTCTACATGCTGGCTCAAAAAGCTCTCCTGGATGCACTTTAAGAATTCTACACCCTCTGAGCCTTTCACACTCTGACTATCCCAGTTAATATTGGGGAAGTTGAAATCCCCCATTATTATTACCCTATTATTTGCACATTTCTCTGAGATTTGCCTACATATCTGTTCCTCTATCTCCCCCTGACTGTTTGGAGGCCTATAGTACACTCCCAGCAAAGTGCTTGCCCCCTTTTTGTTTTTAAGCTCCACCCATATGGCCTCATTAGAGGACCCTGCTAATATATCATCCCTCCTTACTGCAGTAATTGACTCCTTAATTAATATTGCGACACCCCCTCCTCTTATACCTCCCCCTCTGTCTCGCCTGAAGATTCTGTACCCCGGAATATTGAGCTGCCAGTCTTGCCCTTCCCTCAACCATGTCTCCGTGATAGCAACAATATCATACTCCCATGTGTTTATCAACACCTTCAGTTCATCCACCTTATTTGCAAGACTCCTTGCATTAAAATAGATGCCATCCAGCCTTGCCCTTATATATTTGCCCTGTCTACCAAGCTGACTTGTTTTTTTCTCTATAATTGGCAGCACATCCCCCCCTATTTCAGCTCCCCTCTGTATCCCATCCCCCTGCCAAGTTAGTTTAAACCCCCCCCAACAGTGCTAGCAAACCTCCCCGCAAGGACATTTGTCCCGCTCTGGTTCAGGTGCAACCCGTCCGACTTGTACAAGTCCCACCTTTCCCAGAAGCAGGCCCAGTGATCCAGGAAAGTAAAACCCTCCCCCCTACACCAACTCTTTAGCCACGCATTCATCTGCTCTATCCTCCCATTCCTATACTTACTAGCACGTGGCACTGGGAGTAATCCAGAGATTACAACCTTTGAGGTCCTGCTCTTTAATCTGTTATCTAGCTCCCTAAATTCTTGATGCAGGACCTCATCCCTCTTTTTACCTATGTCGTTGGTAGCAATGTGGACCACGACCATTGGCTGTTCACCCTCCCCCTCCAGAATGCCCTGCAGCTGCTCAGTGACATCCTTGACCCTGGCACCAGGGAGGCAACAAACCATCCTGGATTCACGTCTACGGCCACAGAAACGCCTATCTGTTCCCCTTACTATAGAATCCCCTACCACTATTGCTCTCCCACTCTTTTTCCCCCCTTCCTGGGCAGCAGGAGCACCCCCAGTGCCAGGAAGTTGGCTGCTGCTGCCTTCCCCTGGTGAGTCATCCCCCTCAACAGTATCCAAAGCGGTATACTTGTTTGAAAGGGGGATGCCCGCAGGGGTTCCCTGCACTACCTGCCTGCCTTTGTTGCTCCGCCTGATGGTCACCCCCTGTGCTGCCCTGCCCTGAGGCGTGAACAACTCGCTAAACGTGCTATCCACGAGCCTCTCAGCATCGCGCATGCTCCAAAATTCATCCACCTGTAGCTCGAGCGCCGCAATGCGGTCTGCAAGTAGCTGCAGCTGGATGCATTTCCTGCACACATGGTCGTCAGGGACACTGGCAGCGTCCCTGATTTCCCACATGGAGCAAGAGGAGCAGAACACGGGTCTGAGCTCTCCTCCCATGACTTACTCCTTTAATTAATTTAAAAATTTATTCAATACCCCAGTTACAGGTATACTCTAGGGCGCTTTATTTACCAACTGTCCCCACTACACCAGAGACCCTAGAAATTTAACACCACAGAAGTCAAGCTTGTATTGAAAAGAGAGAACTACTCACCAACCAATCACTTACCTGCTCCCTGGTGACGTCACACACTGATTACTTTTTACCTCTCTCCTCTTCTGTTGATTTGGTCGGGCCTCTGCCTTGGCGCCGGTTTTTCTACCGGGCTCACCTCCTCCGCTGCTGCTCTCCCCCGAACTGGTCGGGCCTCTGCCTTGGCGCTGGTTTTTATACCGGGCTCACCTCCTCCGCTGCTGCTCTCCCCCGAACTGGTCGGGCCTCTGCCTTGGCGCCGGTTTTTATACCGGGCTCACCTCCTCCGCTGCTGCTCTCCCCCGAACTGGTCGGGCCTCTGCCTTGGCGCCGGTTTTTATACCGGGCTCACCTCCTCCGCTGCTGCTCTCCCCCGAACTGGTCGGGCCCCTGCCTTGGCGCCGGTTTTTATACCGGGCTCACCTCCTCCGCTGCTGCTCTCCCCCGAACTGGTCGGGCCTCTGCCTTGGCGCCGGTTTTTATACCGGGCTCACCTCCTCCGCTGCGGCTCTCCCCCGAACTGGTCGGGCCTCGGTCTTCGCGCCGGTTTTTATACCGGGCTCACCTCCTCCGCTGCTGCTCTCCCCCGAACTGGTCGGGCCTCTGCCTTGGCGCCGGTTTTTATACCGGGCTCACCTCCTCCGCTGCTGCTCTCCCCCGAACTGGTCGGGCCTCGGTCTTCGCGCTGGTTTTTATACCGGGCTCACCTCCTCCGCTGCGGCTCTCCCCCGAACTGGTCGGGCCTCGGTCTTCGCGCCGGTTTTTATACCGGGCTCACCTCCTCCGCTGCGGCTCTCCACCGAACTGGTCGGGCCTCTGCCTTGGCGCCGGTTTTTATACCGGGCTCACCTCCTCCGCTGCTGCTCTCCCCCGAACTGGTCGGGCCTCGGTCTTCGCGCCGGTTTTTATACCGGGCTCACCTCCTCCGCTGCGATGTTAGCACGATGTTAGCACGATGTGTTCACTGAACTCAGCAGTGTGAGCGCTGTGCGTTCTCTGAACTCGGTAGTGTGAGCGCTGTGCGTTCCCTCAACTCGGCAGTGTTAGCACGATGTGTTCACTGAACTCAGCAGTGTGAGCGCTGTGCGTTCTCTGAACTCGGTAGTGTGAGCGATGTGCATTCACTGAACTCGGCAGTGTGAGCTCTGTGTGTTAACTAAACTCTGTAGTGTGAGCGCTGTGTGTTCTTTGTAATCAGCAATGTGAGCGCTGTATGTTCTGCGAACTCGGCAATGTTTTTTCTTTTTTATTCATTGATGGGATGTGGGCGTCGCTGGCTAGGCCTGCATTTAGTGCCCATCCCTAATTGCCCCTGAGAAGATGGTGGTGAGCCGCCTTCTTGAACCGCTGCAGTCCATATGGTGTAGGTACACCCACAATGCTGTTAGGAAGGGAGTTCCAGGATTTTGGCCCAGCGACAGTGAAGGAACGGCGATACAGGTCCAAGTCAGGATGGTTTATGGCTTGGAGGGGAACTTGTAGGTGGTGATGTTCCCATGCGTCTGCTGCCCTTGTCCTTCTAAGTGGGAGAGGTCGCGGGTTTGGAAGGTGCTGTTGAAGGAGCTTTGGCGTGTTGCTGCAGTGCATCTTGTAGATGGTACACACTGCAGCCACAGTGCGCCGGTGGTGGAGGGAGTGAATGTTGAAGGTGGTGGATGGAGTGCCAATCAAGCGGGCTGCTTTATCCTGAATGGTGTCGAGCTTCTTGAGTGTTGTTGTAGCTGCACTCATCCAGGCAAGTGGAGAGTATTCCATCACACTCCTGACTTGTGCTTTGTAGATGGTGGAAAGACTTTGGGGAGTCAGGAGGTGAGACACTCGCCGCAGAATTCCCAGCCTCTGGCCTGCTCTTGTAGCCACAGTATTTATATGGCTGGTCCAGTTCAGTTTCTGATCAATGGTAACCCCCAGGATGTTGATAGTCGGGGATTCAGCGATGGAAATGCCATTGAATGTCAAGGGGAGATGGTTAGAGTCTCGTTTGTTGGAGATGGTCATTGCCTGGCACTTGTGTGGTGCGAATGTTATTTGCCACTTGTCAGCCCAAGTCTGAATGTTGTCCAGGTCGCTGTGTGTTTTTGGAACTCTGCAGTGTGAGCACTGTGGGTTCTCTCAACTCGGCAACGTGAGCTCTGTGTGTTCTCTGAACTCAGTAGTGTGAGCGCTGGGTGTCCTCTGAACTCGGCAATGTGAGCGACGTGTGTTCTCTGAACTCGGTAGTGTGAGCGCTGTGCGTTCTCTCATCTCAGTAGTGTGAGCGCTGTGTGTTCTCTGAACTCGGCAGTGTGAGCGCTGTGTGTTCTCTGAACTTGGCAATGTGAGCGCTGTGTGTTCTCTGAACTCGGTAGTGTGAGCGCTGTGCGTTCTCTGAACTCGGTTCAGAAGAAACACAGCGCTCACATTGCCGAGTTCAGAGAACACACAGCGCTCAGATTGCCGAGTTCAGATAACGCACAGTGCTCACGCTACAGAGTTCAGAGAACGCACAGCGCTCACACTACCGAGTTCAGAGAACACACAGCGCTCACACTGCCGAGTTCAGAGAACACACAGCGCTCACACAACCGAGTTCAGAGAACACACAGCGCTCACACTGCCGAGTTCAGAGAACACACAGTGCTGAGTTCAGAGAACACCCAGCGCTCACACTACCGAGTTCAGAGAACACACAGCGCTCACACTACCGAGTTCAGAGAACACACAGTGCTCACACTGCCGAGTTCAGAGAACACACAGTGCTCACACTACCGTGGTCAGAGAACACACAGCCCTCATACTACCGAGTTCAGAGAACGCATAGCGCTCACATTGGCGAGTACAGAGAACACACAGTGCTCACATTGCCGATTTCAGTGAACGCACAGTGGTAACATTGCCAAGTTCAGAGAACGCACAGCTCTCACACTACCAAGTTCAGAGAACGCACAGCTCTCACACTACCGAGTTCAGAGAACGCACATCGCTCACACTCCTGAGTTCAGAGAACACACAGCGCTCACAGTGCCGAGTTCAGAGAACACACAGCGCTTAAAATAACGAGTTCAGAGAACACAAAGTGCTCACATTGCCGAGCTCAGAGAACGCACAGCGCTATCATTGCCGAGTTCAGAGAACACACAGTGCTCACATTACCAAGTTCAGCGAATACACAGCGCTCACACTACAGAGTTCAGAGTACACACAGTGCTCACACTACCGAGTTCAGCGAACACACAGCGCTCACACTACTGAGTTCGGAGAACACACAGCTCTCACATTGCCGAGTTCAGAGAATACACGACGCTCACACTAAAGAGTTCAAAGAACGCACAGCGCTAACATTGCCGAGTTCAGAGAACACACAGCGCTCACATTACCGAGTTCAGAGAACACACAGCGCTCACATTGCCGAGTTCAGAGAACACAGAGCGCTCACACTACCGAGTTCAGCCAACACACAGCACTCACACAACTGAGTTCAGAGAAGGCACAGCGCTCACACTGCCGAGTTTAGAGACCACACAGCGCTCACATTACCGAGTTCAGAGAACACATGGCGCTCACACTACTGAGTTCAGAGAATACACAGCGCTCACACAACCGAGTTCAGAGAACACACAGCGCTCACGCTGCCGAGTTCAGAGAACACACAGCGCTCACAATACCGAGTTCAGAGAACACACAGTGCTCACACTACCGACTTCAGAGAAAGCACAGCGCTCACACTACCGAGTTCAGTGAACATGCCGCGCTCACACTACCGAGTTCAGAGAACGCACAGCGCTCACACTGCCGAGTTCAAAGAACACACAATGCTCACACTGCCGAGATCAGAGAACACACAGCGCTCACATTGCCGAGTTCAGAGAACACACAGCGCTCACACTACAGAGTTCAAAGAACACAGAGCACTCACATTGCCGAGTTCAGAGAACACACAGCTGTCACACTACCGAGTTCAGAGAACACACAGCACTCACGCTACCGAGTTCAGAGAACACACAGCGCTCACACCACCGAGTTCAGAGAACACACAGCGCTCACACTACCGAGTTCAGAGAACACACAGCGCTCACACTACCGAGTTCAGAGAGCACACATCGCTCACACTACCGAGTTCAGAGAACGCACTGCTCTCACACTACCGAGTTCAGAGAACGCACATCGCTCACACTGCCGAGATCAGAGAAGGCACAAAGCTCACATTGCCGAGTTCAGAGAACACACAGTGCTCACACTGCCGAATTCAGTGAACACACAGTGCTCACGCTACCGCGTTCAGAGAGCACACAGCGCTCACGTTGCCGAGTTCAGAGAACGCACAGCGCTCATGTTGCCAAGTTCAGAGAACGCACAGCGCTCACACTACCGAGTTCAGAGAATGCACAGCGCTCACACTACCGACTTCAGACAAAACACAGTGCTCACACTGCCGAGTTCAGGGAACAAACAGCGCTCAGATTGCCGAGTTCAGAGGACACACAGTGCTCACACTACCGCGTTCAGAGAACGCACAGCGCTCACGTTGCCGAGTTCAGAGAACGCACAGCGCTCACGTTGCTGAGTTCAGAGAACACACAGCGCTCACATTGCCGAGTTCAGAGAACACACAGTGCTCAGATTTCCGAGTTCAGATAACGCACAGTGCTCACGCTAGAGTTCAGATAACACACAGCGCTCACACTACCGAGGTCAGAGAACACACAGCACTCACACTGCCGAGTTCAGAGAACTCCCAGCGCTCCCACTACCGAGTTCAGTGAAAACACAGCGCTCACATTGCCGAGTTCAGAGAACACACAGCGCTCAGATTGCCGAGTTCAGATAACGCACAGTGCTCACGCTACAGAGTTCAGAGAATGCACAGCGCTCACACTACCGAGTTCAGAGAACACACAGCGCTCACACAACCGAGTTCAGAGAACAGACAGCGCTCACACTGCCGAGTTCAGAGAACACACAGCGCTCACACTGCCGAGTTCAGAGAACACACAGCGCTCACATTGCCGAGTTCAAAGAACACACAATGCTCACACTGCCGAGATCAGAGAACACACAGCGCTCACACTGCCGAGTTCAGAGAACACACAGCGCTCACACTGCTGAGTTCAGAGAACACACAGCGCTCACACTACCGAGTTCAGAGATCGCACAGTGCTCACATTGCCGAGTTCAGAGAAAACACAGTGCTCACATTGCCGAGTTCAGAGAACACACAGTGCTCAGATTTCCGAGTTCAGATAACGCACAGTGCTCACACTAGAGTTCAGATAACACACAGTGCTCACACTACCGAGTTCAGAGAACACACAGCACTCACACTGCCGAGTTCAGAGAACTCCCAGCGCTCCCACTACCGAGTTCAGAGAAAACACAGCGCTCACATTGCCGAGTTCAGAGAACACACAGCGCTCAGATTGCCGAGTTCAGAGAACGCACAGCGCTCACACTACCGAGTTCAGAGAACACACAGCGCTCACACAACCGAGATCAGAGAACAGACAGCGCTCACACTGCCGAGTTCAGAGAAAACACAGCGCTCACAATGCTGAGTTCAGAGAACACACAGTGCTCACACCACCGAGTTCAGAGAACACACAGCGCTCACACTACTGAGTTCAGAGAACACACAGCGCTCACACTGCCGAGTTCAGAGAACACACAGCGCTCACATTGCCGAGTTCAAAGAAGACACAATGCTCACACTGCCGAGATCAGAGAACACACAGCGCTCACATTGCCGAGTTCAAAGAACACACAGCGCTCACACTGCCGAGTTCAGAGAACACACAGTGCTCACACTGCTGAGTTCAGAGAACACACAGCGCTCACACTACCGAGTTCGGAGATCGCACAGTGCTCACATTGCCGAGTTCAGAGAAAACACAGCGCTCACACTACCGAGTTCAGAGAACGCACTGCTCTCACACTACCGAGTTCAGAGAATGCACATCGCTCACACTGCCGAGTTCAGAGAACACACAGCGCTCACACTGCCGAATTCAGTGAACACACAGTGCTCATGCAACCGCGTTCAGAGAGCACACAGCGCTCATGTTGCCGAGTTCAGAGAACACACAGCGCTCATGTTGCCAAGTTCAGAGAACGCACAGCGCTCACACTGCCGAGTTCAGAGAACGCACAGCGCTCACACTACCGAGTTCAGAGAACGCACAGCGTTCACACTACCGAGTTCAGAGAAAACACAGTGCTCACATTGCCGAGTTCAGAGAACACACAGCACTCACACTGCAGAGTTCAAAGGACACAGAGCGCTCACATTGCAGAGTTCGGAGAACACACAGCTGTCACGCTACCGAGTTCAGAGAAAACACAGCGCTCACACTGCCGAGTTCAGAGAACACAAAGCACTCACACTGCCGCGTTCAGAGAACACACAGCGCTCACACAACCGAGTTCAGAGAACACACAGCGCTCACACTTCCGAGTTCAGAGAACACACAGCGCTCACACCACCGAGTTCAGAGAACACACAGCGCTCATACTACCGAGTTCAGAGAACACACAGCGCTCACACTACCGAGTTCAGAGAACACACAGTGCTCACACTACCGAGTTCAGACAACGCATTGCTCTGACATTGCCGAGTTCAGAGAACACACAGCGCTCACATTGCCGAGTTCAATGAACGCACAGTGGTAACATTGCCGAGTTCAGAGAACGCACAGCTCTCACACTACCAAGTTCAGAGAACGCACAGCTCTCACACTACCGACTTCAGAGAACGCACATCGCTCAAACTCCTGAGTTCAGAGAACACACAGCGCTCACAGTGCCGAGTTCAGAGAACACACAGCGCTTAAAATAACGAGTTCAGAGAACACAAAGCGCTCACATTGCCGAGCTCAGAGAACGCACAGCGCTAACATTGCCGAGTTCAGAGAACACACATTGCTCACATTACCGAGTTCAGCGAATACACAGCGCTCACACTACAGAGTTCAGAGTACACACAGTGCTCACACTACCGAGTTCAGCGAACACACGGCGCTCACACTACTGAGTTCGGAGAACGCACAGCTCTCACATTGCCGAGTTCAGAGGATACACGACGCTCACACTACAGAGTTCAAAGAACGCACAGCGCTAACATTGCCGAGTTCAGAGAACACACAGTGCTCACATTACCGAGTTCAGAGAACACACAGCGCTCACACTACTGAGTTCATAGAACACACAGCGCTCACACAACCGAGTTCAGAGAACACACAGCGCTCACACTGCCGAGGTCAGAGAACACACAGCGCTCACACTACCGAGTTCAGAGAACACACAGTGCTCACACTACCGAGTTCAGAGAAAGCACAGCGCTCACACTGCCGAGTTCAAAGGACACACAATGCTCACACTGCCGAGATCAGAGAACACACAGCGCTCACATTGCCGAGTTCAGAGAACACACAGCGCTCACACTACAGAGTTCAAAGAACACAGAGCACTCACATTGCCGAGTTCAGAGAACACACAGTGCTCAGATTTCTGAGTTCAGATAAAGCACAGTGCTCACACTACCGAGTTCAGAGAACACACAGTGCTCACACTACCGCATTCAGAGAATGCACAGCGCTCACGTTGCCGAGTTCAGAGAACGCACAGCGCTCACGTTGCTGAGTTCAGAGAACACACAGCGCTCACATTGCCGAGTTCAGAGAACACACAGTGCTCAGATTTCTGAGTTCAGATAAAGCACAGTGCTCACACTACCGAGTTCAGAGAACACACAGCGCTCACACTGCCGAGTTCAGAGAACTCACAGCGCTCCCACTGCCGAGTTCAGAGAAAACACAGCGCTCACATTGCCGAGTTCAGAGAACACACACCGCTCAGATTGCCGAGTTCAGAGAACACACAGCGCTCACGCTACAGAGTTCAGAGAACGCACAGCGCTCACACTACCGAGTTCAGAGAACACACAGCGCTCACACAACCAAGTTCAGAGTACGGACAGCGCTCACACTGCCGAGTTCAGAGAACACACAGTGCTCACACCACCGAGTTCAGAGAACACACAGCGCTCACACTACAGAGTTCAGAGAACACACAGCGCTCACAGTACCGAGTTCAGAGAACACACAGCGCTCACACTACCGAGTTCAGCCAACACACAGCACTCACACAACCGAGTTCAGAGAAGGCACAGCGCTCACACTGCCGAGTTTAGAGGCCACACAGCGCTCACATTACCGAGTTCAGAGAACACATGGCGCTCACACTACTGAGTTCATAGAACACACAGCGCTCACACAACCGAGTTCAGAGAACACACAGCGCTCACACTGCCGAGTTCAGAGAACACACAGCGCTCACACTACCGAGTTCAGAGAACACACAGTGCTCACACTACCGAGTTCAGAGAAAGCACAGCGCTCACACTACCGAGTTCTGTGAACATGCCGCGCTCACACTACCGAGTTCAGAGAACACACAGCGCTCACACTGCCGAGTTCAGAGAACACACAGCGCTCACACCACCGAGTTCAGAGAACACACAGCGCTCACACTACCGAGTTCAGAGAACACACAGCGCTCACACTGCCGAGTTCAGAGAACACACAGCGCTCACACTACCGAGTTCAGAGAACACACAGTGCTCACACTACCGAGTTCAGAGAACACACAGCGCTCACACTACCGAGTTCAGAGAACACACAGTGCTCACACTACCGAGTTCAGAGAACACACAGCGCTCACACTACCGAGTTCAGAGAACACACAGTGCTCACACTACCGAGTTCAGAGAACACACAGTGCTCACACTACCGAGTTCAGAGAAGGCACAGCGCTCACACTGCCGAGTTCAAAGGACACACAATGCTCACACTGCCGAGATCAGAGAACACACAGCGCTCACATTGCCGAGTTCAGAGAACACACAGCGCTCACACTACAGAGTTCAAAGAACACAGAGCACTCACATTGCCGAGTTCGGAGAACACACAGCTGTCACACTACTGAGTTCAGAGAACACACAGCACTCACGCTACCGAGTTCAGAGAAGACAAAGCACTCACACTGCCGAGTTCAGAGAACACACAGCGCTCACACTACCGAGTTCAGAGAACACACAGCGCTCACACTGCCGAGTTCAGAGAACACACAGCGCTCACACCACCGAGTTCAGAGAACACACAGCGCTCACACTGCCGAGTTCACAGAACACACAGCGCTCACACTACCGAGTTCAGAGAACACACAGTGCTCACACTACCGAGTTCAGAGAACACACAGCGCTCACACTACCGAGTTCAGAGAACACACAGTGCTCACACTACCGAGTTCAGAGAACACACAGTGCTCACACTACCGAGTTCAGAGAAAGCACAGCGCTCACACTGCCGAGTTCAAAGGACACACAATGCTCACACTGCCGAGATCAGAGAACACACAGCGCTCACATTGCCGAGTTCAGAGAACACACAGCGCTCACACTACAGAGTTCAAAGAACACAGAGCACTCACATTGCCGAGTTCGGAGAACACACAGCTGTCACACTACTGAGTTCAGAGAACACACAGCACTCACGCTACCGAGTTCAGAGAACACAAAGCACTCACACTGCCGAGTTCAGAGAACACACAGCGCTCACACTGCCGAGTTCAGAGAACACACAGCGCTCACACCACCGAGTTCAGAGAACACACAGCGCTCACACTACCGAGTTCAGAGAACACACAGCGCTCACACTACCGAGTTCAGAGAACACAAATCGCTCACACTACCGAGTTCAGAGAACGCACTGCTCTCACACTACCGAGTTCAGAGAACGCACATCGCTCACACTGCCGAGATCAGAGAAGGCACAAAGCTCACATTGCCAAGTTCAGAGAACACACAGTGCTCACGCTACCGCGTTCAGAGAGCACACAGCGCTCACGTTGCCGAGTTCAGAGAACGCACAGCGCTCATGTTGCCAAGTTCAGAGAACGCACAGCGCTCACACTACCGAGTTCAGAGAATGCACAGCGCTCACACTACCGAGTTCAGAGAAAACACAGTGCTCACACTGCCGAGTTCAGAGAACAAACAGCGCTCAGATTGCCGAGTTCAGAGAACACACAGTGCTCACACTACTGCATTCAGAGAACGCACAGCGCTCACGTTGCCGAGTTCAGAGAAAGCACAGCGCTCACGTTGCTGAGTTCAGAGAACACACAGCGCTCACATTGCCGAGTTCAGAGAACACACAGTGCTCAGATTTCTGAGTTCAGATGAAGCACAGTGCTCACACTACCGAGTTCAGAGAACACACAGCGCTCACACTGCCGAGTTCAGAGAACTCACAGCGCTCCCACTGCCGAGTTCAGAGAAAACACAGCGCTCACATTGCCGAGTTCAGAGAACACACACCGCTCAGATTGCCGAGTTCAGATAACGCACAGTGCTCACGCTACAGAGTTCAGAGAACGCACAGCGCTCACAGTACCGAGTTCAGAGAACACACAGCGCTCACACAACCGAGTTCAGAGTACAGACAGCGCTCACACTGCCGAGTTCAGAGAACACACAGTGCTCACGCCACCGAGTTCAGAGAACACACAGCGCTCACACTACAGAGTTCAGAGAACACACAGCGCTCACAGTACCGAGTTCAGAGAACACACAGCGCTCACACTACCGAGTTCAGCCAACACACAGCACTCACACAACCGAGTTCAGAGAAGGCACAGCGCTCACACTGCCGAGTTTAGAGGCCACACAGCGCTCACATTACCGAGTTCAGAGAACACATGGCGCTCACACTACTGAGTTCATAGAACACACAGCGCTCACACAACCGAGTTCAGAGAACACACAGCGCTCACACTGCCGAGTTCAGAGAACACACAGCGCTCACACTACCGAGTTCAGAGAACACACAGTGCTCACACTACCGAGTTCAGAGAAAGCACAGCGCTCACACTACCGAGTTCTGTGAACATGCCGCGCTCACACTGCCGAGTTCAGAGAACGCACAGCGCTCACACTGCCGAGTTCAGAGAACACACAGCGCTCACATTGCCGAGTTCAAAGAACACACAATGCTCACACTGCCGAGATCAGAGAACACACAGCGTTCACATTGCCGAGTTCAGAGAACACACAGCGTTCACACTGCCGAGTTCAGAGAACACACAGCGCTCACACAGCCGAGTTCAGAGAACACACAGCGCTCACACAGCCGAGTTCAGAGAACACACAGCGCTCACACTGCCGAGTTCAGAGAACACACAGCGCTCACATTGCCGAGTTCAAAGAACACACAATGCTCACACTGCCGAGATCAGAGAACACACAGCGCTCACATTGCCGAGTTCAGAGAACACACAGCGCTCACACTGCCGAGTTCAGAGAACACACAGTGCTCACACTGCTGAGTTCAGAGAACACACAGCGCTCACACTACCGAGTTCAGAGATCGCACAGTGCTCACATTGCCGAGTTCAGAGAAAACACAGTGCTCACATTGCCGAGTTCAGAGAACACACAGCGCTCACACTACCGAGTTCAGAGATCGCACAGTGCTCACATTGCCGAGTTCAGAGAACACACAGCGCTCACACTGCCGAGTTCAGAGAACACACAGCGCTCACACTGCCGAGTTCAGAGAACACACAGCGCTCACACGACCGAGTTCAGAGATTGCACAGTGCTCACATTGCCGAGTTCAGAGAAAACAGTGCTCACATTGCCGAGTTCAGAGAACACACAGCGCTCACACTACCGAGTTCAGAGAACGCACAGCGCTCACACTACCGACTTCAGAGAACACACAGCGCTCACACTGCCGAGTTCAGAGAACACACAGCGCTCACACTGCCGAGTTCAGAGAACACACAGCGCTCACACTGCCGAGTTCAGAGAACACACAGCGCTCACACTGCCGAGTTCAGAGAACGCACAGCGCTCATGTTGCCAAGTTCAGAGAACGCACAGCGCTCACACTACCGAGTTCAGAGTACGTGCAGCGCTCACACTGCCGAGTTCAGAGATCGCACAGTGCTCACATTGCCGAGTTCAGAGAAAACACAGCGCTCACACTACCGAGTTCAGAGAACGCACTGCTCTCACACTACCGAGTTCAGAGAATGCACATCGCTCACACTGCCGAGTTCAGAGAACACACAGCGCTCACACTGCCGAATTCAGTGAACACACAGTGCTCATGCTACCGCGTTCAGAGAGCACACAGCGCTCATGTTGCCGAGTTCAGAGAACACACAGCGCTCATGTTGCCAAGTTCAGAGAACGCACAGCGCTCACACTGCCGAGTTCAGAGAACGCACAGCGCTCACACTACCGAGTTCAGAGAACGCACAGCGTTCACACTACCGAGTTCAGAGAAAACACAGTGCTCACATTGCCGAGTTCAGAGAACACACAGCACTCACACTGCAGAGTTCAAAGGACACAGAGCGCTCACATTGCAGAGTTCGGAGAACACACAGCTGTCACGCTACCGAGTTCAGAGAAAACACAGCGCTCACACTGCCGAGTTCAGAGAACACAAAGCACTCACACTGCCGAGTTCAGAGAAAACACAGCGCTCACACTGCCGAGTTCAGAGAACACACAACGCTCACACTACCGAGTTCAGAGAACACAAAGCACTCACACTGCCGCGTTCAGAGAACACACAGCGCTCACACTTCTGAGTTCAGAGAACACACAGCGCTCACACCACCGAGTTCAGAGAACACACAGCGCTCATACTACCGAGTTCAGAGAACACACAGCGCTCACACTACCGAGTTCAGAGAACACACAGTGCTCACACTACCGAGTTCAGACAACGCGTTGCTCTGACATTGCCGAGTTCAGAGAACACACAGCGCTCACATTGCCGAGTTCAATGAACGCACAGTGGTAACATTGCCGAGTTCAGAGAACGCACAGCTCTCACACTACCAAGTTCAGAGAACGCACACCTCTCACACTACCGACTTCAGAGAACGCACATCGCTCAAACTCCTGAGTTCAGAGAACACACAGCGCTCACAGTGCCGAGTTCAGAGAACACACAGCGCTTAAAATAACGAGTTCAGAGAACACAAAGCGCTCACATTGCCGAGCTCAGAGAACGCACAGCGCTAACATTGCCGAGTTCAGAGAACACACATTGCTCACATTACCGAGTTCAGCGAATACACAGCGCTCACACTACAGAGTTCAGAGTACACACAGTGCTCACACTACCGAGTTCAGCGAACACACGGCGCTCACACTACTGAGTTCGGAGAACGCACAGCTCTCACATTGCCGAGTTCAGAGGATACACGACGCTCACACTACAGAGTTCAAAGAACGCACAGCGCTAACATTGCCGAGTTCAGAGAACACACAGTGCTCACATTACCGAGTTCAGAGAACACACAGCGCTCACAATGCCGAGTTCAGAGAACACATGGCGCTCACACTACTGAGTTCATAGAACACACAGCGCTCACACAACCGAGTTCAGAGAACACACAGCGCTCACACTGCCGAGGTCAGAGAACACACAGCGCTCACACTACCGAGTTCAGAGAACACACAGTGCTCACACTACCGAGTTCAGAGAAAGCACAGCGCTCACACTGCCGAGTTCGAAGGACACACAATGCTCACACTGCCGAGATCAGAGAACACACAGCGCTCACATTCCCGAGTTCAGAGAACACACAGCGCTCACACTACAGAGTTCAAAGAACACAGAGCACTCACATTGCCGAGTTCGGAGAACACACAGCTGTCACACTACTGAGTTCAGAGAACACACAGCACT
Source organism: Somniosus microcephalus (assembly GCF_052327205.1). Taxonomy (NCBI): domain Eukaryota; kingdom Metazoa; phylum Chordata; class Chondrichthyes; order Squaliformes; family Somniosidae; genus Somniosus; species Somniosus microcephalus. Next base: position 56,517,901 of record NC_141001.1, on the reverse strand, counting down.
CACGCTACCGAGTTCAGAGAACACAAAGCACTCACACTGCCGAGTTCAGAGAACACACAGCGCTCACACTACCGAGTTCAGAGAACACACAGCGCTCACACTGCCGAGTTCAGAGAACACACAGCGCTCACACCACCGAGTCCAGAGAACACACAGCGCTCACACTACCGAGTTCAGAGAACACACAGCGCTCACACTACCTAGTTCAGAGAACACACATCGCTCACACTACCGAGTTCAGAGAACGCACTGCTCTCACACTACCGAGTTCAGAGAACGCACATCGCTCACACTGCCGAGATCAGAGAAGGCACAAAGCTCACATTGCCGAGTTCAGAGAACACACAGCGCTCACACTGCCGAATTCAGTGAACACACAGTGCTCACGCTACCGCGTTCAGAGAGCACACAGCGCTCACGTTGCCGAGTTCAGAGAACGCACAGCGCTCATGTTGCCAAGTTCAGAGAACGCACAGCGCTCACACTACCGAGTTCAGAGAATGCACAGCGCTCACACTACCGAGTTCAGAGAAAACACAGTGCTCACACTGCCGAGTTCAGAGAACAAACAGCGCTCAGATTGCCGAGTTCAGAGAACACACAGTGCTCACACTACCGCATTCAGAGAACGCACAGCGCTCACGTTGCCGAGTTCAGAGAACGCACAGCGCTCACGTTGCTGAGTTCAGAGAACACACAGCGCTCACATTGCCGAGTTCAGAGAACACACAGTGCTCAGATTTCTGAGTTCAGATAAAGCACAGTGCTCACACTACCGAGTTCAGAGAACACACAGCGCTCACACTGCCGAGTTCAGAGAACTCACAGCGCTCCCACTGCCGAGTTCAGAGAAAACACAGCGCTCACATTGCCGAGTTCAGAGAACACACACCGCTCAGATTGCCGAGTTCAGGTAACGCACAGTGCTCACGCTACAGAGTTCAGAGAACGCACAGCGCTCACACTACCGAGTTCAGAGAACACACAGCGCTCACACAACCGAGTTCAGAGTACAGACAGCGCTCACACTGCCGAGTTCAGAGAACACACAGTGCTCACACCACCGAGTTCAGAGAACACACAGTGCTCACACCACCGAGTTCAGAGAACACACAGCGCTCACACTACAGAGTTCAGAGAACACACAGCGCTCACAGTACCGGGTTCAGCCAACACACAGCACTCACACAACCGAGTTCAGAGAAGGCACAGCGCTCACACTGCCGAGTTTAGAGGCCACACAGCGCTCACATTACCGAGTTCAGAGAACACATGGCGCTCACACTACTGAGTTCATAGAACACACAGCGCTCACACAACCGAGTTCAGAGAACACACAGCGCTCACACTGCCGAGTTCAGAGAAAGCACAGCGCTCACACTACCGAGTTCTGTGAACATGCCGCGCTCACACTGCCGAGTTCAGAGAACGCACAGCGCTCACACTGCCGAGTTCAGAGAACACACAGCGCTCACATTGCCGAGTTCAAAGAACACACAATGCTCACACTGCCGAGATCAGAGAACACACAGCGTTCACATTGCCGAGTTCAGAGAACACACAGCGTTCACACTGCCGAGTTCAGAGAACACACAGCGCTCACACAGCCGAGTTCAGAGAACACACAGCGCTCACAGTGCCGAGTTCAGAGAACACACAGCGCTCACACGACCGAGTTCAGCCAACACACAGCGCTCACACAACCGAGTTCAGAGAAGGCACAGCGCTCACACTGCCGAGTTTAGAGGCCACACAGCGCTCACATTACCGAGTTCAGAGAACACACAATGCTCACTCTACCGAGTTCAGAGAAAGCACAGCGCTCACACTACCGAGTTCTGTGAACATGCCGCGCTCACACTACCGAGTTCAGAGAACGCACAGCGCTCACACTGCCGAGTTCAAAGGACACACAATGCTCACACTGCCGAGATCAGAGAACACACAGCGCTCACATTGCCGAGTTCAGAGAACACACAGCGCTCACACTACAGAGTTCAAAGAACACAGAGCACTCACATTGCCGAGTTCGGAGAACACACAGCTGTCACACTACCGAGTTCAGAGAACACACAGCACTCCCGCTACCGAGTTCAGAGAACACAAAGCACTCACACTGCCGAGTTCAGAGAACACACAGCGCTCACACTGCCGAGTTCAGAGAACACACAGCGCTCACACTGCCGAGTTCAGAGACCACACAGCGCTCACACCACCGAGTTCAGAGAACACACAGCGCTCACACTACCGAGTTCAGAGAACACACAGCGCTCACACTACTGAGTTCAGAGAACACACATTGCTCACACTACCGAGTTCAGAGAACGCACTGCTCTCACACTACCGAGTTCAGAGAACGCACATCGCTCACACTGCCGAGATCAGAGGAGGCACAAAGCTCACATTGCTGAGTTCAGAGAACACACAGCGCTCACGTTGCCGAGTTCAGAGAACGCACAGCGCTCATGTTGCCAAGTTCAGAGAACGCACAGCGCTCACACTACCGAGTTCAGAGAACGCACAGCGCTCACACTGCCGAGTTCAGAGAAAACACAGTGCTCACACTGCCGAGTTCAGAGAACAAACAGCGCTCAGATTGCCGAGTTCAGAGAACACACAGTGCTCAGATTTCTGAGTTCAGATAACGCACAGTGCTCACACTACCGAGTTCAGAGAACACACGGTGCTCACACCACCGAGTTCAGAGAACACACAGCGCTCACACTACCGAGTTCAGAGAACACACAGCGCTCACACTGCCGAGTTCAGAGAACACACAGCGCTCACATTGCCGAGTTCAAAGAACACACAATGCTCACACTGCCGAGATCAGAGAACACACAGCGTTCACATTGCCGAGTTCAGAGAACACACAGCGTTCACACTGCCGAGTTCAGAGAACACACAGCGCTCACACTGCCGAGTTCAGAGAACACACAGCGCTCACACTACCGAGTTCAGAGATCGCACAGTGCTCACATTGCCGAGTTCAGAGAAAACACAGTGCTCACATTGCCGAGTTCAGAGAACACACAGCGCTCACACTACCGAGTTCAGAGATCGCACAGTGCTCACATTGCCGAGTTCAGAGAACACACAGCGCTCACACTGCCGAGTTCAGAGAACACACAGCGCTCACACTGCCGAGTTCAGAGAACACACAGCGCTCACACTACCGAGTTCAGAGATCGCACAGTGCTCACATTGCCGAGTTCAGAGAACACACAGCGCTCACACTACCGAGTTCAGAGATCGCACAGTGCTCACATTGCCGAGTTCAGAGAACACACAGCGCTCACACTGCCGAGTTCAGAGAACACACAGCGCTCACACTGCCGAGTTCAGAGAACACACAGCGCTCACACTACCGAGTTCAGAGAACGCACAGCGCTCACACTGCCGAGTTCAGAGAACACACAGTGCTCACACTGCCGAGTTCAGAGAACGCACAGCGCTCATGTTGCCGAGTTCAGAGAACGCACAGCGCTCACACTACCGAGTTCAGAGTACGCACAGCGCTCACACTACCGAGTTCAGAGATCGCACAGTGCTCACATTGCCGAGTTCAGAGAAAACACAGCGCTCACACTACCGAGTTCAGAGAACGCACTGCTCTCACACTACCGAGTTCAGAGAATGCACATCGCTCACACTGCCGAGATCAGAGAAGGCACAACGCTCACATTGCCGAGTTCAGAGAACACACAGCGCTCACACTGCCGAATTCAGTGAACACACAGTGCTCATGCTACCGCGTTCAGAGAGCACACAGCGCTCATGTTGCCGAGTTCAGAGAACACACAGCGCTCATGTTGCCAAGTTCAGAGAACGCACAGCGCTCACACTACCGAGTTCAGAGAACGCACAGCGCTCACACTACCGAGTTCAGAGAACGCACAGCGCTCACACTACTGAGTTCAGAGAACGCACAGCGCTCACACTACCGAGTTCAGAGAAAACACAGTGCTCACATTGCCGAGTTCAGAGAACACACAGCACTCACACTGCCGAGTTCAGAGAACACACAGCGCTCATGTTGCCGAGTTCAGAGAACACACAGCGCTCATGTTGCCAAGTTCAGAGAACGCACAGCGCTCACACTACCGAGTTCAGAGAACGCACAGCACTCAGACAACCTGTTGTGTATGTAACTTTAAGAGAATAACTGGTCTCAGACTGCCGTACCGGCAGTGACCACCCCTGTATAAAAGGCACTAGAGAGCCTCTGTTGTTTAGTTTCGTTTATGCCTTTCACCAGTAAAGATCTGTTTGTTTCTCTCCTGCTAGTCCGTGTCTCAATCATTCACGGACTTAACACTGGCAACGAGTTAGAAATGAACTTACCTGCAACTCAGCAGCAACTCCGACGATGTTGTTGAAGGTCAGAGCCAGAAGAAAGAAAAAAAGAGGCCATTGAAACTCGAGAAACGGGCGTCGACCGTCAATTATCGATTTAAAAACTCGCAGGAGAGACTGTCCAGAGCCAGGCTGGGTTCCTCGGTCCGTGGTTTCCCAGCTAGTCGGGCTGGTGGCAGGTAGTGCTCTAATCCTTCCTGGGCTGTGGCCGGCTGAAGCTCGATTGGGTGGCCTTTCAACGGGGCTGGGCAGCGAGTCAGGAAGCAAGGAGAGAGAGAGAGAGAGAGGGTGGAGCACACAGGGCGTGGCCGGTGTTTCGAAGCTGGGCAGCGTTCGGACCTCAGAAGAGGGAGGGACGTGTCCCAGAGGGTCCGCTCCATGACGGGAAGATAATAAAAGAAAACGATTTAATATTTAACGTGCAGGAAACCGTGGAAAGCAGCGGTAACAACAGCAGGGAAGAAGACAAAGCGCGGAAGGCGCCATTTTGTTAAATCGGGGAAGAAGGCAAAGCGCGGGAGGCGCCATTTTAGATTTGCAAGATGCCGAAGACTGGCTGTATCACTGCTTTTGATAATACATTAGAGGACTGGACCACGTATGTGGAAAGAGTCGAGGTATATTTCGAGGCAAATGAAATAGCGGAGGGGAAAAAGGCATCAATATTGCTAAACTTAATGGGCGCTAGAACGTACGGCCTATTGCGGGATCTGATTACTCCAGCCAAACCGAAGGCGAAGAGTTTTAACGAAATTGTTGCTGTTCTACAGGAGCACTTAAACCCTGCACCGCTGTTGATAGCAGAAAGATTTAAATTCCACATGAGAACTCAGCACAAAGATGAGAGCAATGCTGAGTATCTTACGGAACTACGCAAGCTATCAAAGCACTGCCAGTTCGGAGCAGGACTGGCAGATACCCTACGGGACAAATTTGTCTGTGGACTCCTGAGTGAAGGAACACAGAAGAAGTTACTCGCAGAAAAAGAGCTGACGCTAGATAAGGCTTTCAGCGTGGCAGTATTGTATGAAGCAGCAGCCAGGGGAGCTGCAGAAATTCAACAAAAACCACAGGAATACGGCACCCACGAAATGACACGGGGATTTGCAAAATGTTATTGCTGCGGCAGAACTAACCATGACCAGAAGGACTGCTGGTCCAAAGACAAAATATGCAGACAATGCGGGAAGATTGGACACATTGCACGAGTTTGTAGGTCTGGGAAGAAGACCAGCGACAACAAAAAGGCTACTAAGGAACCATACAAGAAAGTACAAAAGATGACGGACAGTAGTTCCGAAGACCAGATGAGCGATAGTGAATCCGCGAACAGGAGATTAAGCTGTCTCAAACTTCACAATGTAATCGCAAAAGAGGATCACCGAACCATTTGGGTCACCCTCACGATAGCAGGGTCCCAAGTTAAAATGGAATTGGATACAGGATCAGCGCTAACCGTCATGAATCGACGAGACTATGAGCGGCTATTTTCACACATACCCTTGAGAGAGACATCCATCGTCTTGACGACGTATACGGGGCAAAAAGTATACCCCAGAGGAAAAATAAGGGTGCCTGTCGAATACAATGGCAAGAAAATACGGAAATTGTATCTCTACATACTGCCAAATGGTGGACCACCGTTATTGGGATGGGAATGGATCAGGAAGATAAACTTAGATTGGCATTCCATTCATGCAATGACGGTGGACGGTAAAAAAGATGAAGACGTCACTCCTGGACGATTGTCAACAATCTTAGCTAATGCCAAAGAGGTATTTCAACAAGAACTGGGCACGCTTAAAGGCGTAACCGCCTCGTTAAAAATAGAAGAGAATGCAGTTCCCAAGTTTTTCAAAGCGAGACCGGTACCATATGCAATTCGTCCAGCCGTCGAGGCAGAGCTGGAGAATCTGGAGAAGGCGAGCGTGTTGTCTAAGGTCGACTGGAGCGAGTGGGCGACACCCATCGTTCCTGTCATGAAGAAAACGTTAAGCAATAAGTTCGGAGAGCCAAGGAAGATTCGCTTCTGTGGGGACTTCAAGGTGATGGTGAACCCTGTCCTTCACACAGTACAATATCCTCTTCCAAGGATAGAAGACATCTTCGCCTCACTGTCTGGAGGGAAGCGTTTTACAAAAATTGACCTAGCACAAGCATATTTGCAGATGGAGGTTGAAGAGTCCTCTAGGAAGTATCTCACGATAAACACTCACAAAGGTCTTTACCAGTATCATCGATTGGTATTCGGAGTAGCATCGGCTCCGGCGATATGGCAAAGAGCGATGGAACAAGTCCTGCAAGGGATTCCGGGGACTCAGTGTTACTTGGACGACATCCTTGTAACAGGTGAAGATGACAGTGAACACCTTAACAACCTAGAACAGGTGCTCACTAGACTACGGGAACATGGGCTGCGAGCCAACCGCCCCAAGTGTGAATTCTTTAAGAAACAGATATCGTATTGTGGCCACGTGATTGATGAAGAGGGGTTACATAAGTCCCCTGACAAAATTGAAGTGGTTGTTAAGGCCCCAGCGCCTGAAAATGTGTCGCAACTGAGGTCATTCCTCGGGTTGGTGAATTACTATCATAAGTTTTTGCCGAATTTGTCGACAATTCTGCACCCACTGAACGCCCTGCTACGAACGGGGGTAGCATAGAAATGGAGCGATGATTGTAAACGTGCTTTTCAGAAGAGTAAGGACTTAATCACTTCGAAGGAAGTATTGGCTCACTACAACCCAGCACTGCCAATCAGGCTGGCGTGTGATGCGTCTCCCTACGGCATTGGGGCGGTACTGTCACATAAATTCCTTGATGGTTTGGAGAGGCCGATAGCTTTTGCGTCACGCTCGTTAACTTCTGCCGAGCGTAACTACGCCCAGATTGACAGAGAGGCCCTCAGCCTAGTGTGGGGGGTGAAGAAGTTCAATCACTATCTGCACGGTCAAAAATTTACTCTACTAACCGATCATCAACCTCTTGTCTCCATTTTCAACCCTCAGAAGGGCGTACCGATAATGACAGCACAACGGCTGCAGAGATGGTCCCTTTTCCTAGGGGCACACCAATATGACATCGAGTACAAAGGAACTAAACAACATGGAAATGCTGATGGATTGTCACGTCTACCGTTGCCGACGGTGGAAGAAGACGACCTTGCAGTGGATCCAATGGAGTTATTCCACTCGACCATAGTCGAATGTCTCCCTGTGACGAATGCAAACATCGAAAAGGAAACACGGAATGACCCGACACTATCACGGGTCTATGATTTAACGGTGAAGGGATGGCCAGCACATGGCGAACCGCTGCTGCCAGCATTTTTGCCAAGAAGAGAACAGCTGTCAGTGTGCAGAGGAACCTTGATGTGTGGATCCAGAGTAGTAATTCCACCTAAGTTGACGGATAGAGTGCTCAATGAGCTTCATGAGGGTCATCTGGGTGGGGTGAAAATGAAGAGCTTAGCCAGAGCATTTGTGTGGTGGCTGGGAATCGATAGAGAAATCGAAGAGATGACCAAGAGCTGTGCAGGATGCCAGAAGGTCCAAAACGCCCCACCACAAGCTCCTCTGCATCCATGGGAGTGGCCCTCATCTCCATGGCAAAGGGTGCACATTGATTTTGCTGGCCCCTTCATGGACTCGATGTTTTTAATTGCGGTGGATGCACATTCAAAGTGGCCAGAGGTAATAAAAATGTCCTCAACCACCACGGAAAAAACTATCACAGTTTTACGAACCATATTCGCCAGGAATGGGCTGCCTGAACAGATTTGCTCTGACAATGGCCCACAGTTTGTGTCTGAAGAGTTCCGGAGGTTCTTAAAGAACAATGGTGTTAAGCATTACATATCTGCACCATATCATCCAGCCACTAATGGATTGGCCGAGAGGTTTGTCCAAACATTCAAGAAGGCTATCAAGGCAATGTGTAATGAAGATATACCCCTACAACACAAGGTGGACAACTTCTTGTTTGCCTACCGGAATGCGACACATGCGGTTACCAACCAAACTCCAGCCATGATGTTCTTCAATCGCAGGCTACGATGCCGCTTGGATTTGGTTAAGCCAAACGTCCGAAGGGATGTGGAGAACAGGCAGTTTCAGAATATGAATGAAAGGCCGACCAGGGGTTTTAAGATAGGTCAACCAGTTTTGGCCCGGGACTACCGCACTGAGAAATGGCAGCCAGGAACGATTTGTACACGACAAGGACCTCTCATGTATACCGTGGACGTTGGGGAGAACATTGTAAGACGCCATGCTGACCAGATTCTAGAGTCACTGGAAAACGTCAACTCCACACCACGATCTGATACACCTGGTAATGAAATCGACGTTCTAATTGCAGCTACCGCAGAACCGGTAATATTAGAAGCAGATGAACCAAACAACGACATTGATTCCGACTCAACATTGCCAGAAGAACCTGATACCCCAAAGAGGCGTTATCCAGACAGAATCAGGAAGCCTCCTCAAAGACTGAACTTATAATTGCTTAAACTTAACCAATGTATCTAGCAACAGTAATTGTGATTGTAATTCGTTATCATTAGTTGTTAAATTAATGTTATGTACTGTTTATCTAAAAGGGGAGGAATTGTTGTGTATGTACCTTTAAGAGAATAACTGGTCTCAGACTGCAGTGCCGGCAGTGACCACCCCTGTATAAAAGGCGCTAGAGAGCCTCTGTTGTTTAGTTTCGTTTATGCATTTCACCAGAAAAGACCTGTTTGTTTCTCTCCTGCTAGTCCGTGTCTCAATCATTCACGGACTTAACACAACCGAGTTCAGACAACGCACAGCGCTCACATTGCCAAGTTCAGAGAATACACAGCGCTCACATTGCTGAGTTCAGAGAACACACATAGCTCACACTACCGAGTTCAGAGGCGACAGAGCGTTCACAGTACCAAGTTCAGAGAACACACAGTGCTCACACTATCGGGTTCAGAGAACACACAGCGCTCGCACTACTGAGTTCATAGAGCACACAGCTCTCACATTGCCGAGTTCAGAGAATACACGACGCTCACACTACAGAGTTCAAAGAACGCACAGCGCTAACATTACCGAGTTCAAAGAACGCACAGCGCTCACAGTACCAAGTTCAAAGAACGCACAGCGCTCAGATTGCCGTGATCAGAGAACACACAGCGCTAACATTGCCGAGTTCAGAGAACACACATTGCTCACATTACCGAGTTCAGCGAATACACAGTGCTCACATTACTGAGTTCAGAGAACACACAGCGCTCACATTGCCGAGTTCAGAGAACACATGGCGCTCACACTCACGAGTTCAGAGAACACACAGCGCTCACACTACCAAGTTCAGAGAACAGACAGCGCTCACAGTACCGAGTTCAGAGAACACATGGCGCTCACACTGCCGAGTTCAGAGAACACACAGCGCTCACACTACCGAGTTCAGAGAACACACAGTGCTCACACTACCGGGTTCAGAGAACACACAGCGCTCACACTACCGAGTTCAGAGAACACACAGCGCTCACACTACCGAGTTCAGCGAACACACAGTGCTGGCATTGCCGAGTTCAGAGAACACGCAGCGCTCACACTACCGAGGTCAGAGAACACACAGCGCTCACACTACCAAGTTCAGAGAATGCACAGCGCTCACACTACCGAGTTCAGACATCACACAGCGCTCACACTACTGAGTTCAGAGAACACACAGCGCTCACACTACCGAGTTCAGAGGAAACACAGCACTCACATTGCCAAGTTCAGAGAACACACAGCGCTCACACTACTGAGTTCAGTGAATGCACAGCGAACACGTTGCAGGGTTCAGAGAATATACAGCGCTGACACTACCGAGATCTGAGAACACACAGCGCTCACATTGCCGAGTTCAGAGAATGCACTGCGCTCACACTACCGAGTTCAGAGTACGCATAGCACTCAGACAACCGAGTTCAGACAACGCACAGCGCTCACATTGCCGAGTTCCGAGTACACACAATGCTCACACTACCGAGTTCAGAGAACACACAGCGCTCACATTGCTGAGTTCAGAGAACACACAGTGCTCACACTACTGAGCTCATAGAGCACACAGCTCTCACATTGCCGAGTTCAGAGAATACACGACGCTCACACTACAGAGTTCAAAGAACGCACAGCGCTAACATTGCCGACTTCAGGGAACACACAGTGCTCACATTACCGAGTTCAGAGAACACACAGCGCTCACATTACCGAGTTCAGAGAACACAAGGTGCTCACACTACCGAGTTCAGAGAACAGACAGCATTCACACGACCGAGTTCAGAGAACGCACAGCACTCACACTGCCGAGTTCAGAGAACACACAGCGCTCACACTACCGAGTTCAGAGAACGCACAGCGCTAACATTGCCGAGTTCAGTGAATACACAGCGCTCACACTACCGAGCTCAGAGAACGCACGGCGCTGACACTGCCGAGTCCGGAGACCACACAGCTCTCACATTGCCGAGTTCAGAGAACACACAGCGCTCACACGACTGAGTTCAGAGAACACACAGCGCTCACACAACCGAGTTCAGAGAACGCACAGCGCTCACACTACCGAGTTCAGAGAATGCACAGCGCTAACACTACCGAGTTCAGAGAACACACAGTGCTCACACTACCGAGTTCAGAGAACGCACAGCGCTCACACTACCGAGTTCAGAGATCGCACAGTGCTCACATTGCCAAGTTCAGAGAACACACAGCGCTCACAATACCAAGCTCAGAGAACACACTGTGCTCACACTACCGAGTTCAGAGGACACACAGCGCTCACACTGCCGAGTTCAGAGTACACACAGCGCTCACATTGCCGAGTTCAGTGAACGCACAGTGCTCACACTACTGAGTTCAGAGAACACACAGCGCTCACACTACCGAGTTCAGCAAACGCACAGTGGGAACATTGCCGAGTTCAGAGAACACATAGTGCTCACAATACCGAGTTCAGAGAACACACAGCACTCACACTACCGAGTTCACAGAACACACAGCGCTCACACTACCGAGTTCAGAAAACACACAGCGCTCACAATACCGAGTTCAGAGAACACACTGCGCTCACACTACCGAGTTCAGAGAACACACAGCGATCACACTGCCGAGTTCAGTGAACGCACAGCGCTCACACCAACGAGTTCAGAGAACACACAGCGCTCACACTACCGAGTTCAGCAAACGCACAGTGGGGACATTGTCGAGTTCAGAGAACACACAGCGCTCACAATACAGAGTTCAGAGAACACACAGCGCTCACACTAACGAGTTCAGAGAACACACAGCGCTCACACGAGCGAGTTCAGCAAACGCACAGTGGGGACATTGCCGAGTTCAGAGAACACACAGCGCTCACAATACAGAGTTCAGAGAACACACAGTGCTCACATTACCGAGTTCAGAGAACACACAGTGCTCACACTACCGAGTTTGGAGAACACACAGCGCTCACATTGCCGAGTTCAGAGGAAACACAGCAGTCACGCTACGAGTTCAGAGAAAACACAGCGCTCACACTACCGAGTTCAGAGAACACACAGCGCTCACATTGCCGAGTTCAGTGAACACACAGCGCTCACACTGCCATGTTCAGAGAACGCACAGCTCTCACGTTGCCAAGTTCAGAGAAAGCACAGCGCTCACGTTGCCGAGTTCAGAGAACACACAGCGCTCACACTACCGAGTTCGGAGAACACACTGCGCTCACACTACCGAGTTCAGTAAACGCACAGCGCTCACACTACCGTGTTCAGGGACACACAGCGCTCACACTACCGTGTTCAGAGGACACACAGTGCTCACATTGCCAAGTTCAGTGAACGCACAGCGCTCACACTACCGAGTTCAGATAACACACAGCGTTCACATTGCCAAGTTCAGAGAACACACAGCGCTCACAATACCGAGTTCAGAGAACACACAGTGCTCACACTACCGAGTTCAGGGAACACACAGTGCTCACACTACCGAGTTCAGAGAACGCACAGCGCTCACACTGCCGAGTTCAGAGAACGCACAGCGCTAACACTAGCGAGTTCAGAGAACACACAGCGCTCACACTACTGAGTTCAGAGAACGCACAGTGCTCCCATTGCCAAGTTCAGAGAACACACAGCGCTCACACTACTGAGTTCAGAGAATGCACAGCGCTCACATTGCCACGAAAAGAGAACACTCAGCGCTCGCACAACTGTGTTAAGTGAACACACAGCGCTCACACTACCGAGTTCAGAGAACACACTGCGCTCACACTACCGAGTTCAGAGAACACACAGCGCTCACACTACCGAGTTCAGAGAACACACAGCGCTCACACTACCGAGTTCAGCAAACGCACAGTGGGAACATTGCCGAGTTCAGAGAAAACACAGCGCTCACACTACCGAGTTCAGAGAACACACAGCGCTCACACTACCGAGTTCAGAGAACACACAGCGCTCACACTACCGAGTTCAGAGAACACACTGCGCTCACACTACCGAGTTCAGAGAACACACAGCGCTCACACTACCGAGTTCAGAGAACACACAGCGCTCACACTACCGAGTTCAGCAAACGCACAGTGGGAACATTGCCGAGTTCAGAGAAAACACAGCGCTCACACTACCGAGTTCAGAGAACACACAGCTCTTACATTGCCGAGTTCAGTGAACACACAGTGCTCACACTACCGCTTTCAGAGAACGCACAGCGCTCACATTGCCAAGTTCAGAGAACGCACAGCGCTCACGTTGCCGAGTTCAGAGAACACACAGCGCTCACACTGCCGAGTTCAGAGAACACACAGTGCTCACTCTACCTAGTTCAGAGAACACACAGTGCTCACATTGGCGAGTTCAGTGAACGCACAGCGCTCACAATACCGAGTTCAGTGAACGCACAGCGCTCACACTACCGAGTTCATAGAACACACAGCGCTCACACTACCGAGTTCAGTAAACGCACAGTGGGAACAATGCCGAGTTGAGAGAGCACACAGCGCTCACAATACCGAGTTCAGAGAACACACAGCGCTCACACGACCGAGTTCAGAGAACACACATCGTTCACACTACCGAGTTCAGAGAACACAGCGCTCACACAACCGAGTTCAGAGAACACACAGTGCTCACACTACCGAGTTCAGAGAACGCAGAGCACTCACATTGCCGAGTTCAGAGAACACACAGCGCTCACAATACAGAGTTCATAGAACACACAGCGCTCACATTGTCGAGTTCAGAGAACACACAGCGCTCACACCACCGAGTTCAGAGAACACACAGCGCTCACGCTACAGAGTTCAGAGAACACACAGCGCTCACAATACAGAGTTCAGAGAACACACAGTGCTCACACTACCGAATTCAGAGAACACACAGCGCTCACACTACCGAGTTCAGAGAACACACAGCGCTCACACTGCCGAGTTCAGAGAACACACAGCGCTCAGACTACCGAGTTCAGGGAACACATAGTGCTCACACTAACAAGTTCAGAGAACGCACAGCACTCACACTACCGAGTTCACAGAACACACAGCGCTCACACTACCGAGTTCAGAAAACACACAGCGCTCACAATACCGAGTTCAGAGAACACACTGCGCTCACACTACCGAGTTCAGCAAACGCACAGTGGGGACATTGCCGAGTTCAGAGAACACACAGCGCTCACAATACAGAGTTCAGAGAACACACAGCGCTCACACTAACGAGTTCAGAGAACACACAGCGCTCACACTAGCGAGTTCAGCAAACGCACATTGGGGACATTGCCGAGTTCAGAGAACACACAGCGCTCACAATACAGAGTTCAGAGAACACACAGTGCTCACATTACCGAGTTCAGAGAACACACAGCACTTACGCTACAGAGTTCAGAGAACACACAGCACTCACACTGCCAAGTTCAGAGAACACACAGTGCTCACACTACCAAGTTTGGAGAACACACAGCGCTCACATTGCCGAGTTCAGAGGAAACACAGCAGTCACGCTACGAGTTCAGAGAAAACACAGCGCTCACACTACCGAGTTCAGAGAACACACAGCGCTCACATTGCCGAGTTCAGTGAACACACAGCGCTCACACTACCATGTTCAGAGAACGCACAGCTCTCACGTTGCCAAGTTCAGAGAAAGCACAGCGCTCACGTTGCCGAGTTCAGAGAACACACAGCGCTCACACTACCGAGTTCGGAGAACACACAGTGCTCACATTGCCAAGTTCAGTGAACGCACAGCGCTCACACTAACGAGTTCAGTGAACGCACAGCGCTCACACTACCGAGTTCAGTAAACGCACAGCGCTCACACTACCGTGTTCAGGGACACACAGCGCTCACACTACCGTGTTCAGAGAACACACAGCGTTCACATTGCCGAGTTCAGAGAACACACAGCGCTCACAATACCGAGTTCAGAGAACACACAGTGCTCACACTACCGAGCTCAGGGAACACACAGTGCTCACACTACCGCGTTCAGAGAACGCACAGCGCTCACACTGCCGAGTTCAGAGAACGCACAGCGCTAACACTACCTAGTTCAGAGAACACACAGCGCTCACACGACTGAGTTCAGAGAACGCACAGCACTCACATTGCCGAGTTCAGAGAAAAAACAGCGGTCACACTATCGAGTTAAGAGAAAACACAGCGCTCACACTACCGAGTTCAGAGAACACACAGCGCTCACACTACCGAGTTCAGAGAAAACACAGCGCTCACATTGCCGAGTTCAGAGAACACACAGCGCTCACACTATCGAGTTCAGAGAAAACACAGCGCTCACACTACCGTGTTCAGGGAACGCACAGCGCTCACGTTGCCGAGTTCAGAGAACGCACAGCGCTCACGTTGCCGAGTTCAGAGAACACACAGCGCTCACACTGCCAAGTTCAAAGAAAACACAGCGCTCACACTACCGAGTTCAGAGAACACACAGCGCTCACACTACCGAGTTCAGAGATCGCACAGTGCTCACACTCCTGAGTTCAGAGAATACACAGCGCTCACACTACCGAGTTCAGAGAATGCACAGCGCTCACATTGCCACGAAAAGAGAACACACAGCGCTCACACTGCCGAGTTCAGAGAATACACAGCGCTAACACTGCCGAGTTCAGAGAACACACAGCGCTCACACTACCGAGTTCAGAGAACACACAGCGCTCACACTCCCGAGTTCAGAGAACACACAGTGCTCACACTACCGAGTTCAGAGAGCACACAGCGCTCACACTACCAAGTTCAGAGAACACACAGCGCTCACACTACCGTGTTCAGAGGACACACAGTGCTCACATTGCCAAGTTCAGTGAACGCACAGCGCTCACACTACCGAGTTCAGAGAACACACAGCGTTCACATTGCCGAGTTCAGAGAACACACAGCGCTCACAATACCGAGTTCAGAGAACACACAGTGCTCACACTACCGAGCTCAGGGAACACACAGTGCTCACACTACCGCGTTCAGAGAACGCACAGCGCTCACACTGCCGAGTTCAGAGAACGCACAGCGCTAACACTACCGAGTTCAGAGAACACACAGCGCTCACATGACTGAGTTCAGAGAACGCACAGCACTCACATTGCCGAGTTCAGAGAAAAAACAGCGGTCACACTATCGAGTTAAGAGAAAACACAGCGCTCACACTACCGAGTTCAGAGAACACACAGCGCTCACACTACCGAGTTCAGAGAAAACACAGCGCTCACATTGCCGAGTTCAGAGAACACACAGCGCTCACACTATCGAGTTCAGAGAAAACACAGCGCTCACACTACCGTGTTCAGGGAACGCACAGCGCTCACGTTGCCGAGTTCAGAGAACGCACAGCGCTCACGTTGCCGAGTTCAGAGAACACACAGCGCTCACACTGCCAAGTTCAAAGAAAACACAGCGCTCACACTACCGAGTTCAGAGAACACACAGCGCTCACACTACCGAGTTCAGAGATCGCACAGTGCTCACACTCCCGAGTTCAGAGAATACACAGCGCTCACACTACCGAGTTCAGAGAATGCACAGCGCTCACATTGCCACGAAAAGAGAACACACAGCGCTCACACTGCCGAGTTCAGAGAATACACAGCGCTAACACTGCCGAGTTCAGAGAACACACAGCGCTCACACTACCGAGTTCAGAGAACACACAGCGCTCACACTCCCGAGTTCAGAGAACACACAGTGCTCACACTACCGAGTTCAGAGAGCACACAGCGCTCACACTACCAAGTTCAGAGAACACACAGCGCTCACACTACCGAGTTCAAAGAACACACAGTGCGCACACTACCGAGTTCGGAGAACACACAGCGCTCACACTCCCGAGTTCAGAGAACACACAGCGCTCACACGACAAAATTCAGAGAACGCACAGCGCTCACATTCCCGAGTTCAGGGAACACACAGCGCTCACACTGCCGAGTTCAGAGAACACACAGCGCTCACACTCCCGAGATCAGGGAACACACAGCGCTCAGATTGCCGAGTTCAGGGAACACACAGCGCTCACACTCCCGAGTTCAGGGAACACACAGCGCTCACACTACCGAGTTCAGAGAGCACACAGTGCTCACAATACCGTGTTCAGAGAACACACAGTGCTCACACTACCGAGTTCAGAGAACACACAGCGCTCACACTCCCGAGTTCAGCAAACGCACAGTGGGAACATTGCCGAGTTCAGAGAACACATAGTGCTCACAATACCGAGTTCAGAGAACACACAGCACTCACACTACCGAGTTCACAGAACACACAGCGCTCACACTACCGAGTTCAGAAAACACACAGCGCTCACAATACCGAGTTCAGAGAACACACTGCGCTCACACTACCGAGTTCAGCAAACGCACAGTGGGGACATTGCCGAGTTCAGAGAACACACAGCGCTCACAATACAGAGTTCAGAGAACACACAGCGCTCACACTAACGAGTTCAGAGAACACACAGCGCTCACACTAGCGAGTTCAGCAAACGCACATTGGGGACATTGCCGAGTTCAGAGAACACACAGCGCTCACAATACAGAGTTCAGAGAACACACAGTGCTCACATTACCGAGTTCAGAGAACACACAGCACTTACGCTACGAGTTCAGAGAAAACACAGCGCTCACACTACCGAGTTCAGAGAACACACAGCGCTCACATTGCCGAGTTCAGTGAACACACAGCGCTCACACTACCATGTTCAGAGAACGCACAGCTCTCACGTTGCCAAGTTCAGAGAAAGCACAGCGCTCACGTTGCCGAGTTCAGAGAACACACAGCGCTCACACTACCGAGTTCGGAGAACACACAGTGCTCACATTGCCGAGTTCAGTGAACGCACAGCGCTCACACTAACGAGTTCAGTGAACGCACAGCGCTCACACTACCGAGTTCAGTAAACGCACAGCGCTCACACTACCGTGTTCAGGGACACACAGCGCTCACACTACCGTGTTCAGAGGACACACAGTGCTCACATTGCCAAGTTCAGTGAACGCACAGCGCTCACACTACCGAGTTCAGAGAACACACAGCGTTCACATTGCCGAGTTCAGAGAACACACAGCGCTCACAATACCGAGTTCAGAGAACACACAGTGCTCACACTACCGAGCTCAGGGAACACACAGTGCTCACACTACCGCGTTCAGAGAACGCACAGCGCTCACACTGCCGAGTTCAGAGAACGCACAGCGCTAACACTACCGAGTTCAGAGAACACACAGCGCTCACACGACTGAGTTCAGAGAACGCACAGTGCTCACATTGCCAAGTTCAGAGAACACACAGCGCTCACACTACTGAGTTCAGAGAATGCACAGCGCTCACATTGCCACGAAAAGAGAACACTCAGCGCTCGCACAACTGTGTTAAGTGAACACACAGCGCTCACATTGCCAAGTTCATGAACACACAGCGCTCACAATACCAAGTTCAGAGAACACACAGCGCTCACACTACCGAGTTCAGAGAACACACAGCGCTCACACTACCGAGTTCAGAGAACACACAGTGCTCACACTACCGAGTTCAGCAAACGCACAGTGGGAACATTGCCGAGTTCAGAGAAAACACAGCGCTCACACTACCGAGTTCAGAGAACACACAGCGCTCACACTACCGAGTTCAGAGAACACACAGCGCTCACACTACCGAGTTCAGAGAACACACTGTGCTCACACTACCGAGTTCAGAGAACACACAGCGCTCACACTACCGAGTTCAGAGAACACACAGCGCTCACACTACCGAGTTCAGCAAACGCACAGTGGGAACATTGCCGAGTTCAGAGAAAACACAGCGCTCACACTACCGAGTTCAGAGAACACACAGCTCTTACATTGCCGAGTTCAGTGAAGACACAGTGCTCACACTACCGCTTTCAGAGAACGCACAGTGCTCACGTTGCCAAGTTCAGAGAACGCACAGCGCTCACGTTGCCGAGTTCAGAGAACACACAGCGCTCACACTGCCGAGTTCAGAGAACACACAGTGCTCACTCTACCTAGTTCAGAGAACACACAGCGCTCACATTGCCGAGTTCAGTGAACGCACAGCGCTCACACTACCGAGTTCAGTGAACGCAGAGCACTCACATTGCCGAGTTCAGAGAACACACAGCGCTCACAATACAGAGTTCATAGAACACACAGCGCTCACATTGTCGAGTTCAGAGAACACACAGCGCTCACACCACCGAGTTCAGAGAACACACAGCGCTCACGCTACAGAGTTCAGAGAACACACAGCGCTCACAATACAGAGTTCAGAGAACACACAGTGCTCACACTACCGAATTCAGAGAACACACAGCGCTCACACTACCGAGTTCAGAGAACACACAGCGCTCACATTGCCGAGCTCAGAGAACGCACAGCGCTCACACCACCGAGTTCAGAGAACACACAGCGCTCACACTACCGAGTTCAGAGAACGCACAGTGCTAACACTACCAAGTTCAGAGAACACACAGTGCTCACAATACCGAGTTCAGAGAACACACTGCGCTCACACTACCGAGTTCAGAGAACACACAGCGCTCACACTGCCGAGTTCAGAGAACACACAGCGCTCACATTGCCGAGTTCAGTGAACGCACAGTGCTCACACTGCCGAGTTCAGCAAATGCACAGTGGGAACATTGCCGAGTTCAGCGAACACACAGCGCTCACAATTCAGAGTTCAGAGAACACACAGTGCTCACACTACCGAGTTCAGAGTACACACAGCGCTCACACTACCGAGTTCGGAGAACACACAGCGCTCACAATCCCGAGTTCAGTGAAGACACAGTGCTCAAACAGCCGCGTTCAGAGAACGCACAGCTCTCACATTGCCAAGTTCAGAGAACGCACAGCGCTCACGTTGCCGAGCTCAGAGAACACACAGCGCTCACACTGCCGAGTTCAGAGAACACACAGTGCTCACACTACCGAATTCATAGGACACACAGCGCTCACACTACCGAGTTCAGTAAATGCACAGTGGGAACATTGCCAAGTTCAAAGAACACACAGTGCTCACAATACCGAGTTCAGAGAACGCAGAGCACTCACATTGCCGAGTTCAGAGAACACACAGCGCTCACAATACCGAGTTCAGAGAACACACAGCGCTAACACTAGCGATTTCAGAGAACACACAGCGCTCACACTACTGAGTTCAGAGAACGCACAGTGCTCCCATTGCCAAGTTCAGAGAACACACAGCGCTCACACTACTGAGTTCAGAGAATGCACAGCGCTCACATTGCCACGAAAAGAGAACACTCAGCGCTCGCACAACTGTGTTAAGTGAACACACAGCGCTCACATTGCCAAGTTCAGAGAACACACAGCGCTCACAATACCAAGTTCAGAGAACACACAGCGCTCACACTACCGAGTTCAGAGAACACACTGCGCTCACACTACCGAGTTCAGAGAACACACAGCGCTCACACTACTGAGTTCAGAGAACACACAGCGCTCACACTACCGAGTTCAGCAAACGCACAGTGGGAACATTGCCGAGTTCAGAGAAAACACAGCGCTCACACTACCGAGTTCAGAGAACACACAGCGCTCACACTACCGAGTTCAGAGAACACACAGCGCTCACACTACCGAGTTCAGAGAACACACTGCGCTCACACTACCGAGTTCAGAGAACACACAGCGCTCACACTACCGAGTTCAGAGAACACACAGCGCTCACACTACCGAGTTCAGCAAACGCACAGTGGGAACATTGCCGAGTTCAGAGAAAACACAGCGCTCACACTACCGAGTTCAGAGAACACACAGCTCTTACATTGCCGAGTTCAGTGAACACACAGTGCTCACACTACCGCTTTCAGAGAACGCACAGCGCTCACATTGCCAAGTTCAGAGAACGCACAGCGCTCACGTTGCCGAGTTCAGAGAACACACAGCGCTCACACTGCCGAGTTCAGAGAACACACAGTGCTCACTCTACCTAGTTCAGAGAACACACAGTGCTCACATTGGCGAGTTCAGTGAACGCACAGCGCTCACAATACCGAGTTCAGTGAACGCACAGCGCTCACACTACCGAGTTCATAGAACACACAGCGCTCACACTACCGAGTTCAGTAAACGCACAGTGGGAACAATGCCGAGTTGAGAGAGCACACAGCGCTCACAATACCGAGTTCAGAGAACACACAGCGCTCACACGACCGAGTTCAGAGAACACACATCGTTCACACTACCGAGTTCAGAGAACACAGCGCTCACACAACCGAGTTCAGAGAACACACAGTGCTCACACTACCGAGTTCAGAGAACGCAGAGCACTCACATTGCCGAGTTCAGAGAACACACAGCGCTCACAATACAGAGTTCATAGAACACACAGCGCTCACATTGTCGAGTTCAGAGAACACACAGCGCTCACACCACCGAGTTCAGAGAACACACAGCGCTCACGCTACAGAGTTCAGAGAACACACAGCGCTCACAATACAGAGTTCAGAGAACACACAGTGCTCACACTACCGAATTCAGAGAACACACAGCGCTCACACTACCGAGTTCAGAGAACACACAGCGCTCACACTGCCGAGTTCAGAGAACACACAGCGCTCACACTACCGAGTTCAGGGAACACATAGTGCTCACACTAACAAGTTCAGAGAACGCACAGCACTCACACTACCGAGTTCACAGAACACACAGCGCTCACACTACCGAGTTCAGAAAACACACAGCGCTCACAATACCGAGTTCAGAGAACACACTGCGCTCACACTACCGAGTTCAGCAAACGCACAGTGGGGACATTGCCGAGTTCAGAGAACACACAGCGCTCACAATACAGAGTTCAGAGAACACACAGCGCTCACACTAACGAGTTCAGAGAACACACAGCGCTCACACTAGCGAGTTCAGCAAACGCACATTGGGGACATTGCCGAGTTCAGAGAACACACAGCGCTCACAATACAGAGTTCAGAGAACACACAGTGCTCACATTACCGAGTTCAGAGAACACACAGCACTTACGCTACAGAGTTCAGAGAACACACAGCACTCACACTGCCAAGTTCAGAGAACACACAGTGCTCACACTACCAAGTTTGGAGAACACACAGCGCTCACATTGCCGAGTTCAGAGGAAACACAGCAGTCACGCTACGAGTTCAGAGAAAACACAGCGCTCACACTACCGAGTTCAGAGAACACACAGCGCTCACATTGCCGAGTTCAGTGAACACACAGCGCTCACACTACCATGTTCAGAGAACGCACAGCTCTCACGTTGCCAAGTTCAGAGAAAGCACAGCGCTCACGTTGCCGAGTTCAGAGAACACACAGCGCTCACACTACCGAATTCGGAGAACACACAGTGCTCACATTGCCAAGTTCAGTGAACGCACAGCGCTCACACTAACGAGTTCAGTGAATGCACAGCGCTCACACTACCGAGTTCAGTAAACGCACAGCGCTCACACTACCGTGTTCAGGGACACACAGCGCTCACACTACCGTGTTCAGAGGACACACAGTGCTCACATTGCCAAGTTCAGTGAACGCACAGCGCTCACACTACCGAGTTCAGAGAACACACAGCGTTCACATTGCCGAGTTCAGAGAACACACAGCGCTCACAATACCGAGTTCAGAGAACACACAGTGCTCACACTACCGAGCTCAGGGAACACACAGTGCTCACACTAGCGCGTTCAGAGAACGCACAGCGCTCACACTGCCGAGTTCAGAGAACGCACAGCGCTAACACTACCGAGTTCAGAGAACACACAGCGCTCACACGACTGAGTTCAGAGAACGCACAGCACTCACATTGCCGAGTTCAGAGAAAAATCAGCGGTCACACTATCGAGTTAAGAGAAAACACAGCGCTCACACTACCGAGTTCAGAGAACACACAGCGCTCACACTACCGAGTTCAGAGAAAACACAGCGCTCACATTGCCGAGTTCAGAGAACACACAGCGCTCACACTATCGAGTTCAGAGAAAACACAGCGCTCACACTACCGTGTTCAGGGAACGCACAGCGCTCACGTTGCCGAGTTCAGAGAACGCACAGCGCTCACGTTGCCGAGTTCAGAGAACACACAGCGCTCACACTGCCAAGTTCAAAGAAAACACAGCGCTCACACTACCGAGTTCAGAGAACACACAGCGCTCACACTACCGAGTTCAGAGATCGCACAGTGCTCACACTCCCGAGTTCAGAGAATACACAGCGCTCACACTACCGAGTTCAGAGAATGCACAGCGCTCACATTGCCACGAAAAGAGAACACACAGCGCTCACACTGCCGAGTTCAGAGAATACACAGCGCTAACACTGCCGAGTTCAGAGAACACACAGCGCTCACACTACCGAGTTCAGAGAACACACAGCGCTCACACTCCCGAGTTCAGAGAACACACAGTGCTCACACTACCGAGTTCAGAGAGCACACAGCGCTCACACTACCAAGTTCAGAGAACACACAGCGCTCACATTCCCGAGTTCAGGGAACACACAGCGCTCACACTGCCGAGTTCAGAGAACACACAGCGCTCACACTCCCGAGATCAGGGAACACACAGCGCTCACATTGCCGAGTTCAGGGAACACACAGCGCTCACACTCCCGAGTTCAGGGAACACACAGCGCTCACACTACCGAGTTCAGAGAGCACACAGTGCTCACAATACCGTGTTCAGAGAACACACAGTGCTCACACTACCGAGTTCAGAGAACACACAGCGCTCACACTCCCGAGTTCAGCAAACGCACAGTGGGAACATTGCCGAGTTCAGAGAACACATAGTGCTCACAATACCGAGTTCAGAGAACACACAGCACTCACACTACCGAGTTCACAGAACACACAGCGCTCACACTACCGAGTTCAGAAAACACACAGCGCTCACAATACCGAGTTCAGAGAACACACTGCGCTCACACTACCGAGTTCAGCAAACGCACAGTGGGGACATTGCCGAGTTCAGAGAACACACAGCGCTCACAATACAGAGTTCAGAGAACACACAGCGCTCACACTAACGAGTTCAGAGAACACACAGCGCTCACACTAGCGAGTTCAGCAAACGCACATTGGGGACATTGCCGAGTTCAGAGAACACACAGCGCTCACAATACAGAGTTCAGAGAACACACAGTGCTCACATTACCGAGTTCAGAGAACACACAGCACTTACGCTACAGAGTTCAGAGAACACACAGCACTCACACTGCCAAGTTCAGAGAACACACAGTGCTCACACTACCAAGTTTGGAGAACACACAGCGCTCACATTGCCGAGTTCAGAGGAAACACAGCAGTCACGCTACGAGTTCAGAGAAAACACAGCGCTCACACTACCGAGTTCAGAGAACACACAGCGCTCACATTGCCGAGTTCAGTGAACACACAGCGCTCACACTACCATGTTCAGAGAACGCACAGCTCTCACGTTGCCAAGTTCAGAGAAAGCACAGCGCTCACGTTGCCGAGTTCAGAGAACACACAGCGCTCACACTACCGAGTTCGGAGAACACACAGTGCTCACATTGCCGAGTTCAGTGAACGCACAGCGCTCACACTAACGAGTTCAGTGAATGCACAGCGCTCACACTACCGAGTTCAGTAAACGCACAGCGCTCACACTACCGTGTTCAGGGACACACAGCGCTCACACTACCATGTTCAGAGGACACACAGTGCTCACATTGCCAAGTTCAGTGAACGCACAGCGCTCACACTACCGAGTTCAGAGAACACACAGCGTTCACATTGCCGAGTTCAGAGAACACACAGCGCTCACAATACCGAGTTCAGAGAACACACAGTGCTCACACTACCGAGCTCAGGGAACACACAGTGCTCACACTACCGCGTTCAGAGAACGCACAGCGCTCACACTGCCGAGTTCAGAGAACGCACAGCGCTAACACTACCGAGTTCAGAGAACACACAGCGCTCACACGACTGAGTTCAGAGAACGCACAGTGCTCACATTGCCAAGTTCAGAGAACACACAGCGCTCACACTACTGAGTTCAGAGAATGCACAGCGCTCACATTGCCACGAAAAGAGAACACTCAGCGCTCGCACAACTGTGTTAAGTGAACACACAGCGCTCACATTGCCAAGTACATGAACACACAGCGCTCACAATACCAAGTTCAGAGAACACACAGCGCTCACACTACCGAGTTCAGAGAACACACAGCGCTCACACTACCGAGTTCAGAGAACACACAGTGCTCACACTACCGAGTTCAGCAAACGCACAGTGGGAACATTGCCGAGTTCAGAGAAAACACAGCGCTCACACTACCGAGTTCAGAGAACACACAGCGCTCACACTACCGAGTTCAGAGAACACACAGCGCTCACACTACCGAGTTCAGAGAACACACTGTGCTCACACTACCGAGTTCAGAGAACACACAGCGCTCACACTACCGAGTTCAGAGAACACACAGCGCTCACACTACCGAGTTCAGCAAACGCACAGTGGGAACATTGCCGAGTTCAGAGAAAACACAGCGCTCACACTACCGAGTTCAGAGAACACACAGCTCTTACATTGCCGAGTTCAGTGAAGACACAGTGCTCACACTACCGCTTTCAGAGAACGCACAGTGCTCACGTTGCCAAGTTCAGAGAACGCACAGCGCTCACGTTGCCGAGTTCAGAGAACACACAGCGCTCACACTGCCGAGTTCAGAGAACACACAGTGCTCACTCTACCTAGTTCAGAGAACACACAGCGCTCACATTGCCGAGTTCAGTGAACGCACAGCGCTCACACTACCGAGTTCAGTGAACGCAGAGCACTCACATTGCCGAGTTCAGAGAACACACAGCGCTCACAATACAGAGTTCATAGAACACACAGCGCTCACATTGTCGAGTTCAGAGAACACACAGCGCTCACACCACCGAGTTCAGAGAACACACAGCGCTCACGCTACAGAGTTCAGAGAACACACAGCGCTCACAATACAGAGTTCAGAGAACACACAGCGCTCACAATTCAGAGTTCAGAGAACACACAGTGCTCACACTACCGAGTTCAGAGTACACACAGCGCTCACACTACCGAGTTCGGAGAACACACAGCGCTCACAATCCCGAGTTCAGTGAAGACACAGTGCTCAAACAGCCGCGTTCAGAGAACGCACAGCTCTCACATTGCCAAGTTCAGAGAACGCACAGCGCTCACGTTGCCGAGCTCAGAGAACACACAGCGCTCACACTGCCGAGTTCAGAGAACACACAGTGCTCACACTACCGAATTCATAGGACACACAGCGCTCACACTACCGAGTTCAGTAAATGCACAGTGGGAACATTGCCAAGTTCAAAGAACACACAGTGCTCACAATACCGAGTTCAGAGAACGCAGAGCACTCACATTGCCGAGTTCAGAGAACACACAGCGCTCACAATACCGAGTTCAGAGAACACACAGCGCTCACACTACCGAGTTCAGAGAACACACAGTGCTCACACTACCGCTTTCAGAGAACGCACAGCGCTCACATTGCCAAGTTCAGAGAACGCACAGCGCTCACGTTGCCGAGTTCAGAGAACACACAGCGCTCACACTGCCGAGTTCAGAGAACACACAGTGCTCACTCTACCTAGTTCAGAGAACACACAGTGCTCACATTGCCGAGTTCAGTGAACGCACAGCGCTCACAATACCGAGTTCAGTGAACGCACAGCGCTCACACTACCGAGTTCATAGAACACACAGCGCTCACACTACCGAGTTCAGTAAACGCACAGTGGGAACAATGCTGAGTTGAGAGAGCACACAGCGCTCACAATACCGAGTTCAGAGAACACACAGCGCTCACACGACCGAGTTCAGAGAACACACATCGTTCACACTACCGAGTTCAGAGAACACAGCGCTCACACAACCGAGTTCAGAGAACACACAGTGCTCACACTACCGAGTTCAGAGAACGCAGAGCACTCACATTGCCGAGTTCAGAGAACACACAGCGCTCACAATACAGAGTTCATAGAACACACAGCGCTCACATTGTCGAGTTCAGAGAACACACAGCGCTCACACCACCGAGTTCAGAGAACACACAGCGCTCACGCTACAGAGTTCAGAGAACACACAGCGCTCACAATACAGAGTTCAGAGAACACACAGTGCTCACACTACCGAATTCAGAGAACACACAGCGCTCACACTACCGAGTTCAGAGAACACACAGCGCTCACACTGCCGAGTTCAGAGAACACACAGCGCTCACACTACCGAGTTCAGGGAACACATAGTGCTCACACTAACAAGTTCAGAGAACGCACAGCACTCACACTACCGAGTTCACAGAACACACAGCGCTCACACTACCGAGTTCAGAAAACACACAGCGCTCACAATACCGAGTTCAGAGAACACACTGCGCTCACACTACCGAGTTCAGCAAACGCACAGTGGGGACATTGCCGAGTTCAGAGAACACACAGCGCTCACAATACAGAGTTCAGAGAACACACAGCGCTCACACTAACGAGTTCAGAGAACACACAGCGCTCACACTAGCGAGTTCAGCAAACGCACATTGGGGACATTGCCGAGTTCAGAGAACACACAGCGCTCACAATACAGAGTTCAGAGAACACACAGTGCTCACATTACCGAGTTCAGAGAACACACAGCACTTACGCTACAGAGTTCAGAGAACACACAGCACTCACACTGCCAAGTTCAGAGAACACACAGTGCTCACACTACCAAGTTTGGAGAACACACAGCGCTCACATTGCCGAGTTCAGAGGAAACACAGCAGTCACGCTACGAGTTCAGAGAAAACACAGCGCTCACACTACCGAGTTCAGAGAACACACAGCGCTCACATTGCCGAGTTCAGTGAACACACAGCGCTCACACTACCATGTTCAGAGAACGCACAGCTCTCACGTTGCCAAGTTCAGAGAAAGCACAGCGCTCACGTTGCCGAGTTCAGAGAACACACAGCGCTCACACTACCGAGTTCGGAGAACACACAGTGCTCACATTGCCAAGTTCAGTGAACGCACAGCGCTCACACTAACGAGTTCAGTGAACGCACAGCGCTCACACTACCGAGTTCAGTAAACGCACAGCGCTCACACTACCGTGTTCAGGGACACACAGCGCTCACACTACCGTGTTCAGAGGACACACAGTGCTCACATTGCCAAGTTCAGTGAACGCACAGCGCTCACACTACCGAGTTCAGAGAACACACAGCGTTCACATTGCCGAGTTCAGAGAACACACAGCGCTCACAATACCGAGTTCAGAGAACACACAGTGCTCACACTACCGAGCTCAGGGAGCACACAGTGCTCACACTACCGCGTTCAGAGAACGCACAGCGCTCACACTGCCGAGTTCAGAGAACGCACAGCGCTAACACTACCGAGTTCAGAGAACACACAGCGCTCACACGACTGAGTTCAGAGAACGCACAGCACTCACATTGCCGAGTTCAGAGAAAAAACAGCGGTCACACTATCGAGTTAAGAGAAAACACAGCGCTCACACTACCGAGTTCAGAGAACACACAGCGCTCACACTACCGAGTTCAGAGAAAACACAGCGCTCACATTGCCGAGTTCAGAGAACACACAGCGCTCACACTATCGAGTTCAGAGAAAACACAGCGCTCACACTACCGTGTTCAGGGAACGCACAGCGCTCACGTTGCCGAGTTCAGAGAACGCACAGCGCTCACGTTGCCGAGTTCAGAGAACACACAGCGCTCACACTGCCAAGTTCAAAGAAAACACAGCGCTCACACTACCGAGTTCAGAGAACACACAGCGCTCACACTACCGAGTTCAGAGATCGCACAGTGCTCACACTCCCGAGTTCAGAGAATACACAGCGCTCACACTACCGAGTTCAGAGAATGCACAGCGCTCACATTGCCACGAAAAGAGAACACACAGCGCTCACACTGCCGAGTTCAGAGAATACACAGCGCTAACACTGCCGAGTTCAGAGAACACACAGTGCTCACACTACCGAGTTCAGAGAGCACACAGCGCTCACACTACCAAGTTCAGAGAACACACAGCGCTCACACTACCGAGTTCAAAGAACACACAGTGCGCACACTACCGAGTTCGGAGAACACACAGCGCTCACACTCCCGAGTTCAGAGAACACACAGCGCTCACACGACAAAATTCAGAGAACGCACAGCGCTCACATTCCCGAGTTCAGGGAACACACAGCGCTCACACTGCCGAGTTCAGAGAACACACAGCGCTCACACTCCCGAGATCAGGGAACACACAGCGCTCACATTGCCGAGTTCAGGGAACACACAGCGCTCACACTCCCGAGTTCAGGGAACACACAGCGCTCACACTACCGAGTTCAGAGAGCACACAGTGCTCACAATACCGTGTTCAGAGAACACACAGTGCTCACACTACCGAGTTCAGAGAACACACAGCGCTCACACTCCCGAGTTCAGCAAACGCACAGTGGGAACATTGCCGAGTTCAGAGAACACATAGTGCTCACAATACCGAGTTCAGAGAACACACAGCACTCACACTACCGAGTGCACAGAACACACAGCGCTCACACTACCGAGTTCAGAAAACACACAGCGCTCACAATACCGAGTTCAGAGAACACACTGCGCTCACACTACCGAGTTCAGCAAACGCACAGTGGGGACATTGCCGAGTTCAGAGAACACACAGCGCTCACAATACAGAGTTCAGAGAACACACAGCGCTCACACTAACGAGTTCAGAGAACACACAGCGCTCACACTAGCGAGTTCAGCAAACGCACATTGGGGACATTGCCGAGTTCAGAGAACACACAGCGCTCACAATACAGAGTTCAGAGAACACACAGTGCTCACATTACCGAGTTCAGAGAACACACAGCACTTACGCTACAGAGTTCAGAGAACACACAGCACTCACACTGCCAAGTTCAGAGAACACACAGTGCTCACACTACCAAGTTTGGAGAACACACAGCGCTCACATTGCCGAGTTCAGAGGAAACACAGCAGTCACGCTACGAGTTCAGAGAAAACACAGCGCTCACACTACCGAGTTCAGAGAACACACAGCGCTCACATTGCCGAGTTCAGTGAACACACAGCGCTCACACTACCATGTTCAGAGAACGCACAGCTCTCACGTTGCCAAGTTCAGAGAAAGCACAGCGCTCACGTTGCCGAGTTCAGAGAACACACAGCGCTCACACTACCGAGTTCGGAGAACACACAGTGCTCACATTGCCGAGTTCAGTGAACGCACAGCGCTCACACTAACGAGTTCAGTGAACGCACAGCGCTCACACTACCGAGTTCAGTAAACGCACAGCGCTCACACTACCGTGTTCAGGGACACACAGCGCTCACACTACCGTGTTCAGAGGACACACAGTGCTCACATTGCCAAGTTCAGTGAACGCACAGCGCTCACACTACCGAGTTCAGAGAACACACAGCGTTCACATTGCCGAGTTCAGAGAACACACAGCGCTCACAATACCGAGTTCAGAGAACACACAGTGCTCACACTACCGAGCTCAGGGAACACACAGTGCTCACACTACCGCGTTCAGAGAACGCACAGCGCTCACACTGCCGAGTTCAGAGAACGCACAGCGCTAACACTACCGAGTTCAGAGAACACACAGCGCTCACACGACTGAGTTCAGAGAACGCACAGTGCTCACATTGCCAAGTTCAGAGAACACACAGCGCTCACACTACTGAGTTCAGAGAATGCACAGCGCTCACATTGCCACGAAAAGAGAACACTCAGCGCTCGCACAACTGTGTTAAGTGAACACACAGCGCTCACATTGCCAAGTTCATGAACACACAGCGCTCACAATACCAAGTTCAGAGAACACACAGCGCTCACACTACCGAGTTCAGAGAACACACAGTGCTCACACTACCGAGTTCAGCAAACGCACAGTGGGAACATTGCCGAGTTCAGAGAAAACACAGCGCTCACACTACCGAGTTCAGAGAACACACAGCGCTCACACTACCGAGTTCAGAGAACACACAGCGCTCACACTACCGAGTTCAGAGAACACACTGTGCTCACACTACCGAGTTCAGAGAACACACAGCGCTCACACTACCGAGTTCAGAGAACACACAGCGCTCACACTACCGAGTTCAGCAAACGCACAGTGGGAACATTGCCGAGTTCAGAGAAAACACAGCGCTCACACTACCGAGTTCAGAGAACACACAGCGCTCACACTACCGAGTTCAGAGATCGCACAGTGCTCACACTCCCGAGTTCAGAGAATACACAGCGCTCACACTACCGAGTTCAGAGAATGCACAGCGCTCACATTGCCACGAAAAGAGAACACACAGCGCTCACACTGCCGAGTTCAGAGAATACACAGCGCTAACACTGCCGAGTTCAGAGAACACACAGCGCTCACACTACCGAGTTCAGAGAACACACAGCGCTCACACTCCCGAGTTCAGAGAACACACAGTGCTCACACTACCGAGTTCAGAGAGCACACAGCGCTCACACTACCAAGTTCAGAGAACACACAGCGCTCACACTACCGAGTTCAAAGAACACACAGTGCGCACACTACCGAGTTCGGAGAACACACAGCGCTCACACTCCCGAGTTCAGAGAACACACAGCGCTCACACGACAAAATTCAGAGAACGCACAGCGCTCACATTCCCGAGTTCAGGGAACACACAGCGCTCACACTGCCGAGTTCAGAGAACACACAGCGCTCACACTCCCCAGATCAGGGAACACACAGCGCTCACATTGCCGAGTTCAGGGAACACACAGCGCTCACACTCCCGAGTTCAGGGAACACACAGCGCTCACACTACCGAGTTCAGAGAGCACACAGTGCTCACAATACCGTGTTCAGAGAACACACAGTGCTCACACTACCGAGTTCAGAGAACACACAGCGCTCACACTCCCGAGTTCAGCAAACGCACAGTGGGAACATTGCCGAGTTCAGAGAACACATAGTGCTCACAATACCGAGTTCAGAGAACACACAGCACTCACACTACCGAGTTCACAGAACACACAGCGCTCACACTACCGAGTTCAGAAAACACACAGCGCTCACAATACCGAGTTCAGAGAACACACTGCGCTCACACTACCGAGTTCAGCAAACGCACAGTGGGGACATTGCCGAGTTCAGAGAACACACAGCGCTCACAATACAGAGTTCAGAGAACACACAGTGCTCACATTACCGAGTTCAGAGAACACACAGCACTTACGCTACAGAGTTCAGAGAACACACAGCACTCACACTGCCAAGTTCAGAGAACACACAGTGCTCACACTACCAAGTTTGGAGAACACACAGCGCTCACATTGCCGAGTTCAGAGGAAACACAGCAGTCACGCTACGAGTTCAGAGAAAACACAGCGCTCACACTACCGAGTTCAGAGAACACACAGCGCTCACATTGCCGAGTTCAGTGAACACACAGCGCTCACACTACCATGTTCAGAGAACGCACAGCTCTCACGTTGCCAAGTTCAGAGAAAGCACAGCGCTCACGTTGCCGAGTTCAGAGAACACACAGCGCTCACACTACCGAGTTCGGAGAACACACAGTGCTCACATTGCCGAGTTCAGTGAACAGACAGCGCTCACACTACCGAGTTCAGAGAACACACAGCGCTCACACTACTGAGTTCAGAGAACAGACAGCGCTCACACTGCCGAGTTCAAAGAACACACAGTGCTCACACTACCGAGTTCAGAGAACACACAGCGCTCACATTGCCGAGCTCAGAGAACGCACAGCGCTCACACTGCCGAGTTCAGAGAACACACAGCGCTCACACTACCGATCAGAGCGATCATAATATGATCGAGCTCTCAGTCGAGATGGAGAGTGAGGAAATTGAATCAGAGACTCAGGTCCAGAACTTAAATAAAGGGAATTACGAGGGTATGAGACGGGAATTGGGTAAGATTGATTGGGTGGTGTTTCTGGGGGGATTGACAGTGGATAGACAATGGCAAGCATTCAAAGATAGAATGGAAGAATTCCAGAACATGTTTATACCGGTTTGGCATAAAAATAAACCTAAAAAGGTGACTCAACCGTGGATAACGAGGGAAATTAGGGACAGCATAAAATCAAAAAAAAGGGCATATCAACTGGCAAAAAAAAGCACCAGACCGGAAGATTGGGGGCAGTACAGGATACAGCAAAAGAGGACAAAGGGATTAATCAGGAAGGGGAAAATAGAATACGAAAGTAAACTTGCAGCAAACATAAAGACAGACTGCAAAAGCTTTTATCGGTATATCAGGAGGAAAAGACTGGTAAAATCCCAAGTCGGTCCCTTGCAGTCCGATTCGGGAGAATATATAATGGAGAATAAGGAAATGGCAGACCAATTAAACTCATACTTTGGTTCTGTATTCACAAAGGAGGACACAAATAACCTCCCAGGAATATCGACAAACATAGGGACTAATGAGAGGGAGGAGCTGACAGAAATTAGTATCTCTAGGGATATGGTGTTGGGTAAGTTGAGGGGACTGAAGGCCGACAAATCCCCGGGGCCTGATAAACTACATCCTAGGGTACTTAAGGAGGTGGCCCTGGAGATAGCAGATGCTCTAAGGATCATCTTCCGGAACTCCATTGACTCAGGAACAGTACCCGTGGATTGGAGGGTAGCTAATGTTACCCCAATATTTAAAAAGGGGGGTAGAGAGAAAGCAGGGAATTATAGACCAGTAAGCCTTACATCGGTTGTGGGCAAAATGCTAGAGTCCATTATTAAGGATAAAATAGCGGAGCACTTGACAAATGGGGAAAGGATCGGACAGAGTCAACATGGATTTACAAAGGGTAAATCGTGTTTGACTAATCTGCTGGAATTTTTTGAGGAAGTAACTGGTAAAATAGATGGGGGAGAGCCAGTGGATGTGGTGTACCTTGACTTCCAGAAAGCCTTCGATAAGGTTCCACACAAAAGATTATCATGCAAAATTAAGGCTCATGGGATTGGGGGCAAAGTATTAACGTGGATAGAGAACTGGCTGGCGGATAGAAAACAGAGAGTTGGAATAAACGGCTCGTTTTCGGAGTGGCAGGCAGTGACCAGCGGGGTGCCGCAAGGATCTGTCCTGGGACCCCAGCTGTTCACAATATATATAAATGATCTGGATCAGGGAATTGGATGCAATATTTCCAAATTCGCTGACGACACTAAACTAGGAGGAGGGGTGGGCTCTGATGAGGATGTCAGGAGGCTACAGTGCGATTTGGACAGGTTGGGGGAATGGGCGGATACGTGGCAGATGCACTATAATGTGGATAAATGCGAGGTTATCCACTTTGGGGGTAAAAACAGGAGGGTGGATTATTATCTAAATGGCAATAGATTGGGAGATGGGGAAGTGCAGAGGGACCTGGGTGTTCTTGTGCACCAGTCACTGAAGGAGAGCATGCAGGTGCAACAGGCGATTAAGAAGGCAAATGGTATGTTGGCCTTCATATCAAGGGGGTTCGAGTATAGGAATAGGGATACCTTACTACAGCTGTACAAGGTGCTGGTGAGACCGCATCTGGAGTATTGTGTACAGTTTTGGTCGCCCCATCTGCGGAAGGATGTTCTTGCCATGGAAAGAGTGCAGCGGCGATTCAGCAGGCTGATACCTGGAATGGCGGGAATGACCTACGAGGAGAGATTGAATAGTTTGGGCTTGTACTCACTGGAGTTTAGAAGATTGAGAGGGGATCTCATCGAAACATATAAAATTATGGCAGGCCTGGACAGGCTGAATTCAGAGAGAATGTTTCCAATGGCAGGGGAGCACAGAACCAGGGGCCACAGTCTAAAAATAGCGGGCAAATCATTTAAAACAGAGATGAGGAAGAATTTCTTCACTCAAAGAGTGGTGAGCCTGTGGAATTCCCTGCCACAGAGGGCTGTGAAGGCTAATTCAATAAATATTTTCAAGAGAGAATTGGATATATTTCTGAAGGCTAAGGGGATTAAGGGTTATGGAGAAAAGGCGGGGACGGGGTACTGAACTGGTAAGATCAGCTATGATCTCAGACGAAGATCAGCTATGATCTCATTGAATGGCGGAGCAGGCTCGAAGGGCCGAATGGCCTACTCCTGTTCCTATCTCTATGTTTCTGTGTTTCACGGAACACACAGTGCTCACACTAACGAGTTCAGAGAATGCACAGCGCTCACACTACCGAGTTCAGAGAACGCACAGCGCTCACACTACTGAGTTCAGAGAACACACAGCGCTCACACTACCGAGTTCAGAGAACACACAGCACTCACACTACCGAGTTCAGAGAACGCACAGCACTCACATTGCCGAGTTCAGAGAAAAAACAGCGGTCACACTATCGAGTTAAGAGAAAACACAGCGCTCACACTACCGAGTTCAGAGAACACACAGCGCTCACACTACCGAGTTCAGAGAAAACACAGCGCTCACATTGCCGAGTTCAGAGAACACACAGCGCTCACAATACCGAGTTCACAGAACACACAGCGCTCACACTACCGAGTTCAGAGAACACACAGTGCTCACAATACCAAGTTCAGAGAACACACAGCGCTCACAATACCAAGTTCAGAGAACACACAGCGCTCACACTGCCGAGTTCAGAGTACACACAGCGCTCGCACTACTGAGTTCAGGGGACGCACAGCACTAACACTGCCGAGTTCAGAGAACACACAGTGCTCACACTACCGAGTTCAGAGAAAACACATCACTCACGTTGCCGAGTTCAGAGAACAGACAGCGCTCACACTACCGAGTTCAGAGAACACACAGCGCTCACACTGCCGAGTTCAAAGAACACACAGTGCTCACACTACCGAGTTCAGAGAACACACAGTGCTCACATTGCCGAGCTCAGAGAACGCACAGCGCTCACACTGCCGAGTTCAGAGAACACACAGCGCTCACACTACCGAGTTCACGGAACACACAGTGCTCACACTAACGAGTTCAGAGAATGCACAGCGCTCACACTACCGAGTTCAGAGAACGCACAGCGCTCACACTACCGAGTTCAGAGAACACACAGCGCTCACACTACCGAGTTCAGAGAACACACAGCGCTCACACTACTGAGTTCAGAGAACGCACAGCACTCACATTGCCGAGTTCAGAGAAAAAACAGCGGTCACACTATCGAGTTAAGAGAAAACACAGCGCTCACACTACCGAGTTCAGAGAACACACAGCGCTCACACTACCGAGTTCAGAGAAAACACAGCGCTCACATTGCCGAGTTCAGAGAACACACAGCGCTCACATTGCCGAGCTCAGCGAACGCACAGCGCTCACACCACCGAGTTCAGAGAACACACAGCGCTCACACTACCGAGTTCAGAGAACGCACAGTGCTAACACTACCAAGTTCAGAGAACACACAGTGCTCACAATACCGAGTTCAGAGAACACACTGCGCTCACACTACCGAGTTCAGAGAACACACAGCGCTCACACTGCCGAGTTCAGAGAACACACAGCGCTCACATTGCCGAGTTCAGTGAACGCACAGTGCTCACACTGCCGAGTTCAGCAAATGCACAGTGGGAACATTGCCGAGTTCAGCGAACACACAGCGCTCACAATTCAGAGTTCAGAGAACACACAGTGCTCACACTACCGAGTTCAGAGTACACACAGCGCTCACACTACCGAGTTCGGAGAACACACAGCGCTCACAATCCCGAGTTCAGTGAAGACACAGTGCTCAAACAGCCGCGTTCAGAGAACGCACAGCTCTCACATTGCCAAGTTCAGAGAACGCACAGCGCTCACGTTGCCGAGCTCAGAGAACACACAGCGCTCACACTGCCGAGTTCAGAGAACACACAGTGCTCACACTACCGAGTTCACAGAACACACAGCGCTCACATTGCTGAGTTCAGAGAACACACAGTGCTCACACTACCGAATTCATAGGACACACAGCGCTCACACTACCGAGTTCAGTAAATGCACAGTGGGAACATTGCCAAGTTCAAAGAACACACAGTGCTCACAATACCGAGTTCAGAGAACGCAGAGCACTCACATTGCCGAGTTCAGAGAACACACAGCGCTCACAATACCGAGTTCAGAGAACACACAGCGCTCACACTACCGAGTTCAGAGAACACACAGTGCTCACAATACCAAGTTCAGAGAACACACAGCGCTCACAATACCAAGTTCAGAGAACACACAGCGCTCACACTGCCGAGTTCAGAGTACACACAGCGCTCGCACTACTGAGTTCAGGGGACGCACAGCACTAACACTGCCGAGTTCAGAGAACACACAGTGCTCACACTACCGAGTTCAGAGAATACACAGCGCTCACGTTGCCGAGTTCAGAGAACAGACAGCGCTCACACTACCGAGTTCAGAGAACACACAGCGCTCACACTACTGAGTTCAGAGAACAGACAGCGCTCACACTGCCGAGTTCAAAGAACACACAGTGCTCACACTACCGAGTTCAGAGAACACACAGCGCTCACATTGCCGAGCTCAGAGAACGCACAGCGCTCACACTGCCGAGTTCAGAGAACACACAGCGCTCACACTACCGATCAGAGCGATCATAATATGATCGAGCTCTCAGTCGAGATGGAGAGTGAGGAAATTGAATCAGAGACTCAGGTCCAGAACTTAAATAAAGGGAATTACGAGGGTATGAGACGGGAATTGGGTAAGATTGATTGGGTGGTGTTTCTGGGGGGATTGACAGTGGATAGACAATGGCAAGCATTCAAAGATAGAATGGAAGAATTCCAGAACATGTTTATACCGGTTTGGCATAAAAATAAACCTAAAAAGGTGACTCAACCGTGGATAACGAGGGAAATTAGGGACAGCATAAAATCAAAAAAAAGGGCATATCAACTGGCAAAAAAAAGCACCAGACCGGAAGATTGGGGGCAGTACAGGATACAGCAAAAGAGGACAAAGGGATTAATCAGGAAGGGGAAAATAGAATACGAAAGTAAACTTGCAGCAAACATAAAGACAGACTGCAAAAGCTTTTATCGGTATATCAGGAGGAAAAGACTGGTAAAATCCCAAGTCGGTCCCTTGCAGTCTGATTCGGGAGAATATATAATGGAGAATAAGGAAATGGCAGACCAATTAAACTCATACTTTGGTTCTGTATTCACAAAGGAGGACACAAATAACCTCCCAGGAATATCGACAAACATAGGGACTAATGAGAGGGAGGAGCTGACAGAAATTAGTATCTCTAGGGATATGGTGTTGGGTAAGTTGAGGGGACTGAAGGCCGACAAATCCCCGGGGCCTGATAAACTACATCCTAGGGTACTTAAGGAGGTGGCCCTGGAGATAGCAGATGCTCTAAGGATCATCTTCCGGAACTCCATTGACTCAGGAACAGTACCCGTGGATTGGAGGGTAGCTAATGTTACCCCAATATTTAAAAAGGGGGGTAGAGAGAAAGCAGGGAATTATAGACCAGTAAGCCTTACATCGGTTGTGGGCAAAATGCTAGAGTCCATTATTAAGGATAAAATAGCGGAGCACTTGACAAATGGGGAAAGGATCGGACAGAGTCAACATGGATTTACAAAGGGTAAATCGTGTTTGACTAATCTGCTGGAATTTTTTGAGGAAGTAACTGGTAAAATAGATGGGGGAGAGCCAGTGGATGTGGTGTACCTTGACTTCCAGAAAGCCTTCGATAAGGTTCCACACAAAAGATTATCATGCAAAATTAAGGCTCATGGGATTGGGGGCAAAGTATTAACGTGGATAGAGAACTGGCTGGCGGATAGAAAACAGAGAGTTGGAATAAACGGCTCGTTTTCGGAGTGGCAGGCAGTGACCAGCGGGGTGCCGCAAGGATCTGTCCTGGGACCCCAGCTGTTCACAATATATATAAATGATCTGGATCAGGGAATTGGATGCAATATTTCCAAATTCGCTGACGACACTAAACTAGGAGGAGGGGTGGGCTCTGATGAGGATGTCAGGAGGCTACAGTGCGATTTGGACAGGTTGGGGGAATGGGCGGATACGTGGCAGATGCACTATAATGTGGATAAATGCGAGGTTATCCACTTTGGGGGTAAAAACAGGAGGGTGGATTATTATCTAAATGGCAATAGATTGGGAGATGGGGAAGTGCAGAGGGACCTGGGTGTTCTTGTGCACCAGTCACTGAAGGAGAGCATGCAGGTGCAACAGGCGATTAAGAAGGCAAATGGTATGTTGGCCTTCATATCAAGGGGGTTCGAGTATAGGAATAGGGATACCTTACTACAGCTGTACAAGGTGCTGGTGAGACCGCATCTGGAGTATTGTGTACAGTTTTGGTCGCCCCATCTGCGGAAGGATGTTCTTGCCATGGAAAGAGTGCAGCGGCGATTCAGCAGGCTGATACCTGGAATGGCGGGAATGACCTACGAGGAGAGATTGAATAGTTTGGGCTTGTACTCACTGGAGTTTAGAAGATTGAGAGGGGATCTCATCGAAACATATAAAATTATGGCAGGCCTGGACAGGCTGAATTCAGAGAGAATGTTTCCAATGGCAGGGGAGCACAGAACCAGGGGCCACAGTCTAAAAATAGCGGGCAAATCATTTAAAACAGAGATGAGGAAGAATTTCTTCACTCAAAGAGTGGTGAGCCTGTGGAATTCCCTGCCACAGAGGGCTGTGAAGGCTAATTCAATAAATATTTTCAAGAGAGAATTGGATATATTTCTGAAGGCTAAGGGGATTAAGGGTTACGGAGAAAAGGCGGGGACGGGGTACTGAACTCGTAAGATCAGCTATGATCTCAGACGAAGATCAGCCATGATCTCATTGAATGGCGGAGCAGGCTCGAAGGGCCGAATGGCCTACTCCTGTTCCTATCTCTATGTTTCTATGTTTCACGGAACACACAGTGCTCACACTAACGAGTTCAGAGAATGCACAGCGCTCACACTACCGAGTTCAGAGAACGCACAGCGCTCACACTACTGAGTTCAGAGAACACACAGCGCTCACACTACCGAGTTCAGAGAACACACAGCACTCACACTACCGAGTTCAGAGAACGCACAGCACTCACATTGCCGAGTTCAGAGAAAAAACAGCGGTCACACTATCGAGTTAAGAGAAAACACAGCGCTCACACTACCGAGTTCAGAGAACACACAGCGCTCACACTACCGAGTTCAGAGAAAACACAGCGCTCACATTGCCGAGTTCAGAGAACACACAGCGCTCACAATACCGAGTTCACAGAACACACAGCGCTCACACTACCGAGTTCAGAGAACACACAGTGCTCACAATACCAAGTTCAGAGAACACACAGCGCTCAC
This sequence comes from Somniosus microcephalus, assembly GCF_052327205.1. Classification (NCBI taxonomy): domain Eukaryota; kingdom Metazoa; phylum Chordata; class Chondrichthyes; order Squaliformes; family Somniosidae; genus Somniosus; species Somniosus microcephalus. The sequence continues at coordinate 56,477,683 of NC_141001.1, read as the reverse complement.
AATACCAAGTTCAGAGAACACACAGCGCTCACACTGCCGAGTTCAGAGTACACACAGCGCTCGCACTACTGAGTTCAGGGGACGCACAGCACTAACACTGCCGAGTTCAGAGAACACACAGTGCTCACACTACCGAGTTCAGAGAAAACACATCACTCACGTTGCCGAGTTCAGAGAACAGACAGCGCTCACACTACCGAGTTCAGAGAACACACAGCGCTCACACGACTGAGTTCAGAGAACAGACAGCGCTCACACTGCCGAGTTCAAAGAACACACAGTGCTCACACTACCGAGTTCAGAGAACACACAGTGCTCACATTGCCGAGCTCAGAGAACGCACAGCGCTCACACTGCCGAGTTCAGAGAACACACAGCGCTCACACTACCGAGTTCACGGAACACACAGTGCTCACACTAACGAGTTCAGAGAATGCACAGCGCTCACACTACCGAGTTCAGAGAACGCACAGCGCTCACACTACCGAGTTCAGAGAACGCACAGCGCTCACACTACCGAGTTCAGAGAACGCACAGCGCTCACACTACCGAGTTCAGAGAACGCACAGCACTCACATTGCCGAGTTCAGAGAAAAAACAGCGGTCACACTATCGAGTTAAGAGAAAACACAGCGCTCACACTACCGAGTTCAGAGAACACACAGCGCTCACACTACCGAGTTCAGAGAAAACACAGCGCTCACATTGCCGAGTTCAGAGAACACACAGCGCTCACACTATCGAGTTCAGAGAAAACACAGCGCTCACACTACCGTGTTCAGGGAACGCACAGCGCTCATGTTGCCGAGTTCAGAGAACGCACAGCGCTCACGTTGCCGAGTTCAGAGAACACACAGCGCTCACACTGCCAAGTTCAAAGAAAACACAGCGCTCACACTACCGAGTTCAGAGAACACACAGCGCTCACACTACCGAGTTCAGAGATCGCACAGTGCTCACACTCCCGAGTTCAGAGAATACACAGCGCTCACACTACCGAGTTCAGAGAATGCACAGCGCTCACATTGCCACGAAAAGAGAACACACAGCGCTCACACTGCCGAGTTCAGAGAATACACAGCGCTAACACTGCCGAGTTCAGAGAACACACAGCGCTCACACTACCGAGTTCAGAGAACACACAGCGCTCACACTACCGAGTTCAGAGAACACACAGCGCTCACACTACCAAGTTCAGAGAACACACAGCGCTCACACTACCAAGTTCAGAGAACACACAGCGCTCACACTACCGAGTTCAAAGAACACACAGTGCGCACACTCCCGAGTTCGGAGAACACACAGCGCTCACACTCCCGAGTTCAGAGCACACACAGCGCTCACACGACAAAATTCAGAGAACGCACAGCGCTCACATTCCCGAGCTCAGGGAACACACAGCGCTCACACTGCCGAGTTCAGAGAACACACAGCGCTCACACTCCCGAGATCAGGGAACACACAGCGCTCACATTGCCGAGTTCAGGGAACACACAGCGCTCACACTCCCGAGTTCAGGGAACACACAGCGCTCACACTACCGAGTTCAGAGAGCACACAGTGCTCACAATACCGTGTTCAGAGAACACACAGTGCTCACACTACCGAGTTCAGAGAACACACAGCGCTCACACTCCCGAGTTCAGCAAACGCACAGTGGGAACATTGCCGAGTTCAGAGAACACATAGTGCTCACAATACCGAGTTCAGAGAACACACAGCACTCACACTACCGAGTTCACAGAACACACAGCGCTCACACTACCGAGTTCAGAAAACACACAGCGCTCACAATACCGAGTTCAGAGAACACACTGCGCTCACACTACCGAGTTCAGCAAACGCACAGTGGGGACATTGCTGAGTTCAGAGAACACACAGCGCTCACAATACAGAGTTCAGAGAACACACAGCGCTCACACTAACGAGTTCAGAGAACACACAGCGCTCACACTAGCGAGTTCAGCAAACGCACATTGGGGACATTGCTGAGTTCAGAGAACACACAGCGCTCACAATACAGAGTTCAGAGAACACACAGTGCTCACATTACCGAGTTCAGAGAACACACAGCACTTACGCTACAGAGTTCAGAGAACACACAGCACTCACACTGCCAAGTTCAGAGAACACACAGTGCTCACACTACCGAGTTTGGAGAACAAACAGCGCTCACATTGCCGAGTTTTGAGGAAACACAGCAGTCACGCTACGAGTTCAGAGAAAACACAGCGCTCACACTACCGAGTTCAGAGAACACACAGCGCTCACATTGCCGAGTTCAGTGAACACACAGCGCTCACACTACCATGTTCAGAGAACGCACAGCTCTCACGTTGCCAAGTTCAGAGAAAGCACAGCGCTCACGTTGCCGAGTTCAGAGAACACACAGCGCTCACACTACCGAGTTCGGAGAACACACAGTGCTCACATTGCCGAGTTCAGTGAACGCACAGCGCTCACACTACCGAGTTCAGTGAACGCACAGCGCTCACACTACCGAGTTCAGTAAACGCACAGCGCTCACACTACCGTGTTCAGGGACACACAGCGCTCACACTACCGTGTTCAGAGGACACACAGTGCTCACATTGCCAATTTCAGTGAACGCACAGCGCTCACACTACCGAGTTCAGAGAACACACAGCGCTCACATTGCCGAGCTCAGAGAACGCACAGCGCTCACACTGCCGAGTTCAGAGAACACACAGCGCTCACACTACCGATCAGAGCGATCATAATATGATCGAGCTCTCAGTCGAGATGGAGAGTGAGGAAATTGAATCAGAGACTCAGGTCCAGAACTTAAATAAAGGGAATTACGAGGGTATGAGACGGGAATTGGGTAAGATTGATTGGGTGGTGTTTCTGGGGGGATTGACAGTGGATAGACAATGGCAAGCATTCAAAGATAGAATGGAAGAATTCCAGAACATGTTTATACCGGTTTGGCATAAAAATAAACCTAAAAAGGTGACTCAACCGTGGATAACGAGGGAAATTAGGGACAGCATAAAATCAAAAAAAAGGGCATATCAACTGGCAAAAAAAAGCACCAGACCGGAAGATTGGGGGCAGTACAGGATACAGCAAAAGAGGACAAAGGGATTAATCAGGAAGGGGAAAATAGAATACGAAAGTAAACTTGCAGCAAACATAAAGACAGACTGCAAAAGCTTTTATCGGTATATCAGGAGGAAAAGACTGGTAAAATCCCAAGTCGGTCCCTTGCAGTCCGATTCGGGAGAATATATAATGGAGAATAAGGAAATGGCAGACCAATTAAACTCATACTTTGGTTCTGTATTCACAAAGGAGGACACAAATAACCTCCCAGGAATATCGACAAACATAGGGACTAATGAGAGGGAGGAGCTGACAGAAATTAGTATCTCTAGGGATATGGTGTTGGGTAAGTTGAGGGGACTGAAGGCCGACAAATCCCCGGGGCCTGATAAACTACATCCTAGGGTACTTAAGGAGGTGGCCCTGGAGATAGCAGATGCTCTAAGGATCATCTTCCGGAACTCCATTGACTCAGGAACAGTACCCGTGGATTGGAGGGTAGCTAATGTTACCCCAATATTTAAAAAGGGGGGTAGAGAGAAAGCAGGGAATTATAGACCAGTAAGCCTTACATCGGTTGTGGGCAAAATGCTAGAGTCCATTATTAAGGATAAAATAGCGGAGCACTTGACAAATGGGGAAAGGATCGGACAGAGTCAACATGGATTTACAAAGGGTAAATCGTGTTTGACTAATCTGCTGGAATTTTTTGAGGAAGTAACTGGTAAAATAGATGGGGGAGAGCCAGTGGATGTGGTGTACCTTGACTTCCAGAAAGCCTTCGATAAGGTTCCACACAAAAGATTATCATGCAAAATTAAGGCTCATGGGATTGGGGGCAAAGTATTAACGTGGATAGAGAACTGGCTGGCGGATAGAAAACAGAGAGTTGGAATAAACGGCTCGTTTTCGGAGTGGCAGGCAGTGACCAGCGGGGTGCCGCAAGGATCTGTCCTGGGACCCCAGCTGTTCACAATATATATAAATGATCTGGATCAGGGAATTGGATGCAATATTTCCAAATTCGCTGACGACACTAAACTAGGAGGAGGGGTGGGCTCTGATGAGGATGTCAGGAGGCTACAGTGCGATTTGGACAGGTTGGGGGAATGGGCGGATACGTGGCAGATGCACTATAATGTGGATAAATGCGAGGTTATCCACTTTGGGGGTAAAAACAGGAGGGTGGATTATTATCTAAATGGCAATAGATTGGGAGATGGGGAAGTGCAGAGGGACCTGGGTGTTCTTGTGCACCAGTCACTGAAGGAGAGCATGCAGGTGCAACAGGCGATTAAGAAGGCAAATGGTATGTTGGCCTTCATATCAAGGGGGTTCGAGTATAGGAATAGGGATACCTTACTACAGCTGTACAAGGTGCTGGTGAGACCGCATCTGGAGTATTGTGTACAGTTTTGGTCGCCCCATCTGCGGAAGGATGTTCTTGCCATGGAAAGAGTGCAGCGGCGATTCAGCAGGCTGATACCTGGAATGGCGGGAATGACCTACGAGGAGAGATTGAATAGTTTGGGCTTGTACTCACTGGAGTTTAGAAGATTGAGAGGGGATCTCATCGAAACATATAAAATTATGGCAGGCCTGGACAGGCTGAATTCAGAGAGAATGTTTCCAATGGCAGGGGAGCACAGAACCAGGGGCCACAGTCTAAAAATAGCGGGCAAATCATTTAAAACAGAGATGAGGAAGAATTTCTTCACTCAAAGAGTGGTGAGCCTGTGGAATTCCCTGCCACAGAGGGCTGTGAAGGCTAATTCAATAAATATTTTCAAGAGAGAATTGGATATATTTCTGAAGGCTAAGGGGATTAAGGGTTACGGAGAAAAGGCGGGGACGGGGTACTGAACTCGTAAGATCAGCTATGATCTCAGACGAAGATCAGCCATGATCTCATTGAATGGCGGAGCAGGCTCGAAGGGCCGAATGGCCTACTCCTGTTCCTATCTCTATGTTTCTATGTTTCTGTGTTTCACGGAACACACAGTGCTCACACTAACGAGTTCAGAGAATGCACAGCGCTCACACTACCGAGTTCAGAGAACGCACAGCGCTCACACTACTGAGTTCAGAGAACACACAGCGCTCACACTACCGAGTTCAGAGAACACACAGCACTCACACTACCGAGTTCAGAGAACGCACAGCACTCACATTGCCGAGTTCAGAGAAAAAACAGCGGTCACACTATCGAGTTAAGAGAAAACACAGCGCTCACACTACCGAGTTCAGAGAACACACAGCGCTCACACTACCGAGTTCAGAGAAAACACAGCGCTCACATTGCCGAGTTCAGAGAACACACAGCGCTCACAATACCGAGTTCACAGAACACACAGCGCTCACACTACCGAGTTCAGAGAACACACAGTGCTCACAATACCAAGTTCAGAGAACACACAGCGCTCACAATACCAAGTTCAGAGAACACACAGCGCTCACACTGCCGAGTTCAGAGTACACACAGCGCTCGCACTACTGAGTTCAGGGGACGCACAGCACTAACACTGCCGAGTTCAGAGAACACACAGTGCTCACACTACCGAGTTCAGAGAAAACACATCACTCACGTTGCCGAGTTCAGAGAACAGACAGCGCTCACACTACCGAGTTCAGAGAACACACAGTGCTCACACTACCGAGTTCAGAGAACACACAGCGCTCACATTGCCGAGCTCAGAGAACGCACAGTGCTCACACTGCCGAGTTCAGAGAAAACACATCACTCACGTTGCCGAGTTCAGAGAACAGACAGCGCTCACACTACCGAGTTCAGAGAACACACAGTGCTCACACTACCGAGTTCAGAGAAAACACATCACTCACGTTGCCGAGTTCAGAGAACAGACAGCGCTCACACTGCCGAGTTCAGAGAACACACAGTGCTCACACTACCGAGTTCAGAGAAAACACATCACTCACGTTGCCGAGTTCAGAGAACAGACAGCGCTCACACTACCGAGTTCAGAGAACACACAGTGCTCACACTACCGAGTTCAGAGAACACACAGCGCTCACACGACTGAGTTCAGAGAACAGACAGCGCTCACACTGCCGAGTTCAAAGAACACACAGTGCTCACACTACCGAGTTCAGAGAACACACAGCGCTCACATTGCCGAGCTCAGAGAACGCACAGCGCTCACACTGCCGAGTTCAGAGAACACACAGCGCTCACACTACCGAGTTCACGGAACACACAGTGCTCACACTAACGAGTTCAGAGAATGCACAGCGCTCACACTACCGAGTTCAGAGAACGCACAGCGCTCACACTACCGAGTTCAGAGAACACACAGCGCTCACACTACCGAGTTCAGAGAACACACAGCGCTCACACTACCGAGTTCAGAGAACACACAGCGCTCACACTACTGAGTTCAGAGAACAGACAGCGCTCACACTGCCGAGTTCAAAGAACACACAGTGCTCACACTACCGAGTTCAGAGAACACACAGCGCTCACACTACCGATCAGAGCGATCATAATATGATCGAGCTCTCAGTCGAGATGGAGAGTGAGGAAATTGAATCAGAGACTCAGGTCCAGAACTTAAATAAAGGGAATTACGAGGGTATGAGACGGGAATTGGGTAAGATTGATTGGGTGGTGTTTCTGGGGGGATTGACAGTGGATAGACAATGGCAAGCATTCAAAGATAGAATGGAAGAATTCCAGAACATGTTTATACCGGTTTGGCATAAAAATAAACCTAAAAAGGTGACTCAACCGTGGATAACGAGGGAAATTAGGGACAGCATAAAATCAAAAAAAAGGGCATATCAACTGGCAAAAAAAAGCACCAGACCGGAAGATTGGGGGCAGTACAGGATACAGCAAAAGAGGACAAAGGGATTAATCAGGAAGGGGAAAATAGAATACGAAAGTAAACTTGCAGCAAACATAAAGACAGACTGCAAAAGCTTTTATCGGTATATCAGGAGGAAAAGACTGGTAAAATCCCAAGTCGGTCCCTTGCAGTCCGATTCGGGAGAATATATAATGGAGAATAAGGAAATGGCAGACCAATTAAACTCATACTTTGGTTCTGTATTCACAAAGGAGGACACAAATAACCTCCCAGGAATATCGACAAACATAGGGACTAATGAGAGGGAGGAGCTGACAGAAATTAGTATCTCTAGGGATATGGTGTTGGGTAAGTTGAGGGGACTGAAGGCCGACAAATCCCCGGGGCCTGATAAACTACATCCTAGGGTACTTAAGGAGGTGGCCCTGGAGATAGCAGATGCTCTAAGGATCATCTTCCGGAACTCCATTGACTCAGGAACAGTACCCGTGGATTGGAGGGTAGCTAATGTTACCCCAATATTTAAAAAGGGGGGTAGAGAGAAAGCAGGGAATTATAGACCAGTAAGCCTTACATCGGTTGTGGGCAAAATGCTAGAGTCCATTATTAAGGATAAAATAGCGGAGCACTTGACAAATGGGGAAAGGATCGGACAGAGTCAACATGGATTTACAAAGGGTAAATCGTGTTTGACTAATCTGCTGGAATTTTTTGAGGAAGTAACTGGTAAAATAGATGGGGGAGAGCCAGTGGATGTGGTGTACCTTGACTTCCAGAAAGCCTTCGATAAGGTTCCACACAAAAGATTATCATGCAAAATTAAGGCTCATGGGATTGGGGGCAAAGTATTAACGTGGATAGAGAACTGGCTGGCGGATAGAAAACAGAGAGTTGGAATAAACGGCTCGTTTTCGGAGTGGCAGGCAGTGACCAGCGGGGTGCCGCAAGGATCTGTCCTGGGACCCCAGCTGTTCACAATATATATAAATGATCTGGATCAGGGAATTGGATGCAATATTTCCAAATTCGCTGACGACACTAAACTAGGAGGAGGGGTGGGCTCTGATGAGGATGTCAGGAGGCTACAGTGCGATTTGGACAGGTTGGGGGAATGGGCGGATACGTGGCAGATGCACTATAATGTGGATAAATGCGAGGTTATCCACTTTGGGGGTAAAAACAGGAGGGTGGATTATTATCTAAATGGCAATAGATTGGGAGATGGGGAAGTGCAGAGGGACCTGGGTGTTCTTGTGCACCAGTCACTGAAGGAGAGCATGCAGGTGCAACAGGCGATTAAGAAGGCAAATGGTATGTTGGCCTTCATATCAAGGGGGTTCGAGTATAGGAATAGGGATACCTTACTACAGCTGTACAAGGTGCTGGTGAGACCGCATCTGGAGTATTGTGTACAGTTTTGGTCGCCCCATCTGCGGAAGGATGTTCTTGCCATGGAAAGAGTGCAGCGGCGATTCAGCAGGCTGATACCTGGAATGGCGGGAATGACCTACGAGGAGAGATTGAATAGTTTGGGCTTGTACTCACTGGAGTTTAGAAGATTGAGAGGGGATCTCATCGAAACATATAAAATTATGGCAGGCCTGGACAGGCTGAATTCAGAGAGAATGTTTCCAATGGCAGGGGAGCACAGAACCAGGGGCCACAGTCTAAAAATAGCGGGCAAATCATTTAAAACAGAGATGAGGAAGAATTTCTTCACTCAAAGAGTGGTGAGCCTGTGGAATTCCCTGCCACAGAGGGCTGTGAAGGCTAATTCAATAAATATTTTCAAGAGAGAATTGGATATATTTCTGAAGGCTAAGGGGATTAAGGGTTACGGAGAAAAGGCGGGGACGGGGTACTGAACTCGTAAGATCAGCTATGATCTCAGACGAAGATCAGCCATGATCTCATTGAATGGCGGAGCAGGCTCGAAGGGCCGAATGGCCTACTCCTGTTCCTATCTCTATGTTTCTATGTTTCTGTGTTTCACGGAACACACAGTGCTCACACTAACGAGTTCAGAGAATGCACAGCGCTCACACTACCGAGTTCAGAGAACGCACAGCGCTCACACTACTGAGTTCAGAGAACACACAGCGCTCACACTACCGAGTTCAGAGAACACACAGCACTCACACTACCGAGTTCAGAGAACGCACAGCACTCACATTGCCGAGTTCAGAGAAAAAACAGCGGTCACACTATCGAGTTAAGAGAAAACACAGCGCTCACACTACCGAGTTCAGAGAACACACAGCGCTCACACTACCGAGTTCAGAGAAAACACAGCGCTCACATTGCCGAGTTCAGAGAACACACAGCGCTCACAATACCGAGTTCACAGAACACACAGCGCTCACACTACCGAGTTCAGAGAACACACAGTGCTCACAATACCAAGTTCAGAGAACACACAGCGCTCACAATACCAAGTTCAGAGAACACACAGCGCTCACACTGCCGAGTTCAGAGTACACACAGCGCTCGCACTACTGAGTTCAGGGGACGCACAGCACTAACACTGCCGAGTTCAGAGAACACACAGTGCTCACACTACCGAGTTCAGAGAAAACACATCACTCACGTTGCCGAGTTCAGAGAACAGACAGCGCTCACACTACCGAGTTCAGAGAACACACAGTGCTCACACTACCGAGTTCAGAGAACACACAGCGCTCACATTGCCGAGCTCAGAGAACGCACAGTGCTCACACTGCCGAGTTCAGAGAAAACACATCACTCACGTTGCCGAGTTCAGAGAACAGACAGCGCTCACACTACCGAGTTCAGAGAACACACAGTGCTCACACTACCGAGTTCAGAGAAAACACATCACTCACGTTGCCGAGTTCAGAGAACAGACAGCGCTCACACTGCCGAGTTCAGAGAACACACAGTGCTCACACTACCGAGTTCAGAGAAAACACATCACTCACGTTGCCGAGTTCAGAGAACAGACAGCGCTCACACTACCGAGTTCAGAGAACACACAGTGCTCACACTACCGAGTTCAGAGAACACACAGCGCTCACACGACTGAGTTCAGAGAACAGACAGCGCTCACACTGCCGAGTTCAAAGAACACACAGTGCTCACAATACCGAGTTCAGAGAGCACACAGTGCTCACAATACCGTGTTCAGAGAACACACAGTGCTCACACTACCGAGTTCAGAGAACACACAGCGCTCACACTCCCGAGTTCAGCAAACGCACAGTGGGGACATTGCTGAGTTCAGAGAACACACAGCGCTCACAATACAGAGTTCAGAGAACACACTGCGCTCACACTACCGAGTTCAGCAAACGCACAGTGGGGACATTGCTGAGTTCAGAGAACACACAGCGCTCACAATACAGAGTTCAGAGAACACACAGCGCTCACACTAACGAGTTCAGAGAACACACAGCGCTCACACTAGCGAGTTCAGCAAACGCACATTGGGGACATTGCCGAGTTCAGAGAACACACAGCGCTCACAATACAGAGTTCAGAGAACACACAGTGCTCACATTACCGAGTTCAGAGAACACACAGCACTTACGCTACAGAGTTCAGAGAACACACAGCACTCACACTGCCAAGTTCAGAGAACACACAGTGCTCACACTACCGAGTTTGGAGAACACACAGCGCTCACATTGCCGAGTTTTGAGGAAACACAGCAGTCACGCTACGAGTTCAGAGAAAACACAGCGCTCACACTACCGAGTTCAGAGAACACACAGCGCTCACATTGCCGAGTTCAGTGAACACACAGCGCTCACACTACCATGTTCAGAGAACGCACAGCTCTCACGTTGCCAAGTTCAGAGAAAGCACAGCGCTCACGTTGCCGAGTTCAGAGAACACACAGCGCTCACACTACCGAGTTCGGAGAACACACAGTGCTCACATTGCCGAGTTCAGTGAACGCACAGCGCTCACACTACCGAGTTCAGTGAACGCACAGCGCTCACACTACCGAGTTCAGTAAACGCACAGCGCTCACACTACCGTGTTCAGGGACACACAGCGCTCACACTACCGTGTTCAGAGGACACACAGTGCTCACATTGCCAAGTTCAGTGAACGCACAGCGCTCACACTACCGAGTTCAGAGAACACACAGCGTTCACATTGCCGAGTTCAGAGAACACACAGCGCTCACAATACCGAGTTCAGAGAACACACAGTGCTCACACTACCGAGTTCAGGGAACACACAGTGCTCACACTACCGAGTTCAGAGAACGCACAGCGCTCACACTGCCGAGTTCAGAGAACGCACAGCGCTAACACTACCGAGTTCAGAGAACACACAGCGCTCACACTACTGAGTTCAGAGAACGCACAGTGCTCACATTGCCAAGTTCAGAGAACACACAGCGCTCACACTACTGAGTTCAGAGAATGCACAGCGCTCACATTGCCACGAAAAGAGAACACTCAGCGCTCGCACAACTGTGTTAAGTGAACACACAGCGCTCACATTGCCAAGTTCATGAACACACAGCGCTCACAATACCAAGTTCAGAGAACACACAGCGCTCACACTACCGAGTTCAGAGAACACACTGCGCTCACACTACCGAGTTCAGAGAACACACAACGCTCACACTACCGAGTTCAGAGAACACACAGTGCTCACACTACCGAGTTCAGCAAACGCACAGTGGGAACATTGCCGAGTTCAGAGAAAACACAGCGCTCACACTACCGAGTTCAGAGAACACACAGCGCTCACACTACCGAGTTCAGAGAACACACAGCGCTCACACTACCGAGTTCAGAGAACACACTGTGCTCACACTACCGAGTTCAGAGAACACACAGCGCTCACACTACCGAGTTCAGCAAACGCACAGTGGGAACATTGCCGAGTTCAGAGAAAACACAGCGCTCACACTACCGAGTTCAGAGAACACACAGCTCTTACTTTGCCGAGTTCAGTGAAGACACAGTGCTCACACTACCGCTTTCAGAGAACGCACAGCGCTCACGTTGCCAAGTTCAGAGAACGCACAGCGCTCACGTTGCCGAGTTCAGAGAACACACAGCGCTCACACTGCCGAGTTCAGAGAACACACAGTGCTCACTCTACCTAGTTCAGAGAACACACAGCGCTCACATTGCCGAGTTCAGTGAACGCACAGCGCTCACACTACCGAGTTCAGTGAACGCAGAGCACTCACATTGCCGAGTTCAGAGAACACACAGCGCTCACAATACAGAGTTCATAGAACACACAGCGCTCACATTGTCGAGTTCAGAGAACACACAGTGCTCACGCTACAGAGTTCAGAGAACACACAGCGCTCACAATACAGAGTTCAGAGAACACACAGTGCTCACACTACCGAATTCAGAGAACACACAGCGCTCACACTACCGAGTTCAGAGAACACACAGCGCTCACATTGCCGAGCTCAGAGAATGCACAGCGTTCACACTGCCGAGTTCAGAGAACACACAGCGCTCACACTACCGAGTTCAGGGAACACATAGTGCTCACACTAACGAGTTCAGAGAACGCACAACGCTCACACTACCGAGTTCAGAGAACGCACAGCGCTCACACTACCGAGTTCAGAGAACACACAGCGCTCACATTGACAAGCTCAGAGAAAAAACAGCGGTCACGCTACCGAGTTCAGAGAAAACACAGCGCTCACTCTACCGAGTTCAGAGAACACACAGCGCTCACACTACCAAGTTCAGGGAACACACAGCGCTCACACTCCCGAGTTCAGGGAACACACAGCGCTCACACTACCGAGTTCAGAGAGCACACAGTGCTTACAATACCGAGTTCAGAGACCGCACAGTGCTCACAATACCGAGTTCTGAGAACACACAGTGCTCACACTATTGAGTTCAGAGAACACACAGTGCTCACATTACCGAGTTCAGAGAACGCACAGCGCTCACACTCCCGAGTTCAGAGAACACACAGCGCTCACACGACAGAGTTCAGGGAACGCACAGTGCTCACACTACCGAGTTCAGTGAACACACAGCGCTCACACTGCCGAGTTCAGAGAACACACAGCGCTCACATTGCCGAGTTCAGTGAACGCACTGTGCTCACACTGCCGAGTTCAGCAAACGCACAGTGGGAACATTGCCGAGTTCAGAGAACACACAGCGCTCACAATTCAGAGTTCAGAGAACACACAGTGCTCACACTACCGAGTTCAGAGAACACACAGCGCTCACACTACCGAGTTCGGAGAATACTAGCGCTCACAATCCCGAGTTCAGTGAACACACAGTGCTCAAACAGCTGCGTTCAGAGAACGCACAGCGCTCACGTTGCCAAGTTCAGAGAACGCACAGCGCTCACCTTGCCGAGTTCAGAGAACACACAGCGCTCACACTGCTGAGTTCAGATTACACACTGCGCTCACACTACCGAGTTCAGAGAACACACAGCGCTCACATTGCCGAGTTCAGTCAACGCACAGCGCTCACACTACCGAGTTCAGTGAACGCACAGCACTCACACTACCGAGTTCATAGAACACACAGCTCTCACACTACCGAGTTCAGTAAACGCACAGTGGGAACATTGCCAAGTTCAGAGAACACACAGCGCTCACAATACCGAGTTCAGAGAACACACAGCGCTCACACTAGCAAATTCAGAGAACACACAGCGCTCACACTACCAAGTTAAGTGAACGCACAGCGCTCACAATACAAAGTTCAGAGAACACACGGCGCTCACACTACCGAGTTCAGAGATCACACGGCGCTCACACTACCGAGTTCAGAGAACACACGGCTCTCACACTACCGAGTTCAGAGAACACACAGTGCTCACACTACCGAGTTCAGGGAACACACAGCGCTCACATTGCCGAGTTCAGTGAACACACAGCGCTCACATTGCCGAGTTCAGAGAACGCACAGCGCTCACACTACCGAGTTCAGAGAACACACAGCGCTCACACTACCGAGTTCAGAGAACACACAGCGCTCACACTACCGAGTTCAGACAACGCACAGCGCTCACACTACTGAATTCAGAGAACACACAGCGCTCACACTACCGAGTTCAGAGAAAACACAGCGCTCACATTGCCGAGTTCAGGGAACACATTGTGCACACACTACCGAGTTCAGAGAACGCACAGCGCTCACACTGCCGAGTTCAGAGAACACACAGCGCTCACACTGTCGAGTTCAGAGAACACACAGCGCTCACATTGCCGAGTTCAGAGAACACACAGCGCTCACACTGCCGAGTTCAGAGAACACACAGCGCTCACACTACCGAGTTCAGGGAACACACAGTGCTCACGCTACCGAGTTCAGAGAACGCAGAGCGCTCACACTACCGAGTTCAGAGAACACACAGCGCTCACACCACCGAGTTCAGAGAACGCACAGTGCGAACACTACCAAGTTCAGAGAACACACAGTGCTCACATTGCTGAGTTCGGAGAACACACAGCGCTCACAATACCGAGTTCAGCAAACGCACAGTGGGAACATTGCCGATTTCAGCGAACACACAGCGCTCACAATTCAGAGTTCAGAGAACACACAGTGCTCACACTACCGAGTTCAGAGAACACACAGCGCTCACACTACCGAGTTCGGAGAACACACAGCGCTCACAATCCCGAGTTCAGTGAAGACACAGTGCTCAAACAGCCGCGTTCAGAGAACGCACAGCTCTCACATTGCCAAGTTCAGAGAACGCACAGCGCTCACGTTGCCGAGCTCAGAGAACACACAGCGCTCACACTGCCGAGTTCAGAGAACACACAGTGCTCACACTACCGAGTTCACAGAACACACAGTGCTCACATTGCTGAGTTCAGAGAACACACAGTGCTCAAACTGCCGAGTTCATAGGACACACAGCGCTCACACTACCGAGTTCAGTAAATGCACAGTGGGAACATTGCCAAGTTCAAAGAACACACAGTGCTCACAATACCGAGTTCAGAGAACGCACAGCACTCACATTGCCGAGTTCAGAGAACACACAGCGCTCACAATACCGAGTTCAGAGAACACACAGCGCTCACACTACCGAGTTCAGAGAACACACAGTGCTCACAATACCAAGTTCAGAGAACACACAGCGCTCACAATACCAAGTTCAGAGAACACACAGTGCTCACACTGCCGAGTTCAGAGTACACACAGCGCTCGCACTACTGAGTTCAGGGGACGCACAGCACTAACACTGCCGGGTTCAGAGAACACACAGTGCTCACACTACCGAGTTCAGAGAATACACAGCGCTCACGTTGCCGAGTTCAGAGAACAGACAGCGCTCACACTACCGAGTTCAGAGAACACACAGCGCTCACACTACTGAGTTCAGAGAACAGACAGCGCTCACACTGCCGAGTTCAAAGAACACACAGTGCTCACACTACCGAGTTCAGAGAACACACAGCGCTCACATTGCCGAGCTCAGAGAACGCACAGTGCTCACACTGCCGAGTTCAGAGAACACACAGCGCTCACACTACCGAGTTCACGGAACACACAGTGCTCACACTAACGAGTTCAGAGAATGCACAGCGCTCACACTACCGAGTTCAGAGAACGCACAGCGCTCACACTACCGAGTTCAGAGAACACACAGCGCTCACACTACCGAGTTCAGAGAACACACAGCGCTCACACTACCGAGTTCAGAGAACGCACAGCACTCACATTGCCGAGTTCAGAGAAAAAACAGCGGTCACACTATCGAGTTAAGAGAAAACACAGCGCTCACACTACCGAGTTCAGAGAACACACAGCGCTCACACTACCGAGTTCAGAGAAAACACAGTGCTCACAATACCAAGTTCAGAGAACACACAGCGCTCACAATACCAAGTTCAGAGAACACACAGCGCTCACACTGCCGAGTTCAGAGTACACACAGCGCTCGCACTACTGAGTTCAGGGGACGCACAGCACTAACACTGCCGAGTTCAGAGAACACACAGTGCTCACACTACCGAGTTCAGAGAATACACAGCGCTCACGTTGCCGAGTTCAAAGAACACACAGTGCTCACACTACCGAGTTCAGAGAACACACAGCGCTCACATTGCCGAGCTCAGAGAACGCACAGCGCTCACACTGCCGAGTTCAGAGAACACACAGCGCTCACACTACCGAGTTCACGGAACACACAGTGCTCACACTAACGAGTTCAGAGAATGCACAGCGCTCACACTACCGAGTTCAGAGAACGCACAGCGCTCACACTACCGAGTTCAGAGAACACACAGCGCTCACACTACCGAGTTCAGAGAACACACAGCGCTCACACTACCGAGTTCAGAGAACACACAGCGCTCACACTACCGAGTTCAGACAACGCACAGCGCTCACACTACTGAATTCAGAGAACACACAGCGCTCACACTACCGAGTTCAGAGAAAACACAGCGCTCACATTGCCGAGTTCAGGGAACACATTGTGCACACACTACCGAGTTCAGAGAACGCACAGCGCTCACACTGCCGAGTTCAGAGAACACACAGCGCTCACACTGCCGAGTTCAGAGAACACACAGCGCTCACATTGCCGAGTTCAGAGAACACACAGCGCTCACACTGCCGAGTTCAGAGAACACACAGCGCTCACACTACCGAGTTCAGGGAACACACAGTGCTCACGCTACCGAGTTCAGAGAACGCAGAGCGCTCACACTACCGAGTTCAGAGAACACACAGCGCTCACACCACCGAGTTCAGAGAACGCACAGTGCGAACACTACCAAGTTCAGAGAACACACAGTGCTCACATTGCTGAGTTCGGAGAACACACAGCGCTCACAATACCGAGTTCAGCAAACGCACAGTGGGAACATTGCCGATTTCAGCGAACACACAGCGCTCACAATTCAGAGTTCAGAGAACACACAGTGCTCACACTACCGAGTTCAGAGAACACACAGCGCTCACACTACCGAGTTCGGAGAACACACAGCGCTCACAATCCCGAGTTCAGTGAAGACACAGTGCTCAAACAGCCGCGTTCAGAGAACGCACAGCTCTCACATTGCCAAGTTCAGAGAACGCACAGCGCTCACGTTGCCGAGCTCAGAGAACACACAGCGCTCACACTGCCGAGTTCAGAGAACACACAGTGCTCACACTACCGAGTTCACAGAACACACAGTGCTCACATTGCTGAGTTCAGAGAACACACAGTGCTCAAACTGCCGAGTTCATAGGACACACAGCGCTCACACTACCGAGTTCAGTAAATGCACAGTGGGAACATTGCCAAGTTCAAAGAACACACAGTGCTCACAATACCGAGTTCAGAGAACGCACAGCACTCACATTGCCGAGTTCAGAGAACACACAGCGCTCACAATACCGAGTTCAGAGAACACACAGCGCTCACACTACCGAGTTCAGAGAACACACAGTGCTCACAATACCAAGTTCAGAGAACACACAGCGCTCACAATACCAAGTTCAGAGAACACACAGTGCTCACACTGCCGAGTTCAGAGTACACACAGCGCTCGCACTACTGAGTTCAGGGGACGCACAGCACTAACACTGCCGGGTTCAGAGAACACACAGTGCTCACACTACCGAGTTCAGAGAATACACAGCGCTCACGTTGCCGAGTTCAGAGAACAGACAGCGCTCACACTACCGAGTTCAGAGAACACACAGCGCTCACACTACTGAGTTCAGAGAACAGACAGCGCTCACACTGCCGAGTTCAAAGAACACACAGTGCTCACACTACCGAGTTCAGAGAACACACAGCGCTCACATTGCCGAGCTCAGAGAACGCACAGTGCTCACACTGCCGAGTTCAGAGAACACACAGCGC
Organism: Somniosus microcephalus; assembly: GCF_052327205.1. Taxonomy (NCBI): domain Eukaryota; kingdom Metazoa; phylum Chordata; class Chondrichthyes; order Squaliformes; family Somniosidae; genus Somniosus; species Somniosus microcephalus. Next base: position 56,459,987 of record NC_141001.1, on the reverse strand, counting down.
TCACACTACCGAGTTCACGGAACACACAGTGCTCACACTAACGAGTTCAGAGAATGCACAGCGCTCACACTACCGAGTTCAGAGAACGCACAGCGCTCACACTACCGAGTTCAGAGAACACACAGCGCTCACACTACCGAGTTCAGAGAACACACAGCGCTCACACTACCGAGTTCAGAGAACGCACAGCACTCACATTGCCGAGTTCAGAGAAAAAACAGCGGTCACACTATCGAGTTAAGAGAAAACACAGCGCTCACACTACCGAGTTCAGAGAACACACAGCGCTCACACTACCGAGTTCAGAGAAAACACAGTGCTCACAATACCAAGTTCAGAGAACACACAGCGCTCACAATACCAAGTTCAGAGAACACACAGCGCTCACACTGCCGAGTTCAGAGTACACACAGCGCTCGCACTACTGAGTTCAGGGGACGCACAGCACTAACACTGCCGAGTTCAGAGAACACACAGTGCTCACACTACCGAGTTCAGAGAATACACAGCGCTCACGTTGCCGAGTTCAAAGAACACACAGTGCTCACACTACCGAGTTCAGAGAACACACAGCGCTCACATTGCCGAGCTCAGAGAACGCACAGCGCTCACACTGCCGAGTTCAGAGAACACACAGCGCTCACACTACCGAGTTCACGGAACACACAGTGCTCACACTAACGAGTTCAGAGAATGCACAGCGCTCACACTACCGAGTTCAGAGAACGCACAGCGCTCACACTACCGAGTTCAGAGAACACACAGCGCTCACACTACCGAGTTCAGAGAACACACAGCGCTCACACTACCGAGTTCAGAGAACGCACAGCACTCACATTGCCGAGTTCAGAGAAAAAACACCGGTCACACTATCGAGTTAAGAGAAAACACAGCGCTCACACTACCGAGTTCAGAGAACACACAGCGCTCACACTACCGAGTTCAGAGAAAACACAGCGCTCACATTGCCGAGTTCAGAGAACATACAACGCTCACACTATCGAGTTCAGAGAAAACACAGCGCTCACACTACCGAGTTCAGAGATCGCACAGTGCTCACACTCCCGAGTTCAGAGAATACACAGCGCTCACTCTACCGAGTTCAGAGAATGCACAGCGCTCACATTGCCACGAAAAGAGAACACACAGCGCTCACACTGCCGAGTTCAGAGAATACACAGCGCTCACACTGCCGAGTTCAGAGAACACACAGCGCTCACACTACCAAGTTCAGAGAACACACAGCGCTCACACTCCCGAGTTCAGAGAACACACAGTGCTCACACTACCGAGTTCAGAGAGCACACAGCGCTCACACTACCAAGTTCAGAGAACACACAGCGCTCACACTACCGAGTTCAAAGAACACACAGTGCGCACACTCCCGAGTTCGGAGAACACACAGCGCTCACACTCCCGAGTTCAGAGAACACACAGCGCTCACACGACAAAATTCAGAGAACGCACAGCGCACACATTCCCGAGTTCAGGGAACACACAGCGCTCACACTGCCGAGTTCAGGGAACACACAGCGCTCACACTCCCGAGATCAGGGAACACACAGCGCTTACATTGCCGAGTTCAGGGAACACACAGCGCTCACACTCCCGAGTTCAGGGAACACACAGCGCTCACACTACCGAGTTCAGAGAGCACACAGTGCTCACAATACCGAGTTCAGAGAACACACAGTGCTCACACTACCGAGTTCAGAGAACACACAGCGCTCACACTCCCGAGTTCAGAGAACACACAGCGCTCACACGACAGAGTTCAGAGAACGCACAGCGCTCACACTCCCGAGTTCAGAGAACGCACAGCGCTCACACTACTGAGTTCAGTGAACACACAGCGCTCACATTGCTGGGTTCAGAGGACACACAGCGCTCACACTACTGAGTTCAGAGAATGCACAGCGCTCACATTGCTGCGTTCAGAGACCACACAGATTCATAAATCGCAACTTCTACAAGAAGTAATACAGGAAGTACTAATGAATGTCCAGCTGAGGGCGGTGTCCGAGGAGTATAAATACACGGGCGTGGGCCCAACTTCGCCAGAGACAATCAGGAAACAGGAAGCTAGTGACTACTAACTAGACCTCCATGTTTTGTTACAAGTCGATTAAAGCCTTGATTTATGTGCAACCCAGTGTGTAGTGAGTCTTTATTACGTCACACAGCGCTCACATTGTCGAGTTCAGAGAACACACAGTGCTAACATTGCCAAGGTCAGAGAACACAAAGAGCTCACATTGCCAAATGCAGAGAATGCACAGCACTCACAGTACCAAGTTCAGAGAACACACAGCGCTCACAGTACCAAGTTCAAAGAACACACAGCGCTCACATTACCGAGTTCAAAGAACGCACAGCGCTCAGATTGCCATGATCAGAGAATGCACAGCGATCACATTGCCGAGTTCAAAGAATATACAGCGCTCACACTACCGAGTTCAGAGAGCACACAGTGCTCACAATACCGAGTTCAGAGAACACACACCGCTCACATTGCTGAGTTCAGAGAACACACAGTGCTCACACTACCGAGTTCAGAGAACACACAGCGCTCACATTGCCGAGTTCAGAGAACACACAGCGCTCACACTGCCGAGTACAGAGAACTCACAGCGCTCACATTGCCGAGTTCAGGGAACACACAGCGCTCACATTGCCGAGTTCAGAGAAAACACAGCGGTCACACTGCCGAGTTCAGAGAACACGCAGCGCTCACATTGCCGAGTTCAGGGAACACACAGTGCTCACACTACCGAGTTCAGTGAATGCACAGCGCTCACACTGCCGAGTTCAGAGAACACACAGCGCTCACATTGTCGAGTTCAGAGAACACACAGCGCTCACATTGCCGAGGTCAGAGAACACAAAGAGCTCACATTGCCAAATGCAGAGAACGCACAGCACTCACAGTACCAATTCAGAGAACACACAGCGCTCACATTACCGAGTTCAAAGAACGCACAGCGCTCACAGTACCAAGTTCAAAGGACACACAGCGCTCACATTACCGAGTTCAAAGAACGCACAGCGCTCAGATTGCCATGATCAGAGAATGCACTGCGATCTCATTGCCGAGTTCAAAGAATATACAGCGCTCACACTACCGACTTCTGAGGACACACAGTGCTCACACTGCCGAGTTCAGAGAACACACAGCGCTAACATTGCCGAGTTCAGAGAACACACATTGCTCACATTACCGAGTTCAGCAAATACACAGTGCTCACATTACTGAGTTCAGAGAACACACAGCGCTCACATTGCTGAGTTCAGAGAACACACAGCGCTCATACTAGCGAGTTCAGAGAACACACAGCGCTCACATTGCCGAGTTCAGAGAACACATGGCGCTCACACTCCCGAGTTCAGAGAACACACAGCGCTCACACTACCAAGTTCAGAGAACAGACAGCGCTCACAGTACCGAGTTCAGAGAACACATGGCGCTCACACTACCGAGTTCAGAGAACACACAGCGCTCACACTACCGAGTTCAGAGAACACACAGTGCTCACACTACCGAGTTCAGAGAACACACAGCGCTCACACTACCGAGTTCAGAGAACACACAGCGCTCACACTACCGAGTTCAGCGAACACACAGTGCTGGCATTGCCGAGTTCAGAGAACACGCAGCGCTCACACTACCGAGTTCAGAGAACACACAGCGCTCACACTACCAAGTTCAGAGAACGCACAGCGCTCACACTACCGAGTTCAGACATCACACAGCGCTCACACTACTGAGTTCAGAGAACACACAGCGCTCACACTACCGAGTTCAGAGAAAACACAGCACTCACATTGCCGAGTTCAGAGAACACTCAGCGCTCACACTACTGAGTTCAGTGAATGCACAGCGAACACGTTGCGGAGTTCAGAGAATATACAGCGCTGACACTACCGAGTTCTGAGAACACACAGCGCTCACATTGCCGAGTTCAGAGAATGCACTGCGCTCACACTACCGAGTTCAGAGTACGCATAGCACTCAGACAACCGAGTTCAGACAACGCACAGCGCTCACATTGCCGAGTTCCGAGTACACACAATGCTCACACTACCGAGTTCAGAGAACACACAGCGCTCACATTGCCGAGTTCAGAGTACACACAATGCTCACACTACCGGGTTCAGAGAATACACGACGCTCACACTACAGAGTTCAAAGAACGCACAACGCTAACATTGTCGAGTTCAGGGAACACACAGTGCTCACATTACCGAGTTCAGAGAACACACAGCGCTCACATTACCGAGTTCAGAGAACACAAGGTGCTCACACTACCGAGTTCAGAGAACAGACAGCATTCACACTACCGAGTTCAGAGAACGCACAGCACTCACACTGCAGAGTTCAGAGAACACACAGCGCTCACACTACCGAGTTCAGAGAACGCACAGCGCTAACATTGCCGAGTTCAGTGAACACACAGCGCTCACACCACCGAGCTCAGAGAACGCACGGCGCTGACACTGCCGAGTCCGGAGACCACACAGCTCTCACATTGCCGAGTTCAGAGAACACACAGCGCTCACACGACTGAGTTCAGAGAACACACAGCGCTCACACAACCGAGTTCAGAGAATGCACAGCGCTCACACTACCGAGTTCAGAGAATGCACAGCGCTAACACTACCGAGTTCAGAGAACACACAGTGCTCACACTTCTGAGTTCAGAGAACGCACAGCGCTCACACTACCGAGTTCAGAGATCGCACAGTGCTCACATTGCCAAGTTCAGAGAACACACAGCGCTCACAATACCAAGCTCAGAGAACACACTGTGCTCACACTACCGAGTTCAGAGGACACACAGAGCTCACACTGCCGAGTTCAGAGAACACACAGCACTCACATTGCCGAGTTCAGTGAACGCACAGTGCTCACACTGCCGAGTTCAGAGAACACACAGCACTCACATTGCCGAGTTCAGTGAACGCACAGTGCTCACACTACTGAGTTCAGAGAACACACAGCGCTCACTCTACCGAGTTCAGCAAACGCACAGCGCTCACACTACCGAGTTCAGAGAGCACACAGTGCTCACAATACCGAGTTCAGAGAACACACAGTGCTCACACTACCGAGTTCAGAGAACACACAGCGCTCACACTCCCGAGTTCAGAGAACACACAGCGCTCACACGACAGAGTTCAGAGAACGCACAGCGCTCACACTCCCGAGTTCAGAGAACGCACAGCGCTCACACTACTGAGTTCAGTGAACACACAGCGCTCACATTGCTGGGTTCAGAGGACACACAGCGCTCACACTACTGAGTTCAGAGAATGCACAGCGCTCACATTGCTGCGTTCAGAGACCACACAGATTCCTAAATCGCAACTTCTACAAGAAGTAATACAGGAAGTACTAATGAATGTCCAGCTGAGGGCGGTGTCCGAGGAGTATAAATACACGGGCGTGGGCCCAAGTTCGCCAGAGACAATCAGGAAACAGGAAGCTAGTGACTACTAACTTGACCTCCATGTTTTGTTACAAGTCGATTAAAGCCTTGATTTATGTGCAACCCAGTGTGTAGTGAGTCTTTATTACGTCACACAGCGCTCACATTGTCGAGTTCAGAGAACACACAGTGCTAACATTGCCAAGGTCAGAGAACACAAAGAGCTCACATTGCCAAATGCAGAGAATGCACAGCACTCACAGTACCAAGTTCAGAGAACACACAGCGCTCACAGTACCAAGTTCAAAGAACACACAGCGCTCACATTACCGAGTTCAAAGAACGCACAGCGCTCAGATTGCCATGATCAGAGAATGCACAGCGATCACATTGCCGAGTTCAAAGAATATACAGCGCTCACACTACCGAGTTCAGAGAGCACACAGTGCTCACAATACCGAGTTCAGAGAACACACACCGCTCACATTGCTGAGTTCAGAGAACACAGTGCTCACACTACCGAGTTCAGAGAACACACAGCGCTCACATTGCCGAGTTCAGAGAACACACAGCGCTCACACTAATGAGTTCAGAGAACGCACAGCACTCACACTGCCGAGTACAGAGAACTCACAGCGCTCACATTGCCGAGTTCAGGGAACACACAGCGCTCACATTGCCGAGTTCAGAGAAAACACAGCGGTCACACTGCCGAGTTCAGAGAACACGCAGCGCTCACATTGCCGAGTTCAGGGAACACACAGTGCTCACACTACCGAGTTCAGTGAACGCACAGCGCTCGCACTGCCGAGTTCAGAGAACACACAGCGCTCACATTGTCGAGTTCAGAGAACACACAGCGCTCACATTGCCGAGGTCAGAGAACACAAAGAGCTCACATTGCCAAATGCAGAGAACGCACAGCACTCACAGTACCAATTCAGAGAACACACAGCGCTCACAGTACCAAGTTCAAAGAACACACAGCGCTCACATTACCGAGTTCAAAGAACGCACAGCGCTCACAGTACCAAGTTCAAAGGACACACAGCGCTCAGATTGCCGTGATCAGAGAATGCACTGCGATCTCATTGCCGAGTTCAAAGAATATACAGCGCTCACACTACCGACTTCTGAGGACACACAGTGCTCACACTGCCGAGTTCAGAGAACACACAGCGCTAACATTGCCGAGTTCAGAGAACACACATTGCTCACATTACCGAGTTCAGCGAATACACAGTGCTCACATTACTGAGTTCAGAGAACACACAGCGCTCACATTGCTGAGTTCAGAGAACACACAGCGCTCATACGAGCGAGTTCAGAGAACACACAGCGCTCACATTGCCGAGTTCAGAGAACACATGGCGCTCACACTCCCGAGTTCAGAGAACACACAGCGCTCACACTACCAAGTTCAGAGAACAGACAGCGCTCACAGTACCGAGTTCAGAGAACACATGGCGCTCACACTACCGAGTTCAGAGAACACACAGCGCTCACACTACCGAGTTCAGAGAACACACAGTGCTCACACTACCGAGTTCAGAGAACACACAGCGCTCACACTACCGAGTTCAGAGAACACACAGCGCTCACACTACCGAGTTCAGCGAACACACAGTGCTGGCATTGCCGAGTTCAGAGAATACGCAGCGCTCACACTACCGAGTTCAGAGAACACACAGCGCTCACACTACCAAGTTCAGAGAACGCACAGCGCTCACACTACCGAGTTCAGACATCACACAGCGCTCACACTACTGAGTTCAGAGAACACACAGCGCTCACACTACCGAGTTCAGAGAAAACACAGCACTCACATTGCCGAGTTCAGAGAACACTCAGCGCTCACACTACTGAGTTCAGTGAATGCACAGCGAACACGTTGCAGAGTTCAGAGAATATACAGTGCTGACACTACCGAGTTCTGAGAACACACAGCGCTCACATTGCCGAGTTCAGAGAATGCACTGCGCTCACACTACCGAGTTCAGAGTACGCATAGCACTCAGACAACCGAGTTCAGACAACGCACAGCGCTCACATTGCCGAGTTCCGAGTACACACAATGCTCACACTACCGAGTTCAGAGAACACACAGCGCTTACATTGCCGAGTTCAGAGTACACACAATGCTCACACTACAGAGTTCAGAGAACACACAGCGCTCACATTGCTGAGTTCAGAGAACACACAGCGCTCACACTACCGGGTTCAGAGAATACACGACGCTCACACTACAGAGTTCAAAGAACGCACAACGCTAACATTGCCGAGTTCAGGGAACACACAGTGCTCACATTACCGAGTTCAGAGAACACACAGCGCTCACATTACCGAGTTCAGAGAACACAAGGTGCTCACACTACCGAGTTCAGAGAACAGACAGCATTCACACTACCGAGTTCAGAGAACGCACAGCACTCACACTGCAGAGTTCAGAGAACACACAGCGGTCACACTACCGAGTTCAGAGAACGCACAGCGCTAACATTGCCGAGTTCAGTGAACACACAGCGCTCACACCACCGAGCTCAGAGAACGCACGGCGCTGACACTGCCGAGTCCGGAGACCACACAGCTCTCACATTGCCGAGTTCAGAGAACACACAGCGCTCACACGACTGAGTTCAGAGAACACACAGCGCTCACACAACCGAGTTCAGAGAATGCACAGCGCTCACACTACCGAGTTCAGAGAATGCACAGCGCTAACACTACCGAGTTCAGAGAACACACAGTGCTCACACTTCTGAGTTCAGAGAACGCACAGCGCTCACACTACCGAGTTCAGAGATCGCACAGTGCTCACATTGCCAAGTTCAGAGAACACACAGCGCTCACAATACCAAGCTCAGAGAACACACTGTGCTCACACTACCGAGTTCAGAGGACACACAGAGCTCACACTGCCGAGTTCAGAGAACACACAGCACTCACATTGCCGAGTTCAGTGAACGCACAGTGCTCACACTACTGAGTTCAGAGAACACACAGCGCTCACTCTACCGAGTTCAGCAAACGCACAGTGGGAACATTGCCGAGTTCAGAGAACACACAGTGCTCACAATACCGAGTTCAGAGAACACACAGCACTCACACTACCGAGTTCACAGAACACACAGCGCTCACACTACCGAGTTCAGAAAACACACAGCGCTCACAATACCGAGTTCAGAGAACACACTGCGCTCACACTACCGAGTTCAGAGAACACACAGCGATCACACTGCCGAGTTCAGTGAACGCACAGCGTTCACACTAACGAGTTCAGAGAACACACAGCGCTCACAATACCGAGTTCAGAGAACACACAGCGCTCACAATACAGAGTTCAGAGAACACACAGTGCTCACATTACCGAGTTCAGAGAACACACAGCGCTTACGCTACAGAGTTCAGAGAACACACAGCACTCACACTGCCAAGTTCAGAGAACACACAGTGCTCACACTACCGAGTTTGGAGAACACACAGCGCTCACATTGCCGAGTTCAGAGGAAACACAGCAGTCACGCTACGAGTTCAGAGAAAACACAGCGCACACACTACCGAGTTCAGAGAACACACAGCGCTCACATTGCCGAGTTCAGTGAACACACAGCGCTCACACTACCATGTTCAGAGAAAGCACAGCGCTCACGTTGCCGAGTTCAGAGAACACACAGCGCTCACACTACCAAGTTCAGAGAACACACAGCGCTCACACTACCGAGTTCAGTGAACGGACAGCGCTCACACTACCGAGTTCAGTAAACGCACAGCACTCACACTACCATGTTCAGGGACACACAGCGCTCACACTACCGAGTTCAGAGAACACACAGTGCTCACATTGCCGAGTTCAGTGAACGGACAGCGCTCACACTACCGAGTTCAGTGAACGCACAGCGCTCACACTGCCGAGTTCAGTAAACGCACAGCGCTAACACTACCGTGTTCAGGGACACACAGCGCTCACACTACCGTGTTCAGAGGACACACAGCACTCAAATTGCCAAGTTCAGTGAACGCACAGCGCTCACACTACCGAGTTCAGAGAACACACAGTGTTCGCATTGCTGAGTTCAGGGAACACACAGTGCTCACACTACCGAGTTCAGAGAACGCACAGCGCTCACACTGCCGAGTTCAGAGAACGCACAGTGCTCACACTACTGAGTTCAGAGAACGCACAGCGCTAACACTACCGAGTTCAGAGAACGCACAGCGCTAACACTACCGAGTTCAGAGAACACACAGCGCTCACACTACTGAGTTCAGAGAACGCACAGCGCTAACACTACCGAGTTCAGAGAACGCACAGCGCTAACACTACCGAGTTCAGAGAACGCACAGTGCTCACACGACTGAGTTCAGAGAACACACAGCGCTCACACTACTGAGTTCAGAGAACGCACAGCGCTAACACTACCGAGTTCAGAGAACACACAGCGCTCACACTACTGAGTTCAGAGAATGCACAGCGCTCACATTGCCACGAAAAGAGAACACTCAGCGCTCGCACAAACGAGTTAAGTGAACACACAGCGCTCACATTGCCAAGTTCAGAGAACACACTGCGCTCACACTACCGAGTTCAGAGAACACACTGCGCTCACACTACCGAGTTCAGAGAACACACAGCGCTCACACTACCGAGTTCAGAGAGCACACAGCGCTCACACTACCGAGTTCAGCAAACGCACAGTGGGAACATTGCCGAGTTCAGAGAAAACACAGCGCTCACACTACCGAGTTCAGAGAACTCACAGCGCTTACATTGCCGAGTTCAGTGAACACACAGTGCTCATACTACCGCTTTCAGAGAACGCACAGCGCTCACGTTGCCATGTTCAGAGAACGCACAGCGCTCACGTTGCCGAGTTCAGAGAACACACAGCGCTCACACTGCCGAGTTCAGAGAACACACAGTGCTCACACTACCGAGTTCAGTAAACGCACAGTGGGAACATTGCCGAGTTGAGAGAGCACACAGCGCTCACAATACCGAGTTCAGAGAACACACAGCGCTCACACGACCGAGTTCAGAGAACACACATCGTTCACACTACCGAGTTCAGGGAACACAGCGCTCACACAACCGAGTTCAGAGAACACACAGTGCCCACACTACCGAGTTCAGAGAACGCACAGCACTCACATTGCCGAGTTCAGAGAACACACAGCGCTCACAATGCAGAGTTCATAGAACACACAACGCTCACATTGTCGAGTTCAGAGAACACACAGCGCTCACACCACCGAGTTCAGAGAACACACAGCGCTCACACTACCGATTTCAGAGAACACACAGCGCTCACATTGCCGAGTTCAGAAAACACACAGCGCTCACAATACCGAGTTCAGAGAACACACAGCGCTCACTCTACCGAGTTCAGAGAACACACAGCGATCACACTGCCGAGTTCAGTGAACGCACAGCGCTCACACTAACGAGTTCAGAGAACACACAGCGCTCACACTACCGAATTCAGCAAACGCACAGTGGGGACATTGCCGAGTTCAGAGAACACACAGCGCTCACAATACAGAGTTCAGTGAACACACAGCGCTCACACTAACGAGTTCAGAGAACACACAGCGCTCACACTACCGAGTTCAGCAAACGCACAGTGGGGAAATTGCCGAGTTCAGAGAACACACAGCGCTCACAATACAGAGTTCAGAGAACACACAGTGCTCACATTACCGAGTTCAGAGAACACACAGCGCTTACGCTACAGAGTTCAGAGAACACACAGCACTCACACTGCCAAGTTCAGAGAACACACAGTGCTCACACTACCGAGTTTGGAGAACACACAGCGCTCACATTGCCGAGTTCAGAGGAAACACAGCAGTCACGCTACGAGTTCAGAGAAAACACAGCGCACACACTACCGAGTTCAGAGAACACACAGCGCTCACATTGCCGAGTTCAGTGAACACACAGCGCTCACACTACCATGTTCAGAGAACGCACAGCTCTCACGTTGCCAAGTTCAGAGAAAGCACAGCGCTCACGTTGCCGAGTTCAGAGAACACACAGCGCTCACACTACCGAGTTCAGAGAACACACAGCGCTCACACTACCGAGTTCAGTGAACGGACAGTGCTCACACTACCGAGTTCAGTAAACGCACAGCGCTCACACTACCGTGTTCAGGGACACACAGCGCTCACACTACCGAGTTCAGAGAACACACAGTGCTCACATTGCCGAGTTCAGTGAACGGACAGCGCTCACACTACCGAGTTCAGTGAACGCACAGCGCTCACACTACCGAGTTCAGTAAACGCACAGCGCTCACACTACCATATTCAGGGACACACAGCGCTCACACTACCGTGTTCAGAGGACACACAGCGCTCACATTGCCATGTTCAGTGAACGCACAGCGCTCACACTACCGAGTTCAGAGAACACACAGCGTTCACATTGCTGAGTTCAGGGAACACACAGTGCTCACACTACCGAGTTCAGAGAACGCACAGCGCTCACACTGCCGAGTTCAGAGAACGCACAGTGCTCACACTACTGAGTTCAGAGAACGCACAGCGCTAACACTACCGAGTTCAGAGAACGCACAGCGCTAACACTACCGAGTTCAGAGAACACACAGCGCTCACACTACTGAGTTCAGAGAACACACAGCGCTCACACTACTGAGTTCAGAGAACGCACAGCGCTAACACTACCGAGTTCAGAGAACGCACAGCGCTAACACTACCGAGTTCAGAGAACGCACAGTGCTCACACTACTGAGTTCAGAGAACACACAGCGCTCACACTACTGAGTTCAGAGAACGCACAGCGCTAACACTACCGAGCTCACACTACTGAGTTCAGAGAATGCACAGCGCTCACATTGCCATGAAAAGAGAACACTCAGCGCTCGCACAAACGAGTTAAGCGAACACACAGCGCTCACATTGCCAAGTTCAGAGAACACACAGCGCTCACAATACCAAGTTCATAGGACACACTGCGCTCACACTACCGAGTTCAGAGAACACACTGCGCTCACACTACTGAGTTCAGAGAACACACAGCGCTCACACTACCGAGTTCAGAGAACACACAGCGCTCACACTACCGAGTTCAGCAAACGCACAGTGGGAACAATGCCGAGTTCAGAGAAAACACAGCGCTCACACTACCGAGTTCAGAGAACACACAGCGCTTACATTGCCGAGTTCAGTGAACACATAGTGCTCACACTACCGCTTTCAGAGAACGCACAGCGCTCACGTTGCCATCTTCAGAGAACGCACAGCGCTCACGTTGCCGAGTTCAGAGAACACACAGCGCTCACACTGCCGAGTTCAGAGAACACACAGTGCTCACACTACCGAGTTCAGTAAACGAACAGTGGGAACATTGCCGAGTTGAGAGAGCACACAGCGCTCACAATACCGAGTTCAGAGAACACACAGCGTTCACACGACCGAGTTCAGAGAACACACATCGTTCACACCACCGAGTTCAGGGAACACAGCGCTCACACAACCGAGTTCAGAGAACACACAGCACTCACATTGCCGAGTTCAGAGAACACACAGCGCTCACAATACAGGGTTCATAGAACACACAACGCTCACATTGTCGAGTTCAGAGAACACACAGCGCTCACAATACAGAGTTCATAGAACACACAACGCTCACATTGTCGAGTTCAGAGAACACACAGCGCTCACACCACCGAGTTCAGAGAACACACAGCGCTCACACTACCGAGTTCAGAGAACACACAGCGCTCACATTGCCGAGCTCAGAGAACGCACAGCGCTCACACTGCCGAGTTCAGAGAACACACAGCGCTCACATTGCCGAGCTCAGAGAAAAAACAGCGGTCACGCTACCGAGTTCAGAGAAAACACAGCGCTCACACTACCGAGTTCAGAGAACACACAGCGCTCACAATCCCGAGTTCAGGGAACACACAGCGCTCACACTACCGAGTTCAGAGAGCACACAGTGCTTACAATACCGAGTTCAGAGACCGCACAGTGCTCACAGTACCGAGTTCTGAGAACACACAGTGCTCACACTACTGAGTTCAGAGAACACACAGTGCTCACACTACCGAGTTCAGAGAACGCACAGCGCTCACACTCCCGAGTTCAGAGAACACACAGCGCTCACACGACAGAGTTCAGAGAACGCACAGTGCTCACACTACCGAGTTCAGTGAACACACAGCGCTCACACTGCCGAGTTCAGAGAACACACAGCGCTCACATTGCCGAGTTCAGTGAACGCACAGTGCTCACACTACCGAGTTCAGCAAACGCACAGTGGGAACATTGCCGAGTTCAGAGAACACACAGCGCTCATAATTCAGAGTTCAGAGAACACACAGTGCTCACACTACCGAGTTCAGAGAACACACAGCGCTCACACTACCGAGTTCGGAGAATACTAGCGCTCACAATCCCGAGTTCAGTGAACACACAGTGCTCAAACAGCTGCGTTCAGAGAACGCACAGTGCTCACGTTGCCGAGTTCAGAGAACACACAGCGCTCACACTGCTGTGTTCAGAGAACACACTGCGCTCACACTACCGAGTTCAGAGAACACACGGCGCTCACACTACCGAGTTCAGAGAACACACAGTGCTCACACTACTGAGTTCAGGGAACACACAGCGCTCACATTGCCGAGTTCAGTGAACACACAGTGCTCACATTGCCCAGTTCAGTGAACGCACAGCGCTCACACTACCGAGTTCAGAGAACACACAGCGCTCGCAATACCGAGTTCAGAGAACACACAGTGCTCACAATACCAAGTTCAGAGGACACACAGCGCTCACACTACCGAGTTCAGAGAACACACAGCGCTCACATTGCCGAGTTCAGACAACGCACAGCGCTCACATTGCCCAGTTCAGTGAACGCACAGCGCTCACACTACCGAGTTCAGAGAACACAAAGCGCTCACACGACAGAGTTCAGGGAACACACAGCGCACACATTACCGAGTTCAGCGAACGCACAGCGCTCACACTACCGAGTTCAGAGAACACACAGCGATCACACTCCCGAGTTCAGGGAACACACAGCGCTCACACTCCCGAGTTCAGAGAACAGACAGCGCTCACATTGCCGAGCTCAGAGAATGCACGGCGCTCACATTGCCGAGTTCAGAGAACACACAGCGCTCACACGACAAAGTTCAGAGAACGCACAGCGCTCACACAACCGAGTTCAGTGAACACACAGCGCACACACTACCGAGTTCAGGGAACGCACAGCGCTCACACTCCCGAGTTCAGTGAACACACAGCGCTCACACTACCGAGTTCGGGGAACGCACAGCACTCACATTGCCGAGTTCAGAGAATGCACAGCGCTCACACTACCAAGTTCTTAGAACACACAGCGCTCACACTACCGAGTTCAGAGAACACACAGCGTTCATACTACCGAGTTCAGAGAACACACAGCGCTCACACTACCGAGTTCAAAGAACACACAGTGCTCACACTCCCGAGTTCAGAGAACACACAGCGCTCACACACCTGAGTTCAGAGAACACACAGCGCTCACATTCCCGAGTTCAGGGAACACACAGCGCTCACACTACCGAGTTCACAGAATGCACAGCGCACACATTCCAGATTTCAGAGAACACACAGCGCTCACATTGCTGAGTTGAAAGCCCACACAGATTCATAAATCGCAACTTCTACAAGAAGTAACTCAGGAAGTACTAATGAATGGCCAGCTGAGGGCGGTGTCCGAGGAGTATAAATACACGGGCGTGGGCCCAACTTGGCCAGAGACAATCTGGAAACAGGAAGCTAGTGACTACTAACTAGACCTCCATGTTTTGTTACAAATTGATTAAAGCCTTGCTTTATGTACAACCCAGTGTGTTGTGAGTCTTTATTACGTCACACAGCGCTCACATTGTCGAGTTCAGAGAACACACAGCGCTAACATTGCCGAGGTCAGAGAACACAAACAGCTCACATTGCCAAATGCAGAGAACGCACAGCACACACAGTACCGAGTTCAGAAAACAAAGTGCTCACAATACCGAGTTCAAAGAACGCACAGTGCTCAGATTACCGTGATCAGAGAATGCACAGCGATCACATTGCCGAGTTCAGAGAACACACAGCGCTCACACTATCAAGTTCAGACAACACAGTGCTCACACTACCGATTTCAGAGAACACACAGCAGTCACATTGCTGCGTTCAGAGACCACACAGATTCATAAATCGCAACTTCTACAAGTAGTAGCTCAGGAAGTACTAATGAATGGCCAGCTGAGGGCGGTGTCCGAGGAGTATAAATACACGAGCGTGGGCCCAACTTGGCCAGAGACAATCTGGAAACAGGAAGCTAGTGACTACTAACTAGACCTCCATGTTTTGTTACAAGTTGATTAAAGCCTTGCTTTATGTACAACCCAGTGTATTGTGAGTCTTTATTACGTCACACAGCGCTCACATTGTCGAGTTCAGAGAACACACAGCGCTAACATTGCCGAGGTCAGAGAACACAAAGAGCTCACACTGCCAAATGCAGAGAACGCACAGCACTCACAGTACCAAGCTCAGAGAACACACAGCGCATACAGTACCGAGTTCAAAGAACGCACAGTGCTCAGATTGCCGTGATCAGAGAATGCACAGCGATCACATTGCCGAGTTCTGAGAACACACAGCGCTCACACTATCGAGTTCAGACAACACAGTGCTCACACTGCCGAGTTCAGAGAACACACAGCGCTCACACTACCGAGTTCAGAGAACACACAGCGCTCACACTGCCGAGTTCAGAGAACACACAGCGCTCACACTGCCGAGTTCAGAGAACACACAGCGCTCACACTGCCGAGTTCAGAGCACACACAGCGCTCACACTGCCGATTTCAGAGAACACACAGCGCTCACACTGCCGAGTTCAGAGAACACACAGCGCTCACACTGCCGAGTTCAGAGAACACACAGCGTTCATACTACCGAGTTCAGAGAACACACAGCGCTCAGACAACCAAGTTCATTGAAAACATAGCGCTCACACTGCCGAGTTCAGAGAACACACAGCACCAACACTACCGAGTTCAGAGAACACACAGTGCTCCGATTGCCGAGTTCAGACAACGCACAGCGCTCACACTCCAGAGTTCAGAGAACACACAGCGCTCACACTCCCGAGTTCAGAGAACACACAGCGCTCACACTCCCGAGTTCAGGGAACACACAGCGCTCACACTGCCAAGTTCAGAGAACACACAGCGCTCACACTGCCGAGTTTAGAGAACACAGTGCTCACACTGCCGAGTTCAGAGAACACACAGCGCTCACATTACCGAGTTTAGAGAACACACAGCGCTGACACTGCCGAGTTCAGAGAACACACAGCGCTCACACTACCGAGTTCAGAGAACACACAGCGCTCACACTGCTGAGTTCAGTGAACACACAGCGCTCACATTACCGAGTTAAGAGAACACACAGCGCTCACACTACCGAGTTCAGAGAACACACAGCGCTCACACGACCGAGTTCAGAGAACACACAGCGCTCATACTACCGAGTTCAGAGAACACACAGCGCTCACACTACCGAGTTCAAAGAACACACAGTGCTCACACTCCCAAGTTCAGAGAACACACAGCGCTCACACGACAGAGTTCAGAGAACGCACAGCGCTCACATTCCCGAGTTCAGGGAACACACAGCGCTCACACTACCGAGTTCAGAGAATGCACAGCGTTCACATTGCAGATTTCAGAGAACACACAGCGCTCACATTGCTGAGTTCAGAGACCACACAGATTCATAAATCGCAACTTCTACAAGAAGTAACTCAGGAAGTACTAATGAATGGCCAGCTGAGGGCGGTGTCCGAGGAGTATAAATACACGGGCATGGGCCCAGCTTGGCCAGAGACAATCTGGAAACAGGAAGCTAGTGACTACTAACTAGACCTCCATGTTTTGTTACAAGTTGATTAAAGCCTTACTTTATGTACAACCCAGTCTGTTGTGAGTCTTTATTACGTCACACAGCGCTCACATTGTCGAGTTCAGAGAACACACAGCGCTAACATTGCCGAGGTCAGAGAACACAAAGAGCTGCCATTGCCAAATGCAGAGAACGCACAGCACTCACAGTACCAAGCTCAGAGAACACACAGTGCACACAGTACCGAGTTCAAAGAACACACAGCGCTCACAATACCGAGTTCAAAGAACGCACAGCGCTCAGATTGCCGTGATCAGAGAATGCACAGCGATCACATTGCCAAGTTCTGAGAACACACAGCGCTCACACTATCGAGTTCAGACAACACAGTGCTCACACTATCGAGTTCAGAGAACACAGTGCTCACACTATCGAGTTCAGAGAACATACAGTGCTCACACTACCGAGTTCAGAGAACACACAGCGCTCACATTGCCGAGTTCAAAGAACACACAGCAGTCACACTACCGAGTTCAGAGAACACACAGCGCTGACACTGCCGAGTTCAGAGAACACACAGCGCTGACACTGCCGAGTTCAGAGAACACACAGCGCTCACACTACCGAGTTCAGAGAACAGACAGCGCTCACACTACCGAGTTCAGAGAACACACAGCGCTCACACTGCCAAGTTCAAAGAACACACCGCGCTCACACTACCGAGTTCAGAGAACAGACAGCGCTCACACGGCCGAGTTTAGAGAACACACAGCGCTCACACTGCCGAGTTCAGAGAACACACAGCGCTCACACAACCGAGTTCAGAGAACACGCACCGCTCATACTACCGAGTTCAGAGAACACACACCGCTCACACGGCCGCGTTCAGTGAACAAACAGCACTCACACTACCGAGTTCAGAGAACGCACAGCGCTCACATTGCCGAGTTCAGAGAACACACAGCGCTCGCACTTCCGAGTTCAGAGAATACACAGCGCTCACACTACCAAGTTCAGAGAACACACAGCGCTCACACTACCGAGTTCAGAGAACACACAGCGCTCACACTACCGAGTTCAGAGAGCACACAGCGCTCACACTACCAAGTTCAGAGAACACACAGCGCTCACACTACCGAGTTCAGAGAACACACAGCGCTCACACTGCCGAGTTCAGAGAACACACAGCGCTGACACTCCCAAGTTCAGGGAACACACAGCGCTCACGTTGCCGAGTTCAGTGAACACACAGCGCTCACACTCCCGAGTTCAGAGAACACACACCGCTCATACTACCGAGTTCAGAGAACACACAGCGCTCACATTACCGTGTTTAGAGAACACACAGCGCTCACACTGCCGAGTTCAGGGAACACACAGCGCTCACACTCCCGAGTTCAGGGAACACACAGTGCTCACACTCCCGAGTTCAGAGAACACACAGCACTCACATTGCCGAGTTCAGGGAACACACAGCGCTCACACTCCCGAGTTCAGAGAACACACAGCGCTCACACGACAGAGTTCAGAGAACGCACAGCGCTCACACAACCGAGTTCAGAGAACACACAGCACTCACACGACAAAGTTCAGAGAATGCACAGCGCTCACACAACCGAGTTCAGTGAACACACAGCGCACACACTACCAAGTTCAGGGAATGCACAGCGCTGACACTACCGAGTTCAGTGAACACACAGCGCTCACACGACAGAGTTCAGAGAATGCAGAGCGCTCACACTCCCGAGTTCAGTGAACACACAGCGCTCACACTACCGAGTTCAGGGAACGCACAGCGCTCACACTACCGAGTTCAGGGAATGCACAGCGCTCACACTGCCGAGTTCAGAGAACGCACAGCGCTCACACTACCGAGTTCTTAGAACAGACATTGCTCCCACTGCCGCGTTCAGTGAACAAACAGCACTCACACTACCGAGTTCAGAGAACGCACAGCGCTCACATTGCCGAGTTCAGAGAACACACAGCGCTCGCACTTCCGAGTTCAGGGAACACACAGCGCTCACACTGCCGAGTTCAGAGAACACACAGCGCTCACACTCCCGAGTTCAGGGAACACACAGCGCTCACACTACCGAGTTCAGAGAGCACACAGTGCTCACACTACCGAGTTCAGAGAACACACAGTGCTCACACTACCGAGTTCAGAGAACACACAGCACTCACACTGCGCTCACACTACCGAGTTCAGAGAACACACAGCGTGCACATGACAGAGTTCAGAGAACGCACAGCGCTCACACTGCTGAGTTCAGTGAACACACAGCGCTCACATTGCCGAGTTCAGAGAACACACAGCACTCACACTACCGAGTTCAGAGAATGCACATCGCTCACATTGCAGATTTCAGAGAACACACAGCGCTCACACGACAGAGTTCAGAGAATGCAGAGTGCTCACACTCCCGAGTTCAGTGAACACACAGCGCTCACACTACCGAGTTCAGGGAACGCACAGCGCTCACACTACCGAGTTCAGGGAATGCACAGCGCTCACACTGCCGAGTTCAGAGAACGCACAGCGCTCACACTACCGAGTTCTTAGAACAGACATTGCTCCCACTGCCGCGTTCAGTGAACAAACAGCACTCACACTACCGAGTTCAGAGAACGCACAGCGCTCACATTGCCGAGTTCAGAGAACACACAGCGCTCGCACTTCCGAGTTCAGGGAACACACAGCGCTCACACTGCCGAGTTCAGAGAACACACAGCGCTCACACTCCCGAGTTCAGGGAACACACAGCGCTCACACTACCGAGTTCAGAGAGCACACAGTGCTCACACTACCGAGTTCAGAGAACACACAGTGCTCACACTACCGAGTTCAGAGAACACACAGCGCTCACACTGCGCTCACACTACCGAGTTCAGAGAACACACAGCGTGCACATGACAGAGTTCAGAGAACGCACAGCGCTCACACTGCTGAGTTCAGTGAACACACAGCGCTCACATTGCCGAGTTCAGAGAACACACAGCACTCACACTACCGAGTTCAGAGAATGCACATCGCTCACATTGCAGATTTCAGAGAACACACAGCGCTCACATTGCTGCGTTCAGAGACCACACACATTCATAAATCGCAACTTCTACAAGAAGTAACTCAGGAAGTACTAATGAATGGCCAGCTGAGGGCGGTGTACGAGGAGTATAAATACACGGGCGTGGGCCCAACTTGGCCAGAGACAATCTGGAAACAGGAAGCTGGTGACTACTAACTAGACCTCCATGTTTTGTTACAAGTCGATTAAAGCCTTGCTTTATGTACAACCCAGTGTGTTGTGAGTCTTTATTACATCACACAGCGCTCACATTGTCGAGTTCAGAGAACACACAGCGCTAACATTGCCGAGGTCAGAGAACACAAAGAGCTCACATTGCCAAATGCAGAGAACGCACTTCGGCATCGGCAGCGGGTGGAGGCGGAGCTGAGTGGCAGTGCGACTACAAGAGGCCCCAGAGGCTCAGGTAGGCGCCAGTGCGGCATCGGCAGCGGGTGGAGGCCGAGCTGAGCAGCAGAGCGACTACAAGAGGCCCCAGAGGCTCAGGTAGGCCCCAGTGCGGCATCGGCAGCGGGTGGAGGCGGAGCTGAGCGGCAGAGCGACTACAAGAGGCCCCAGAGACTCAGGTAGGCCCCAGTGCGGCATCGGCAGCGGGTGGAGGCGGAGCTGAGCGGCAGAGCGACTGCAAGAGGCCCCAGAGGCTCAGGTAGTCCCCAGTGCGGCATCGGCAGCGGGTGGAGGCGGAGCTGAGCGGCAGAGCGACTACAAGAGGCCCCAGAGGCTCAGGTAGGCCCCAGTGCGGCATCGGCAGCGGGTGGAGGCGGAGCTGAGCGGCAGAGTGACTACAAGAGGCCCCAGAGGCTCAGGTAGGCCCCAGTGCGGCATCGGCAGCGGGTGGAGGCGGAGCTGAGCGGCAGAGCGACTACAAGAGGCCCCAGAGGCTCAGGTAGGCCCCAGTGCGGCATCGGCAGCGGGTGGAGGCGGAGCTGAGCGGCAGAGCGACTACAAGAGGCCCCAGAGGCTCAGGTAGGCATACCAATCTCCAATCTCAGGGAAGGAGAGAGGTAAAAAGTATTCAAGGTGTGGCGTCACCACAAAGTGGGTAAGTGATTGGTTGGTAAGTATTTCTCCCTTTTTAAGCTTAAATCTCCTTGGTTTATAGTTTCTAAGGTGTGATATTCACCATCTAGAATCGAGGCAGAGGGTATTTAAGAATAATATTAATAAATTTAATTAATTACATAGAATGGGAGATCAGGCGATGTGTTGCTGCTGCAATATGTGGGAGCTGGTGGACACCATTGATGCTCACGGTGATCACATTTGCAGTAAGTGTTGGCTGCTCGAGGAATTCCGGCTCCGTGTTGAAGAGCTGTGTGGTGTATGTAACCTGTACCACCTTAAGAGACTACCTTAAGGTGATGGACTACTTTCTCTAGGCTACTGTATATTGTAGTACCGGTGGTGACCACACCGGTATATAAACTCTGTGTAGCAATTTGTAAGGCAGTTCAGCCTGACCTTCAGTTAGTAAAGACCTGTTTAAGTTTTTCCTGTTGTCTGTGTCCAGTGATTTAAAATAAGTGTATCTGGGAAACACAGACTCAACAGTGGCGACGAGTCAATCTTACCCAGCGGCAGTTGCGTCCAAGGCAGCTTCGTCCCCAGAACAGGCGTCGAGAAGGGGCATCCGCCCTCATCATTCTGCTGAGCACCGCATTCGCATGGGAGGCATCGAGTACCCGGGTTGGAATTGCTGACCACGAAGTCCACCATCAGCGACAGGCAGTGGTCATCCCTTCTTCCACGGCGGTGGGTAAGCCGATCTAGCGACACGGGCAGAAAGTCGGCCGCATTGTCAGTGGAGAAGGGGAGGGAGACCGAAGGAAAAGGGCAGAGAACACAACCGCAGCCGGTGTAAAGGGCCGGGCTGCAATCGGAACAGAGACGCGCAGCAATAAGGGAAGCGTTAATGCCCATGAGGACCGCGGGGAACAAAAGCAGCAGCATCAGGGGAATTAAGGACCGCTGGGAGGCGAGAACGGCAACAGCACGGTAATCGCCATTGTAGCCAGCGGGGGAAAAAGAGCAGTAGCGTCGGGGGAATTAAGGACCGCTGGGAGGCGAGAACGGCAACAGCGCGGTAATCGCCATTGTAGCCAGCGGGGGAAGAAGACAAGCGCGGGAAGCCACCATTTTAGTCGGCGGGGGAAGAAGACAAGCGCGGGAAAAGCCGCCATTTTGGAAAAATAAAATATTTAAAGAAACTCACAAGGATGCCTAAAAACGGTAACATCACTGCTTTTGATAGCGATGTCAAAGACTGGGCCACTTATGTGGAACGCATTGAAGTTTATTGTACAGCAAATGAGGTACCGGATGATAAGAAAGCACCAACCCTATTAAACTCGATGGGTGCGAAGACGTACGGGTTATTAGGCACCTTGTAACACCAGATAAACTGGTAGGAAAGAGTTTCGCGAATATTGTTACTATCCTGCAAGAGCATTTAAACCCCACGCCGCTGCTGATAGCGGAACGATTTAAATTTTACAGAAGAATGCAGCTGAAAGAGGACAGCAACGCTGAATTCTTAATTGAACTGCGCAAGCTATCAAAGTACTGTCAGTTCGGTATAGGACTAGCAGATGCTCTGAGAGATATGTTCGTGTGTGGACTACCAAAAGAAGGAACTCAGAAGCGACTGCTAGAGGAAAAGGACCTTACGCTAGACAAAGCTGTCACCATTGCAGCATCGCACAAGGCAGCAGCACGATGCACCACGGAAATGCAGCAAAGGCCATCGGAATTCAGCACCAATGAAATGGCATTGGGTGCAGTAAAGTGCTATCGTTGCGGAAGGACAACGCATGATCAGAACCATGCTGGTTCAAAAATAAAGAATGCAGGAAATGTGGCAGACTCGGTCACATAGCGAAAGTATGCCGGTCAGGAAAGAAGACCAGCAACAAAAAGTCACCGCAGGAGAAGTACAAAAAAGTACACAAGGTGACAGAGAACAGTTCGGATGAACAGAAGACGGATTCAGACTCCAGCAGTAAGGAACTGGGTTGTCTAATAAAAACATAATGAGGGTGACACAGCAGACCACCAAACTATCTGGGTCACACTTCAGATAGCAGGAGTCCAAGTGAATGTGGAATTGGACACTGGATCGGCATTGACGGTCATGAATAAGCAAGATTACAAAAGGTTATTCGCATACATTCCCCTAAGGGATACAGAGATTGTATTGAAAACATACACGGGGCAAAGAGTATACCCCATCGGAAAGATAAAAGTAAAGGTGGTCCACAAGGGTAAAGAAAGCCAAGGAATGGACTTGTATGTGTTACCTGAGGGAGGTCCCCCACTACTGGGACGGGAATGGATCAGGAGAATAAATATGGACTGGCATTCCTTAAAAGCACTAACTGTAGATTCCGATAAAAAGGATGACGTCAAACCTAAACGACTGTCCAGAATATTGGACGATGCTAAGGAGGTGTTCCAACAGGGACTGGGAACACTGAAAGGAAATACGGCAAACATCAAGGTTGAAGAACATGCAAACCCGAAATTTTTCAAAACCAGACCGGTACCTTATGCGATACGACCTGCTGTGGAAGCAGAGCTGGAAGGGCTAGAATGTTCAGGAGTA
Organism: Somniosus microcephalus; assembly: GCF_052327205.1. Lineage (NCBI taxonomy): Eukaryota > Metazoa > Chordata > Chondrichthyes > Squaliformes > Somniosidae > Somniosus > Somniosus microcephalus. The sequence continues at coordinate 56,435,955 of NC_141001.1, read as the reverse complement.
CTGTCAAAGGTGGACTGGAGCGAATGGGCCACGCCCATTGTCCCCGTCATGAAGCGTTCATTGAGCAACAAGCCGGGGGAACCGGGGAAGGTTCGCATCTGTGGCGATTTCAAGATCACTGTTAATCCGGTTCTTCACACGGTGCAATATCCGCTTCCGCGGATTGAAGATATCTTCGCTTCGTTGTCTGGCGGGAAACACTTCACCAAGATAGACCTGGCACAGGCGTACTTACAGATGGAAGTTGATGAAGCGTCACGCCAGTATCTCACGATCAACACGCATAAGGGCTTATATCGGTATAATAGACTGGTTTTTGGAGTAGCATCGGCTCCAGCGATTTGGCAAAGGGCCATGGAGCAGGTATTACGGGGAATTCCAGGCACACAATGCGACCTGGACGACATTCTCATTACAGGAGATGATGATCAGGAACACCTTGCAAATTTGGAGCAGGTGCTCACCAGATTGAAAGAATATGGACTTCGAGTTAATCGCCAGAAATGTGAGTTCTTTCAGAAGTGAATCTCGTACTGTGGTCACGTCATTGACCAGGAGGGGCTTCATAAGTCACCTGACAAGATCGAAGCTGTTGTGAAGGCTCCCGCTCCGGAAAATGTATCCCAGTTGAGGTCGTTCCTAGGGTTGATTAACTATTAGCATAAGTTTCTGCCAAATTTATCCATGGTGCTACACCCGCTGAACGCTCTTTTGCAAAAGGGAGTGCCATGGAAGTGGCGCGAGGACTGTAAGCGGGCTTTTCACAAAAGCAAGGCACTGATCACCTCTAAGGAAGTGTTGGCTCACTTTAACCCAACGCTGCCTATTCGTTTAGCTTGTGATGCTTCTCCATATGGTATTGGGGCAGTGCTCTCACATAAGTTGCCAAATGGCTTGGAAAGGCCAGTCGCGTTCGCATCCAGATCATTGACCTCTGCTGAGCGCAACTATGCTCAGATAGATAGGGAGGCTCTCAGCCTCGTGTGGGGAGTAAAAAAATTTAATCATTACCTGCAAGACCAAAAGTTTACGCTGCTGACAGACCACCAGCCGTTGGTTTCCATTTTTAACCCTAAGAAGGGTGTTTCGGTGATGACAGCGCAGAGGCTCCAGAGATGGTCCCTTTTCCTAGGGGCACATCAATATGAGATCGAATTCAAAGGTACAAAGCAACATGGTAATGCTGATGGGCTGTCGCGCCTGCCACTACCCACAGCGGAAGAGGCACCGACAGTTGACCCTGTTGAGTTATTTCACTCGACCATCATCGAATGTTTACCAGTCAGTCACCAATGCGAGTATTGAGAGACCAGGAACGACCCGACACTGTCTCGGGTCTACGAATTGACAGTGAAGGGATGGCCAGCACATGGCGAACCACTGTTACCGGCATTCTCAGCCAGACGAGAACAGCTGTCCGTCTGTCAAGGAATATTGATGTATGGAACAAGGGTGATTATTCCTCCTAAATTAAGGGAGAGAGTTCTAAAGGAACTGCATGAAGGTCATCTGGGGGGAGTCAAGATGAAAAGCCTTGCTAAGGCTTATGTGTGGTGGCCAGGTATTGACAAACAAATAGAGGATCTGACTAAAAGCTGCTCAGGGTGCCAAAAAGTTCAAAATGCACCTCCAATTGCACCGCTGCATCCATGGGAATGGCCTTCAACCCCATGGCAACATGTACATATCGACTTTGCAGGTCCATTCATGGATTCCATGTTTTTGATAGCGGTAGACGCACATTCTAAATGGCCAGAAGTGATTAAGATGGCGACCACTACCTCGGAAAAGACGATCGCAGTTCTAAGAACCATATTTGCAAGAAATGGATTGCCAGAACAAATATGTTCAGACAACGGACCGCAGTTCGTGTCAGAAGAATTCCAGAAATTCATGAAGAAGAATGGGGTGAAACACTATACATCTGCCCCATATCATCCGGCTACAAATGGGTTGGCCGAGAGATTTGTACAAACGTTCAAAAAGGCGATAAAGGCCATGAGCGAAGACCATATTCCACTACAACACAAGGTGGACAATTTCCTAATGGCATATCGAAACGCCACACATGCAGTGACAAATCAAAGCCCTGCCATGATGTTCTATAACAGGAGGTTGCGGTCCAGGTTGGATTTGTTAAAACCCAATGTGCGGAGGGAAGTCGAAAACAAACAATTCCAGCATGTAAATAACAAGACCACTCGGAGTTTCGAAATAGGACAACCAGTGTTAGCCCGAGACTATAAGAATGATAAATGGCAATCCGGAACAATTCGTGCCAGACAAGGACCCCTGATGTACACGGTAGATATTGGTGAAAACGTAATACGACGTCATGCTGACCAACTTGTGGAATCGAGAACAAGGGTCGAACCAATGTCTACGGCAGAGACACCAGTGGAAGAAGTTATTGAACCTGAAGCATCTACCTCAGACGCGAACGTACATGATGATGTCCAATCCATAAGAGATCAATTAGATGAGTCACCCCAGCAACGAGAATCAGAGACCCCTGAAAGGCGTTATCCAACTCGGATCAGGAGGCCTCCTCAGAGACTGAATCTTTGAACAGTTTTGTATGAAAGTTGTATATATATGTTATCCATGTTATGTTTAAATTGGGGTGTACACTGTTAAGCTAAAAAGGGAGGAATTGTGGTGTATGTAACCTGTACCACCTTAAGAGACTACCTTAAGGTGATGGACTACTTTCTCCAGGCTACTGTATATTGTAGTACCGGTGGTGACCACACCGGTATATAAACTCTGTGTAGCAATTTGTAAGGCAGTTCAGCCTCACCTTCAGTTAGTAAAGACCTGTTTAAGTTTTTCCTGTTGTCTGTGTCCAGTGATTTAAAATAAGTGTATCTGGGAAACACAGACTCAACAAGCTGGAGTCCGAGCTTCAAACACTGAGACACATCAGGGAGGGGGAGAGTTACCTGGACTCTGTGTATCAGGAGGTAGTCACACCAATTAGATTAATTAATTCAGATGTAGTCCGTGGCCAGGGTCAGGATGGTGTGACTAGAAGTGAGGCAGGTACGGGGATCCAGGAGGTAGTGTTGGAGGAGCTGCAGCCCTTGCACTTGTCCAACAGGTTCGAGGCTCTTACTCCCTGTGAGGATGGGAACAGGGACTGCGGGGAGGATGAGCAACCTGGCCACAGCACTGTGGTGCGGGGGGCCATTCAAGTGGGGGGAGTTAAAAGAAATGTTGTAGTGGTAGGGGATAGTATCGTTAGGGGGAAAGATAGAGTTCTCTGCAGCCGAGAGCGAGAGTCCCGAAGGCTGTGTTGCCTGCCCGGTGCCAGGGTTAAGGACATCTCCTCTGGACTGGAGAGAAACTTGGAGTGGGAGGGGGAGGATCCAGTTGTCGTGGTCCATGTTGGTACCAATGACATAGATAGGACAAGGAAGGAGGTTCTGCTGAGGGAGTTTGAGCAGCTAGGGGCCAAATTAAAAAGCAGAACCACAAGGGTAATAATCTCTGGATTATTACCTGAGCCACGAGCGAATTTGGCTAGGACAAATAAAATTAGAGAGTTAAATGCGTGGCTCAAAGACAGGTGTGGGAGAAATGGGTTTTGCTTCCTGGGACACTGGCACCAGTACTGGGGCAGGAGGGAGCTGTTCCGTTGGGACGGGCTTCACTTGGTCAGTGCTGGGACTAGAGTCCCGGCGGATCATATAACTAGGGCTGTAGAGAGGGCTTTAAACTAACTAGTGGGGGGGAGGTTCCTGGAGAGCAAATAATACAAATGACAACAGAGAAGGTCATAGACTTAGGTAGCAGTGGGGAAATTAAAAACCAGAGCATGTCAGGAAGGGGCAGAAGGTATGGAGTAAAAGGTAAAGTAATAAAAAGGGCAAAAGCAGGAACTAAGTGTCACAAAACATCTTTGAAAGTTCTCTATCTGAATGCACGTAGCATTCGTAACAAAATAGATGAGTTAATGGCACAAATAACTACATATGGGTATGATCTTGTGGCCATTACAGAAACATGGCTGCAGGGTGACAATGCCTGGGAATTAAACATACCAGGTTATTTAACGATCAGGAAGGACAGGCAGGAAGGAAGGGGAGGCGGGGTGGCTATGTTAATAAAGGAAGGAATCACTGTAATACAGAGAAATGATATTGGGTCAAAAGATCAGGACAATGAAACAGTTTGGGTGGAGGTAAGGAATAATAAGGGGAAAAAAACACTAGTGGGCATAGTCTATAGGCCTCCGAACTGTGGCAACTCTGTTGGACGGAGTATCAATCAGGAAATAGTTGAGGCTTGTAATAAGGGAACATCTATAATTATGGGGGATTTTAACTATCATATTAATTGGACAAATCAAATTGGGCAGGGCTGCCTTGAGGATGAGTTCATTGAGTGTATTAGGGATGGGTTTCTTGAGCAGTATGTAACTCAACCGACCAGGGGGCAGGCAACCTTAGATCTAGTCCTGTGTAACGAGACAGGATTAATTAAAAATGTCCTAGTAAAGGATCCCCTTGGAATGAGTGACCATAACATGGTTGAATTCCATGTTCAATTAGAGGGTGAGAAGGTTGGATCTCAAACAAGCATGCTAAGCTTGAATAAAGGAGACTATGACGGTATGAGAGCGGAATTGTGTAGAGTGGATTGGGAAAATAGATTAAAGGGTAAGACGATACATGATCAGTGGTGTACATTTAAGGAATTATTTTACAAGTTCCAAAAAATATATATTCCACTGAGAAGAAAAGGGTGTAAAAGAAAAGACAGACATCCGTGGCTAAGTAAAGAAATTAAGGATAGTATTCGACTAAAAACAAGGGCATATAAGGTAGCCAAATCTAGTGGGAGGACAGAGGATTGGGAAAACTTTAAAAGACAGCAAAAAATAACAAAAAGATTGATTAAGAAAGGGAAGATAGATTATGAAAGTAAATTAGCAAAAAATATAAAAACAGATAGTAAGAGTTTTTATAGTTATATAAAAAGAAAAAGGGTGGCTAAAGTAAATGTTGGTCCCTTAGAGGATGAGACCGGGAAATTAATGGTGGGAAATATGGAGATGGCAAAAACACTGAATGAATATTTTACATCAGTCTTTACAGTAGAAGACACTAAGAATATCCCAACACTGGACAAACAGGGGGCTAAACGGGGGGAGGAGCTAAACACGATCAAAATTACTAAGGAAGTGGTACTCGGTAAAATAATGGGACTCAAGGCGGATAAATCACCTGGACCTGATGGCTTACATCCTAGGGTCTTGAGGGAAGTGGCGGTAGGGATTGTGGATGCATTGGTAATAATTTTCCAAAACTCCCTGGACTCGGCAATGGTCCCAGCAGACTGGAAAACTGCTAATGCAATACCCTTATTTAAAAAGGGCAGTAGACAGAAGGCTGGAAACTATAGGCTGGTTAGCCTAACATCTGTGGTAGGTAAAATTTTGGAGTCCATTATTAAGGAGACAGTAACAGGGCATTTGGATAATCATAATTTAATAGTACAAAGTCAGCATGGTTTTATGAAGGGGAAGTCATGTTTGACAAATTTGCTGGAGTTCTTTGAGGAAGTAACATATAGGGTGGATAAAGGGGAACCAGTGGACGTAGTGTATTTAGACTTCCAAAAGGCATTTGACAAGGTGCCACACAAAAGATTATTGCTTAAGATAAAAAATCACGGGATTGGGGGTAATATTCTGGCATGGATAGAGGATTGGCTATCTAACAGAAGGCAGAGAGTTGGGATAAATGGTTCATTCTCAGACTGGCAATCAGTAACTAGTGGTGTTCCGCAGGGGTCAGTGCTGGGTCCCCAACTCTTTACAATCTATATTAACGATTTGGAGGAGGGGACCGAGTGTAACATATCAAAGTTTGCAGATGATACTAAGATGGGGGAAAAGCAGTGAGTGAGGAGGACATAAAAAACCTTCAAGGGGACATAGACAGGCTAAGTAAGTGGGCAGAGATTTGGCAGATGGAATACAATGCTGGAAAGTGTGAGGTTATGCACTTTGGCAGGAAAAATCGTAGAGCAAGTTATTATCTTAATGGCAAGAAACTGGAAAGTACTGAAGTACAAAGGGATCTGGGGGTCCTGGTGCACGAAACTCAAAAGGTTAGTATGCAGGTGCAGCAAGTGATTAAGAAGGCCAATGGAATGTTGGCTTTCATTGCTAGGGGGATAGAATATAAAAATAGGGAGGTATTGCTTCAGTTGTACAAGGTATTGGTGAGACCGCACCTGGAATACTGCGTACAGTTTTGGTGTCCATACTTAAGAAAGGACATACTTGCTCTTGAGTCAGTACAAAGAAGGTTCACTCGGTTAATCCCGGGGATGAGGGGATGGACATATGAGGAGAGGTTGAGTAGATTGGGACTCTACTCATTGGAGTTCAGAAGAATGAGAGGCGATCTTATTGAAACATATAAGATTGTGAAGGGGTTGGATTGGGTGGATGCAGGGAAGATGTTCCCGATGATGGGTGAAACTAGAACTAGGGGGCATAGTCTTAGAATAAGGGGCTGCTCTTACAAAACTGAGATGAGGAGGAACTACTTCACTCAGAGGGTGGTAGGTCCATGGAATATGCTGCCCCAAAAAACTGCAGAAGCTACATCATTACATAAATTTAAAACAGAAATAGACAGTTTCCTAGAAGTAAAGGGAATTAAGGGTTACGGGGAGCAGGCAGGAATTTGGACATGAGTCTAGGTTTGGATCGGTAATGGCCCTGTGGGTAGCGGAGCGGGCCCAGGGGCCGTGTAGCCTGATCCTGCTCCTATTTCGTGTGTCTAATTCTTTTAGATGCAGGAGATGATTCTGCGATAGTGGATTGGCAGTTAGGATCAGATCAGCCATGAACTTATTGAATGGCGGAGCAGGCTCGAGGGGCCGATTGGCCTACTCCTGCTCCTATTTCTTATGTTCTTATGTTCTCACAGTACCAAGTTCAGAGAACACACAGCGCTCACAGTACCGAGTTCAAAGAACACACAGCGCTCACATTACCGAGTTCAAAGAACGCACAGCGCTCAGGTTGCCATGATCAGAGAATGCACAGCGATCACATTGCCGAGTTCAAAGGATATACAGCGCCCACACTACCGAGTTCTGAGAACACACAGCACTCACATAGCTGAGTTCAGAGAACACACAGTGCTCACACTACCGAGTTCAGAGAACACACAGCGCTCACATTGCCGAGTTCAGAGAACACACAGCGCTCACACTGCCGGGTTCAGAGAACACACAGCGCTCACACTGCCGAGTTCAGAGAACACACAGCGCTCACACTGCCGAGTTCAGAGAACACACAGCGCTCATACTACCGAGTTCAGAGAACGCACAGCGCTCACATTGCCGAGTTCAGAGAACACACAGCGCTCACACTACCGAGTTCAGAGAACACACAGCGCTCACACTCCCGAGTTCAGAGAACACACAGCGCTCACACTGCCGAGTTCAGAGAACACACAGCGCTCACACAACCGAGTTCATAGAACACACAGCGCTCACACTGCCGAGTTCAGAGAACGCACAGCGCTCACACTACCGAGTTCAGAGAACGCACAGCGCTCACACTCCCGAGTTCAGAGAACACACAGCGCTCACACTACCGAGTTCAGAGAACACACAGCGCTCACACTACCGAGTTCAGAGAACACACAGCGCTCACACTACCGAGTTCAGAGAACACACAGCGCTCACACTACCGAGTTCATGGAATGCACAACGCTCGCACTACCGAGTTCGGGGAAGGGACAGCGCTCACACTGCCGTGTTCAGAGAAGGCACAGTGCTCACACAACCGAGTTCAGTGAACACACAGTGCTCACATTGCCGAGTTCAGAGAACACACAGCGCTCACACTACTGAGTTCAGAGAACACACAGCGCTGACACTACTGAGTTCAGAGAACACACAGCGCTAACACTACCGAGTTCAGAGAACGCACAGCATTCACAGTGCCGAGTTCAGAGAACACACAGCGCTCACAGTACCGAGTTCAGAGAACACACAGCGCTCACAGTACTGAGTTCAGAGAACACACAGCGCTCACACTTCTGAGTTCATAGAACGCACAGCGCTCACACAACCGAGTTCAGTGAAGGCACAGCGCTCACACTGCCGAGTTCAGAGAACACACAGCGCTCACACTGCCGAGTTCAGAGAACACACAGCGCTCACACTACCGAGTTCAGAGAACACACAGCGCTCACACTACTGAGTTGAAAGAATGCACGGCGCTCAGATTGCCGAGTTCAGAGAACACATGGCGCTCACACTGCCGAGTTCATAGAACGCACAGTGCTCACATTGCCAAGTTCAGAGAACACACAGCGCTCACACTACCGAGTTTTGAGAACACACAGCGCTCACACTGCCGAGTTCAGAGAACACACAGCGCTCACACTGCCGAGTTCAGAGAACACACAGCGCTCACACTACCGAGTTCAGAGAACACACAGCGCTCACATTGCCGAGTTCAGTGAACACACGGCGCTCACACTGCCGAGTTCAGAGAACACACAGCGCTCAAACTCCCGAGTTCAGAAAACACACAGCGCTCACACTCCCGAGTTCAGGGAACACACAGCGCTCACACTCCCGAGTTCAGGGAACGCTCAGCGCTCACACTCCCGAGTTCAGAGAACACACAGAGCTCACACGACAGAGTTCAGAGAACACACAGCGCTCACACAACCGAGTTCAGTGAACACACAGCGCTCACATTGCCGAGTTCAGTGAACACACAGCGCCCACACTACCGAGTTCAGAGAACACACAGCGCTCACACTACCGAGTTCGGGGAATGCACAGCGCTCACACTGCCGAGTTCAGAGAACACACAGCGCTCACATTGCCGAGTTCAGAGAACACACAGCGCTCGCACTACCGAGTTCAGAGAATACACAGCGCTCACACTACCGAGTTCAGAGAACACACAGCGCTCCCACTACCTAGTTCAGAGAACACACAGTGCTCACACTACCGAGCTCAGAGAACACACAGAGCTCACACTACCGAGTTCAGAGTACGCAGAGCGCTCACACTACCGAGTTCAGAGAACTCACAGCGCTCACACTACCGAGTTCAGAGAACACACAGCGCTCACACTCCCGAGTTCAGAGAACGCACAGCGCTCACACTACCGAGTTCAGAGAACACACAGCACTCACACTCCCGAGTTCAGAGAACGCACAGCGCTCACAGTACCAAGTTCAGAGAACACACAGCGCTCACACTCCCGAGTTCAGAGAACACAGAGCGCTCACACTGCCAAGTTCAGAGAAGGCACAGCGTTCACACTACCGAGTTCGGAGAACACACGGCGCTCACACTACCGAGTTCAGAGAACACACAGCGCTCACACTGCCGAGTTCAGAGAACGCACAGCGTTCACACTACCGAGTTCAGAGAACGCACAGCGTTCAGACTACCGAGTTCGGAGAACACACAGCGCTCACACAACAGAGTTCAGAGAACGCACAGCGTTCACACTGCCGAGTTCAGTGAACACACAGCGCTCACACTGCCGAGCTCAGAGAACACACAGCGCTCACACTACCGAGTTCATGGAATGCACAACGCTCGCACTACCGAGTTCGGGGAAGGCACAGCGCTCACACTGCCGTGTTCAGAGAAGGCGCAGTGCTCACACAACCGAGTTCAGTGAACACACAGTGCTCACATTGCCGAGTTCAGAGAACACACAGCGCTCACACTACTGAGTTCAGAGAACGCACAGCATTCACAGTGCCGAGTTCAGAGAACACACAGCGCTCACAGTACCGAGTTCAGAGAACACACAGCGCTCACAGTACTGAGTTCAGAGAACACACAGCGCTCACACAACCGAGTTCAGTGAAGACACAGCGCTCACACTGCTGAGTTCAGAGAACACACAGCGCTCACATTGCCGAGTTCAGAGAACACACAGCGCTCACACTACCGAGTTCAGAGAACACACAGCGCTCACCCTACCGAGTTTAGAGAACGCACAGCGCTCACACTCCCGAGTTCAGACAACACACAGCGCACACCCCTCCCAATCCCACTACACTAACTAATTTGGACACCAGAGGACCAGGGTAAATACTCACCAAACGACTTTCTTGACTGTTGTAGAAGTTTGCGATTTTGGGGTTCTCTAGGTGTGGCGGTTGGGGCCTGCCGTACCCCGGACATGGTAGAAGACTTCACCTGCGTTGCTTTTTCAGTTTTCGCGTGTCTGCTGATACGGTCGTGTGTGTATTGGCTCTATTGGGTAAGTACCCAATTTCCTTTGGTCAGAAATAGGGTTTAGAGTCTTTTCATCAAATCTTACCCAGGGGTAAGTCAGAATAGCTTGTAGAGTGGAAACAAGTTTGCGAGTCTTCGGATTTTTCCAGGTTGGTTTCTTGTTGGTCGCGGTGGCCCAATATTACCTAGCTGCTGGTAACATTTTTGGTTGTTTGTTTCTTGGGGCCCTTGGTTGCCGCGATTCCTTTCTCCTTTCCTTCCGTTCTCCTTCTGTTGTCCTCCCGTCGATTGATTGATTTCAACTGAAAAAGCAGGCCCCAGTTATACCGTATGAGGCCTTGCTTATCTGCCCGCTGAATCTTCCCTGGCCCATTGTCAATTTTGGTGGGCTCGTTAACAGTAACAGTTTTGAATTCTTTAACGGGTTTCGAGCTGGTCCCATCTATTTTTCCTTGATTTAAGTTGGTGTAAACTAGGTTCGGGAAGGCCCATCGAAACCTAAATTGGTTTTAAATGACTGTTTAATCTTTGGTCCGATTAGTAAGTTTTGTCTTCTCCTGCTGGGGCCAGGGTCCCTTTTGTTGGTCAGTGGCATGTACTGCCTTATGAATACTCTTGATGGCTCTGTAGTTTTGGTGGGAACTGCTCTTTCGTAGGCCTATTGTCATTATGTATGAATAACTGAGGCAGTCCAGAACATTCCCAGACAGTTTGGCCTATGCCAATACCCGAACTGTTTGTCTTACAGAGGCCCATCCCAACCCCTTTGTCACAGCCTTCCACAGGCCTGGACATGCCCTTTTAAAATAACCAATATCCTGGGGTTTTAACTTTAAGCCCCTTTTTGGCCCAACATTCTTTAAAACAGTCCAACAATCTCTTCTTTGGGGTATCTTCTTAGTTTTGAGGGAATCTGCAGAATTGTGTGAACCTTACACTCCCTCCTGTGATACTTTATCCACTATAGTATCATCCTGGGTGAGGAAAATTTCTGATCCCTGGGAGCCAACCTTCCCCTGTATTATCTAAACTAAAAACCCAAAAACAAAACATTCTCCCGTTCCCCTTTAGGTGTCGTGTTCAAAATATATACAAGGTACAAAAATTCGCTTACATTCACATCGAAGCACAGAGGGGGTCCAACACCCCTGCACCACTTGGAAAATTACACACACATAGGAAAAATAATGACACACACACTCGTCAAACTTTTAATTTTTAATAACGGTTGCGGTTGTTTTTATACCTGGTCGTAGACTTTATTTTTATTTTTGTCCCATGCTCCCTCATGTTGGGAGTGGAGCATCCTGTCCCGTCCCTTGCACTTTGTATACAACAAGTAGAAAACTATACCGAGCTGGCAAACCACTAAAATGTGTGAAGCCATTCGAATCCAAGAAGGGACCTCTATATTTTCAAAAATATCCCACCAGGGTGGAACTACGATATCCAAGATCTTGGTCCCTATCTCGACTGTCTTCTGCTCTAATGTATAGAAATGTTTCTGTGAGATGACCACTGCTTTTAATAGGGCGGTAAGATGTTCTGGTAGAGGGGGAATTTCATAGCCACAATGTGTTACGTAATTTTGCAGGTTGCTGATATTTTCCCTGACAATGAGGTGAACAGTTGGGGGTTCAGGGATGGGTACAATCCGTTCCTGGGCCACTTGAACTTCTGCCTCGGGTTTAAAACAGAAACTGCTGTCACTCACCGGACACCAGATGTGCTGTCCATGCCGGTAGTGGGGTGCACTTGTGGTGACACAATATGTCCCACCCCCTATGAATGCTACCTGTGGGGAAACATGGCCTTGTGCCATTACCTCCATGGTACAGTTCACAGGTTGTGCACCAGCAGCTTTGAACCCGCACTGTGGTCTCGAATAGGCATTGAAGTGCTGGGGACATAGTATCATGTGTGCTCCCCGGCTCCGGCACCCGGAGAGGTCTGTACCTGTCATAGCTTGCTCCCACTTTATGACATAAGGTGGGACCTCTGCGAAACAGACGTGTGCACCCTCTTGAATGACTCCAATGTTCTCCACCCTGTATACCTGTGCGGGTTGGGCTGTCCCACCCATGACTGGCATCCTCACTACTATCCCCATGATAGTGTGATTGGAACATCCACAATCCTCTGGGACAGGGTAGGCTTCAGAGGCTAGGCAGAGCTGACACAGGCTCAGCGAATTACAAAACAGGTGGAGGGCTGCAAGGTGCTTGTTGCTAATCCAGGAGGGGACTAAACCTTGTTTTAAATCCTCCAGGTTGCTGCGGCCCTCGCCCAGCAACCATGCCCTGTATAGCACGCACACCTCATTCTGTGCAGCTTGATCCGAAGCATTCCTGTCTTCCCGTATAAGTGCATTTACTGTTTTGGCATATCTCTCCAGCTCAGCAATTATCTCTTTTAAATGGGCCATCATAGCTTGGTGCTCGTGTAGCTCTGAGCCTACCACTGTGTTCTCCTCTGTTAGGATTTTTCTTAATTGGGTCTTTAAACCATTTATCTGTGTTTGTAACTCTATATCGTCTAGGCTGTTTACTACTGAGGATCCTGTACTATAGGCAGTGAAAATATCATTCCAGTTTCCCCTTCTTTGTCTCCCCACGCCCATATTATGCTCAGGATGTAAACTGTACAGTTTCGGTTTGTCTACACTGGTAAAGTCGAATTCATAAAACTTCCTAAACATTTCCTTCAGCAGGGCTTGGTACAACTGCTCTGTCTCCTTAGGACATCACTCAGGTAAGTGTAAGGTTCAGGATCACTGAGACCACTGCATAGTGTACCCCCTGGTACAGTAACTTATCGGTCGGCACTAGGACTAAACCATTCCCTGGTCCCTTGGTGGTGGTAGGACACCTCTGTACTATAGTCCGTGATGTCGTGGTCGGTTACCAAAATGTTCAAAAACTTAAACTTATCATAAACTAAAATTAGACTATCTAAAGATTCCAAAACTACCAAACTGTAAAAACACTCTTGAACTAAAAGCTATATACATCCGCCGCCCATATAATCAAGCTCCAGCTGGACGGCCTGGACGGTCGCACGTGAGAGGCAGTCGGCAACCACGTTGTCCTTGCCGGCCACGTGCCGGATATCAGTGGTGAACTCAGAAATGAAGGTGAGTTGTCGTTGCTGCCGGGCCGACCACGGCTCAGTCGTCTTGGCCATGGCAAACGTCAGGGGCTTGTGATCTACAAAGGCGGTGAATTGGCGTCCTGCCAATAAAAAGCAAAAGTGGCGGATGGCCAGGAACAACGCCAACAGCTCCCGGTCGAATGTGCTGTAGCTACGTTCGTTACTACGCAACTGGCGGCTAAAAAACGCCAGCGGTTGCCATGTCCCGTCGACCCATTGCTCTTGCACGGGGCCAACGACGTAGTCCGACGTATCTGTCGTGAGCGCGATGGTGGCACCAGGCAGCGGGTGCGCCAACATCGTCACATTGGCGAGGGCCTCCTTCATGTCCCCAAAAGCGCGATCCATCACCGGCGTCCAAATCACAGGGTCTTTCCCCGGCTTCCCTCAGAGTGCCTCGTAGAGTGGCCGCATGAGCTGTGCGGCCCGGGGGACAAATCGATGGTAAAAATTTACCATTCCGAGGAATTCTTGGAGCGCTTTGATGGATTGTGGCCGCGGGAATGCAGCGATGGCTGCTACTTTCGCCCGGAGTGGCAGCGCCCCTTCTGCGGTGATGTGGTGGCCCAGAAAATAGATCTGCCTCAGTCCGAATTGACACTTGTTTGGGTTAATTATAAGGCCATGTTCCTGGAGGTGGCGGAGGAGGATGCGCGGGTGTCGTAGATGTTCCTCCTTTGACACGCTGGCGACGAGGATGTCATCGAGGTACACGAAAAGGAATTTGAGATCCCGCAGCACCGAATCCATGAGGCGTTGGAACGCCTGCGCCGCATTTTTGAGTCCGAAAGGCATTCTTAGGAATTCGAAAAGTCCAAAAGGGGTAATGACTGCCGTCTTCTGGACGTCCTGGGGGTGGACAGGCACTTGGTGGTACCCCCGGACGAGGTCGATCTTGGAGAACAACGAATTGCCTGCTAAATGAGCGGAAAAATCTTGTATGTATGGTATCGGGTACCGGTCCGGAGTCGTGACCTCATTGAGGTGCCGATAATCACCGCAGGGCTGCCACCCACCGCCGGGCTTTGGCACGATATGCAGTGGAGACGACCAGGGACTATCTGACATGTGAACGATGCCCAACCGCTCCATAATGGCGAATTCCGCCTTCGCGGCCTCGAGTTTACTGGCCTCCAATCGCCGAGCCCGGGCCGGTCGTCGCAATGTGGTGTTCAACACCATGTTTGGCGGTCATCGCCGAGAAGGTGGGTCGAGTGAGCGCCGGAAATTCCCTGAGCAGGCGGGTGAAATCGTCGGGTGTCGACTCGGTGCAGGCAACCGCGTGGGCCGCGCCTGAGCCCCGAAAACAGGGGATGGGGGCCCATGAGGCGGCATGAATCAGGCGGCGATTACGTACGTCGACCAGTAGGTCATTCGTGCAGAAAAAGTCAGCGCCAAGGATTGCCAGTGGTATTTTGGCGGTTATAAACTCCCAGTGGAAAAGTTGCCCGCCGAGACACAACTGGATCCGCCGCTTCCCAAACGTACGGATAGCGCTGCCATTGGCGGCCTGTAGTGGAGAACCACGCCTCCCTGATCTGACGTCGAGGAGTGAAGCGGGGAGGATGCTGCACTGGGCGCCCGTGTCGCACAAGAACCGCCGGCCCGAAATGGAGTCAGTGATATATAACAATTTCCCGGAATCACCAACTGTCATCGTGGATGCGAAATCGACCTCGGGGTCTCTCTTCCGTTTGCGCATTCGGTTTTGCTGCTTTCTCGGTGCCGGTGGCATGAAACTACATGGGAGTCGGCAGCATCGGGCTTTCGGACCAAAACGGGCGTGGTAGTAGCAGAGGCTGGTCTGTGGAGTCGCCGAGGCGGGGTTCTTCGAGGCGGGACGCTTCGAGGTGGCACAGTACTGCTGCATCACCGCGTAAATGATGTCGGCTTCGGCCGCGAGCGCTACACCGTCCGTAGCCTCCAACCTGGCAAGGGCTGCTTGCACCTGCTCGGGGAGCTGGCTCAGGAACAGTTCCCGAAACAGAAAACACTGCGGCTCAGACCCGAGGAGTGTGAGCATTTGGCTCATCAACTCGAAAGGCTTAGCGTCGCCTAACCCGGGGAGTGCGAGCAAGCGTCGTGCGCGCTCCGCCTTCGTGAGACCGAATATTTGCATAAGGCGCACCTTAAGCGTTTCATACTTGTTATCCACGGGCGGGGTCTCCAGCAGGCTGATGATTCGGGAAGCCGTCGAACAGTCCAGTGCGGAGACCACGTAAAGATAACGGGTCTGATCCAGCACGATGTTCCGAAGTTGGAACTGAGCCTCCGCTTGCACGAACCAGGAGGCTGCCTGTTGTTCCCAAAATTGAGGGAGCTTCAAACTCACTGCATTCACATCCATCTTGTTCTCGAGCTTTCCTCCGCAAAAATCGTCCGCGAAGCTTCGGGGTCACCAATGTAGGGATCGACCGATCCCTAACTGAAGCACTGAGGTCGAGTCAGTTCAATAAATCAACTGAATTTAATTAAACAAGCGAACAAAACAAAAGCATGCAGGAGCAACAGCAAACAGGTCTTTGCAGCAGCTTGTTACACGAGGTCTGAACAAGGGACCTCCCACTCTCTGACATCATGACGTCATCACGTTTCCCGCCGTTCGGGGCATCACGTGACCAACATGCCAGCGCATGGAAGGCCGTCGGCGCAGGAGATACCCCTCAAACAGAATCTACAGATGCAGGGTGAGCTACCTCAACATGACTGAGCAGTAGTGCAAGGCGGCTCTGACTTTCGCGAGAGGTAGTGACTGACATCTGTGCAATGCTACAGCAAGACCTGGAGCCCAGAGGACCAGGTGGACACTCCTTACCAGTGGCCATCAAAGTCACCACCGCACGCAACTTTTATGCCTCAGGCTCCTTCCAGGGATCAGCAGCAGACATCAGCGGCATCTCCCAGGCGGCCGCACACACTTGCATCAAACAGGTCACCGATGGCCTCTTTGCCCTCGCACACAATCACATCCATTTCACCCGGGATCGCGCAAGTGTGAGGGCATGAGCGCGTGGATTAGCTCAGCTGGCAGACTTTCCAAGGGTGCAGGGCGTCATTGACTGCACACGTGGCCCTTAGGGCACCCCATCACAATCCAGGAGTTTTTGTCAACCGCAAGGGCTTCCACTCCCTAAACGTTCAGCTGGTGTGTGACCACAAGGAGGAGATTTTGCATGTTTGTGCCAAGTACCCTGGCAGCTGCCATGACTCCCTCATACTGTGCCAGTCTACTGTGCCTCCGCTATTCAGTCCGCCAAACGAACTTCAGGGATGGCTACTTGGAGACAAGGGATATCCCCTGCGGACTTGGCTAATGACGCCGGTGAGGAGGCCAGCCAACGAAGCTGAGGAGCGCTACAACTCCAGCCACATTTCCACCAGATGCATTATCGAGCAAGCCATCGGATTGCTAAAGATGCGCTTCAGATGCCTCGATAGATCAGGTGGAGCCCTACAGTACTCATCAGCCAGGGTCTCCAAAATCATTGTGGTATGCTGTGTGCTTCACAACATGGCACAGCGTCGTGGCTTGCCAATTCCGCAGGACCAAGAAGCTCCTCACAGAGCCACCTCGGATGAGGATGATGCAGAGGAGGAGGAGGACGGAAATGAGCATCCTGCAGAGGCCCGTCAACCAGCGGCACCAGTGTGCGAGTACATTGCTGGGCGGAATGCAAGGAATGCACTCATCCTGGCCAGATTTGTGTAGCCTGGTACCTCAAACACTGTAGCCTCGCTGCTTCTTAACTGACCATGGACAGTGGCCCATCCCTGCGCATTTCTACCTACTGGACCAGCTTGCTGACATCTGCAAGTAATCCTAAGGCCTCAGTGTGAAATCCCCATTTGCCAAATAACAGAAGCCACAACTCCAGCAGTTGCCACCAGATTTTTTATGTACAGCAAAGTGATGGCATTAAAACTATATACAAGACTTCTCACCCAAGTGACTACATTTGTGATTAGTGGTGCTTTATTTTTCTCTAACGCGTGCTCCTACGTAGTGGTAACCCCGTGGCTTCAGCAGATGTGGAGGCCCCTTGCTCACTTTGCTGCTGCTCCTGTCTCGACACCTTTGGCGGGCGTCCTCTGGGGTGGCGAGCCTGTGAGGGCTTGCCAGCAGTCTGCTGCTCCTGCAGCTGTGCAGGGGTTGAGACTCCTAGCTCACTTGGGTGTGGACTCCAGCGGGGCTCTGACCGAGGGCTCTGAAGTGGCATGGAAGTGAGAGCGCGTGGAGAGGATCCCCCACTTCCTTGAGGTGTGCCAACAACCTCCCTCTCATAGGTCAGCTCCCCCTCAGTGCCTGCAAGTGACTGGAGAGCACCTTGCTGCACATCAGGGGGGCCATGGGGACCCGTCTCTGCACTGGAAGTCCTGCTCTGAGGGACTTCCATGAAGGTCTGGTTTCGGTGCTCAATAGATGCCCATCGCTCCTCAAGAGATGTCATTCTATTCTGAGCACTCACCATGTTTTCGATAACCTGGCGACTAAGCTCCTCCATGGCCGTAGCCCTCCTCTCCTCGGCCACAGCCCTACTCTCCTTGGCCGCAGCCCTCCTCTCCTCGGCGGTAGCCAGCCTTACCATGGAGGTAGCCATCCTTTCCGTGGTGATGCTTTGATGCGCCAATGACTCCAATAAGGCTGTGCTCATGCTCGCCATGGACTCCTCCATATGCTCCACACTCGCAGCGACCCTGGAGACAAAACCTGCCAGAGACTCCTGCATCTGTGCATGGAGATCCATCACCTCCTCTCTTGCGGATGGACCCAGAGGCATAGGGTCGACATGCAGCTGAGCTGAGCTGGCAGAGGCCTCCGCCCTCCGACGAGGACTCTCCACTGCTGTCCCTGTCTCCACAATCTACTGATGCTCACTTGTGAGCTGTGAAACACCAGGTGACAACACTACTCTATGTCCCGAAGGCCCCCCCGAGGTGTGAGTGTCTACGCTGGTGCTGGTTGCGCTTACTTCTGCTGATGCTGCGCCCTCAGAGGCTGGAGCTTCCTCTGAGGAGTCTGGCTGCAAAGCCTCTTCCTCCTCAGCAGTGGGAACGGGGGCTCCGGATGGTCCTGTGGGGGAGTAAAGGGAAGAGTTAGAGATGTGATGCCAAGGCTACTTGCACATTGGATTTGGCATATGCTCATAAGTCCAAATGATGCAGCTTCAGAATCATATCAGCGACTCATGCTATGTCAATGACAGAGATGGGAAACTATTCTGTCACCAGCTTGCGGGCTTGCTCCTGTCTCTCATGCCTCAGCTTCCACAGGCATGTCACCCCCAGCAATCTCCATCATGGCTTCCTCCCAGGGGCTCAGGTGGGCGATTGAGGGTGGTCCTCCTCCAGTCCTCAAACGCTCTCTCCTATTGTGAGCTCTCTTTTCCTGCAATGAGGGAGACAAGTGGAGTTTGAGTGAGAGTGCAGGAGTGAGTGTAGAGATTGCATAGCATAGATACTTAGAAGGAGACAAAGATGGTGTGAGGTTGCAAGACCAAGGGCCCTCCCTGTGTGTTGTCAGTTGTGTTCCAAGCATCAGAGTGAGAGGGAGTGTGAGGGCTGCATGGTGGAATAGTTCTGTGAATGTGAGCATAGAGAGAGAGGGAATGGGTAAGGGTGCATGGATGTGACTGTGAAGTGGGATGTGGAGGAAGAGATTGCTGAAGCTGAGTGCTGCTGGGGAAAAGCAATGGGGATCAGGTTGAGGGTAATGGAAACTTCATACTTACTTTTCCTGTGCAGTGAAGGTCATGGAAGCGCTTCCTGCACTGGATCCAGGTCCTTCGGGTGACTCCCTGAGAGTTGACCTCTGCAGCCACCTCCATCCATGCTGCCCTGGTCTCTTTGGGAGGCCTCTTCCTCCCTGAGCTAGGGAAGAGGACCTCCCTGTGGGCCCTTACCCCATCCACCAATGTCTGGAGTGATGTCTCATCAAATTTGGCAGCAGCTCGGCCTCTGCCGCTGGCAGCAGCTGGTGCAGGCTCCTCTGCCATTCTGCAAGACTGGTTGGGAAGCCTGTAGAGGTTGAAAAGCTTGCTGGACACTTTAAAAGCACCATGAATGATGATATCATATTGTGGGGCTTCCTGACTGGAAATGGACAATCAGCATGGGTGCCTACACGCTGGAAATAAATTGGCCAATTGAGCAAAAATTGCGTCCACCTGGCTGACCCATTTAGATTCGGGTCGGAACCCGACATTCGGGGAACATGACAATTCCCCGCACCTTCGGGAAAATCGGGGCCTTAGTCTCTGCCTTTGTTGTTATCAGTGTTACAGAAGCAGTGTTTTAGGCAGCTGGCTTTCTGAGAGATAAGGGAAACTGAACTTCATAGGGAGTCAGCCGTTTCTATCTCTGCCTCAAACACCTTATCTTCCATGTTAATGTCTGCTCGCAACCAAAAGTGGACATTGTTTATCATCTCAAGAATTAAGCGACCTTGCTCACAGAAGCTAGAAACTAGATGTTATGCTGTATGTCAGAACACTTCAGGGCGGCTCCCGACATTGAGTGACTAATCACCCAACCAATAAGAGAGTAACTGTAGTGACGTTGTCTGTAGGTGTACGCCCACTTTTGTAACCAATGGGCGTTGCTTATTGAAAGGTATATTAATGCTTATATGCTGTATTTCCTTTGAGAGATAGGTGCGAGTCTGAGGAGGCTCCCTCCTCTCCCTTGTGCAGAAGGCCTTCCGGCCATTTTCTAATAAACTTTAACTTTGTCAGCAGTTCTGTCTCTCTGTCTGGTTTTGCTCCAAAAATTCGGATCTAACAGTTGGTGTCAGAAGTGGGATACTGGCGTGCAGGTTGCAGGTAGGACAGGCATGGTCCAGGGGGTGTGTTCTGTGGGAGAAAAGAAGTCTTAAAGGAGACTTAAAGACCAGAAAATAGCAGAACAGTGGGAGTCAGGATTGGTCCTGTGCAACTCGAGACAGGGTGGACCCCAATGGGAGGGCCCCCGTATAAAGCCCTCAAAGCAAGTCGTGCTCACAATGTAAGCACCTGCCACAGTATTAAAATTATCCACGTAGTTAAATTACTCCTCACGGAGACCACAGATTGACAGAATTGACTAGACCTGCATGTGTATTTCTAATTTAGAGTATAAGCTGATCTAGAGTATAAGGTAATACGTTTGTGCGGATTAAAGTATAAGATTGGAGTAAAATAAGTTAAAGCATAAGATTGAGCATAAGGAAATATAAATGAGTGACGAGGGGAAATCCCTTTCACCGGACATTCTGGCTATGGCCACCAGTGTCATTGTTGTAAAACCGGGTCCAAGAGGCAAATTTGAAATACCAAAGTGAAATGATTAAGAATGGGTGGAAAGAAACATGTCCGTTAGTTGATCAAATTGTTAAGGCCATGGAAGCCCAACAAAACAAGATCCCACAACCTATGTGCCCCCCCGCCCCGAATATAACCATATCTGCCCTTCATCACCGCCTCAATCTGGGGCCGGGAAATCCAAACCCATGGCTGGCCCCCGTCCAGATGAATTCGGGAGTGAATGCCAACAATGGAGAAATAGGTGGTAGGGGCGATATGGGCGAGTCCTAGCCTTTTGCGCCCCAAGAAAGATCTAGCATTGTCCTTCTCCCGAGAGGGTTCAAGCACTTTTACAAATGCCATGACCTATCACTGTTTCTGGCCTGCGGAGCGTGATGGGGATTGTTCAACTACTGCCGTACATACGTAGCTGACTTCACTGAATTGGCAAGTCTCTTAAATAACCTCCTAAAGGGAGGGCCCCCGGGAGAGGCAAGACTGGATTGGACACCTGAGACAGTCGAAGCCTTTGATATGGTCACAATCACTTTGGCCAGTGCACCTGCCCTGGGTCTCCCAGACCCTGCAAAACCCTTCCACCTGTGGAACTGGGTGGGCAATCGGGCGTATAGTGCGGTGGTTGGACAATTCCGGGATAATGAACCGCGTACTAAAACAGTCCATCATTAAGGCTATTTTACAGACTGGGAGGGGATGGCACTCTGTCCTCCCCGCAATTCTTTGGGGCCTACGAGCCACGCCAGCCAAAAGCACCCGTTCGAGCTAATGACCAGACGAGCAATGGTGTTACCCCAAGACGCACCCCCGCAAGGTACGGGGGACACCTCCCAATTCCAGACTACCCTCCTGACGTACCTACTTATGCTCAGTGAGACCAATCAGGCCAATCATTTCTGGGTTCAACACCTACAGGAGGCACAGGATGCCAAAAGATTGGAGGGGGTTTGGAAAACACCTCCTTGTGTGGGGCAATGGGTGATGGTTCAGCGACCGGTTCGAGGTATTTTTGAGACATGGTGGGATGGACCCTTCCAGACCCTCCTTAGTACAGGTACCTCAGTTTGCTTGAAGGAAAAATTTGATGTAAGGTGGAGACACTGGAGCCAGACTAAGCCCGTGGTGACGCCCGGGGAAGAAATCTCCCCTAACCCTCAGGACACCTAGGGCTGAGGATAAAAAACTGCTGAGTGTGTTCATTCATCTTCAGTGTACTGTCTCTTTAAAAGCCTGTGCTTCCCTCTTCAAGGTCGCAGGCTGCGCGCGCTCTCTCTCTCCCTCTCTCTCTCTCTCTCTCTCTCTCTCGAGATTGTGACTGCTGCTTGAAGTTGTGATTGAAGTTGCATGGAGTGTGTGTGTGTGTCAACTAATGTGCAATGTGCGATGAATTATGAAATGAAAATGACCCTGTGGTTAAGAATATTGCGAGTTAACTTCCTTTCCTTCCCAATATTAGGTTAAGACCAAGTTCGGAGGATTAAGTTGATTCTTCGGGTTGTTATTTACCTCTCTCTTCCTTACAGATGTCCGGGCCCGGCCTCAGTACTGTCACCACTTCCGGGGATATCAACCTTTCAACAGCTCAGTTTTTCAATTTAACCAGTGATCCTGCTCACCCTGACTGTTACATGACCCTGACCTTTCCCAGGACATACCCCTGACTTTTGAGTTCTGATTATCTCCCCTTTGTGGTTGCTATGGTGAAATTTTCCAAAGCAGTTTGATTTGATCTGTTTAAATGTGAAAAAAACCTAACTTTTCTCCAGTTATATTCAATGTTTTTACAGTATTTTGGAAAGACATCTGAAGAAAGGACAATAAGGAATATGACATAATTTACTGTTTTCTGCAAGAATGTGCTATTTTGTTTTGTTTTATTTGTTCACAGTTTTACAAAAGATAAGCTTCTGCCTTAAAGTTTACAGTTGCCAATGTGCTTGGAAGAAAATTAATTTGAATGTTTACAAGATCTGGATTAAATTGGAGTTATGAGGTTAATTAACCTATTAAAGCCAGACTTTCATTGTGGCCACGGTGAAATTCTGGTTGGTGTAAATTTGTGTAGACCGCATTGAATAAGATAACTCCGCTCCGTGAGAACATCCGATAGTTGCAGAGTCCCTTACAAAGACTTACTTAGCTTGTGAACTTTGCTCAATCCCGGCTTTCTTCACTGTCCATGTTACCTCCGTGTTCGTGTTTAGTTAAAGTGTGAAAACGCAACTGTCTTTCGATCAAGAAAGTTTTTTTTGATTTACGTGAATTGATGCAATTGCGTGCATTTGATAATGTTTTGCTCCACCTTCTTAAAGCCTGCAGAGGAGTTAACCCTTTCCACTGACAGCTGTTTAAGTTCACCAAGCAACAACTTTAGTATGAAGTTTAAAGATATTGGACATTATTAAATTTAAGTTTCTCAATGTTAAGTTAACATTTCCCCACAGAGACAGAAGGAAATTTATGATTTGATAGCAGAGTCACAATGGATTTGCCTCTTTCTTTTGTCATATGGAAGCTACATTGTAAACTAATTGCAGCACTTCTGTCCCTAAATGTTAAAACACTATGTAAGCCACCTAGCCTGAGAATTACTTGTTTCTGAAATTGGAAATGGAGGATAAATTGATAATAAGGAAATTGAACATTGACAAAACCTGTCAGTTCAACTGTACTACTGTTTGGATTTTGGGATAATTTTTAAATGACAAAATGGACGCAGGCACTATATATTTGGTTACTTTTGGGAAAAAAAATAAAATCCTCTATAATAAATAAAAAAGTGTTAATAACTTGGATCAAGTGAGAACGTTTGATCTATGTTTTCAATTTTAAATATTGTACTGGACAGTAAAGTTCCTCCAGGACTCATGAATGAGATATGAATGGTAAATTAAAGGAAAGTGATTGAGGGTGTTAGATAGAAACAGGAGAATTACACTACTGAATGGGAATTTTCAAAATGTTCTAGTGAAAATCAGGAAAGTGTAGTTAAGAGTAGTAAATTGATAGCTTTCTCTTGGAGATATTTGTGTCCCTGCCTATAAATGAACATTTTAAAAACTGAATTTGATAGCCCGGCCACTACCCAAGACATCAGGACCATGCAGAGGAAGATGAGCAACGATCTCCAGATGACTACAATCTTTCGATAAGATACCTGAAAGCCCGAGAAAGGCTTGTATCGGATGGCACGTGTGGCATAATATTGAGATACCTGTATGTATGTGCAAATGTGATTCGTTACATATGAGGTAATTACCATCCGGGAATGTATGGTGAGTTTGCACTGAAGAACTGGTCTCAGACATGCTCAGTTACTTGACAACAGCAAGACAGACATGAAATAGTTAATGTGGCTCAGGAGAATGAGACAACCTTTAAAGCATTAACACATACTCCATCGAGAAACTATCCAATTAATGAAGCAATCAGAATAGAGTTAAACACACTGGTACCTGTTAGAGGGATTGAAATTGAAGTTGAAGTGAAGAGTTACATGGAATTTGGCTTGGGAGAATTGAGGGCTAAGGAGAAATCATATTTAGTAAAAATTATCCACAAGATGGATAAGAGTAAAAGAGAGATCTGGAGAATCTTTTAAGTCCATGATTTGTTTATTAGATGTTAAACTGTAATGTCACTTGAAATGATTGTAAGTCTGAATTTAACTGTGACTGTAATTATTGTGTTTTGTAGGTAACAGAGTGTGGGAAAAACCAGTACGAATCCAGTATGAGGTGATCAACCAACACGGTTTTAAGTAAGAGCGGCACAATTGTGTGGCACACTTCAGATACTCAGATACGACATTCCCCTGTTGTTTGAGGGTTTCAGTGAGCTCATGATGCGACTGAAATCCCCCCCCCCCCAAGAGCATTTTTATGTTCTGGGGTAAGACAACTCGAGAATGGATATTGAAATTGACAGCATAGAGGACAACTCACGCTGGTGAGATATTGGGCTTCAGCACACCCTTAGGTTTGTATTATTTCACACGCTCTGGTAGTTAGCATACTTTGATACATAAGCCAATTGGGTACTCATGCCCATGACTAACAAATTAATTGAGCACACCAAAAGAGAAGATCCGAAGCAATGTAGAGGAAACCCCAGGCGGGGTAACATCAGGAAAGATAGAAGAAACAGAGGATACCCCAGGCGGGGCAGAATTGGAACACCCATGGATCAGACTGATTTCACACATATTAGTCGTGGTGCAGTTAATACTGGTCTTTGGCCTGCTATGCGTGACATGTAAGAAATGTAAACGGGCTAAAGCGAAACACTTCGTGAAACAAGTGGTTAAGACAGTTAGTGCATGCACTGCTCCTCCTACACGTGCTTCGGATGACTTTGGTCGTTTGCTGGAGAGATCAAGCGTATGAAGGATGAGGTAGTAGTATAAGAGTTCTAAGGAGGGAGGTGTATAACAAAGTAGGTCCGGTAACCAGAAGAAACCTCAATCATTCACGCTCTTGGTTTCCCAGCATGTTATATCTCTGCCTCAAACACCTTATCTTCCTTTGTAATGTCTGCTCACAACCAAAAGCTGACATTGTTTATCATCTCAAGAATTAAGCGACCTTGCTCACAGAAGCTAGAAACTAGATGTTATGCTGTATGTCAGAACACTTCAGGGCGGCTCCCAACATTGAGTGACTAATCACCCAACCAATAAGAGAGTAACTGTAGTGACATTGTCTGTAGGTGTACGCCCACTTTTGTAACCAATGGGTGTTGCTTATTGAAAGGTATATTAATGCTTGTATGCTGCAATTCCTTTGAGAGATAGGTGCGAGTCTGAGGAGGCTCCCTCCTCTCCCTTGTGCACAAGGCCTTCCAGCCATTTTCTAATAAACTGTAACTTTGTCAGCAGTTCTGTCTCTCCATCTGGTTTTGCTCCAAAAATTCGGATCTAACAGTAGGGGCCCGATGTAATTGATCTGGATCGACTGCCATGGTCCCTCTACACTCCTGGTGTGTCCCAAAGATACATTCCTTTTCTGGGGGTCTGGGTTATTGGCAGCACACACCAGACAGCCGGCACAGAACTCGCGGACCTGTTCCCTCAGTCCTGGCCACCATCCTGCCTGTTCCACCCGCTGCCAGGTGGCCTCAGGCCTGGGATGCCCCTCTCCTGGACCCTCATGGGCCAGTTGGAGGAATTCCCTTCGGTGCTGCTGCAGCACTACCCATTGCTCCCCCCTGAACAGCATGCCTTCCTTAACGATGATGGCTGCTGTACCGTACAGACCCTCTACTTTCTCCCCTTTTGTGAGCGCATTCAGGACGGCTCAGAGGATGGGGTCCCATACCTGGGCCTGCTTTAGGTCTGGGATCAAAGCTACCTCCTGTGTGCCTCCCTTGTCCCGGATTGCGGCTACCGAACCTGTCTGGTAGGGGTCCCAAAACTCTCCTTCCCTAGCTCCCTGCTTGGCCAATTCATCTGCGTTTTGGTTGCCCTCCCGCATGGGTTCTGTCTTCGAATGGGCTTTAACCTTATGGATGTAGACCTTCCCTTCCTCCCCTACGACTGTCATGATTTTCTCCAGCAGAGGCTTGAAGGCCAGGGGTCTCCCATCAGCGGAGGTGTATCCGCGACGGGAGAGATGGCCAGGTATTCTGTACATGAATTGCATGTGAACATGCTGTCCGAGCAAATCGTGTACGGGGTAGGGAATTTCTCTGGGTGTGTAACCACGTACACTACCGCGGACAGTTCAGCCTGCTGGGTGCTCATGGTGCTGGGAAGTTTAATTGCCAGGGCAATGTCCGCCCCTGGGTCATAAACTCCACACCCTGTGAGTCGTTCCCCAGCAGATACTATGCTCGAACCATCTACATAGATTTTGCGGCCTGTGGGGTATATCCCAGCCCGAAAACCTATGTTGACTTCCCATACTCCTTCAATGGAACACCGGTGGGCCATCCCTGGATAAATCATGTTGGCTGCGAGCTTCGGCTCGCAGAGAACTTTCACCCTTAGGTCCATCTGGGAGAGAAGCAGGGTCCAGCGAGCAATGCGGGCACTGCTCACTATCCCATCTTTAATTCTCTCATCTAGGAGCATTTGGGTGGACGAGGTGCCTGTGAAGATCAACGATCTTTTCACGGCCCAGTGAGTGGCAAGGAGGTGCCCCTCACAGTTGGAATAGCCCTTTTCCACATCCGTGAGTATCCTGGAGGAGTAAACCACCGGTCTCAGCTGGCCGTGCCGCTCCTGGAGCAGCACTGCACTCAGACTGTCCTCGCTGGCTGCTACCTCCAGGAAAAACTCTTTTTCCCCTTCAATGGCCCCTAGAGCCGGCACCGTCTGCAGATTTTGCTTGAGTTTTACAAATGCTGCCTCACAACCCTCATCCCAAACCCACTCCACTCCCTTGTGTAGGAGTCGGAGCAGAGGGGCTGCTGTGGCTGCGTAATCCTCAATAAAATCTCTGCAGTACCCGGTTAGCCCTAGAAAAGATCTCACTCCTGTCATTGTATTGGGGGCTGGTAACTCCTGCACTGCTTCCCTTCTGGCTTTATCGATGGCCCTTTCCCCTGCGCGCACAGCCAGCCCTAGGAATTTTACTTCCTGTCGACCGATCTGTACCTTCTTAGGGTTTACTTTAAAACCTTCCTGCCTGAGCAACTCCAGCAGTTCAGCCAGTAGTGGACCGTGTTCCTCTCCTTCATCGGTGAATAGGAGCAGGTCATCCACATACTGAACTAACTGTCGGGGCCGGCTGAAGCTCTTTAAACAATCTGCCATACACTGGTGGAAAATACTGGGGTTATTGTGGAAACCCTGTGGTAGGCAGTTCCAGGTGTACTGTTGGCCTTTAAACGTGAAGGTGAACTTGTACTGGTCCTCTCTCCATAAAGGGATGGGCCAAAACCCGTTGGAAATATCCAGCACCGTGAAAGTGGTCGCGGAGGCTGAAATACTTCCAATGAGGTCGGCGACAGCTGCGACCGTGGATGCACAGGCGGGGATGTTTCGATTAAATACCCGATAGTCCACTGTGGCTCTCCAGGAGTTGTCCAGTTTTCTAACCGGCCACAGCGGAGAGTTTACTTGGGTGGCTACCGGTCTCAATACCCACTGTTTGACCAGAGAGGTCATTACCGTTTCCATGTCTGCCTCCGCCTCTTTGGGGAAATTATACTGCTTTTGTGGTCGGGTCATGGGGTCCCCGTCTACACTTACTTCGACCCCGTTCACCCTCCCACAATCATGCTTGTGAGTGGCAAATGCACCGAGGTGTGCTCGCACAAATGCCTGACCATTTGCTCGAGGTCGTAACCCTCCTTGGGTTTTAGGGTACACAAGGTCCCCTTGCCCTGTTTCTCTGGGATAACTGCCACTTCACTTTCTTTGCTGGTGCATGCTCCCCACAGACAGTGGTTCCTAAGATCCACTAGAATCCTGTGGCCTATGATAAAATCAGCCCCCAGGATCCCTTTCCCTTCCTGCTCCCACTTCATTAAAACACAAGTCCACTTGGTGTGGAGTGCTCCTAAATGAATGGACAGCGGGATAGAGAACGAGCCAGCCTGCTCGTTACCTGTAAACCCCACTAAGCTGCACGGGACCCCGTTAGACAGAGGTGAAGCAGCGGGGTTATCTGAATAGACTATGGTGCTCGATGCTCCCATGTCCAACAGATAGGTCCCTTTTGTGATGAAATATGTCATTCATCAGACTCTGTAGTTAACTACATATATTGTATTGCCTGCTCCGGTGCTTCACCTTGTATTGTGTATAGTGAACCGCCCCCTTTGTGTGTCGGCTCCGCCCATACCTGGCCCTACTTAAGACAAGCCCAGGCTTGTCTTGCAGCAGAACAGCAGCATGCTAGGTGAAGCCACAGGCATCTTTTCTTTGCTAATAAAAGCCTTGTTTTATTCAGTTAACTTTGAGTCTTGAAGTCATTGAGGCGCATCAATTTTATTAGCAAACTTTAACAATGGATCAACTTTTGAAACCGGAACGCTTGGATTTGGACCCGCATGCTTCGGATGCATCGGCACGGTTTGGACACTGGTTCCAGTGCTTGGAATTCTTTATGGCCAACTCCGAAGCCGTCACAGCCTCTAAAGCCACCGGAGATGTGAAACTCGGGATCCTGCAGAATCGGGTAAGCCACCGGGTTTTTCCACTCATCCAAGATGCCGCCACCTACCTGGATGCCTGCAACATTCTAAAGGCCCACTATCAGCGGCCTACCAATGAGGTGTACGCCAGGCACCTGCTTGCTACCTGCACACAGCGACCCGGAGAGTCGCTAGAGGACTTTCTAGTCACCCTAAAAGTGCTTGGCAAAGACTGCAAATGCAAAGACGTGAAAGCCACGGTATACACAGACGAGCTTATTCGGGATGCCTTTATCGCAGGCCTTAGCTCTAATTACATCCGGCAGAGACTGCTAGAGAAAACGGGCCTAGATCTGACACAGGCTGTGGACACAGCGCGATCGCTGGATGTGGCTCAGAAGAACTCTGACTCCTACTCGTCAGGCCGCGCGGCCCACGCCGCCTCTGATTCCCCGCCCGGTAGCCCAACACCGTCGGGGCCCTGCTCTCCCCCCAGAAGCCCTACGACCGCCGCGACGCATCGGGGCCCCAAATGCTACTTCTGCGGGCAGCCGAAGCACACCAGGAACCTGTGCCCGGCGAAAGGCACCACCTGCTGTAAGTGCGGTAAGAAGGGGCACTTTGGGAAGGTGTGCAGAGGGAACCCCGCAGGCAAAACCGCCACCGCCGCGTGCGCACCGTGGGAGCGGCCATCTTGGACGCCATCTTGTCCAAACTCGTGGGGTCCGCCATCTCGCGAACAGACATCGTGGACGCTATCTTACCCGGCCTCGTGTGGCCCACCATCTTGTCCCGATCAGGGCCCTACAGTGGCGTCGATCACAGTGGACCAGTCCAGACCGCACCCACTATCCAAATCGATGGTGGACATCGAGGTAAATGGGTGCAAGGTTAAATGTTTAATTGACAGCGGGAGCACGGAGAGCTTCATTCACCCTGATCTGGTACAACGACTCTAACTATAGTCCCTACTCAGGGCAGAATCTCTATGGCCGACAAAACCCAGATATCGATTATTGCGGGTTACTGCGCGGTACGATTGTCTGTTAAAGGCACTGTATATAATAATTTTAAACTGTTAATTATGAAGGATTTATGTGTGAGCGTGATCTTGGGCCTGGATTTTCAGTGCCACCACCAAAGCATCACGCTCAATTTCGGTGGGACCCAGCCGCCCCTCACAATGTGCGGTCTGGCTACCCTGAAGGTAAAGCCGCCTTCGCTATTCGCGAACCTTACCCCTAACTGCCGGCCAATAGCGACCAAAAGCAGGAGGTACAGCTGGGAGGACAGGCGGTTTATCG
Source organism: Somniosus microcephalus (assembly GCF_052327205.1). NCBI lineage: Eukaryota > Metazoa > Chordata > Chondrichthyes > Squaliformes > Somniosidae > Somniosus > Somniosus microcephalus. The sequence continues at coordinate 56,405,879 of NC_141001.1, read as the reverse complement.
CGACCGAGGTAGACAGGCTCCTGAGGGAGCGCATTATTGAATGCAGCAACAGCCCGTGGCGCGCCCAAGTGGTGGTGGTGAGGGGTAGCGAGAAGAAGCGGATGGTGATTGACTATAGTCAAACAGTCAACATCTATACCCAACTAGACGCCTACCCGCTACCCCGCATATCCGAGATGGTGAACCAAATCGCCCAATACCGGGTGTTCTCCACCATCGACCTTAAGTCAGCATATCACCAGCTCCCTATCAGACCAGAGGACCGTTCGTACACCGCCTTCGAGGCAAACGGACGCCTCTACCAGTTCCTCAGAGTCCCCTTTGGGGTGACGAATGGGGTCTCGGTCTTTCAAAGGGAGATGGACCGCATGGTCGATGACCACCACTTGCAGGCAACCTTCCCCTATCTCGACAACGTCACCATCTGCGGCCACAACCAACAGGACCACGACTCAAACCTCGCGAGGTTTCTGAAAACCGCACAAAAACTGAACCTCACCTACAACGAGGACAAGTGCATTTTCAACACCACGCGCCTCTGCATACTAGGCAGCATGGTGGAGAATGGGGAAATCGGACCAGACCCCGACCGATTGCGCCCCCTACGGGAGCTGCCCCTGCCCAACACTCCCAAAGCCTTGAAAAGGTGCCTGGGGTTATTCTCGTATTATGCCCAATGGGTCCCCAACTACTCCGATAAAGCCCGCCCCCTCTTGAAAGCATCCTCTTTCCCGCTCTCTGCTGAGGCCCATGCTGCCTTCAAAAGCATTAAGCAGGATATTGAGCGGGCCACGCTACAGGCAGTGGACGAGAACACTCCCTTTCAAGTGGAAAGTGATGCGTCTGACGTTGCCCTGGCGGCCACCCTCAACCAGGCGGGGCGGCCCGTAGCTTTCTTCTCGAGGACCCTCCAGGGGCCCGAGATCAGACACTCCTCCGTGGAAAAGGAGGCCCAAGCCATCGTGGAGGCAGTGCGCCACTGGCGGCACTACCTAGCCGGCAAACGCTTCACCCTACTTACCGACCAGCGGTCGGTAGCGTTTATGTTCAATAATAAACAGAGGGGGAAGATTAAAAATGTTAAGATTCTTAGGTGGCGGATCGAGCTCTCCACCTTCGAGTACGACATCATATACCGGCCGGGGGCCCTTAACGAATCCCCCGACGCCCTCTCACGAGGGATGTGTGCCAACGCCACCGGGGATCGGCTACAGACCCTCCACAACGACCTCTGCCACCCAGGGGTCACACGGCTGTTCCACTTCATAAAGTCCCGCAACTTACCCTACTCGATTGAGGAAGTTCGGTCCCTGACCAGGAACTGCCGCACTTGCGCTGAGTGCAAGCCTCGGTTCTACCGCCCTGATAGAGCCCACCTAATCAAAGCTACACGGCCCTTCGAGCGGCTTAGCTTAGATTTCAAGGGCCCCCTCCCATCCGTCGACCGCAATGTTTACTTCCTGAACATTGTGGACGAATACTCCCGTTTCCCATTCACCTTCCCCTGCCCAGACATGACCAGCGCCACGGTCACTAAATGCCTCAACAGCCTGTTCTGCCTGTTCGGGATGCCAAACTATATCCACACGGATAGGGGGGCGTCCTTCATGAGTGAAGAGCTACGCCAGTACATGCTGTCCAAGGGGATTGCCACGAGCCGTACTACCAGCTACAACCCCCGGGGTAACGGTCAGGTGGAGCAAGAGAACGGGACAGTATTGAGGGCAGTCACCCTAACTCTAAGGACCAAGGGCCTCCCTATCTCCCGCTGGCAGGAAGTCCTCCCAGATGTGCTCCACTCAATACGGTCACTATTGTGTACCGCCACTAATGCCACGCCTCATGAGCTAATGTTTGTGTTTCCCCGGAAATCCACCTCAGGCGTATCCATACCGTCATGGCTCTCCACCCCAGGTCCAGTACTTTTGCGGAAGCATGTGAGGGGCCACAAGACAGACCCTCTCGTGGAGCCAGTGCACCTGCTCCACGCCAACCCACAATATGCGTATGTCCGGCACGCCGACGGACGGGAGGACACTGTGTCCATAAAAGACCTCGCCCCAGCCGGTAACAACAGCAACAATGACAACGACTACAACAACAACAACAACAACCACAACAACTATTACCCACCCACTCCACCCACTATTCTTTCATCACCCCCGGAAGAACACCAGCCAACGGTACCCCCACCACCTACTCCCCCACCACCTACTCCGTCAACAACCCCAGTGGCGCCCCCGGCAGAGACCCAGGAGACCACCCGGGACACCCAGCCAGCACCCGCGGCACCGCAACCATTACGTCGGTCACAGAGGACTATCACACCCCCGGACAGACTAAATCTGTAGAAGGGGTGAATGTGATGAAATATGTCATTCATCAGACTCTGTAGTTAACTACATATATTGTATTGCCTGCTCCGGTGCTTTACCTTGTATTATGTATAGTGGACCGCCCCCTTTTTGTGTCGGCTCCGCCCATACCTGGCCCTACTTAAGACAAGCCCAGGCTTGTCTTGCAGCAGAACAGCAGCATGCTAGGTGAAGCCACAGGCATCTTTTCTTTGCTAATAAAAGCCTTGTTTTATTCAGTTAACTTTGAGTCTTGAAGTCATTGAGGCGCATCACCTTTCACCTTTTCCACCTCCATCTTAACAAGCGATCTCTTCCATACATCGTACTCATGGGGACACAGATAGACAGGCTGCGCTGGCTCTAGTCATAAGTCTGTGTTAAGTGGGGCAGATGGAGTTAAAGCACCCGTGGCTGTGGCTACCTTCCTTGGGCCAGCCAACAAAACTCGAAGTGCAGCTACTAATGAATCAACTGTGGGGGGAGGGGTCGGTGTTTCTGTCTTTGGGGCAGGAGCTGGGGAGTTTTTCCCTACACTATCCTTCCAAGGGTTTCTACAGTCCCTTCTCCAAAGCCCACTTTTCCCACACCCGAAGCAGTTACGCCTCGTATCAGAAGGGTTACCCCCTTCCTGGTGCCATTCCTTCTTACTTTGGCTTGGTTTTAATTCGTGAAACTTTCCTTTCATTTGTGGTTCTTCCACCCCTCTACCGTTGCAGTAAGCCAGGGTCAGTTGTCTGACCACTGTCTCCTCGGTGACTTGGGGGCCCTTTGGGTCAAACCACAGCTCAGCCTTGGCCCTGATCCATGGCAAGCTGTTTGCCACCAGACTCTGGAGCCAGTGGGCCAGCTTGTTCTGGTTCAAATTAGTCCGGTCGAGATCCCCATTACAGGCACTCTTATACACAGGCGACAGCCTGTCTGCGAAAGCCTGTGGGGTCTCCCCTGTTAACTGTGTAGTCTTCTCCACCCGGGAGAATGGACTACCATCATTCATCCCCATCACCTCCCGAACTTGATCCCAGATGGCAGCGTACCCTCCGTGTCCCTTCTTGCTCTCGGCAGAAAGGGACTGGTACAGCTTGCCATCCAAAGGGAACAGAAGCATTTTGGCCATCTCAGAGTCGTCGCACTCGTTGATGCCTGCTGCTTGTTCCACTTCCATGAAGTGGACTGAGGGGTCTCCCTTGTGGGTGAGTTTGTTCAGGTGGCTTACCATAGCCCTAAGCTGCTGGCTACCGTGGGGAATCACGAATTGGCTTTCAAGGGGCCCCTGGCCCCCACCACCGCCGGGCGGGCCAAACTTTTGCTGCCGAGCCGGGCACATCGGCCCCGGCTCTGACTTTTCCTGCATTGGCTTGTCCCCTGTTGCCTGCTGCCAAACCGAGTCAAAACCTGGCGCCACAGGTGGTGGTGGTGTGCACTCCTCCCTGCCCTCCCTACAGATTGCTTGTCCCTCCTGCTACCCAACCGAGTTGTTCCCCGGCGCCACAGGTGACGTCTGAACAGTTTCTCCTTCTACTTCCAGGTCCACCCGGGCTGCACCCGGGCTCACTAGGCATACCATGCCTTTTGCCCTGGACAGAGCAAGTTTTAAACTGTCGATCTGCTTTTGGCAGGGGCCGTGATCTCCCGCTTCAAAATCCCTAGTGCTTGCTGCTTTATAAGCTGCCTGCATGTCTCTTAACCTCTCTTCCTGTTAGAGTCATCATAGTTATACAGCACAGAAAGAGGCCCTTCAGCCCATTGCGTCCGCACCGGCCATCAAGTCCTGTCTAATCTAATCCCATTTTCCAGCATTTGGTCTGTAGCCTTGTATGCTATGGCATTTCAAGTGCTCATCCAAATGCTTCTTGAATGTTGTGAGGGTTCCTGCCTCTACCACCCTTTCAGGCAGTGAGTTCCAGATTCTAACCACCCTCTGGGTGAAAAAGTTCTTCCTCAAATCCCCTCTAAACCTCCTGCCCCTTACCTTGAATCTATGCCCCCTTGTTATTGACCCATCTACTAAGGGAAAAAGTTCCTTTCTATCTACCCTATCTATGCCCCTCATAAATTTGTACACCTCAATCAGGTCCCCCCTCAGCCTTCTCTGCTCCAAGGAAAACAACCCCAGCCTGTCCAGTCTTTCTTCATAGCTGAAGCGCTCCAGCCCAGGTAACATCCTGGTAAATCTCCTCTGTACCCTCTCCAAGTCACTGGGGCTAAAAGTGTGGTGACCAGAACTGCACACAGTATGCTGTGGCCTAACCAGCGTTTTGTACAGCTCCATCATAACCTCCCTGCTCTTATATTCTATGCCTCGGCTAATGAAGGCAAGTATCCCATATGCCTTTTTAACCACCTTATCCACCTGTTCTGCTGCCTTCAGGGATCTATGTACATGCACACCAAGGTCCCTCTGATCCTCTGTCTTTCCTAGGGTCTTACCATTCATTGCGTATTCCCTTGCCTTGTTAGTCCCTGTTCTTTTAACTGTCTGGTTAGGCGAGCGTTCTCTTCTCTTAACACTAACTCATTGCTTTTAGCCCCAGTGACTTGACACCGAAAATACTCATGTCTGTGTTTCTCCGCTATTTGTAACTTCTCCTGACTTTGGGCCTGTAATTCCTGCAGTTATCCCTCCTCTGCTATAGCCCTTGCTTGAGACAGTTTGGCTGCCTCCCGCAGCTCTTCTGTTAACATTTTAATGTGCTGATCAAAAAGCTGAATCTGTCGCAGGGCGTAGACCAACCAGATGGCCTTTTCCACCGACTTCTTGTGATCCTTGCTCTCAGTCCATTTGGCTGCAGCGTCAATGGGACGCTCAGCACGCGACAGACTGGTCACCCATTTCTTGATGATATTCACCTTCTCAAACAAAAAGAGGAAATCCTCTCTTCCATCTTCGTTCTTTCGTCAAACACAGAGTCTATAGCATTACATAGCTTTTGCCAAAGTCCTGCCACGTTCGCCATTTTCTGTAGGGGGTGGTGTGTGGTCAGCTTTGCCTCTGACTCCTGAGCGGTTCGAATTGCTCCCACTCCCTTGGTTCTAGACTTTGGACTTATTTGGGGGTTGTAATGAACCGGGGGTGAAAAGAACTTGGATTTTATTTGAGACAGAAAATATACACAACACAACAATCTTATCACTCTAAAAGGGGGGGAACACTTCGGAATATACGAGGGAGAATAACAATAGACAAAATACTTCACCCCTCCCAATCCCAGTACACTAACTAAGTTGGACACCAGGGGACCAGGGAAAATACGCACCAAACGACTTTCTTGACAGTTGTAGAGGTTCGCGATTTTGGGGTTCTCTAGGTGTGGCGGTTGGGGCCTGCCGTACACCGGACACGGTAGAAGACTTCACCTGCGTTGCTTTTTCAGTCTTCGCATGTCTGCTGATACGGTCGGGTGCGTATTGGATCTATTGGGTAAGTACCCAATTTCCTTTGGTCAGAAATAGGGTTTAGAATCTTTTCATCAAATCTTTCCCAGGGGTAAGTCAGAATAGCTTGTAGAGTGGAAACAAGTTTGCGAGTCTTCGGTTTCTTCCAGGTTGGTTCCTTGTTGGTCGCGGTGGCCCAATATTACCTAGCTGCTGGTAACATTTTTGGTTGTTTGTTTCTTGGGGCCCTTGGTTGCCGCGATTCCTTTCTCCTTTCCTTCCGTTCTCCTTCTGTCGTCCTCCCGTCGATTAATTGATTTCAACTGAAAAAGCAGGCCCCAGTTATACCGTATGAGGCCTTGCTTATCTGCCCGCCGAATCTTCCCTGGCCCATTGTCAATTTTGGTGGGCTCGTTAACAGTAACAGTTTTGAATTCTTTAACGGGTTTCGAGCTGGTCCCATCTATTTTAACTTGTGTAAACTAGGTTCGGGAAGGCCCATCGAAACCTAAATTGGCTTTAAATGACTGTTTAATCCTTGGTCCGATTAGTAAATTTTGTCTTCTCCTGCTGGGGCCAGGGTCCCTTTTGTTGGTCAGTGGCATGCACTGCATTATGAATACTCTTGAGGGCTCTGTAATTTTGGCGGGAACTGCTCTTTCGTAGGCCTATTGTCATTATGTATGAATAACTGAGGCAGTCCAGGACATTCCCAGAGAGTTTGGCCTATGCCAATACCCAAACTGCTTGTTTTACAGAGGCCCATTCCAACCCCTTTGTCGCAGCCTTCCACAGGCCTGGACATGCCCTTTTAAAATAACCAAAATCCTGGGGTTTTAACTTTAAGCCCCTTTCTGGCCCAACATTCTTTAAAACAGTCCAACAATCTCTTCTTTGGGGTATCTTCTTAGTTTTGAGGGAATCTGCAGAACTTTGCAAACCTTACAACACTATTGAGGTCAGAGAACACACAGCGCTCACACTACTGAGTTCAAAGAACACACAGCACTCACATTGCTGAGTTCAGAGAACACACAGCGCTCACACTACTGAGTTCAGGGAACACACAGCGCTCAAATTGCCGAGTTCAGAGAACACACAGCGCTCACACTACTGAGTTCAGGGAACACACAGCGCTCACACTGTCGAGTTCAGAGAACACACAGCGCTCACAATGCCGAGTTCAGAGAACACACAGCGCTCACATTGCCGAGTTCAGAGAACGCACAGTGCTCACACTACCGAGTTCAGAGAACACACAGCGCTCACACTGCCGAGTTCAGAGAACACACAGCGCTCACACTGCCGAGTTCAGAGAACACACAGCGCTCACACTACTGAGTTCAGGGAACACACAGCGCTCACACTGCCGAGTTCAGAGAACACACAGCGCTCACATTGCCGAGTTCAGAGAACGCACAGCGCTCGCAATGCCGAGTTCAGAGAACACACAGCGCTCACACTACCGAGTTCAGAGAACACACAGCGCTCACACTACCGAGTTCAGAGAACATACAGCGCTTAAAAGACCGAGTTCAGAGAACACACAGCACTCACACTACCGAGTTCAGAGAACGCACAGCGCTCACACTACAGAGTTCAGAGAACATACAACGCTTACACTACCAAGTTCAGAGAACACACAGCACTCACACTACCAAGTTCAGAGAATGCAAAATGCTCACACTACTGAGTTCAGAGAATGCACAGCACTCATACTACTGAGTTCAGAGAACACACGACGCTCACAGTACCGAGTTGTGAGAACACACAGCGCTCACGTTGACGAGTTTTAGCGAACATACAACGCTCACGCTACAGAGTTCAGAGAGCACACGGCGCGCACACTACTGAGTTCAGAGAAGACACAGCCCTCACACTACTGAGTTCAGAGAATACACTGCACTCACATTGCTGTTTTCAGAGAACACTCAGCGCTCACACTACCGTGTTCAGAAAACACACAGCGCTCATACTGCTGAGTTCAGAGAACGCACAGCGCTCACACCACCGAGTTCAGAGAACATACAGCGCTGACACTGCCGAGTTCAGAGAACGCACAGCGCTCACACTACCGAGTTCAGAGACCACACAGCGCTCATACCACCGAGTTCAGAGAATACACAGCACTCACACTACCGAGTTCAGCGAACGCACAGCGCTCACGTTTCCGAGTTCAGAGAACGCATAGCGCTCACATTGCGGAGTTCAGAGAACACACAGCGCTCACACTACCGAGTTCAGAGAACACACAGTGCTCACACTACAGAGTTCAGAGAACATACAGCGCTTACACGACTGAGTTCAGAGAACACACAGCGCTCACACTGCCGACTTCAGAGAATACACAGTGGTCACACTACCGAGTTCAGTGAGCACACAGCGCTCACACTACTGAGTACAGAGAACACACAGCGCTCACACTACTGAGTTCAGAGAACACACAGCACTCACATTGCCGAGTTCAGAGAGCACACAGCGCTCACACTACCGAGTTCAGAGAACGCACAGCGCTCACACTACCGAGTTCAGAGAACACACAGCGCTCACACTACCGAGTTCAGCGAACACACAGCGCTCACACTACCAAGTTCAAAGAATGCACAGTGCTCAAATTACCGAGTTTAGAGAACACACAGCGCTAACATTGCTGAGTTCAGAGAACACACAGTGCTCACACTACCGAGTTCAGAGAACACACAGCGCTCACATTGCCGAGTTCACAGAACACACGGCGCTCACACTACCGATTTCAGAGAACACACAGCGCTCACATTGCCGAGTTCAGAGAACACACAGCGCTCACGTTGACGAGTTTTAGCGAACATACAGCGCTCACACTACTGAGTTCAGAGAACGCACAGCGCTCACACTAAAGAGTTCAGAGAACATACAAAGTTACACTACCGAGTTCAGAGATCACACGGCGTGCACACTACCGATTTCAGAGAGCACACAGCACTCAGAGAACACACAGCGCTCACACTACCGAGTTCAGAGAATGCACAACGCTCACATTGCCGAGTTCAGAGAACACACAGCGCTCACACAACCGAGTTCAGAGAACACACAGCGCTCACACTACCGAGTTCAGAGAACGCAAAATGCTCACACTACTGAGTTGTGAGAACACACAGCGCTCACACTACTGAGTTCAGAGAACGCACATCGCTCACACTACCGAGTTCAGTGAAGGCACAGCGCTCACGTTGCCTAGTTCAGAGAACGCACAGCGCTCACATTGCCGAGTTCAGAGAACGCCCAGCGCTCACATTGCCGAGTTCAGAGAACACACATCGCTCACACTACAGAGTTCAGAGAACATACAGCGCTTATACTACCAAGTTCAGAGAACACACGGCGCGCACACTACCAAGTTCAGAGAACACACAGCGCTCACACTACAGAGTTCATAGAACACACAGCGCTCACACTACTGAGTTCAGAGAACACACAGCGCTCACACTACCGAGTACAGAGAACGCTCAGCGCTCACATTTCCGTCTTCAGAGTACACACAGTTCTCACACTACCGAGTACAGAGAACGCTCAGCGCTCACGTTGCCGAGTTCAGAGAATGCACAACGCTCACATTGCCGAGTTCAGAGAACGCACAGCGCTCACACTACCGAGTTCAGGGAACACACAGCGCTCACATTGCCGAGTTCAGAGAACACACAGCGCTCACACTACCGAGTTCAGAGAATGCACAGCGCTCACACTACCGAGTTCAGAGAACACACAGCACTCACACTACCAAGTTCAGAGAATGCAAAATGCTCACACGACTGAGTTCAGAGAATGCACAGCACTCATACTACTGAGTTCAGAGAACACACGACGCTCACAGTACCAAGTTGTGAGAACACACAGCGCTCACATTGCTGAGTTCAGAGTACGCACATCGCTCACACGACCGAGTTCAGTGAAGGCACAGCGCTCACGTTGCCTAGTTCAGAGAACGCACAGTGCTCACATTGCCGAGTTCAGAGAACGCCCAGCGCTCACATCGCCGAGTTCAGAGAACACACATCGCTCACACTACAGAGTTCAGAGAACATACAGCGCTTATACTACCAAGTTCAGAGAACACACGGCGCGCACACTACCGAGTTCAGAGAACACACAGCGCTCACACTACCGAGTTCAGAGAACACACAGCGCTCACACTACTGAGTTCAGAGAACACACAGCGCTCACACTACTGAGTTCAGAGAACACACAGCGCTCACACTACCGAGTACAGAGAACGCTCAGCGCTCACGTTGCCGAGTTCAGAGAATGCACAGCGCTCACATTGTCGAGTTCAGAGAACGCACAGCACTCACACTACCGATTTCCGAGAATGCACAGCACTCACACTACCGAGTTCAGAGAACATACAACGCTTACACGACCGAGTTCAGAGAACACACAGCACTCACACTACCAAGTTCAGAGAATGCAAAATGCTCACACTACTGAGTTCAGAGAATGCACAGCACTCATACTACTGAGTTCAGAGAACACACGACGCTCACAGTACCGAGTTGTGAGAACACACAGCGCTCACGTTGACGAGTTTTAGCGAACATACAACGCTCACGCTACAGAGTTCAGAGAGCACACGGCGCGCACACTACTGAGTTCAGAGAAGACACAGCCCTCACACTACTGAGTTCAGAGAATACACTGCGCTCACATTGCTGTTTTCAGAGAACACACAGTGCTCACACTACCGAGTTCAGAGAACACTCAGCGCTCACACTACCGTGTTCAGAGAACACACAGCGCTCATACTGCTGAGTTCAGAGAACGCACAGCGCTCACACCACCGAGTTCAGAGAACATACAGTGCTGACACTGCCGAGTTCAGAGAACGCACAGCGCTCACACTACCGAGTTCAGAGACCACACAGCGCTCACACCACCGAGTTCAGAGAACACACAGCGCTCACGTTGACGAGTTTTAGCGAACATACAGCGCTCACACTACTGAGTACAGAGAACACACAGCGCTCACATTGCCGAGTTCAGAGAACACACAGCGCTCACACTACCGAGTTCAGAGAACGCACATCGCTCACACTACCGAGTTCAGAGAACACACAGCGCTCACACTACCGAGTTCAGAGAACGCACAGCGCTCACACTACCGAGTTCAGAGAACACACAGCGCTCACGTTGACGAGTTTTAGCGAACATACAACGCTCACGCTACAGAGTTCAGAGAGCACACGGCGCGCACACTACTGAGTTCAGAGAAGACACAGCCCTCACACTACTGAGTTCAGAGAATACACTGCGCTCACATTGCTGTTTTCAGAGAACACACAGTGCTGACACTGCCGAGTTCAGAGAACGCACAGCGCTCACACTACCGAGTTCAGAGACCACACAGCGCTCACACCACCGAGTTCAGAGAACACACAGCGCTCACGTTGACGAGTTTTAGCGAACATACAGCGCTCACACTACTGAGTACAGAGAACACACAGCGCTCACATTGCCGAGTTCAGAGAACACACAGCGCTCACACTACCGAGTTCAGAGAACGCACATCGCTCACACTACCGAGTTCAGAGAACACACAGCGCTCACACTACCGAGTTCAGAGAACGCACAGCGCTCACACTACCGAGTTCAGAGAACACACAGTGCTCAAATTACCGAGTTTAGAGAACACACAGCGCTCACACTACTGAGTTCAGAGAACACACAGCGCTCACACTACCGAGTTCAGAGAACACACAGCGCTCACACTACCGAGTTCAGAGAACGCACAGCGCTCACACTACCGAGTTCAGAGAACACACAGCGCTCACACTACCGAGTTCAGAGAACACACAGCGCTCACACTACCAAGTTCAGAGAACGCACAGTGCTCACACTACCAAGTTCAGAGAACGCACAGTGCTCAAATTACCGAGTTTAGAGAACACACAGCGCTAACATTGCTGAGTTCAGAGAACACACAGTGCTCACACTACCGAGTTCAGAGAACACACAGCGCTCACATTGCCGAGTTCACAGAACACACGGCGCTCGCACTACCGATTTCAGAGAACACACAGCGCTCACATTGCCGAGTTCACAGAACACACAGCGGTCACACTACCGAGTTCAGAGAGCACACAGCACTCACACTACTGAGATCAGAGAACACACAGTGCTCAAATTACTGAGTTCAGAGAACACACAGCGCTCACACTACCAAGTTCAGAGAACGCACAGTGCTCAAATTACCGAGTTTAGAGAACACACAGCGCTAACATTGCTGAGTTCAGAGAACACACAGTGCTCACACTACCGAGTTCAGAGAACACACAGCGCTCACATTGCCGAGTTCACAGAACACACGGCGCTCGCACTACCGATTTCAGAGAACACACAGCGCTCACATTGCCGAGTTCACAGAACACACAGCGGTCACACTACCGAGTTCAGAGAGCACACAGCACTCACACTACTGAGATCAGAGAACACACAGCGCTCACAGTACCGAGTTCAGAGAACGCACAATGCTCACATTGCCGAGTTCAGAGAACACACAGCGCTCACGTTGACGAGTTTTAGCGAACATACAGCGCTCACACTACTGAGTTCAGAGAACGCACAGCGCTCACACTAAAGAGTTCAGAGAACATACAACGTTACACTACCGAGTTCAGAGATCACACGGCGTGCACACTACCGATTTCAGAGAGCACACAGCACTCAGAGAACACACAGCGCTCACACTACCGAGTTCAGAGAATGCACAACGCTCACATTGCCGAGTTCAGAGAACACACAGCGCTCACACAACCGAGTTCAGAGAACACACAGCGCTCACACTACCGAGTTCAGAGAACACACAGCGCTCACACTACCGAGTTCAGAGAACGCAAAATGCTCACACTACTGAGTTCAGAGAACGCACAGCACTGATACTACTGAGTTCAGAGAACACACGACACTCACAGTACTGAGTTCTGAGAACACACAGCGCTCACATTGATGAGTTTTAGCAAACACACAGCGCTCACACTACTGAGTTCAGAGAATGCACAGCGCTCACACTACAGAGTTCAGAGAACATACAACGCTTACACTACCGAGTTCAGAGATCACACAGCGCTCACGCTACAGGGTTCAGAGAACACACGGCGTGCACACTACAGAGTTCAGAGAACACACAGCCCTCACACTACCGAGTTCAGAGAATACAATGCGCTCACACCACCGAGTTAAGAGAACACACAGCACTCACACTACCAAGTTCAGCGAACGCACAGCGCTCACGTTTCCGAGTTCAGAGAATGCATAGCGCTCACATTGCGGAATTCAGAGAACACACAGTGCTCACACTGCCGAGTTCAGAGAACGCACAGCGCTCACACCACCGAGTTCAGAGAACGCATAGCGCTCACACCACCGAGTTCAAAGAACACAAAGCGCTCACACTACCGAGTTCAGAGAACACACAGTGCTCACACTACAGAGTTCAGAGAGCATACAGCACTTACACTACCGAGTTCAGAGAGCACACAGCACTCACACTACTGAGTTCAGAGAACACACAGCGCTCACACTACTGAGTTCAGAGAACACACAGCGCTCACACGACCGAGTTCAGAGAACGCACAACGCTCACATTGCCAAGTTCAGAGAACACACAGCACTCACACTACCGAGTTCAGCGAACGCACAGCGCTCACACTTCCGAGTTCAGAGAACACACAGTGCTCACATTACAGAGTTCAGAGAACATACAGCACTTACACTCCCGAGTTCAGAGAGCACACAGCACTCACACTACTGAGTTCAAAGAACACAAAGCGCTCACACTACCGAGTTCAGAGAACGTACAGTGCTCACACTACCGATTTCAGAGAACAGACAGCGCTCACACTGCCGAGTTCAGAGAACACACAGCGCTCACACTACTGAGTTCAGAAAACACACAGCGCTCACATTGCCGAGTTCAGAGAACACACGGCGCTCACACTACCGATTTCAGAGAACACACAGCGCTCACATTGCCGAGTTCACAGAACACACAGCGCTCACACTACCGAGTTCAGAGAGCACACAGCACTCACACTACTGAGTTCAGAGAACACACAGCGCTCACACTACTGAGTTCAGAGAACACACAGCGCTCACACGACCGAGTTCAGAGAAAGCACAACGCTCACATTGCCAAGTTCAGAGAACACACAGCACTGACACTACCGAGTTCAGCGAACGCACAGCGCTCACACTTCCGAGTTCAGAGAACACGCAGTGCTCACACTACTGAGTTCTGAGAACACACAGCGCTCACACTACAAAGTTCAGAGAACATACAGCGCTCACACTACCGAGTTCAGAGAACACGGTGGCATAGTGGTTAGCACTGTTGCCTCACAGCGCCAGAGACCCGGGTTCGAATCCGGCCTCGGGTGACTGTCTGTGTGGAGTTTGCACATTCTCCCCGTGTTTGCGTGGGTTTTCTCCGGGTACTCCGGTTTCCTTCCAAAGATGTGCGGGTTAGGTTGATTGGCTATGATAAATTGACCCTTAGTGTTAGGGGGATTAAATACGTGGGGTTACAGGGATAGGGTGGGATATGTGTCGGTGCAGGCTCGATGGGCTGAAATGGCCTCTATCTGCACTGTGGGGTTTCTGTGATTCTGTGAACACACGGCTCTCACATTGCCGAGTTCAGAGAACGTCCAGCGCTTACACTACCGAGTCCTGAGAACACACAGCGTTCACACTACCGAGTTCAGAGAACGCACAGCGCTCACACTGCCGAGCTCAGAGAACACACAGCGCTCACAATGCCGAGTTCAGAGAACACACAGCGCTCACAATGTCGAGTTCAGAGAACACACAGCGCTCACAATGCCGAGTTCAGAGAACACACAGCACTCACATTGCCGAGCTCAGAGAACACACAGTGCTCACATTGCCGAGTTCAGAGAACACACAGCGCTCACACTTCCGAGTTAAGTGAACACACAGTGCTCACACTACCGAGTTCAGAGAACGCACAGCCCCCACACTACCGAGTTCAGAGAATACACAGCGCTCACATTGCAGAGTTCAGAGAACGCACAGCGCTCACATTGCCGAGTTCAGGGAACGCACAGCGCTCACACTACCGAGTTCAGAGAACGCACAGCGCTCACGCTACCGAGTTCAGGGAACACACGGCGCCCACACTACCGAGTTCAGGGAACGCACAGCGCTCACACTACCGAGTTCAGAGAACGCACAGCGCCCACACTACCGAGTTCAGGGAACGCACAGCGCTCACACTACCGAGTTCAGAGAACGCACAGCGCCCACACTACCGAGTTCAGAGAACACACAGCGCTCACGCTACAGAGTTCAGAGAACACACAGCGCCCACACTATCGAGTTCAGAGAACACACACTGCTCACACTACCGAGTTCAGAGTACACACAGCGCTCACACTACTGAGTTCAGACAACACACAGCGCTCCCAGTCCCGAGTTCAGAGAACACACAGCCCTCACACTACCGAGTTCAGAGAACACAGCGCGCTCACACTACCGAGTTCAGACAACACACAGCGCTCCCACTCCCGAGTTCAGGGAACGCACAGCACTCACACTACTGAGTTCAGAGAACACACAGCGGTCACATTGCCAAGTTCAGAGAATACACAGCGCTCACATTGCCGAGTTCAGAGAATGCACAGCGCTCACGCTACCGAGTTCAGAGAACACACAGCGCTCACATTGCCGAATTCAGGAAACACACAGCGCTCACACTACCGAGTTCAGATAACAGACAGCGCTCACACTACCGAGTTCAGAGAAAACACAGCATTCACATTGCCGAGTTCAGAGTGTAGGGGGTTTTGGTTTGGGGTTTGTGCCTGGTTAGTCAGTCATGTGTCTGAGCTGCTCCAGCCCCGTGCGGTTTGAATCGCTTCCCCCTTTTTGGTTCTGACCACCGGACTTATTTACAAGTAGCGATATAGACAAACGAGACCAGTGGTTCGGTGCAAAGAAAACCAATGTTTATTAAAATAGAGAACAATTACTATACAGAGAAAATCACTATGGATGCAGCACAATTACACTTAACGGGGGAGGAGAAACGGACACATCGAGGGAAAATGACTAAAATGACACTTTAGCAATTCCACTTAACTCCCATCCTTTACACCTATCTAGGTTATCTTGTGATGGGCCAGAAAATTGATGCTCACCAGTCTAGGATGTTGAAACGGCTGCTCCGTGCCCTGTTGCCTGCCGATGTCTTCGGATTTCACCGCCCCGTAGCAGAGATACCCCAGTAATTTAAATGTAACTGCGTGTATCCTACTTCCCTGGACGGGCTCTTCATCGACGATCCTCTTGCTGGGTTGATGGTAGGGAAGGGCACCAGAGGCAAGGCGGGAGACAGGGAGAGAGAGAGATAAATGGCCTCCTGAGGGACTAGTTATACCCTTCCCGGTAGCCCTTATCTCACGCCAGATCAGCTCATTTCTTTTGTCTAACCTGGACATGTTGAAACGCATAGAAAAGGTACCGATCTGGGCCCATCGACCTGGCTGGCCGGTAATCGGTTTTAAACGCCTCATCAGTGTTCCCCTTTGTCCAACTGGTTTCATGATGGGGCCATTCCAGTCTGAATGCCCCGTTGATCGTTTGAAGCATTTGGGTAAACAATGTTGACGTCCTCTAAAACGGAGGTCTGAATGCAGCTAAGCTTGTCCCACTACATATTGAATAGGCCTTGCCTGCTCGATTGTTTGTGTAAACAACCTTGATGGCTTTTAATCAGAGGCCCAAATGCCACTGCGTTTGCTTCGCATGCATAACTGCAGAAGGTCTGTCTGCATTCAAATTGCTGGAAAGTTCCTTCTCACAGTCATCAGAATACAAGCTTGTCAGTCCAAACTGAAACTTACAGGCTTTGGCAATGAGGCTGACTGCAGCCATCTTGTTGAGCCCTGGATTCCAAACTCAGTCCAACCAGGGCTTCTTTAATGAACCTGAAGTAAATCCTCGGGGGAGACATGAAATTTGCGAATCCTTTCAAGAGAACACACAGCGCTCACATTGCCGAGTTCAGAGAACACACAGCGCTCACGCTACCGAGTACAGTGAACACACAGCCCTCACATTGTCGAGTTCAGAGAACACACAGCACACACATTGCCAACTTCAGAGAATACACAGCCCTCACATTGCCGAGTTCAGAGAACCCACAGCGTTCACACTACTGAGTTCAGAGAACACACAGCGTTCACCCTACCAAGTTCAGAGAACACACAGCGCGCACATTGCCGAGTTCAGAGAACGCACAGTGCTCACACTACCGAGCTCAGAGAACAGACAGCGATCACATTGCCGAGTTCAGGGAACATACAGTGCTCACATTGCCGAGTTCAGAGAACACACAGTGCTCACACTACCGAGTTCAGAGAACACACAGCGCACACATTGCCAACTTCAGAGAACACACAGCCCTCACATTTCAGAGTTCAGAGAACGCACAGCGCTCACACTACTGTGTTCAGAGAACACATAGTGCTCACATTGTCAAGTTCAGAGAACGCACAGCACTCACACTCCCGAGTTCAGAGAACACACAGCGTTCACCCTACCGAGTTCAGAGAACCCACAGCGCGCACATTGCCGACTTCAGTGAACACACAGCGCTCACACTACCGAGTTCAGGGAACGCACAGCGCTCACACTACTGAGTTCAGAGAACACACAGCGCCCACACTACCGAGTTCAGGGAACGCACAGCGCTCACACTACCGAGTTCAGAGAACACACAGCGCCCACACTATCGAGTTCAGAGAACACACACTGCTCACACTACCGAGTTCAGAGTACACACAGCGCTCACACTACTGAGTTCAGACAACACACAGCGCTCCCACTCCCGAGTTCAGAGAACACACAGCCCTCACACTACCGAGTTCAGAGAACACAGCGCGCTCACACTACCGAGTTCAAACAACACACAGCGCTCCCACTCCCGAGTTCAGAGAACACACAGCCCTCACACTACCGAGTTCAGAGAACACAGCGCGCTCACACTACCGAGTTCAGACAACACACAGCGCTCCCACTCCCGAGTTCAGGGAACGCACAGCACTCACACTACTGAGTTCAGAGAACACACAGCGGTCACATTGCCAAGTTCAGAGAATACACAGCGCTCACATTGCCGAGTTCAGAGAATGCACAGCGCTCACGCTACCGAGTTCAGAGAACACACAGCGCTCACATTGCCGAATTCAGGAAACACACAGCGCTCACACTACCGAGTTCAGATAACAGACAGCGCTCACACTACCGAGTTCAGAGAAAACACAGCATTCACATTGCCGAGTTCAGAGTGTAGGGGGTTTTGGTTTGGGGTTTGTGCCTGGTTAGTCAGTCATGTGTCTGAGCTGCTCCAGCCCCGTGCGGTTTGAATCGCTTCCCCCTTTTTGGTTCTGACCACCGGACTTATTTACAAGTAGCGATATAGACAAACGAGACCAGTGGTTCGGTGCAAAGAAAACCAATGTTTATTAAAATAGAGAACAATTACTATACAGAGAAAATCACTATGGATGCAGCACAATTACACTTAACGGGGGAGGAGAAACGGACACATCGAGGGAAAATGACTAAAATGACACTTTAGCAATTCCACTTAACTCCCATCCTTTACACCTATCTAGGTTATCTTGTGATGGGCCAGAAAATTGATGCTCACCAGTCTAGGATGTTGAAACGGCTGCTCCGTGCCCTGTTGCCTGCCGATGTCTTCGGATTTCACCGCCCCGTAGCAGAGATACCCCAGTAATTTAAATGTAACTGCGTGTATCCTACTTCCCTGGACGGGCTCTTCATCGACGATCCTCTTGCTGGGTTGATGGTAGGGAAGGGCACCAGAGGCAAGGCGGGAGACAGGGAGAGAGAGAGATAAATGGCCTCCTGAGGGACTAGTTATACCCTTCCCGGTAGCCCTTATCTCACGCCAGATCAGCTCATTTCTTTTGTCTAACCTGGACATGTTGAAACGCATAGAAAAGGTACCGATCTGGGCCCATCGACCTGGATGGCCGGTAATCGGTTTTAAACGCCTCATCAGTGTTCCCCTTTGTCCAACTGGTTTCATGATGGGGCCATTCCAGTCTGAATGCCCCGTTGATCGTTTGAAGCATTTGGGTAAACAATGTTGACGTCCTCTAAAACGGAGGTCTGAATGCAGCTAAGCTTGTCCCACTACATATTGAATAGGCCTTGCCTGCTCGATTGTTTGTGTAAACAACCTTGATGGCTTTTAATCAGAGGCCCAAATGCCACTGCGTTTGCTTCGCATGCATAACTGCAGAAGGTCTGTCTGCATTCAAATTGCTGGAAAGTTCCTTCTCACAGTCATCAGAATACAAGCTTGTCAGTCCAAACTGAAACTTACAGGCTTTGGCAATGAGGCTGACTGCAGCCATCTTGTTGAGCCCTGGATTCCAAACTCAGTCCAACCAGGGCTTCTTTAATGAACCTGAAGTAAATCCTCGGGGGAGACATGAAATTTGCGAATCCTTTCAAGAGAACACACAGCGCTCACATTGCCGAGTTCAGAGAACACACAGCGCTCACGCTACCGAGTACAGTGAACACACAGCCCTCACATTGTCGAGTTCAGAGAACACACAGCACACACATTGCCAACTTCAGAGAATACACAGCCCTCACATTGCCGAGTTCAGAGAACCCACAGCGTTCACACTACTGAGTTCAGAGAACACACAGCGTTCACCCTACCAAGTTCAGAGAACGCACAGCGCGCACATTGCCGAGTTCAGAGAACGCACAGTGCTCACACTACCGAGCTCAGAGAACAGACAGCGATCACATTGCCGAGTTCAGGGAACATACAGTGCTCACATTGCCGAGTTCAGAGAACACACAGTGCTCACACTACCGAGTTCAGAGAACACACAGCGCACACATTGCCAACTTCAGAGAACACACAGCCCTCACATTTCAGAGTTCAGAGAACGCACAGCGCTCACACTACTGTGTTCAGAGAACACATAGTGCTCACATTGTCAAGTTCAGAGAACGCACAGCACTCACACTCCCGAGTTCAGAGAACACACAGCGTTCACCCTACCGAGTTCAGAGAACCCACAGCGCGCACATTGCCGACTTCAGTGAACACACAGCGCTCACACTACCGAGTTCAGGGAACGCACAGCGCTCACACTACTGAGTTCAGAGAACACACAGCGCCCACACTACCGAGTTCAGGGAACGCACAGCGCTCACACTACCGAGTTCAGAGAACACACAGCGCCCACACTATCGAGTTCAGAGAACACACACTGCTCACACTACCGAGTTCAGAGTACACACAGCGCTCACACTACTGAGTTCAGACAACACACAGCGCTCCCACTCCCGAGTTCAGAGAACACACAGCCCTCACACTACCGAGTTCAGAGAACACAGCGCGCTCACACTACCGAGTTCAAACAACACACAGCGCTCCCACTCCCGAGTTCAGGGAACGCACAGCACTCACACTACTGAGTTCAGAGAACACACAGCGGTCACATTGCCAAGTTCAGAGAATACACAGCGCTCACATTGCCGAGTTCAGAGAATGCACAGCGCTCACGCTACCGAGTTCAGAGAACACACAGCGCTCACATTGCCGAATTCAGGAAACACACAGCGCTCACACTACCGAGTTCAGATAACAGACAGCGCTCACACTACCGAGTTCAGAGAAAACACAGCATTCACATTGCCGAGTTCAGAGTGTAGGGGGTTTTGGTTTGGGGTTTGTGCCTGGTTAGTCAGTCATGTGTCTGAGCTGCTCCAGCCCCGTGCGGTTTGAATCGCTTCCCCCTTTTTGGTTCTGACCACCGGACTTATTTACAAGTAGCGATATAGACAAACGAGACCAGTGGTTCGGTGCAAAGAAAACCAATGTTTATTAAAATAGAGAACAATTACTATACAGAGAAAATCACTATGGATGCAGCACAATTACACTTAACGGGGGAGGAGAAACGGACACATCGAGGGAAAATGACTAAAATGACACTTTAGCAATTCCACTTAACTCCCATCCTTTACACCTATCTAGGTTATCTTGTGATGGGCCAGAAAATTGATGCTCACCAGTCTAGGATGTTGAAACGGCTGCTCCGTGCCCTGTTGCCTGCCGATGTCTTCGGATTTCACCGCCCCGTAGCAGAGATACCCCAGTAATTTAAATGTAACTGCGTGTATCCTACTTCCCTGGACGGGCTCTTCATCGACGATCCTCTTGCTGGGTTGATGGTAGGGAAGGGCACCAGAGGCAAGGCGGGAGACAGGGAGAGAGAGAGATAAATGGCCTCCTGAGGGACTAGTTATACCCTTCCCGGTAGCCCTTATCTCACGCCAGATCAGCTCATTTCTTTTGTCTAACCTGGACATGTTGAAACGCATAGAAAAGGTACCGATCTGGGCCCATCGACCTGGATGGCCGGTAATCGGTTTTAAACGCCTCATCAGTGTTCCCCTTTGTCCAACTGGTTTCATGATGGGGCCATTCCAGTCTGAATGCCCCGTTGATCGTTTGAAGCATTTGGGTAAACAATGTTGACGTCCTCTAAAACGGAGGTCTGAATGCAGCTAAGCTTGTCCCACTACATATTGAATAGGCCTTGCCTGCTCGATTGTTTGTGTAAACAACCTTGATGGCTTTTAATCAGAGGCCCAAATGCCACTGCGTTTGCTTCGCATGCATAACTGCAGAAGGTCTGTCTGCATTCAAATTGCTGGAAAGTTCCTTCTCACAGTCATCAGAATACAAGCTTGTCAGTCCAAACTGAAACTTACAGGCTTTGGCAATGAGGCTGACTGCAGCCATCTTGTTGAGCCCTGGATTCCAAACTCAGTCCAACCAGGGCTTCTTTAATGAACCTGAAGTAAATCCTCGGGGGAGACATGAAATTTGCGAATCCTTTCAAGAGAACACACAGCGCTCACATTGCCGAGTTCAGAGAACACACAGCGCTCACGCTACCGAGTACAGTGAACACACAGCCCTCACATTGTCGAGTTCAGAGAACACACAGCGCACACATTGCCAACTTCAGAGAATACACAGCCCTCACATTGCCGAGTTCAGAGAACCCACAGCGTTCACACTACTGAGTTCAGAGAACACACAGCGTTCACCCTACCAAGTTCAGAGAACGCACAGCGCGCACATTGCCGAGTTCAGAGAACGCACAGTGCTCACACTACCGAGCTCAGAGAACAGACAGCGATCACATTGCCGAGTTCAGGGAACATACAGTGCTCACATTGCCGAGTTCAGAGAACACACAGTGCTCACACTACCGAGTTCAGAGAACACACAGCGCACACATTGCCAACTTCAGAGAACACACAGCCCTCACATTTCAGAGTTCAGAGAACGCACAGCGCTCACACTACTGTGTTCAGAGAACACATAGTGCTCACATTGTCAAGTTCAGAGAACGCACAGCACTCACACTCCCGAGTTCAGAGAACACACAGCGTTCACCCTACCGAGTTCAGAGAACCCACAGCGCGCACATTGCCGACTTCAGTGAACACACAGCGCTCACACTACCGAGTTCAGGGAACGCACAGCACTCACACTACTGAGTTCAGAGAACACACAGCGGTCACATTGCCAAGTTCAGAGAATACACAGCGCTCACATTGCCGAGTTCAGAGAATGCACAGCGCTCACGCTACCGAGTTCAGAGAACACACAGCGCTCACATTGCCGAATTCAGGAAACACACAGCGCTCACACTACCGAGTTCAGATAACAGACAGCGCTCACACTACCGAGTTCAGAGAAAACACAGCATTCACATTGCCGAGTTCAGAGTGTAGGGGGTTTTGGTTTGGGGTTTGTGCCTGGTTAGTCAGTCATGTGTCTGAGCTGCTCCAGCCCCGTGCGGTTTGAATCGCTTCCCCCTTTTTGGTTCTGACCACCGGACTTATTTACAAGTAGCGATATAGACAAACGAGACCAGTGGTTCGGTGCAAAGAAAACCAATGTTTATTAAAATAGAGAACAATTACTATACAGAGAAAATCACTATGGATGCAGCACAATTACACTTAACGGGGGAGGAGAAACGGACACATCGAGGGAAAATGACTAAAATGACACTTTAGCAATTCCACTTAACTCCCATCCTTTACACCTATCTAGGTTATCTTGTGATGGGCCAGAAAATTGATGCTCACCAGTCTAGGATGTTGAAACGGCTGCTCCGTGCCCTGTTGCCTGCCGATGTCTTCGGATTTCACCGCCCCGTAGCAGAGATACCCCAGTAATTTAAATGTAACTGCGTGTATCCTACTTCCCTGGACGGGCTCTTCATCGACGATCCTCTTGCTGGGTTGATGGTAGGGAAGGGCACCAGAGGCAAGGCGGGAGACAGGGAGAGAGAGAGATAAATGGCCTCCTGAGGGACTAGTTATACCCTTCCCGGTAGCCCTTATCTCACGCCAGATCAGCTCATTTCTTTTGTCTAACCTGGACATGTTGAAACGCATAGAAAAGGTACCGATCTGGGCCCATCGACCTGGATGGCCGGTAATCGGTTTTAAACGCCTCATCAGTGTTCCCCTTTGTCCAACTGGTTTCATGATGGGGCCATTCCAGTCTGAATGCCCCGTTGATCGTTTGAAGCATTTGGGTAAACAATGTTGACGTCCTCTAAAACGGAGGTCTGAATGCAGCTAAGCTTGTCCCACTACATATTGAATAGGCCTTGCCTGCTCGATTGTTTGTGTAAACAACCTTGATGGCTTTTAATCAGAGGCCCAAATGCCACTGCGTTTGCTTCGCATGCATAACTGCAGAAGGTCTGTCTGCATTCAAATTGCTGGAAAGTTCCTTCTCACAGTCATCAGAATACAAGCTTGTCAGTCCAAACTGAAACTTACAGGCTTTGGCAATGAGGCTGACTGCAGCCATCTTGTTGAGCCCTGGATTCCAAACTCAGTCCAACCAGGGCTTCTTTAATGAACCTGAAGTAAATCCTCGGGGGAGACATGAAATTTGCGAATCCTTTCAAGAGAACACACAGCGCTCACATTGCCGAGTTCAGAGAACACACAGCGCTCACGCTACCGAGTACAGTGAACACACAACCCTCACATTGTCGAGTTCAGAGAACACACAGCACACACATTGCCAACTTCAGAGAATACACAGCCCTCACATTGCCGAGTTCAGAGAACCCACAGCGTTCACACTACTGAGTTCAGAGAACACACAGCGTTCACCCTACCAAGTTCAGAGAACGCACAGCGCGCACATTGCCGAGTTCAGAGAACGCACAGTGCTCACACTACCGAGCTCAGAGAACAGACAGCGATCACATTGCCGAGTTCAGGGAACATACAGTGCTCACATTGCCGAGTTCAGAGAACACACAGTGCTCACACTACCGAGTTCAGAGAACACACAGCGCACACATTGCCAACTTCAGAGAACACACAGCCCTCACATTTCAGAGTTCAGAGAACGCACAGCGCTCACACTACTGTGTTCAGAGAACACATAGTGCTCACATTGTCAAGTTCAGAGAACGCACAGCACTCACACTCCCGAGTTCAGAGAACACACAGCGTTCACCCTACCGAGTTCAGAGAACCCACAGCGCGCACATTGCCGACTTCAGTGAACACACAGCGCTCACACTACCGAGTTCAGAGCACGCACAGCGTTCACACTACTGAGTTCAGAGAACACACAGCGTTCACCCTACCAAGTTCAGAGAACGCACAGCGCGCACATTGCCGAGTTCAGAGAACGCACAGTGCTCACACTACCGAGCTCAGAGAACAGACAGCGATCACATTGCCGAGTTCAGGGAACGCACGGTGCTCACATTGCCGAGTTCAGAGAACACACAGCGCTCACACTACCGAGATCAGAGTACACACAGCGCTTACACTGCCGAGTTCAGAGAACACACAGCGCTCACACTACTGAGATCAGAGAACACACAGCGCTCACAATGCTGAGTTCAGAGTACACACAGCGACCACTCTACCGAGTTCAGAGAATGCACAGCGCTCACTTTGTCGAGTTCAGAGAACACACAGCGCTCACATTGCCGAGTTCAGAGAACACACAGCACTCACATTGCCAAGTTCAGAGAACAGACAGCGTTCCCATTGCTGAGTTCAGAGAACACACAGCGCTCACTTTGCCGAGTTCAGAGAACACACAGCGCTCACACTACCGAGTTCAGAGAACACTCAGCGCTCACACTACTGAGTTCAGAGAACACACAGCACTCACACGACCGAGTTCAGAGAACGCACAGCGCTCACATTGCCGAGTTCAGAGAACGCACAGCGCTCATACTACCGAGTTCAGAGAACATACAGCGCTCCCAGTGCCGAGTTCAGAGAACGCACAGCACTCACATTGCCAACTTCAGAGAATACACAGCCCTCACATTGCCGAGTTCAGAGAACCCACAGCGTTCACACTACTGAGTTCAGAGAACACACAGCGTTCACCCTACCAAGTTCAGAGAACGCACAGCGCGCACATTGCCGAGTTCAGAGAACGCACAGTGCTCACACTACCGAGCTCAGAGAACAGACAGCGATCACATTGCCGAGTTCAGGGAACATACAGTGCTCACATTGCCGAGTTCAGAGAACACACAGTGCTCACACTACCGAGTTCAGAGAACACACAGCGCACACATTGCCAACTTCAGAGAACACACAGCCCTCACATTTCAGAGTTCAGAGAACGCACAGCGCTCACACTACTGTGTTCAGAGAACACATAGTGCTCACATTGTCAAGTTCAGAGAACGCACAGCACTCACACTCCCGAGTTCAGAGAACACACAGCATTCACCCTACCAAGTTCAGAGAACCCACAGCGCGCACATTGCCGACTTCAGTGAACACACAGCGCTCACACTACCGAGTTCAGGGAACGCACAGCGCTCACACTACTGAGTTCAGAGAACACACAGCGCCCACACTACCGAGTTCAGGGAACGCACAGCGCTCACACTACCGAGTTCAGAGAACACACAGCGCCCACACTATCGAGTTCAGAGAACACACACTGCTCACACTACCGAGTTCAGAGTACACACAGCGCTCACACTACTGAGTTCAGACAACACACAGCGCTCCCACTCCCGAGTTCAGAGAACACACAGCCCTCACACTACCGAGTTCAGAGAACACAGCGCGCTCACACTACCGAGTTCAAACAACACACAGCGCTCCCACTCCCGAGTTCAGGGAACGCACAGCACTCACACTACTGAGTTCAGAGAACACACAGCGGTCACATTGCCAAGTTCAGAGAATACACAGCGCTCACATTGCCGAGTTCAGAGAATGCACAGCGCTCACGCTACCGAGTTCAGAGAACACACAGCGCTCACATTGCCGAATTCAGGAAACACACAGCGCTCACACTACCGAGTTCAGATAACAGACAGCGCTCACACTACCGAGTTCAGAGAAAACACAGCATTCACATTGCCGAGTTCAGAGTGTAGGGGGTTTTGGTTTGGGGTTTGTGCCTGGTTAGTCAGTCATGTGTCTGAGCTGCTCCAGCCCCGTGCGGTTTGAATCGCTTCCCCCTTTTTGGTTCTGACCACCGGACTTATTTACAAGTAGCGATATAGACAAACGAGACCAGTGGTTCGGTGCAAAGAAAACCAATGTTTATTAAAATAGAGAACAATTACTATACAGAGAAAATCACTATGGATGCAGCACAATTACACTTAACGGGGGAGGAGAAACGGACACATCGAGGGAAAATGACTAAAATGACACTTTAGCAATTCCACTTAACTCCCATCCTTTACACCTATCTAGGTTATCTTGTGATGGGCCAGAAAATTGATGCTCACCAGTCTAGGATGTTGAAACGGCTGCTCCGTGCCCTGTTGCCTGCCGATGTCTTCGGATTTCACCGCCCCGTAGCAGAGATACCCCAGTAATTTAAATGTAACTGCGTGTATCCTACTTCCCTGGACGGGCTCTTCATCGACGATCCTCTTGCTGGGTTGATGGTAGGGAAGGGCACCAGAGGCAAGGCGGGAGACAGGGAGAGAGAGAGATAAATGGCCTCCTGAGGGACTAGTTATACCCTTCCCGGTAGCCCTTATCTCACGCCAGATCAGCTCATTTCTTTTGTCTAACCTGGACATGTTGAAACGCATAGAAAAGGTACCGATCTGGGCCCATCGACCTGGATGGCCGGTAATCGGTTTTAAACGCCTCATCAGTGTTCCCCTTTGTCCAACTGGTTTCATGATGGGGCCATTCCAGTCTGAATGCCCCGTTGATCGTTTGAAGCATTTGGGTAAACAATGTTGACGTCCTCTAAAACGGAGGTCTGAATGCAGCTAAGCTTGTCCCACTACATATTGAATAGGCCTTGCCTGCTCGATTGTTTGTGTAAACAACCTTGATGGCTTTTAATCAGAGGCCCAAATGCCACTGCGTTTGCTTCGCATGCATAACTGCAGAAGGTCTGTCTGCATTCAAATTGCTGGAAAGTTCCTTCTCACAGTCATCAGAATACAAGCTTGTCAGTCCAAACTGAAACTTACAGGCTTTGGCAATGAGGCTGACTGCAGCCATCTTGTTGAGCCCTGGATTCCAAACTCAGTCCAACCAGGGCTTCTTTAATGAACCTGAAGTAAATCCTCGGGGGAGACATGAAATTTGCGAATCCTTTCAAGAGAACACACAGCGCTCACATTGCCGAGTTCAGAGAACACACAGCGCTCACGCTACCGAGTACAGTGAACACACAGCCCTCACATTG
The DNA here is from genome assembly GCF_052327205.1 of Somniosus microcephalus. Taxonomy (NCBI): domain Eukaryota; kingdom Metazoa; phylum Chordata; class Chondrichthyes; order Squaliformes; family Somniosidae; genus Somniosus; species Somniosus microcephalus. The sequence continues at coordinate 56,378,333 of NC_141001.1, read as the reverse complement.
TCGAGTTCAGAGAACACACAGCACACACATTGCCAACTTCAGAGAATACACAGCCCTCACATTGCCGAGTTCAGAGAACCCACAGCGTTCACACTACTGAGTTCAGAGAACACACAGCGTTCACCCTACCAAGTTCAGAGAACGCACAGCGCGCACATTGCCGAGTTCAGAGAACGCACAGTGCTCACACTACCGAGCTCAGAGAACAGACAGCGATCACATTGCCGAGTTCAGGGAACATACAGTGCTCACATTGCCGAGTTCAGAGAACACACAGTGCTCACACTACCGAGTTCAGAGAACACACAGCGCACACATTGCCAACTTCAGAGAACACACAGCCCTCACATTTCAGAGTTCAGAGAACGCACAGCGCTCACACTACTGTGTTCAGAGAACACATAGTGCTCACATTGTCAAGTTCAGAGAACGCACAGCACTCACACTCCCGAGTTCAGAGAACACACAGCGTTCACCCTACCGAGTTCAGAGAACCCACAGCGCGCACATTGCCGACTTCAGTGAACACACAGCGCTCACACTACCGAGTTCAGAGCACGCACAGCGTTCACACTACTGAGTTCAGAGAACACACAGCGTTCACCCTACCAAGTTCAGAGAACGCACGGTGCTCACATTGCCGAGTTCAGAGAACACACAGCGCTCACACTACCGAGATCAGAGTACACACAGCGCTTACACTGCCGAGTTCAGAGAACACACAGCGCTCACACTACTGAGATCAGAGAACACACAGCGCTCACAATGCTGAGTTCAGAGTACACACAGCGACCACTCTACCGAGTTCAGAGAATGCACAGCGCTCACTTTGTCGAGTTCAGAGAACACACAGCGCTCACATTGCCGAGTTCAGAGAACACACAGCACTCACATTGCCAAGTTCAGAGAACAGACAGCGTTCCCATTGCTGAGTTCAGAGAACACACAGCGCTCACTTTGCCGAGTTCAGAGAACACACAGCGCTCACACTACCGAGTTCAGAGAACACTCAGCGCTCACACTACTGAGTTCAGAGAACACACAGCACTCACACGACCGAGTTCAGAGAACGCACAGCGCTCACATTGCCGAGTTCAGAGAACGCACAGCGCTCATACTACCGAGTTCAGAGAACATACAGCGCTCCCAGTGCCGAGTTCAGAGAACGCACAGCACTCACATTGCCAAGTTCAGAGAACACACAGCGCTCACATTGCCGAGTTCAGAGAATACACAGCGCTCACACTACCGAGTTCAGAGAACACACAGCGCTCACATTGCCGAATTCAGGAAACACACAGCGCTCACACTACCGAGTTCAGAGAACACACAGCGCTCACACTACCGAGTTCAGAGAAAACACAGCATTCACATTGCCGAGTTCAGAGAACACAAAGCACTCACATTGCCGAGTTCAGAGTGTAGTCGGTTTTGGTTTAGGGTTTGTGCCTGGTCAGTCAGTCATGTGTCTGAGCTGCTCCAGCCCCGTGCGGTTTGAATCGCTTCCCCCTTTTTGGTTCTGACCACCGGACTTATTTACAAGTCGCGATATAGACAAACGAGACCAGTGGTTTGGTGCAAAGAAAACCAATGTTTATTAAAATAGGGAACAATTACTATACAGAGAAAATCACTATGGATGCAGCACAATTACACTTAATGGGGGAGGAGAAACGGACACGTCGAGGGAAAATGACTAAAATGACACTTTAGCAATTCCCCTTAACTCCCATCCTTTACACCTATCTAGGTTATCTTGTGATGGGCCAGAAAATTGATGCTCACCAGTCTAGGATGTTGAAACGCCTGCTCCGTGTCCTGTTGCCTGCCGAAGCGTTCGGTTTTCACAGCCCCAAAGCAGAGATACCCCAGCAATTTAAATGTAACTGCGAGTATCCTACTTCCTTGGACGGGCTCTTTGTCGGTGATCCTCTTGCTGGGTTGATGGTACGGCAGGGCACCGGAGGCGAGGCAGGAGAGAGAGAGAGAGAGAGAGAGAAATGGTCTCCCGAGGGACTAGTTATACCCTTCCCGGTAGCCCTTATCTCCCGCCAGATCAGCTCATTTCTTTTGTCTAATCTGGACGTGTTGAAACTCATACAAAAGGTACCGATCTGGGCCCATCGACCTGGATGGCTGGTAATCAGTTTTAAACGCCTCATCAGTGTTCCCCTTTGTTCACTGGTTTCGTGATGGGGCCATTCCAGTCTGAATGCCCTGATCGTTTGAAGCACTTGGGTAAACAATGTGGGCATCCTCTAAAACGGAGGTCTGAATGCAGCTAAGCTTGTCCCACTACATATTGCACAGGCCTTGCCTGCTCTTGATTGTTTGTGTAAGCAACCTTGATGGCTTTTAATCAGAGGCCCGAATGCCACTGGGTTTGCTTCGCATGCATAAATGCAGAAGATCTGTCTGCATTCAAATTTCTGGAAAGTTCCTGCTCACAGTCATCAGAATACAAGCTTGTCAGTCCAAACTGAAACTTACAGGCTTTGGCAATGAGGCTGACCGCAGCCATCTTGTTGAGCCCTGGATTCCAAACTCAGTCCAACCAGGGCTTCTTTAATGAACCTAAAGTAAATCCTCGGGGGAGACATGAAATTTGCGAATCCTTTCAAGAGAACACACAGCGCTCACATTGCCGAGTTCAGAGAACACACAGCGCTCACCCTACCGAGTTCAGAGAGCGCACAGCGCTCACCCTACCGAGTTCAGAGAGCGCACAGCGCTCACACTACCGAGTTCAGAGAGCGCACAGTGCTCACACTACCGAGTTCAAAGAACGCACAGCGCTCACCCTACCGAGTTCAGAGAACGCACAACGCTCACAATACCGATCTCAGAGAACAGAAAGAGTTCCCATTGCCAAGTTCAGTGAACACACTGCGCTCACATTGCCGAGTTCAGAGTACACACAGTGCTCACATTGCCGAGTTCAGAGTACACACAGCGCTGACACTACCGAGTTCAGAGAACCCACAGCGCTCAAATTGCCGACTTCAGTGAACACACAGTGCTCACCCTACCGAGTTCAGAGAACACACAGCGCTCACACTACAGAGTTCAGAGAACACTCATCGCTCACACTACTGAGTTCAGAGAACACAGCGCGCACACTACCAAGTTCAGAGAATGCACAGCGCTCACATTGCCGAGTTCAGAGAACACACAGCGCTCACACTACCGAGTTCAAAGAACGCACAGCGCTCACATTGCCACGTTCAGAGAATGCACAGCATCAAACTACCGAGTTCAGATAACACACAGCGCTCACACTACCGAGTTCAGAGAACACACAGCACTCACATTGACGAGATCAGAGAACACACGACGCTCACATTGCCGAGTTCGGAGAACACACAGAGCTCACACTACCGATTTCAGAGAAAACACAGCGTTCACACTACCGAGTTCAAAGAACGCACAGCGCTCACATTGCCGAGATCAGAGAACACACAGCGCTCACACTACCAAGTTCAGAGAACACACAGCGCACAGATTGCCGAGTTCAGAGAATGCACAGCGCTCATACAACCAAGTTCAGAAAACGCACAGCACTCACATTTCCGTGTTCAGAGAAGGCACGGCGCTCACACTATGGAGTTCAGAGAACGCACAGCACTCACATTGCCGTTTTCAGAGAACACACAGTGCTCATATTGCCGAGTTCAAAGAACGCACATTGCTCACACTGCCGTGTTCAGAGAACGCAGAGTGCTCACACGGCCGAGTTCAGAGAACACACAGCGCTCACACTACCGAGTTCAGAGAACACACTGCACTCACGTTGCCGAGTTCAGAGAACAGACAGCGCTCACACTACCGAGTTCAGAGAACACACAGCGCTCACACTACCGAGTTCAGAGAACGCACAGCGCTCACACTACTGTGTTCAGAGAACACATAGTGCTCACATTGTCAAGTTCAGAGAACGCACAGCACTCACACTCCCGAGTTCAGAGAACACACAGCGTTCACCCTACCAAGTTCAGAGAACCCACAGCGCGCACATTGCCGACTTCAGTGAACACACAGCGCTCACACTACCGAGTTCAGGGAACGCACAGCGCTCACACTACTGAGTTCAGAGAACACACAGCGCCCACACTACCGAGTTCAGGGAACGCACAGCGCTCACACTACCGAGTTCAGAGAACACACAGCGCCCACACTATCGAGTTCAGAGAACACACACTGCTCACACTACCGAGTTCAGAGTACACACAGCGCTCACACTACTGAGTTCAGACAACACACAGCGCTCCCACTCCCGAGTTCAGAGAACACACAGCCCTCACACTACCGAGTTCAGAGAACACAGCGCGCTCACACTACCGAGTTCAAACAACACACAGCGCTCCCACTCCCGAGTTCAGGGAACGCACAGCACTCACACTACTGAGTTCAGAGAACACACAGCGGTCACATTGCCAAGTTCAGAGAATACACAGCGCTCACATTGCCGAGTTCAGAGAATGCACAGCGCTCACGCTACCGAGTTCAGAGAACACACAGCGCTCACATTGCCGAATTCAGGAAACACACAGCGCTCACACTACCGAGTTCAGATAACAGACAGCGCTCACACTACCGAGTTCAGAGAAAACACAGCATTCACATTGCCGAGTTCAGAGTGTAGGGGGTTTTGGTTTGGGGTTTGTGCCTGGTTAGTCAGTCATGTGTCTGAGCTGCTCCAGCCCCGTGCGGTTTGAATCGCTTCCCCCTTTTTGGTTCTGACCACCGGACTTATTTACAAGTAGCGATATAGACAAACGAGACCAGTGGTTCGGTGCAAAGAAAACCAATGTTTATTAAAATAGAGAACAATTACTATACAGAGAAAATCACTATGGATGCAGCACAATTACACTTAACGGGGGAGGAGAAACGGACACATCGAGGGAAAATGACTAAAATGACACTTTAGCAATTCCACTTAACTCCCATCCTTTACACCTATCTAGGTTATCTTGTGATGGGCCAGAAAATTGATGCTCACCAGTCTAGGATGTTGAAACGGCTGCTCCGTGCCCTGTTGCCTGCCGATGTCTTCGGATTTCACCGCCCCGTAGCAGAGATACCCCAGTAATTTAAATGTAACTGCGTGTATCCTACTTCCCTGGACGGGCTCTTCATCGACGATCCTCTTGCTGGGTTGATGGTAGGGAAGGGCACCAGAGGCAAGGCGGGAGACAGGGAGAGAGAGAGATAAATGGCCTCCTGAGGGACTAGTTATACCCTTCCCGGTAGCCCTTATCTCACGCCAGATCAGCTCATTTCTTTTGTCTAACCTGGACATGTTGAAACGCATAGAAAAGGTACCGATCTGGGCCCATCGACCTGGATGGCCGGTAATCGGTTTTAAACGCCTCATCAGTGTTCCCCTTTGTCCAACTGGTTTCATGATGGGGCCATTCCAGTCTGAATGCCCCGTTGATCGTTTGAAGCATTTGGGTAAACAATGTTGACGTCCTCTAAAACGGAGGTCTGAATGCAGCTAAGCTTGTCCCACTACATATTGAATAGGCCTTGCCTGCTCGATTGTTTGTGTAAACAACCTTGATGGCTTTTAATCAGAGGCCCAAATGCCACTGCGTTTGCTTCGCATGCATAACTGCAGAAGGTCTGTCTGCATTCAAATTGCTGGAAAGTTCCTTCTCACAGTCATCAGAATACAAGCTTGTCAGTCCAAACTGAAACTTACAGGCTTTGGCAATGAGGCTGACTGCAGCCATCTTGTTGAGCCCTGGATTCCAAACTCAGTCCAACCAGGGCTTCTTTAATGAACCTGAAGTAAATCCTCGGGGGAGACATGAAATTTGCGAATCCTTTCAAGAGAACACACAGCGCTCACATTGCCGAGTTCAGAGAACACACAGCGCTCACGCTACCGAGTACAGTGAACACACAGCCCTCACATTGTCGAGTTCAGAGAACACACAGCACACACATTGCCAACTTCAGAGAATACACAGCCCTCACATTGCCGAGTTCAGAGAACCCACAGCGTTCACACTACTGAGTTCAGAGAACACACAGCGTTCACCCTACCAAGTTCAGAGAACGCACAGCGCGCACATTGCCGAGTTCAGAGAACGCACAGTGCTCACACTACCGAGCTCAGAGAACAGACAGCGATCACATTGCCGAGTTCAGGGAACATACAGTGCTCACATTGCCGAGTTCAGAGAACACACAGTGCTCACACTACCGAGTTCAGAGAACACACAGCGCACACATTGCCAACTTCAGAGAACACACAGCCCTCACATTTCAGAGTTCAGAGAACGCACAGCGCTCACACTACTGTGTTCAGAGAACACATAGTGCTCACATTGTCAAGTTCAGAGAACGCACAGCACTCACACTCCCGAGTTCAGAGAACACACAGCGTTCACCCTACCGAGTTCAGAGAACCCACAGCGCGCACATTGCCGACTTCAGTGAACACACAGCGCTCACACTACCGAGTTCAGAGCACGCACAGCGTTCACACTACTGAGTTCAGAGAACACACAGCGTTCACCCTACCAAGTTCAGAGAACGCACGGTGCTCACATTGCCGAGTTCAGAGAACACACAGCGCTCACACTACCGAGATCAGAGTACACACAGCGCTTACACTGCCGAGTTCAGAGAACACACAGCGCTCACACTACTGAGATCAGAGAACACACAGCGCTCACAATGCTGAGTTCAGAGTACACACAGCGACCACTCTACCGAGTTCAGAGAATGCACAGCGCTCACTTTGTCGAGTTCAGAGAACACACAGCGCTCACATTGCCGAGTTCAGAGAACACACAGCACTCACATTGCCAAGTTCAGAGAACAGACAGCGTTCCCATTGCTGAGTTCAGAGAACACACAGCGCTCACTTTGCCGAGTTCAGAGAACACACAGCGCTCACACTACCGAGTTCAGAGAACACTCAGCGCTCACACTACTGAGTTCAGAGAACACACAGCACTCACACGACCGAGTTCAGAGAACGCACAGCGCTCACATTGCCGAGTTCAGAGAACGCACAGCGCTCATACTACCGAGTTCAGAGAACATACAGCGCTCCCAGTGCCGAGTTCAGAGAACGCACAGCACTCACATTGCCAAGTTCAGAGAACACACAGCGCTCACATTGCCGAGTTCAGAGAATACACAGCGCTCACACTACCGAGTTCAGAGAACACACAGCGCTCACATTGCCGAATTCAGGAAACACACAGCGCTCACACTACCGAGTTCAGAGAACACACAGCGCTCACACTACCGAGTTCAGAGAAAACACAGCATTCACATTGCCGAGTTCAGAGAACACAAAGCACTCACATTGCCGAGTTCAGAGTGTAGTCGGTTTTGGTTTAGGGTTTGTGCCTGGTCAGTCAGTCATGTGTCTGAGCTGCTCCAGCCCCGTGCGGTTTGAATCGCTTCCCCCTTTTTGGTTCTGACCACCGGACTTATTTACAAGTCGCGATATAGACAAACGAGACCAGTGGTTTGGTGCAAAGAAAACCAATGTTTATTAAAATAGGGAACAATTACTATACAGAGAAAATCACTATGGATGCAGCACAATTACACTTAATGGGGGAGGAGAAACGGACACGTCGAGGGAAAATGACTAAAATGACACTTTAGCAATTCCCCTTAACTCCCATCCTTTACACCTATCTAGGTTATCTTGTGATGGGCCAGAAAATTGATGCTCACCAGTCTAGGATGTTGAAACGCCTGCTCCGTGTCCTGTTGCCTGCCGAAGCGTTCGGTTTTCACAGCCCCAAAGCAGAGATACCCCAGCAATTTAAATGTAACTGCGAGTATCCTACTTCCTTGGACGGGCTCTTTGTCGGTGATCCTCTTGCTGGGTTGATGGTACGGCAGGGCACCGGAGGCGAGGCAGGAGAGAGAGAGAGAGAGAGAGAGAAATGGTCTCCCGAGGGACTAGTTATACCCTTCCCGGTAGCCCTTATCTCCCGCCAGATCAGCTCATTTCTTTTGTCTAATCTGGACGTGTTGAAACTCATACAAAAGGTACCGATCTGGGCCCATCGACCTGGATGGCTGGTAATCAGTTTTAAACGCCTCATCAGTGTTCCCCTTTGTTCACTGGTTTCGTGATGGGGCCATTCCAGTCTGAATGCCCTGATCGTTTGAAGCACTTGGGTAAACAATGTGGGCATCCTCTAAAACGGAGGTCTGAATGCAGCTAAGCTTGTCCCACTACATATTGCACAGGCCTTGCCTGCTCTTGATTGTTTGTGTAAGCAACCTTGATGGCTTTTAATCAGAGGCCCGAATGCCACTGGGTTTGCTTCGCATGCATAAATGCAGAAGATCTGTCTGCATTCAAATTTCTGGAAAGTTCCTGCTCACAGTCATCAGAATACAAGCTTGTCAGTCCAAACTGAAACTTACAGGCTTTGGCAATGAGGCTGACCGCAGCCATCTTGTTGAGCCCTGGATTCCAAACTCAGTCCAACCAGGGCTTCTTTAATGAACCTAAAGTAAATCCTCGGGGGAGACATGAAATTTGCGAATCCTTTCAAGAGAACACACAGCGCTCACATTGCCGAGTTCAGAGAACACACAGCGCTCACCCTACCGAGTTCAGAGAGCGCACAGCGCTCACCCTACCGAGTTCAGAGAGCGCACAGCGCTCACACTACCGAGTTCAGAGAGCGCACAGTGCTCACACTACCGAGTTCAAAGAACGCACAGCGCTCACCCTACCGAGTTCAGAGAACGCACAACGCTCACAATACCGATCTCAGAGAACAGAAAGAGTTCCCATTGCCAAGTTCAGTGAACACACTGCGCTCACATTGCCGAGTTCAGAGTACACACAGTGCTCACATTGCCGAGTTCAGAGTACACACAGCGCTGACACTACCGAGTTCAGAGAACCCACAGCGCTCAAATTGCCGACTTCAGTGAACACACAGTGCTCACCCTACCGAGTTCAGAGAACACACAGCGCTCACACTACAGAGTTCAGAGAACACTCATCGCTCACACTACTGAGTTCAGAGAACACAGCGCGCACACTACCAAGTTCAGAGAATGCACAGCGCTCACATTGCCGAGTTCAGAGAACACACAGCGCTCACACTACCGAGTTCAAAGAACGCACAGCGCTCACATTGCCACGTTCAGAGAATGCACAGCATCAAACTACCGAGTTCAGATAACACACAGCGCTCACACTACCGAGTTCAGAGAACACACAGCACTCACATTGACGAGATCAGAGAACACACGACGCTCACATTGCCGAGTTCGGAGAACACACAGAGCTCACACTACCGATTTCAGAGAAAACACAGCGTTCACACTACCGAGTTCAAAGAACGCACAGCGCTCACATTGCCGAGATCAGAGAACACACAGCGCTCACACTACCAAGTTCAGAGAACACACAGCGCACAGATTGCCGAGTTCAGAGAATGCACAGCGCTCATACAACCAAGTTCAGAAAACGCACAGCACTCACATTTCCGTGTTCAGAGAAGGCACGGCGCTCACACTATGGAGTTCAGAGAACGCACAGCACTCACATTGCCGTTTTCAGAGAACACACAGTGCTCATATTGCCGAGTTCAAAGAACGCACATTGCTCACACTGCCGTGTTCAGAGAACGCAGAGTGCTCACACGGCCGAGTTCAGAGAACACACAGCGCTCACACTACCGAGTTCAGAGAACACACTGCACTCACGTTGCCGAGTTCAGAGAACAGACAGCGCTCACACTACCGAGTTCAGAGAACACACAGCGCTCACACTACCGAGTTCAGAGAACACACAGCACTCACACTACCGAGTTCAGAGAACACACAGCGCTCACACTACCGAGTTCAGAGAACACACAGCGCTCACACTACCGAGTTTTTAATCTTAAACTCTCTGGTTTATAGTTTCTAAGGTGCGATATTCATCATCTAGAATCGGAGCAGAGGGTATTTAAAAATAATATTAATAAATTTAATTAGTTACATAGAATGGGAGATCAGGTGATGTGTTGCTGCTGCAATATGTGGAGCTGGTGGACACCATTGATGCTCACGGTGATCACATTTGCAGTAAGTGTTGGCTGCTCGAGGAATTCCAGCTCCGTGTTGAAGAGCTGGAGTCCGAGCTTCAAACACTGAGACACATCAGGGAGGGGGAGAGTTACCTGGACTCTGTGTATCAGGAGGTAGTCACCCCAATTAGATTAATTAATTCAGATGTAGTCCGTGGCCAGGGTCAGGATGGTGTGACTAGAAGTGAGGCAGGTACGGGGATCCAGGAGGTAGTGTTGGAGGAGCCGCAGCCCTTGCTCTTGTCCAACAGGTTTGAGGCTCTTACTCCCTGTGAGGATGGGAACAGGGACTGCGGGGAGGATGAGCATCCTGGCCACAGCAACGTGGAGTGGGGGGCCATTCAAGTGGGGGGAGTTAAAAGAAATGTTGCAGTGGTAGGGGATAGCACCATTAGGGGGATAGATAGAGTTCTTTGCAGCCGAGAGCGAGAGTCCCGAAGGCTGTGTTGCCTGCACGCTGCCAGGGTTAAGGACATCTCCTCTGGGCTGGAGAGAAACTTGGAGTGGGAGGGGGAGGATCCGGTTGTCGTGGTCCATGTTGGTACCAACGACATAGATAGGACAAGGAAGGAGGTTCTGCTGAGGGAGCTTGAGCAGCTAGGGGCCAAATTAAAAAGCAGAACCACAAGGGTAATAATCTCTGGATTACTACCTGAGCCACGTGCAAATTTGGCTAGGGTAAATCAAATTAGAGAGTTAAATGCGTGGCTCAAAGACTGGTGTGGGAGAAATGGGTTTTGCTTCCTGGGACACTGGCATCAGTACTGGAACAGTAGAGAGCTGTTCTGTTGGGACGGAGTTCACTTGGCCAGTGCTGGGACTAGAATCCTGGCGAATCGAATAACTAGGGCTGTAGAGAGGGCTTTAAACTAATTAGTGGGGGGGAGATTTTAAGAGAGCGAAAAATAAAAATGACAGCGGAGAAGGCAATAGAGCAAGGTAGCAGTGGGGGAATTAAAAACCAGAGCGTGTCAGGAAGGGACAGAATGTATAATGATAAAGGTAAAGTAGTAAAAGGGGTAAAAGCAGGAATAAATTGTCAGAAAACATATTTGAAAGTTCTTTATCTGAATAAACGCAGCATTCGTAACAAAATTGACGAGTTGACGGTACAAATAACTACACATGGGTATGATCTGGTGGCCATTATGGAAACATGGCTGCAAGATAATCATGACTGGGAACTAAACATACAAGGGTATTTGACAATTAGGAAGGAGAGACAGGAAGGAAAGGGAGGTGTGGTTGCTATGTTAATCAAGGATGGAATCACTGCAATAGTCAGAAATGATATTGGGTCAAAGGATCAGGATAGTTGTGGTGCATGTGCCTTTAAGAGCCCCAGGTGTGCGTAATGCCGGTAATTGCCACTTGGGCTATATAAGCCTGTGTATTGTGTATATCCTTTAGAACCCCCCCCCCCAGACTTTGCTTAGTAAATACCTATGAACCAACTCCTGTCTTCAGTGTCTTTATCAACACACGGACACTACAGTGGCGACGAAGTGGAAATGGACTTACCTGCAATTCGGCAGCACCTCAAGGACATCGATTCCTCGGGCATCCAGAAGACTCAAGGAAGTGAGAGAAACTGTGGTTTCACCAGCTGGCCAAGCTGGTGGCAGGTACTGCGCTAATCCTTCCTGGGCGTCAGGCTGGGGCTCCAGCGGCTGACTCTACAGCTGAGACAGGCAGCGAAATCGGAGGCAAGCAATAACGGACTGGGAGGGAGCACTCGGGAGACGGCCGACGCAGCAAGCAGGTCAGCGTTCAGACCTCTGGCGGGAACGAGTCTCCAACAGTGAATAAACGGAAACCACAGTAAAAACAGCATTGTTATCGGCAGCAGCGGCGGGAAAGCGCGGGAAGCGTCATATCTTTTCTGAAATGCCTAAATCTGGTAATATTGATGCTTTTGATAGTGAAATAGAGGATTGGACCACATACGTGGAAAGAGTAGAGGTATATTGCACTGCAAATGGAATAGAAGATGAAAAAAAAGCTTCAGTACTTCTGAACTTAATGGGCGCAAAGACATACGGGCTGTTACCAAACTTAATCACTCCAGCCAAAACAAAGGACAAGAGTTTTAAAGAAATTGTTGATACCCTGCAGGAGCACTTAAACCCAACACCGCTGCTGATAGCGGAACGATTCAAGTTCTTCAAGAGAAATCAACACAAGAATGAAAGTAACGCTGATTACCTAACCGAATTAAGAAAGCTATCAAAGTACTGCCAATTCAGTATGGCTGTATCATACGAAGCAGCAGCAAAAGGAGCTGCAGAGGTACAACAAAAGACACAGGACTTCGGCACCCATGAAATGACACAGGGGTTCGGAAGATGTTATCGCTGCGGCAGATCCACCCATAACCAGAGGGACTGCTGGTTCAAGGACAAAGCATGCAGGCAATGCGGGAAGATTGGACACATTGCACAGGTATGCCAATCTGGACAAAATAAATCCACTGACAGAAAACAAAAAAATCAATAAAGAAAAGTACAGGAAGGTACAAATGATGACGGACAGTAGCTCCGAAGACCAGAAGAGCGATAACGACTTCAAAAACAAGAGACTAAGCTGTCTCAAATTACATAATGTACTTGCCAAAGAGGATTACCAAACCATTTGGATTACCCTCACAATAGCAGGGTCCCCAGTTAAAATGGAGCTAGATACAGGATCAGCTCTAACCGTAATAAATCGACGAGATTACAAGAGGCTATTTTCGCATATACCTCTAAAAGACACATCCATTATCTTAAAAACATATACGGGGCAGAAAGTATACCCCAAAGGAAAAATAAGGGTGCCTGTTGTATACAACGGCAAAGAAATACAAAAGTTGTATTTATACATTCTACAAGATGGTGGTCCACCGTTGTTGGGACGTGAATGGATCAGGAAGATATGCTTAGACTGGCACTCCATTCAGGCACTGACAGTGACCAGTAAGGAAAAAAACAATGATGACATCATACCTGAACGATTAAAAGACATCTTGGCCAACGCCAAAGAAGTGTTTCAAGAGAAACTAGGAACCTTGAAAGGCATCACCGCCTCAATAAAAGTGGAAGATGCAGCAGTTCCCAAATTTTTTAAGGCAAGACCGGTGCCATACGCAATACGTCCAGCAGTCGAGGCAGAGCTGGAGAATTTGGAAAAAGCAGGCGTATTATCCAAAATAGATTGGAGCGAATGGGCAACACCCATCGTTCCAGTCATGAAAAAAGCATTGAAAAATAACTCTGAAGAACAGAGAAAAATTCGCATCTGTGGTGACTTCAAGGCGACTGTAAACCCGGTCCTTCACACAGTACAGTATCCTCTTCCGAGGATAGAAGATATTTTCGCCTCATTATCCGGAGGGAAACGTTTCACCAAAATTGACTTGGCACAGGCATATCTACAGATGGAGGTTGAGGACGCCTCTAAAAAGTATCTCACAATAAACACACACAAAGACCTGTACCAGTACAATCGACTGGTTTTTGGAGTAGCATCAGCTCCAGCTATCTGGCAAAGAGCTATGGAGCAAGTCCTGCAAGGGATTCCGGGGACTCAATGCTACCTAGACGACATCCTTATAACAGGAGAAAACGACAACGAGCACCTTGCCAATTTGGAGCAGGTGCTCACTAGGCTGAAAGAACGGGGCCTACGAGCAAATTGCCCCAAGTGCGAATTTTTCCAAAATCAAATATCATATTGTGGCCACATAATTAATAATGAAGGGTTGCATAAGTCACCTGAAAAAATTGAAGCAGTTATAAAAGCCCCAGCACCTGAAAATGTTTCACAATTAAGGTCATTCCTGGGATTAATAAATTACTATCATAAATTTTTACCGAACTTATCAACTCTTCTACACCCTCTTAATGAACTTCTACAGACAGGAGTGATTTGGAAATGGAATGAAGACTGTAAACGTGCCTTCCATAAATGCAAAGACTTAATCACATCCGAAGAAGTTTTGGCTCATTACAACCCATCACTGCCAATCAGACTGGCGTGCGATGCATCCCCTTATGGCATAGGTGCAGTATTATCCCATAAATTCCCTGATGGCTCAGAACGGCCGAAAGCTTTTGCGTCACGCTCATTAAACTCAGCTGAGCGTAACTATGCCCAAATAGACAGGGAAGCACTCAGCCTGGTATGGGGAGTGAAGAAATTCAACCATTACCTACACGGACAAAAATTTACCTTGTTGACTGACCATCAACCCCTCATCTCCATATTCAACCCTAAAAAGGGTGTTCCCATTATGACAGCGCAAAAGCTACAGAGGTGGTCCCTTTTTCTAGGGGCACACCAATATGACATAGAATACAAAGGATCAAAACAGCATGGGAATGCTGACGGTTTATCGCGCCTACCGTTGCCAACGATAGAAGAGGCACCTACAGTAGACCCAGTAGAGATATTCCACTCTACCATAGTGGAATGTCTACCAGTGACAAATTCTGCCATTGAAAGGGAGGCAAGAAATGACCCGACTCTCTCACGGGTCTACGATTTAACAGTGAAGGGATGGCCAGCACATGGCGAACCACTGTTGCCAGCATTCTCGCAAAGAAGAGAACAGCTGTCAGTGTGCCGAGGAACCTTGATGTGTGGATCCAGAGTGGTGATTCCACCCAAACTCCAGGATAAAGTGCTAAAGGAGCTTCACGAGGGGCATCTGGGTGGAGTGAAAATGAAGAACCTAGCTAGGGCGTTTGTATGGTGGCCAGGTATCGATGGAGACATCGAAGACATGACCAAGAGCTGCCTAGGATGCCAGAAGGTCCAAAACGCTCCACCACAGGCCCCTCTACATCCATGGGAGTGGCCCTCATCTCCCTGGCAAAGGGTGCACATCGACTTTGCTGGTCCATTTATGGACTCAATGTTCTTAATCGCGGTTGATGCACACTCCAAGTGGCCGGAGGTAATAAAGATGTCCTCCACCACCACGGAAAAAACCATCACAGTATTAAGGACCATATTTGCCAGGAATGGGCTGCCGGAACAGATATGTTCTGATAATGGACCGCAATTTGTGTCCGAAGAATTCAGAAAGTTCTTAAAAAAACAATGGGGTAAAGCACTACACGTCCGCCCCATACCATCCCGCCACCAATGGATTGGCTGAAAGGTTTGTCCAGACCTTCAAGAAGGCCATAAAGGCCATGGGTAATGAAGACATAAAACTTCAGCACAAGGTGGATAACTTCTTATTCGCATACAGGAATGCAACACATATGGTTACCAACCAAACTCCCGCCATGATGTTCTTCAATAGAAACCTAAGATGCTGGCTGGATTTGGTCAAGCCCAACATCAGAAGGGACGTGGAGAACCAGCAGTTTCAAGGCATGAATGAAAGGCCAACTAGGGCCTTCCAGATAGGCCAACGGGTTTTGGCCCGGGACCACTGTACCGAGAAATGGCAGCCTGGAACTATCTGCACACGACTAGGACCACTGATGTATACCGTGGACATCGGAGAAAGCATAATAAGGCGCCATGCTGACCAAATCATAAAGTCATCCGAAAAGGGACAACCTACACCACCACTCTATACATCTAACGATGAAGTAGAGATACCCATATCTACCTCCGATCCGGTGATACTGGAACCCGATGAACCCGACACTGGCATTCAAGCCGAATCAGCCTTGCCAGAAGAACCTACTACACCACCAGAAACTACTACACCCCCGAGGTGTTATCCGGACCGAGTCAGGAAGCCTCCTGAGAGACTAACTTATAATTAATTAATTACAGCAATGTATATTATTTTGCATATAACATGTAATTAATAATTACTTAAAATATGATGTACTGGTTTGCTAAAAGGGGAGGAATTGTGGTGTATGTGCCTTTAAGAGCCCCAGGTGTGTGTAATGCCGCTAATTGCCACTTGGGCTATATAAGCCTGTATATTGTGTATATCCTTTAGAAACCCCCCCCCCCCCCCGCCCCAGACTTTGCTTAGTAAATACCTATGAACCAACTCCTGTCTTCAGTGTCTTTATCAACACACGGACACTACAATAGTGAAACAGTTTGGGTGGAGATAAGGAATAATAAGGGGAAAAAGTCACTAGTGGGCGTAGTCTATAGGCCTCCTAACAGTTGCAACTCTGTTGGTCGGAGTATCAATCAGGAAATGGTTGGGGCTTGTAATAAGGGAACAGCTATAATCATGGGGGATTTTAACTTTCATATTGACTGGACTATTAAATTGGGCATGGCAGCATTGAGGAAGAGTTCATAGAGTGTATTAGGGACGGGTTCCTTGAGCAGTATGTAACTGAACCAACCAGGGGGCAGGCAAACTTAGATCTGGTCCTGTGTAATGAGACAGGATTAATAAAACATGTCCTAGTAAAGGATCCCCTTGGAATGAGTGACCATAATATGGTTGAATTCCAAATTCAGTTTGAGGGTGAGAGAGTTGGATCTCAAACCAGCATACTAAGCTTAAATAAAGGAGACTATGAAGGTATGAGAGTAGAATTGACTAAAGTGGACTGCGAAAACAGATTAAAGTGTAAGATGGTACAAGAGCAGTGGTCTACATTCAAGGAGATATTTCACATCTTTCAAGATAAATATATTCCACTGCGGAAAAAGGGGAGTAAAAGAAAAGACAGCCATCCGTGGCTTAGTAAAGTAATAAAGAATAGTATTTGACTGAAAACAAGGGCATATAAAGTAGCCAAATCTAGTGGGAGGATAGAAGATTGGGAAGCATTTAAAAGCCAGCAAACAATAACTAAAAGATTAATTAAGAAAGGGAAGATAGATTATGAAAGTAAACTAGCAAAAAATATAAAAACAGATAGCAAGAGTTTCTACAGCTATATAAAAAGAAAAAGGGTGGCTAAAGTGAATGTTGGTCCCTTAGAGGATGGGACCAGGAAACTAGTGGTGGGGAGCATGGAGATGGCAAAGACGCTGAACAAATGTTTTGTATCAGTCTTTACAGTAGAGGACACTAAAAATATCCCAACACTGGACAAACAGGGAGCAATGGGGGGGGGGGGGGGGCGGGGAGGAGCTAAACACGATTAAAATCACTAAGGAGATGCTACTCAGTAAAATAATGGGACTTAAGGCAGATAAATCCCCCGGACCTGATGGCCTACATCCTAGGGTCTTGAGAGAAGTGGCGGTAGGGATTGTGGATGCATTGGTGATCATTTTCCAGAACTCCCTGGACTCAGGAAAGGTCCCGGCAGATTGGAAAACTGCTAATGTAAAACCCTTATTTAAGAAGGGAAGTAGACAAAAAGCTGGAAACTATAGACCAGTTAGCCTAACATCTGTGGTTGGCAAAATGTTGGAGTCCATTATTAAGGGAACAGTAACAGAGCATTTGGATAAACATAATTTAATAGGACAGAGTCAGCATGGTTTTACGAAGGGGAAGTCATGTTTGACAAATTTGCTCGAATTCTTTGAGGATGTAACATACAGGGTGGATAAAGGGGAACCAGTGGATGTAGTGTATTTGGACTTCCAAAAGGCATTTGGCAAGGTTCCACACAAAAGATTACTGATCAAGATAAAAAATCACGGGATTGGGGGTAATATACTGGCATGGGTGGAAGATTGGCTATCTAACAGAAAACAAAGAGTTGGGATAAATGGTTCATTCTCGGGCTGGCAATCAGTAACTAGTGGTGTTCCGCAGGGGTCAGTGCTGGGACCCCAACTCTTTACAATCTATATTAACGATTTGGAGGAAGGGACCGAGTGCAACATATCCAAGTTTGCCGACGATACAAAGATGGGAGGGAAAGCAGTGAGTGAGGAGGACATAAAAAACCTGCAAAAGGACATAGACAGGCTAAGTGAGTGGGCAGAGATTTGGCAGATGCAATATAATGTTGGAAAGTGTGAGGTTATGCACTTTGGCAGAAAAAATCAAAGAGCAAGTTATTATCTAAATGGAGAGAAACTGCAAAGTGCTACAGTACAAAGGGATCTGGGGTCCTGGTGCATGAAACACAAAAAGTTAGTATGCAGGTGCAGCAGGTGATCAGGAAGGTCAATGGAATCTTGGCTTTTATTGCAAGGGGGATGGAGTATAAAAACAAGGAAGTCTTGCTGCAGTTATACAGGGTATTGGTGAGGCCACACCTGGAATACTGCGTGCAGTTTTGGTTTCCATATTTAAGAAAAGATATACTTGCTCTCGAGGTGGTTCAGAGAAGGTTCACTTGGTTGATTCCAGAGATGAGGGGGTTGACGTATGAGGAAAGGTTGAGTAGGTTGGGACTCTACTCATTGGAGTTCAGAAGAATGAGAGGCGATCTTATCGAAACATATAAGGTTGTGAGGGGGCTTGATCGGGTGGATGCAGTGAGGATGTTTCCACTGATGGGTGAGATTAGAACTAGGGGGCATAATCTTAGAATAAGGGGCTGCCCTTTCAAAACTGAGATGAGGAGAAACTTCTTCACTCAGAAGGTAGTAAATCTATGGAATTTGCTACCCCAGAGAGCTGTGGAAGCTGCAACATTAAATAAATTTAAAACGGGGATAGACATTTTCCTAGCAGATAAGGGAATTAGGGGTTACGGGGAGAGGGCAGGGAAGTGGACGTGAGTCTAGATTCAGATCAGCCATGATCCTATTGAATGGTGGAGCAGGCCCGAGGGGCCGTATGGCCTACTCCTGCTCCTATTTCTTATGTTCTTATGTTCAGAGAACACACAGCGCTCACAATGCTGTGTTCAGAGAACACACAACACTCACACTACCGAGTTCAGAGAACGCACAGCGCTCACAGCGCTCGCACTACCGAGTTCAGAGAACACACAGCACTCACACTACCGAGTTCGGAGAACACACAGCGCTCACATTGTTGAGTTCAGAGAATACACAGCGCTCACACTACCGAGTTCAGAGAACGCACAGCGCTCACACTGCTGAGTTCAGAGAACACACAGCGCTCACATTGCCGAGTTCAGAGAACACACTGCGCTCACGTTGCCGAGTTCAGAGAACACACAGCGCTCACACTACCGAGTTCAGAGAACGCACAGCGCTCACACTACCAAGTTCAGAGAACACACAGCGCTCACAGCACTCACACTACCAAGTTCAGAGAACGCACAGCGCTCACATTGCTGTGTTCAGAGTGCTCGCACTACCGAGCTCAGAGAACACACAGCGCTGACACTACCTGTAGTGTATGTACCTTTAAGGGGAGAACTACTTTTTACAGCTCCTGTATACTGTAGTACCGGCAGTGGCCACACCTGTATATAACCCTGAGTAGGGATCTGTACAGTTAGTTTTAGAGTAACCCTCATCCAGTAAACACCTGTTGTTTGTTCTCTGCAGTCTCTTGTCTAGTTATTGAAGGACACACAACATCAAGATACACGGATTTAACATTGGCGACGAGCAGATTCGAACCTACCTGCAACTCTGCAGAAGAAGGCCGATTCCAGAAGCACGGGCGTCGACCATCCAACGGAGACTCCAGCGAAACGGGCTGGCAACAGGTACGGCACAGACCCTTCCCGCACAGCGGCGGCTAGAGCCGACCGACGGCACAGGAAAAGGCCGAGCAGCGTCGACGGGAGCAGAGAGAGGGTAGAGCGCACAGGGCGCAGCCGGTGTTCAGGACCGAGCGGCGTCGATGCGAGAAGAGAGAGGGTAGAGCGCACAGGGCGCAGCCGCTGTTCAGGACCGAGCGGCGTCAACGAGAGAGAGAGGCAGTTTTCAGGGGGCGAGCAGCGTCAGCGGGGAAGAAAGGAAAGCGTCGGAGATGCCATTTTGAGCCGCAGCGGAGAAGAAGGGAGAGCGCGGGAGACGCCATTTTGAGCCACAGCGGAGAAGAAGGGAGAGCGCGGGAGACGCCATTTTGAGCCAGTCGAAGCAGAGCTGGAAGGTTTGGAACGTTCAGGAGTACTGTCCAAAGTGGACTGGAGCGAGTGGGCTACACCCATCATTCCTGTAATGAAGAGGTCGTTGAGTAATACACCTGGGGAACCAAAGAAGGTTCGCATCTGTGGGGACTTTAAGGTGACAGTGAACCCAGTCCTTCACACTGTACAATATCCGCTTCCGCGGATTGAAGATATTTTTGCCTCGCTATCTGGAGGGAAATGCTTCACGAAGATTGATCTGGCCCAGGCGTACCTGCAAATGGAGGTAGAAGAAGCCTCGAAACAGTACCTCACGATCAACACTCATAAAGGTCTCTACCAATACAACCGGCTGGTGTTCGGGGTAGCACCAGCTCCGGCTATTTGGCAAAGGGCAATGGGCAATGGATCAAGTCCTGCAAGGGATTCCAGGGACCCAGTGTTATTTGGACGACATCCTGGTCACGGGCGAAAATGACAGTGATCACCTCGCCAACCTGGAGCAGGTGCTCACTAGATTGAAGGGATATGGGCTCCGAGCTAATCGCCACAAATGCGAGTTTTTCCAGAAGCAGATCTCGTATTGTGGCCACGTTATTGATGATGAGGGGTTACATAAGTCCCCTGAAAAGATTGAGGCAGTAGTCAAGGCTCCAGCACCGGAAAATATGTCACAACTGAGGTCGTTCCTCGGGCTGGTGAAGTACTACCATAAGTTCTTGCCGAATTTGTCTACAGTACTACACCCACTGAACACCCTACTGCAAACGGGGGTACCATGGAAGTGGAATGACGAATGTAAACGAGCTTTCCAGAAGTGCAACGAATTGATCACATCAAAAGAGGTGTTGGCTCATTTCAACCCAGCACTACCAATTCGGTTGACGTGTGATGCATCACCCTATGGCATTGGAGCGGTGCTGTCGCACAAATTCCCGGATGGCTCGGAGAGGCCGGTAGCCTTTGCGTCTCGGTCACTAACCTCAGCCGAGCGTAACTACGCCCAGATTGACAGGGAGGCCCTCAGCCTAGTGTGGGGAGTGAAAAAGTTCAACCACTATCTGCACGGGCAGAAGTTCACCTTGCTGACTGACCACCAACCACTTGTCTCCATCTTTAATCCAAAGAAGGGCATTCCGGTGATAACTGCGCAACGGCTACAAAGATGGTCCCTTTTTCTAGGGGCGAACCAATATGAAATCGAGTATAAGGGCACGAAACAGCATGGAAACGCTGATGGGCTATCACGCCTGCCACTGCCTACTGCGGAGGAAGCACCAGCAGTGGACCCTGTCGAAATATTTTATTCGACTATAATTGAACGCTTGCCAGTAACTAACGCTGATATAGAGAAGGAGACCCGAAATGACACGACACTGTCTCGGGTATATGGCTTGACGGTGAAGGGATGGCCAACACATGGCGACTCACTGTTGCCAGCATTCTCATCCAGAAGAGAACAGCTGTCAGTATGCCAGGGGACCTTGATGTGTGGATCCCGAGTGGTAATTCCACTCAAGTTAAGGGAGAGAGTGCTCAATGAGCTTCACGAAGGCCATCTGGGAGGGGTGAAAATGAAAAGCCTTGCTAGGGCTTATGTGTGGTGGCCGGGGATCGATCAGCAAATCGAGGACCTGACAAAGAGCTGTTCAGGATGCCAGAAGGTCCAGAATGCACCACCACATGCCCCTCTACACCCATGGGAGTGGCCCTCATCTCCATGGCAACGGGTGCATATTGATTTTGCTGGTCCATTCATGAACTCAATGTTTTTAATAGCCGTGGATGCGCACTCGAAATGGCCTGAGGTGATCAAAATGTCCTCCACCACCACGGAGAAAACTATTGCAGTCCTACGGACCATATTTGCCAGGAACGGCTTGCCAGAGCAGATTTGCTCTGATAACGGACCACAGTTTGTGTCCGAAGAGTTTCGAAGATTTATGAAAAGGAATGGGGTAAGGCATTACACATCCGCCCCGTATCATCCAGCCACAAATGGATTGGCTGAGAGGTTCGTACAAACCTTTAAAAAAGCAGTAAGGGCCATGTGCGATGACGACATTCCACTGCAGCATAAGGTGGACAATTTTCTGTTAGCCTACAGAAATGCGACACATGCAGTCACCAACCAGACCCCGGCCATGATGTTCTTTAACCGAAGGTTGAGATCTCGTCTGGATTTGCTCAGACCAAATGTACGAAGAGATGTTGAAAATAAGCAATTCCAGCACATCAATGAGAAGCCGACAAGGAGCTTCAATGTAGGGCAACCAGTCTTGGCCCGCGACTACCGAACAGAGAAATGGCAACCAGGAACGATATGCACACGGCAGGGGCCACTAATGTACACAGTGGATGTTGGGGAGAACATTGTGAGACGCCATGTTGACCAGATCCTAGAGTCACAGGAATGAGTCAACCCCATGTCTCGCGTACCTGGTGATGAACCCGACATACAGGTAGCATCTACCCCAGAAACAGTAGCATCGGAAGCTGATGAACCAACCGACGACAGGGGGCCAGAATCGCCTCCGCACCAAGAGCAAGACACTCAGGAAAGGCGCTATCCAGAAAGGATCAGGAAGCCTCCCCAAAGACTGAATTTATAAATAAACTATTTTCAGCTAATGTTGCATGTTAAAAGTGTTAATTGTAATTAGTTAATATTTAATTGTTAAATGAATGTTATGGTACTGTTAATCTAAAAGGGGAGGAATTGTAGTGTATGTACCTTTAAGGGGAGAACCACTTTTTACAGCTCCTGTATACTGTAGTACCGGCAGTGACCACACCTGTATATAACCCTGAGTAGGGATCTGTACAGTTAGTTTTAGAGTAACCCTCATCCAGTATGCACCTGTTGATTGTTCTCTGCAGTCTCTTGTCTAGTTATTGAAGGACACACATCAAGATACACGGATTTAACACTACCGAGTTCAGAGAATACAGCACGCTCACACTACCGAGTTCAGAGAACGCACAGCACTCACACTACCGAGTTCAGAGAATGCACAGCACTCACACTGCGGAGTTCAGAGAACACACAGCGCTCACATTCCCGAGTTCAGAGAGCACACAGCGCTAACACTACCGAGTTCAGAGAACACACAGCGCTCACATTGCTGAGTTCAGAGAACACACAGCGCTCACACTACCAAGTTCAGTGAACACACAGCCCTCACATTGCTGAGTTTAGTGAATGCACAGCGCTCACACTCCCGAGTTCAGAGAACACACAGCACTCACCCTACCGAGTTCAGAGAACGCACAACGCTCACAATACCGAGCTCAGAGAACAGAAAGAGTTCCCATTGCCGAGTTCAGTGAACACACAGCCCTCACACTACCAAGTTCAGAGAACGCACAGCGCTCACATTGCTGTTTTCAGAGAACACACAGCGCTCACATTGCCGAGTTCAGAGAACACACAGCGCTAACATTGCCGAGTTCAGAGAATGTGCCGCACCCTAGGATGCTGAGGAAATTGAGGGCGGAAATCGTGGAAGTACTGGCCATAATATTTCAATCCTCCAGAGACACGGGGCTGGTGCCAGAGGACTGGAGAATTGCAAATGTCACACCATTGTTCAAAAAAAGGTATAAAGTTAAACCCAGTAATAACAGGCCAGTCAGTTTAACCTCGGTAGTGGGGAAGCTTTTAGAAACAGTAATCAAGGACAAAATTAACAGTCACTTGGATAAGGTGTGATTTAATCCAGCATGGATTTGTTAAAGCTGAATCGTGTTTAACCAACTTGATTGCGTTCTTTGATGAGGTAACAGAGAGGGTTGATGAGGGTAATGCGGTTGACGTAGTGTACATGAATTTCCAAAAGGCGTTCAACAAAGTGCCACATATTAGGCTTGCCAGCAAAGTTGAACCCCATGGAATAAAAAGGACACTGGCATAATGGATACAAAATTGGCTAAGTGACAGGAAACAGAGAGTAGTGGTGAATGGTTGTTTTTCAGACTGGAGGAAGGTACACAGTGGTGTTCCCCAGGGGTCGGTTCTAGGACCACTGCTTTTCTTGATATATATTAATGACTCGGAACTGGGTGTACAGGGCACAATTTCAAAATTTTCAGATGACACAAAACTTGGAAGTATAGTGAACAGTGAGGAGGAGAGTGATAGACTTCAGGAAGACATAGACAGGCTGGTGAAATGAGCGGACACGTGGCAGATGAAATTTAACGCAGAGAAGTGCGAAATGATACATTTTGGTAAAAAGAATGAGGAGAGGACATATAAACTAAATGGTCCAATCCTAAAGGGGGTACATGAACAGAGAGACCTAGGGGTATGTGTGCACAAATCATTGAAGGTGGCAGGGCAGGTTGAGAAAGCAGTTAAAAAGGCTTACGGGATCCTGGGCTTCATAAATAGAGGTATAGAGTACAAGAGTGTGGAAATTATGATGAACCTTTATAAAGTACTGGTTCGGCCCCCAACAGGAGTATTGTTTCCAATTCTGGGCACCGCACTTTAGGAAGGATGTGAAGGCCTTAAGAGAAGGTGCAGAAAAGATTTACAAGAATGGTTCCAGGGATGAGGGACTTCAGTTACGTTGATCGGCTGGAGAAGCTGGGGTTGTTCTCATTAGAGCAGAAAAGTTTGAGAGGAGATTTGATAGCGGTGTTCAAAATCATGAGGGGTCTGGACAGGGTAGATAGAGGGAACCTGTTCACATTGGCAGAAGGGTCGAGAACCAGAGGACACAGATTTAAGTTGATTGGCAACACAACCAAAGGCGATGTAAGAAACAAAAAATGTAAGCAGCAAGTGGTTATGATCTGGAATGCGCTACCTGAAAGGGTGGTAGAGGCAGACTCAATCTTATCTTTCAAAAGGGAGTTGGATAAGTATCTGAAAGAACATTTTTGCAGGCTACAGGGAAAGGGCAAGGGAATGGGACTTCTTCCGTGCTGTAACCATTCTATGATTCCTCTCACCCCTCTCCATCCTCCTCTCTCCCGCCTGCAAGCTGCTCTTCCCTCTTGCAAGCACCATTCCCTTTCTTGATAGCACATGGATTGAAGTAAATTGGCTGAAGACTGGCTTCTGTGATGGTGTGAACCTCAGAAAGAGGCCATGATAGATCATCCACTCGACATTTCTGGCTGAAGATGGTTGCAAATCCTTCAGCTTTGTCTTTTGCACTCATGTTTGGCTCCACCATTGTTGAGGGTGGGGATGTTCATGGAGCCGCCTCCTCTTGTTAGTTGTTTAATTGCCCACCACTATTCACGACTGGATGTGGCAGGACTGCGGAGCTTTAACCTGATCAATTTGTTGTGGGAGAACTTAGCTCTGTCTATGTTGCTTCAGCTGTTTAGTCACAAGTCACCCAGTCTGGATGGGATGCATCTTTGGTTGCTGAAGGAAGCTGTGACGGAGATAGCTTAAGCTCTGACCACAATCTTTAATCCTCCTTGAATATTGGAGTGCTGCCAGAGGACGGGAGGATTGCATATGTTGTTATTCAAAAAAGGAAGAGAGGGTTAAACCTGGTAACAAAAGGCCAATCAGACTAACACAGTGGTGGGAAAACTACTTGAGACCATTGTCAAGGACAAAATTAATTCTCACTTGGAGAAGCATGGGCTTCCAGCACGGATTTGATAAAGGCAAATCATGTCTGACTAACCTGATTGAGTTATTTGATGAAGTAATAGAGAGGGTTGATGAAGCTAGTGCAGTAGATATTGTATATATTCGTGTAGAAATTGGAGAAGGCCCGAAAACGGGCGGGGACATCGCCCCATGCGCTATTTACCTGCGCCCATTCTAAGTGGTGCAGGCAGCACGCAGAATTCATGCTGCCTGCTTATTTACATGATGATTGCAACGCTGATCTCAGCGCTAAACGTGCTGTTGATTGGCTTAGTGCTCAATGGGGGGCCAATATCGGGTTCAGTCTACTAGACAATAAAGTTTAGCCTAGACTCTCTCCACTATTTAAAGGGGAGGTGCTTGTTGCAGAAGCACCTCATTATCAAATGAAAGGAAGCCATGGCCCAACAGCCGAAAGGACAAAACAATTTTCTGATGTGGCACTGGAGACCTTGGTCCTGGGGGGGTCAACAACACTGGTACTTCCTCTACCTGCAGGGGAGCAAGAGGCCTTCAAGATTGACCACAAGAAGGATCTGGGAGGAGCTCGCTCAATCTGTCACTGCAACAAGTGTTGCCCCAGTGCCGCAAACATTTTAATGACCTCACACGAGTGGTCAATGACAGTGAATGCATCAGCAAATGCCATATCCCACCATCTGCACCACAAGCCTCACACACTGCTCAATGCACCACACCCCCATCATTCACCTACCAACAATCTCTAGCTAGCACCACTTATACCTCACAATCATAGCTTCACTTCACCCTCATACACTTACCACTGCTGCAAGACTCACACCCACATCTCACCCCTTGCACACACTGCCAGCTATTCAAACATGGCAGGCACATCACCCAAACACATTGCCCCACACTCACTGACACACTTCCCTTTTTCTTGCAGGCCAAGGTGGCTCACAACCGGAGAGAGCACCAGCAAACGGGAGGCGACCAAGCAAGACTTGACAACCTGACGGACCTGGAGGAAGCAGTGCTGCACATCATTGGAGCGGCTTTGAGAGTCCGTGGTGAGCAGAGAAGTGGAAAGCATTGCTGATGATGACTGTATGCTCATACCTAATCCTTCTTCACTCCTCCCACTACCCTCTCATCCCACAATCTCATCTCACTTACAAGCTGCTTATGGTGTAAGTATGCATATTTTCCTTTCCCACCACCCCTGCCCCCCCCCCCGCACCCCCACCCCAACCCTACCCTTGTGCCTTTCTACTTTCAGATATGCAAGTACTCCAAACTGGCCAGCCTGTCCCTGAAGTTGTGGAGGTAAGTGATGGAGAAGAAGAAGATACATCGGCACTGCATCTGATACTCGCAGACACCAGCTCAGAAAATGACACTACGTGTGTTTAGAGGGTAATTTAGAGCCAGGATCGGCTCGTGGTGAGTCACCGGGCATGAGTGGGCTGCAGCCAGGCCAGGGGGAAAGGGTAGCTCGGCTGCCAGGTCCCCGGAGGACGAGTTTGCACCTGAGTTCTGCTCTACAGGATTCAGATGATGGCCTTGATGGGGCAGCCTTCAGAAGAAGGGTGATGGGCATGCACTCAGAAATGCTAGGTGCGAAGGCAAGCCTGCCAGAGAGCCTCGTCAATGTCAAGGAGCATGGAGGAGTCCGGCTCCAACATTGGACGGGGTTTTGCATAGAGCTTGGGGCCCATGATTTCCAGGATGGGAATGATGGGCAACTCTATGAGAGACCTTGTGGACCCAAAGATGATGCTGGGTATGATGGGCGATCTCGCAGCTTCCATTGCAGCACAGGGGAAATGACTTAACCAATGCTCCCCCTTATGTTATTTGCGCCGCACGGCCCCTTTATTGAGCTGCGCGGCCCATTCAAACTTCCACACATGCATGTTTTTTTGCATTGGGAAGCCAGCTCACCAGCTGCGTGGGACCTCGAGACAGCTGCGAAGCCACGCAACTTAAAGGGAATGTTGGACCCAACGTCTCAGTGCTGCAGTGGAAGCGCAGACTGCTCTCCTGCAGTCTCAGCATGTTGCCACGCAAGGTCAGACTGCGCTCATCGTGGCTGGGGTTACGAGTGTCGAAAGGGGCTTGCAGGGTGTCACAGCGGTCCAGCAATTTCTGATCTCCTCCCTGCTGCCTCAATATCTTCTTCCCCCCCGGCCGATCTGCTCTCTCCCCACTCTGATCACCTCTCTTCCCCCGCTCTAATCTCCTCTCTCCCTACTCTGCTTTCCTCTCTCCCTCCTCTAATCTTCTCTATCCCCCTCCAATCTCCTTGACCCCCACCCCACCTCCAATCTCTTGACATTCTCCAGGCAAGCAAGCAAGCTGATAGAAAACAGCTGGCAACAGGGAGGAAACGTGCTTCCAGCCACAGGCCGCAGGCTCTGTATAGGCACATGTGCGGATGCAACATCTGGTGCGCATGCGGGGTCTGCTGGGCGGGTGGGGGGATGGTGTTTAGGCTCAGCCCCTAGACGCCGTGCCAATGGTCACAGCAGAATTATTTGCCACTGAGGAACCCTTCTCCCTCCTGCAACAAACAGAATGGTGGTAAAACAATGGGGCTATTCTCTCCAAGTGAATAGCGTCAGTTTAATCGTGACTTTGTCAGTGAAATGGATCAAATCATTAAATTCACCCACTTACAGGCAGTGGATGTTTTGTTGATAAGATTCAAATCAATTAGTTGAATGACATTTTTAAGAATCTCCTGATACATGATGGACTCTCACCCACCAGCCACTCATATTTGGAAAATCAACCCTTTGGCTTTGTCACTAAGCCAGAAACCTTACAAATTATATCTGTTATGAACAAAATCTGCTAATCATTTTATCAACCAGTTTCTTGGATTTGTGGAACCTACACCTTTTTTAGACAATTAAATATTTGTAACAGGTTTATTGATAAATTGATCTAGAAACATTAATGCCAAATAAACTAGCCTCTGCTATCAATACTTTTTCTCCCTGTTTTTACACTCCTCCTCTGAGGGTGGAGGCTCATGCTGGGGAACTGCTCCGTAAGTTGTGGTACTCGCCTAATTGGCCATTGTTCTGGTATGAATTTAAAACGGTGAGCGTCAGTCGGCTGCTTAACCATTGTAGGACTTCAAAGCCAAGCCAGAGCTGGTCCTCACCTAATGTTTACACATGTACAGTAGGCACCTCAAAGCACTGGAGAGGTACCACCAACGCTGCCTCCGCAAGATCCTGCAAATCCATTGGCAGGATAGGCGCACCAACGTTAGTGTTCTTGCTCAGGCCAACATCCCCAGCATCGAAGCTTTGACCACGCTCAATCAGCTCCGATGGACGGGTCACATTGTCCACATGCCTGATACGAGACTCCCAAAACAAGCGCTCTACTCGGAGCTCCGGCATGGCAAGAGAGCCCCAGGTGGGCAGAGGAAACGCTTCAAGGACATCCTCAAAACCTCCTTGAAAAAGTGTAACATCCCCACCGACACCTGGGAATCCCTGGCCCAAGACCGCACAAAGTGGAGGAGAAGCATCCGGGAAGGCGCCGAACACCTCGAGTCTCTTCGCCAGGAGCAAGCGGAAGCCATGCACAGGCAGCGCAAGGAGCACACGTCAACCCAAGCACCCCACCCACCCGCCCCTTCAACCACAGTCTGCCCCACCTGTGACAGAGACTGTAGGTCCCACATTGGACTCATCAGTCATCTGAGAACTCATTTTAATGTGGAAGCAAGTCATCCTCGGTTCCGAGGGACTGCCTAAAAAGAAGAGAAGAAGACACATGAATGCCTTGCAACAGGTGTCACTGTTATGCGATCAGAAGCAGGGAATCTGGCTGATTTTCCCTTTCCTAGCTTGGAGGCACTGAGGTAATTTGTGGCACTTCCACCCCTATCCTGGATGAGATCGGCTTTCACAGCATAGACTTGCAGCTGAGCCTATGAACATCCTGATGTACATGGCCCAGTGCCAAGTCTCGTAGAGTAGTTGCCCACTGAATAGTCAACAGAGCCCAACACACAGCACTAAAATCATTAAAAAAAACACAGAATGTAAAACTGAACAATAAACTTTCAAATATTTGAGTGCTCTACCTTTTGTGCTTCGTACGCATCCTTTAGGTGCATATAATTGGTCACAGCTCTCATGGCAAAAGGCAGCTTGCCAATGTCTTTAAGGTCAATAGGTCTTTTATGTGCTGTTGTTATGAAGGTGTTCATCCACCAGTAAGTGCCTTTGGAGAGTAGATTCACAAATGGTTGTAAGAATCTGACACCCAAATCCTGCAGGTCTTCAGGAGGTTTCACCTCTCGCGAATGTTTGTAGAAAATATAGCGCTAAAGCAGGAAAAGGAATACCCGAGTTAATGATTGTTTCTGCATAAACAGTGATGAAGTTGAAAGTTTACAATATTTCCTGATTACAGCAAATTAAGAATCATTAGTATTCTTTTGTTAACATCATAACGCAAAAGGTGCATGCACACACTGTTCAACATTTCTTTTCCATTTCTATTCCCTCCTTTCCTGAAGGTGCTGAATGTAACTGAGGTGGAGTTCCATGTTATTTGATAGCCCTCTAGAACCTCACTCAGGTGACCATCCTTCCTGTGTGAGTCCAGACCTTGTGGGTTTCAGCAGGCTTTGTGACTGTGGAGCAGCATCACAGCAGAAGCTATTTCTGTCCTCTCTCGTGCACACAGACAGACATGCATACCCACACACATGCATCTTCCAGCAAGGGTCACTAAATAGCAATCATCAATAGAAATACAGGCGAATTTCTCCCCCTTTCATTTGAGAACACTGAGAGCAAATATAGCGCCTCCAGCTCTACTCCGGTTGAGGTGAACGCTATCCTTCTACTTAAATTTACTTAATAGAATTCCATAATGGATTCTTAGCCTGAAGGAATAAGCAAACTTCATTTAGTATGAAAATCATGCCCAAGTCAACTCATGGCAAAGAAGAATTTTGACAAAGAGATCAATCATAATAAGGCATATATGAATTATATCTCTCATTTCTGGTATATCTAGATCCATCCCACATGTTCAGTTCATATCTGATATTTGCATCATATCCAGTGCATCTGTCCTGAATATTAGATAATATTTACAGCACAGAAACAGGCCATTTGACGAAACAGGTCCATGCCAGTATTTATGCTCCACATAAGCCTTCTCCTACCTTTCTTCATCTAACCCCATCAACATATCCTATTCCTTTCTTCCTCATGTGTTTATCTAGCTTCCCCTTAAATGCATCTATACGAATCACCTCAACTTGTGGTAGCGATTTCACATTCTAATCATTCTCTGGGTAAAGAGGTTTCTCCTGAATTCCCGATTGGATTTATTAGTGACTATCTTATATATATGGTCCCTAGTTCTGGTCTTTTCCTGCAAATGGAAGCATCTTCTCTACGTCTACCCTATTAAACCCTTTCATAATCTTAAAGACTTCTATCAGGTCTTCTCTTTTTCTAGAAAAAAGTGCGCCAGCCTGTTCAATCTGTCCTGATAGGTATAACCTCTCAGTTCTGGTATCATTCTAGTAAATCATTTATGCATCTTCTCCAGTACCTGTATATCCTTTTTATAATATGGAGACCAGAACGGTTCACAGTACTCTGTGTGGTCAGACCAAGGTTCAATACAAGTTTAACATACCTTCTCTGCTTTTCAATTCTATCCCTCCAGAAATGAGCCCCAGTGCTTTGTTTGCATTTTTAAATGGCCTTATTAACCTGCATTGTTACTTTAGTGATTTGTGTATCTGTACCCCCAGATTCCTTTGCTCTCTATCCCATTTACAGACTTATTTTCCAAGGAGTATGTGGCTTCCTTATTTTTCCTACCACCTCACACTTATCTATATTGAAGTTCATTTGCCAATTACACATCCATTCTGGAAGATTATTAATGCCTTCCTTTATTTTGTCGCAGTCCTCCTCTGTATTATCTATACCCATCAATTTGGTGTCCTCTGCAAATTTTGAAATTGTACTTCTGATTCCTGAGTCTTTTATATAAATGGTGAACAACAGTTCACTGAGCACTGTGAAACACCACTTCCCACCTTTTGCCACACTGAGGAACTACCTTTAACCCCTACTCTCTATTTTCTGTTCTGTAGCCAGCCTACTACCCATTCTGCTACTTACCCCTACTCCACATGTTCTGAGCTTAGGCATGAGTCTACTATGCGGTACCTTATTAATGGCCTTTTGGAAATCCAAATATATTGCGTCGACTGCAGTACTTCATCTACCCTTTCTGTTACTTCTTCAAAGAATTCAATAAAGTTGGTCAAGCATGACCTTCCCTTTTAAAATTCGTGCTGACTAATCTCTAGTACATCTTTGAGTAACGATTCCATTATCTTTCCTACCACCGACTTTAAGCTAATTTTTTAGCTCCCTGGACTTGTTCTATCTCCCGTTTTAAGCATAGGAATCACATTAGCTGTCTACCAGCCATCTGGCACCATTCCCTTTTCTAATGAATTTTTATAAATATGTAATAGTAGCACTGCTATCTCTTTCCTAACTTCTTTTAACATGTGTGGATGCAATCCATCTGGAACAGGGGTTTTATCCTCTCTAAGTTTGATTAGGTTATCAATTATCTCCCCTCTTTCTATCTTAAATATCTTTCTATCTTTTTTGATTTCTTCTTCTAATGTCATGTCCACCAAATTAGTCTCCCTAGTAAATACTGAGGTAAAGTAATTATTTAATATTTCTGCCATTTCGCTGTCATTACCTGTGAGTTTAATGTGTGTGTCCCTTAATGGCTTTATCCCTATCCTGATTTGTGTGTCTGTAGAATACTTTACTATTTCTCTTTGTATTCCTTGATAATTTAATTGTGTAGTTTCTCTTTGCCTTCCTAATTGTTTTTTTGACTTCTTTTCTAACCTTTTCATGTTCCTTTTGTCATCCTCTCCTTTGTTATCTATGTACTTAGTGTATATCTTTTCTTTAGTTTCAATTTTGCCCTTATTTTGTTATTCAGCCATCGTATGTAATTACTGGCTAGTTTGTTCTTGCTTTTTAGTTGAATATATTTCCCCTGGACTCTACTGATCACCATTTTAAATGTTTCTCACTGCTGGCCTATTTCTATGTTTGTCAGTAAATTTTTCCAGTTTACTTTCCCTAGTTCCATTCTCATCCCCATAAAATCAGCTTTTTTCCAATTTATTACTTTGGTCTTTGTCTTAATTATGTCTTGTATCTGAAACCTTATAATGTTGAGATCGCTACTGCCTAGAAGTTCCCCTATGCTGACTTCTCTTATCTGTTCTGGTTCATTATAGTTCAATGTTTGCTGGCATTACAAATTCCAAAAGTGATTACATTTCAAAAGTACTTCATTGGCTGTGATGTACTTTTGGACATGCTGAATGAATACTTGAAGGGCACTACATAAATGCAATTGCTTTTAAGTTCCTTACTTCATATTCAGTTAATTCTTCAGAAATCAGCCTTTTTACTTTAGAATATCACATAATCCCAATAAACGGCATCTGATAAGGAGAACAGGTGAGATTCTGTAACCAACAATACTTTAGCTGTTTTTGAATTAATTTGATACGACAAATCACCAATAGTTAATGCTTTCAAAAGCAATGTTCAAAATATTTGCATTATACTTTAAAAGACTTAAAATTTACAGCATGGAAACATACCATTTGGCCCAACCAGTCTGTATCATCATTTTATTAATTATATTCGGCTGATCTGGATTCATGACCTCCACTGATTTCAGTGGATCTGCTTTGGAATGCATGGGAAGTGATGCCATGAGCAACTTTACAGGGTGAAGATTCTGATTTAATGGTCTCCACTCAGCTTAGACAAATGATGCATTTATAAAAGAACCAATTAAAACATTTTTTTGTAAGTACAGTAATTTTCTCTATAAACTTTGAAGAGTGTGCTAAAAAGCTGCAGTACATTGTGGGGTTCACACAATATCAGAAACCATGGAGGCAAGGTTTGAGTTCTTGATGTTATGTTGCCAAGGTATGTTGCAACCCTGAAACACACTTATTTATTTTATCCAAATAATAATGAGTACAAGAGTTACTGGAGTTGCTTTATTAAGATTCTATTGCGATTGTAGTAGTGGGGAACCTGTCTGAGGAATTTAATGGAACTGATTACAAAGCGTGAGAGTTAATATGGCCTGAGTGGAATAGTACAGGATATATTGGTGGTTACTGTCTTGCGATTTTTCAACCAAAGTGATATGTTGCCTTTTACATATTTTATATCATATTTGTATAGTTACATTTGTACTTATGTGTAAGCTGTGGCTCAGTGGGTAGCACGCTCACCTTTGAGTCAGAACTCCACTCCACTCCACTCCACTCCAGAGACTTGAGCACAAAAATCTAGGCTGACACTCCAGTGCCGTGCTGAGGGAGTGCTGCACTGTCAGAGGTGCCGTCTCTCAGATGAGACGTTAAAACAGAGGCCCCGTCTACTCTCTCAGCTGGATGTAAAAGATCCCATGGCACTATTTCAAAGAACAGGGGAATTATCCCTGTCGTCCTGGCCAATATTTAAGTATGTAAAGCACTTTGGGACATCCTGAGGTCGTGAAAAGTGCTATATAAAGGTTGCGATTATTTCCAACACCAGATTTCTGATTGGTCTCCTTGGAGGACAAGACCTGATTTCTGATTGGTTCCATTGGAGGACAAGACACACCCAGCAGTTTCTCTGGAATGTGTAATTAGATCCTGCCTAAGTAATCAATTTCTTTGCAAAGTGTAATTTCAGCCATTCTGACTGCCAGGCTCCAGACAGAACAGAGCTCACATAGAATAGACAACCTCGTGGGTTAAGATCTTCTCCCACCCCCCAAACAAGTTCCTGCCCCCACAACAAGCTCCTAACCTTCCTCACAACCCCCGAGTTTCTGACCTTTTCCCTCTCTAACAACTTCCCAACCGTGACCTTCCCCCCACCCCCACAAGTTCCTGGCCTCCTCCCCCCACGAGTTCCTGACCTCTTCCCCAGCCCAAGTTCGTTACCCCCCCCAAGTTTCTGACCTCCTTCTCGCCCCCCCCCCCCGAGTTCCTGAACTTCCCCCCCCCACCGCAAGTTCCTGATCTTCTTCCCCCTCCCCCCCCCCACGGGTTCCTGACCTTCTTCCCCCTCCCCCCCCCACGGGTTCCTGACCTTCTTCCCCTGCCCAAGTTTCTGCCCCCCCCTCTGGTTCCGAACCTTCTCCCCCCAACAAATTCCTGACTCCTCACCCCGCCCTATAGATGGAGCATTGTGTGTGGGTCACGGATTGTTAACAGGTTTATAGGGTGTGAAGTGTATAGTAAGAGTGTCATGACTTCCGGATTTCATCCAGTCCAATGATGTAACTTGCCACACATGCACCGAGCTTTATGAGAAATCAACCAGGTCTCGGGGGAGGAGCGAGAGAACATGGTGCTGGTGTAAAGGGGGTGGGGTTGGAAGAACGTGATCCATCTTACCATCTGGAACACGTTCTCGCTCTCATTCCCCCCACCCCTTTAGACCTGGATCACGTTCTTCCCCCATCCCCACTGTGTTCTCCATGCTCTTTACCCTCCCACCCCGAGTTCCTAACCTTCTCTACCCCACCCCCAGGTCCTGACCCCCTCTACCCCCCCCCTCTGATCCTCTCTCTTCACCCTTCAATCCTCTCTCTCCCCTCCTCTCTCTCTGACCCCTTTCTCTCTCTCTCTCTGTCTATCCCCCGACCCCCTCACTTTTCCCCCTCCTCTCTCTCACCCTCTGTCTATCCCCCCGATCCTATCACTTTCCCCCCTTTCTCTCACTGTCCCTCCTCTCTCTCTTACCCTGTCTATCCCTCCCGATCCCCTCACTTTCCCCCTTCCTCTCTCCCTCATCTCTCTCACCTTGTCTATCCTCCCCGATCCCCTCACTTTTCCACCTCCTCTCTCTCTCCCTCTCTCTCACCCTCTGTCTATCCCCCCAATTCCCTCACTTTCCCCCTTCCTCTCTCTCTCTCTCCCTCCTCTCTCTCTCACCCTCCCCTCTCTCTCTCTCCCTCCTCTCTCTCTCTCCCTCCTCTCTCTCTCACCCTCCCCTCTCTCTCTCTCCCCCTCCTCTCTCTCCCCCTGCTGATCTCCCCTCTCTCTCTCTCTCCTTCTCTCTTCCCCCCACTGATCTCCTCTATCTCGACCCCTATCTCCACCCCCCTCCGATCTCCCCTCTCTCTCTCTCCCCTTCGATCCTCTCCCTTCCTCCCCGGCCACCAACAGATCCCCGACTGGTCTTCTCCCACAGAGGAAAACGTGGCCCACGCAGCAGGCCGCAACTATTGGGTACTGCGCACGCGTGGCTTTGATAAACAGTGCGCATGCGCAGAAGGCTGCAAAAGTGTTTGTGCGGATAATCACTCCGTTACATAAATGCAAGTCTTTCTTTCGTTTTACATTCTCCCATCTCGCCAGCATGTTGGTGTATTTTATCCATTCTTTAGCTTTACCCCACCACATGCACCAACGCTGTGATCAGGGCAACCTGCTTCCAAAACCAGATCACCATTTTTGTTTCAGATGTTGGATGGTACCTGTGATGAAATATGCCATTCATCAGGCACTCTGTATTCTCTGTGTTTGATTGTGCCTGTGACTGTGACAAGCAGGGGAGTTTAGTTTCAGTTTCATTTCCTCACCTGTATTGTATTGTGTGTAGGGCTCCGCCCATACCTGGCCCCTACTTAAGCAGGCCCCAGCGTGTCTCACAGGCAGTACAGCAGATCTCTGGATGAGAGACACTTCTCCACTGTGTATTACTTTCTGAGTTAATAAAAGCCTTGCTTTGCTCCGTTAACGTTGAGTCTCGGATTCATTGAGGCACATCAATTTTATTAACTCAATTTTCAACGCAATGGATCAACTCTTGAAACCCGAACGTTTGGATTTGGACCCGCATGCATCGGACGCATCGGCACGATTCGGACACAGGTTTAAGTGTATGGAATTCTTCCTGGACAATTCCGCAGCCATCACAGACGCTACGGACGCTGAAAGTATGAAACTCGGAATCCTGCAGAATTGGGTAAGCCACCGGGTTTACCCCCTCATCCAAGACGCCGACACGTACCCGGCCGCCTGCGACATCCTAAAGGCGCATTACCAGCAGCCTACGAACGAGGTGTACGCTAGGCATCTGTTCGCTACTCGCACACAGCGACCTGGGGAATCGCTGGATGAGTTCCTAGTCACCCTGAAAACGCTTGGCAAAGACTGCAAGTGCCAAGATGTAAAAGCTGCAGTGTACACTGACGAGCTTGTTCGTGATGCCTTTATCACAGGCCTCAGCTCCACTTACATCCGGCAGATACTACTGGAAAAAACGGGATTGGACCTGAAACAGGCTGTGGACACAGCGCGATCCCTGGATGTGGCCCAGAGAAACTCGGACGCCTACTCTTCAGCCCGCGCCGCCCACGCCGCCACGTGTGCACCAAGGGCGCCGCCATCTTGGAAGGCATCTTCCCCGCCCAGCAGCCCGACACCGTCAGGGCCCCGCTCTCCCCCCAGAAGCCCTACGACAGCCGCGACGCGTCGGGGCCCCAACTGCTACTTCTGCGGGCAGCCGAAGCACACCAGAAACCTGTGCCCGGCGAAAGGCACCACCTGCTTTAAGTGCGGTAAGAAGGGGCACTTCGGGAAGGTGTGCAGAGGGAACCCCGCTGGAAAACCCGCCACCGCCGCGTGTGTGCAGTGGGAGTGGCCATCTTGGACGCCATCTTGCCCGACCTCGTGGGGTCCGCCATCTTGTGAGCAGACAGCGTGGACGCCATCTTGTCTCGATCAGGGCCCTACAGTGGCATCGGTCACAGTGGACCAGACCAGACCGCACCCGCTACCCAAATCAATGGTGGACATCGAGGTAAACGGGTGCGGGGTTAAATGTTTAATTGACAGTGGAAGCACGGAGAGTTTTATCCACCCTGAACTAGCACAACAACTCTCTCTAACGGTGGTCCCTGCTCGGGGCACCATCGCTATGGCTGATAAAACCCAGACATCGACCATTATGGGTTACTGCACGGTACAATTGTCCGTTAACGGAACTGTATACGATAATTTTAAATTACTAATCATGAAGAGTCTATGTGCGAGCGTGATCTTGGGCCTAGATTTCCAGTGCCACCACCAAAGCATCACACTCAATT